>NC_141693.1:1979548890-1980161390 GCF_964263255.1 Lissotriton vulgaris
TGCCACCTACGCCCACCTTTAAACGAGGCCCTTTTAATGTGTTGTGTCAATGTTGCTTCAGGCAGCTATGTTGGAAATGCACAAACACATGCATGCTTTCTTCCCTAATTTATCCTTCGAATAATTGTATTTTGATGACGTCCAAGTGATAAAAAATCAAACAGATGTGAACAGACACCCACTCATCTAAAAGGCAACCAAAAATCTCTTCGACCATCTGAAAATTTGTTTTTTAGGTGAGTTCAACTGGTAGAAATCTTTCAGCGAGAGTCAGCTAATCTTTATTTTGAATCAATTTAATTTCCGATAATAATTCTCAAGAGGTGAAAAATATATTATGAGATTGATGTAAGGTAGAAACGTAAATGGTAAAGTCAGATTTTGTTGTATTTTCAATGTAGCTATTGCAGGTAACCACATAACAGGCCTTGCAGTCTTTCTTTGATGTCCATGCATTTAAAGGCAATGAGAAAGTGCAGAAGGTGCCTGCTGATATAGGGAGAATCGCTTAGAATTCCCATTTTTTAACCACATACGTTTTTAATGTATACATTCTTCACTTTATTTTTAAGTGGCAGGCCAAATGTCAGGTCAAGGAATAAGTAAAGTTTTTTTAAATTCTTTTGATGTTTAATTTTTTTTTTTATTTAGATTAATTTAATACAGTCAGCTTCAGAATGAGAAGGTGGAAGATCAGAAGGAGTGATAGATGTCCAGGGAAGGAGGTTGGAGAGTGTTTACCCCCTTAGTGAGAGGTGGAGGGCAGTGTTTAGGGGAAGACAGGTTGGTCTGGGCCATCTCCCTCAGATAGGACAGATATGAATAGAAGTAAAAGGGGGCGTGCCATGGAGATTTCTCTCGGATACATGGTGGCAATAACAAACATATGTTAAAAAAAGGCTTCATGCTGATGTGCAATATTGTTGTTGAGGAGTACATTTAGCATAATCCTAGCTCTTTTGTTTACTCAGAGACCTACTTCAAGTATCCCTTGATTTCCATATATGGCCCAATGTTATTTCAGACCTAAAAAAAAGATTAAGTGCTTGCTAATTTAAAGTGTTGTGCCACATCATTATATAATTATACAAAAAAAATTGTCATGCTGATTAGTACCACTTCGTTAATTCACATTGGGCAAAAACATGGATTTCCTTAATCCCTCTTTCTTTCGTTTTCTAATTTGTGGTCCCAATAATAGTTGCATTTCGGGGCTGCTCTCATAAAAGTGTTCAGGTTGGTTTATGGAGGCATTATTTGGGATACATGTTTGCATAGATTGTCGATGATGTTAGGATTGCAAATTGCTCCTTTTAATATAAATATCATCAAAAAGTTATATAACTACTCCCTATATTACCTGTAGAATATCACAGCAATATCCGTGATCCCCCGTTCAACATATATAAACTCAGTAATGGACTTGCTCCATTGCACTTCCTTTCCAAAGTGGATGACATGCAGATCTGCGTCAAAGATGCAAGTTGCCCAAATCAATTTAACCCCGTGTGTACCAGCTTCTCCAGCATCAAAGCTTGTGTAGGACCCACTCATTTAAACCTAAATGGTTCAAAAAGATGGTGGTTGGCCCAGCGTGCCTCACCAAAAACATAGAATAGTAGTGCCCCCATCCACTTTTTGGGAGTTGAAACAGAATGCAGACACCAGAATTAATTTGCAAGTCCATGATGTGGTAAGAAGTTGATTCCACCAAATCAAACTCTTGAGAAAGTTTCTCTCTTTCAGGCCCAATCAATATGATTCTCATGTTTTTGGGTCCAAGGCTCGCAATTCATGCTTAGTGGGTGAATGTCTCATTATCACACCCATAAACATATGCAAAAACCATGGACGTCGGCTATTCTCCATGGAGGCCCTTGGCTCTGTTTTTATACCCTGCCTTGCTATTCACTATACATGTTTACCTATTCCTCCCTGTGTTCACATAATTTCACTAGTTGTAATGTATTCAATCTTGTTTGTGTAACCAGAAGAAATGTATGTCTGCAGAGTGCTCATTACAAGTAAAATAAACATAAAAACAAATATCATAGCAGGTACTCACACTTTGTGATACAGTGCCCATAATTTGCACCACAACTATGCCATCCCACGCCACGCCACGCCACGCCACGCCAATACATTATTCAAGAGATTCATTAGTGACACATCACAAGCAATCAAAATCAGTTCAACACAAGACTCTACAAGGGCTAAGAGAGAACATGTTAATGTGGTTCAGACATGTAGGGGGTTTGCAATTAGTGCTAAATATTTAAGGATGTGATAAAGAAGGTAACAAACATGAATAGTAAACCACATATTTGATTTGAATGCTATGCACAAACAACGACGAGTCAATGCTCTGAAAAGCGTCTGGGGACATACTATACAAATAATACATAATTGTGCTCTAGTAATTGAAGCGTTAAATACAGTGCGTAAAATGCGGGAGCATCTAGACAGGGTCTGTAAACAGATTACAGCTCCCTCCATTGTAGGCAAGCACTTAAAGTCATTTGGCTAAAAACATATTTTTTTAATCTAAAATGCAGAGACATTATATGATACATATATGATACATCTTAATTATCCACATATTGATGAACCCCCTATCTCTGATATTTCATGGGCGTAGGACTGTATATTTAGTTGGGCAATCTGGCCCTACAATAATATTGGATACACTACATCACCTGACCACTATTTGCTGGGGTGAGTAGTATAGATTTACTATCTTTAACTCCACACATACTAACCTTGAGAGGTAAAAATCCACTAATGTGGTCCAGCACCCATGATTATGTCATAAACATGCTTTCATTTACAGTTGAGTTCAGCAACACACCAATTCAAGTGATGGAAGATGAATCCTTTGTTATCGTTATACATAACACCCATCAAACATGTCTGAGAGGTAAGTAGAACTGGACTTAAAAATAGCAAATAGGTTTACCTTTATGATTTAGTGGTAGATCCATGTAGTGGATGCGGTATTATTGCCATGTGATATATCACATCCGATGTTCTGGTGTCCCTTTCACACTCATTGATCGTCAATGGCAACATAAGAATGGTCAGACGTGACCAATGTTTCATTGATCACAATGAAAGGAGGGATGTCTGACCTGTAATACAGTAAGGTTGCATTTGGAATTAATCCAAATCTAAAGAAAAAATCATAAACCATAGAAAAGGGAGACAAATAAGAAGCAACAACTAAGGATAATATTTGGAAGAAGATTCTTGGTTGTCAGCAGTAGGAAGAAAAAGTGTGTAAGCAATTTCAGAGAGTCTAATGTTCAGCCAGATGTATGGGGTTCATGAAGGTAGAAAATACTTAGATCGGTAGGTACAATGCCAAAGGTCTGAAATTCTAATTAAATCTGTAAAAAAGCAAAAAAAGCAAAAATGATATCACAAACAACAAATCCTTGAAAGGTTTATGGCATTTCATAAAGAAAATTGTAGCTCAAGGAAATCCTAAATTGAAGACGTCTTCAAACTGACTTGACCAGACAAAGCTTTGGACAATATCAAATGTAAAGAATCAATACACCGGTGAGGTTTAACCTCTTCGCCGCTAATGACAAGGGTAACTCGTCATGGACTTTCCATTGATTTCAATGGGAAACAAATGAGTAGTAAAATAATGCCTTAGCAGCCAAGTGGTTAATAAGTCTAAAAGATCCAATAACCTGTTCTAAGCAAAAGTGCCCCTAGTGATGATGGTTATATGGCAATCGATTGTAGGTCTTATTCGAAGATGGGATTCCTGTGTATGTTGAGAATTTTTAGCAAGTATTAGAAAAAGTATCAGGCTTAATCCTATCATGATACATAATTAGAGTTCTGCTTAATCAGGGAGAATTGATGTAAATTTCGCTCTTCCAGTATCTTAATGGATCACAACATTCTTGTTTGTGAGTCTGGGCCTCTTGGGTTGTTTTTTTGGTAACACATTTGTGAGTCACACGTATCATACAACCATACTAAATGAGGAGTCTGGAAGGCAAACATCCACGATAGAATATTTGACTCACATTTGTGATTATTAAATATATTTCGGATGTGTAATAAAGTAATGTTTTAGTATGTGGCTACATTTGATTCTGATGTTAGATAAGCAATGTGTTGCTTATGTGGCATGCCCATTCTGCAATCCAAGCTTACTCCTTGGGTTTAGTTTGAAATCTCTAAACAAGAAAGCCCAGAAGTAGACTAAATGGTTTGGTAGGTGGTTTCATAAATTGTATGGTTTTTAACAGCTTCTTTATATACATAACATAGGGGCCCGACTTTTACTAGACCTGTCAACACCCCTTAACTTCAGCAAAGCCTGGCCAATGAACATATTGTCCGATCATCTTAGGACATCTATGAAGAGATTCTAAAATGATTCTCTCCATCAGTGTTGCTTATCCTCCATGTCTTATAGCTCAGCTCACCTTTAACACCTTCGGTGCTCATGACGAGCTGAGACCGTCATGAGGCACAGTGGCGCTGTGCTCATGACGAGCTGAGCTCGTCATAACGGCCGTGGAACGCCCACACGGGGATAATTCCCCTGCTGTGCTGGGCATTCCATCAAGTGGGCGGGGTCATGACGAGCTCAGCTCGTCATGATCACAGCTCCACTGTGCAGCATGACGAGCTGAGCTCGTCACAAGCACCGCGGCCCCCCTCCCCCCGCACCGCGTGGGAATTAGCCCCGCAGGGAAGGGGTTAAAGTATAAAGGCGGAGCCAATGAACTCACTGAGCACCATGTACTTCAGTCGCTGCTACCCACAGAGCTGCTATTGATAGAGTGACAGGGCCCACAACATAAAAAAAACCTTAGGTTACCTAGAAATGCCTTTACTTACTGCCCAGCCTATGCTCGGTTGGTGTGACATAGGGTAGATTGTGGTTAGGTCATGCTACGGATGACCTCTGAGCATGACACCTCTGGAAGCCAAAAGAGTCCTAATGAATACATTTTTACCATAATTGGGCTAGGTTTCTCCTGCTCAAAGCTAATGATCCTACATTCACTGTACAAACATTTGATGCTGTTCTTCCATACCGCATAATGTGCCTTCCTGCGTAGCTTGCTCTATACCTGTTTATTGTATTACTCATTCTGTCTTATTTGCCTTGTAATTATGGGATTATTCCTTGGGGGTGTTTTTTGTGTGTTTTTTTTTGTATACTTACCCGATGTCGTCATTGCTCTTATGTCCTTCCTTCCATTATTTTTGTAAAGCGCTCTGATATCCTTCGGAATCTTGTTTGCGCTATATAATACTTTATAAATAAATCAATAAAAATAAATAAACGATAATGCGTCAAAGATTTTAAGTTATCCCCGAACAGGCTAGAGAAGTACTTTCAAAACTTGTATTCTAGCCTTCTACGTCAAGCAGTTCTGCCTTTCTCATGACAAATTCATAATTACAAATGCCAGAGTGCATAGAAAACCCAACAATGAAGGAGCGTCTTACGCCTGCACATTAAAGCACATTAAGGCACATTAAGGTCGCTACTGTACACTTGCTTTCAACCTGCAATAGGTCACCTTTCCAGGATGGTTCTATCAAATGTTCTGATTCTACTGTAAAAAGTTTGAGGGACATGGGTGCCTTGTGAGGTGGAAAACCCACACAATAGTAGCAGAACAGCTGCAACGTAAAAACCTTTCCTGGAGACGGAAGCTTGGATTAGGGGTATATGAAGAGGTAGGCAGGAGGATGAATGTAGCAATCAGGGGTTTATATAGCGCTGCTACTCACACGTAAGAGTATTAAGGCCCTGGATAAGAGGCAGTTGTGTTCTCTTCACACCATACTGGGATAGAGGTAGAAAGGCTTTTAGATAGATTAGTACCTCTGAAAGAGACACCCAGGTTAGCGAGCGATATATAAGTGACATTAGAATACAATACAGTGGGAGGGTTCCGGATGCACCAAGCTAAGAACAGTTGAAGTGACAAAAAAGCAACATCACTCATCTCTATGTGTGATCTTGAGCACAGAGAGTCTGGGGTCCCTTTAGCTCCTTGCCAGGCCTCATTTCTTTTCTAGAAGCACACACGTTTCATTCATGTATTCATCCAGTCCCAGGAGCCCTCCTCTCGAGGCTGGAGCCCTGGATAGCACCTCATTGCCACAAGCTTCATGCCTGCCAAAGCAGCCGAGGAACAGGCTGTTTCTTAAATCTCCCAGCTCCTCCATATCTTCTTTCAGAACCCTTGAACTTGGACAAAAAACTACAGCAACTTAGCAAAACACATTTCACGAGACCTGCCAACGTCTTAGCAGAGCTCTTAATTGTGCGCGCCTGCTTCCCATCCATTGTCAAACAGAATGGCGGATCATTTTTTATCTCGCATTTTATAGTTTTGTTCCAGGGCCCGCCATGGTTTAAAAAAACAAAAAGGCTAAGTCGGCAGTATTCCTTCCCCCTCGTTCCTATGCTATACCACTGGTAACTTAAAACTGTTTGTATGAAACATGGAAAACCTGTCCCCTGCTGCAGGCGTGACATCTTTACAGCACATGCTGGGCGAGTGAAGGCACTGGGGGTGGGGAGAGTCGAGATGCTGTTCATGTAACTGATTGTAAATTTTTAGGCACCGCTTTCCTCGGACTAATAGCCCAGTAGTTGGTCTTTGCGAGCCTGCCCCATCCAAGTCAATTTAAATGAAGCTCACCAGATCCAATGTATAAAGTGTTTCGTGCTCATACACTCATGGCCCTATGTGTAACTCTTGTTTCTTTAAGAAAGTCCAAGCGCTAGCTCATTTTAATCTCTTTCAGATGTTCTTTATTTTGCAAATGGTAACTTCCTTGGGACACGTGCTGCTTTTAATTATGAATTTCAGAATTGTATTAATTGAGAAATGCTGTAAATGCGGTGGGCTGGTACAACATTTCAGTTGCATGTGTTTTCTTGGCCAGAAAACCATAAACATACATATTTGTTGTTTAAATGCTGTTTGATGAGTTTGGAATTTCAGAAAAGCCCTCGAACAAACATTTCCAAGTTCGTGGTTCCACGAGGCAAGCAATCAGTCTGTTTTTTTAATGTTCATAACAGGAAAAAGGCAATCATTCGGGTAACTTCTCTTGTTTTCATGGTTTCTTTATTTCTTGAGGGAGTTACCTATCACGTGCCAACAATAAACGAAGTCAGTCATTTTATTTTTGTATTCATTTCTTTATAAATTATATTATGAGTACCGCACCCACCTGCAGAAACAGCTTACTGTCATATGATGTCGTGAGCACAATGGGCGGAACTTCCTGTAGAATGAAATTGTTTGCTACCAATGGCATTCCTGGTGACCTGGTACATCAGAAAAATACATGATTCCAAAATGGCACAGGAGGAGAGCAGTGCTTAAATTGAGCTGGTGCTTTCCAGTGCTCGGTACCAGCACTTAATTGGATTCCGTTACTGGGCATCAGCACTTAATTGTCAACAACGCACCAATCACAATCTCCTATATGGTGGAGCTGCTCATCTAATATAGATATGAACAGAACAGCGGTTGTTTAGGGATACTATATACATTAATTACTAATAACCACCTCCCCAGCCATTCCTTTCATTTTGGGGCCTCAAATAATCTGAGCTGTCGCACTTAGAGGCTATAGTGTTGTTTTGGTCATTGTCAGCGATGATGGGCGATGGCTGGTGCAAGCTGCAGTGGCCTCCTGGCCAGGGCCCTGGCACTTAATATTTTACAAATTAAGCACTGTGTGACCTGAAAAAAGTTCAGGTTACAAGACCACTCATGGTTTCAGTATGTAGGCATTCATTGACTTTAGGCCCACCTTCGCCTTTTAAGTTGCATTTGAACCGTACTGGTAAAACCAGCGTCTGAATACAGATGCACAGCCGTGTTTTAACCCGTTGGCTGCTTCCGCTTTTTTGCGGCAGTGCGGCCATTTTAAAAAACGGGTGTGGTCGCGTCGGCCATTGGCCGACGGCAGCACCAGCGAGGTAGTGCTGCCGACGGCCAATGGCCGACGGCAGCAACCAACGGGTTAAAGGCTGTGTAATTGGTGCCTGGAGTGGGATTAAAAGAGCTTCCATGGCACATGAGAAGCAAACAAAATGTTCTGAGATTTCAGTGACCCGAAACCTTTTTTTAATTACCTTTGTTATTTCTTTAGCAAGCTCACATGAATTAGTACAATTTGTTCAGCTTTTAGGCCACGAGGTGTGATGGGCATTTCATCAGAAGTTCTGATCTCTCCAAATGGAGTAAGTGGCCCCAGTTTCATTAATTAGTATCATAAATATTGGAAGTGGAAATGTAGTGACTGATGCATTTCCAACTCTACTGGCCTTTCAGGGGTACTGATTAGTGCTAAATTGTACATAATACCATGAGATGTTCTTGGAAGGCAAGCCCACCTCCACTCAACGCCATCGCACAATGTTATGTTATGTTATGTTATTAAAATTTCTATAGCGCACAGCTGCCCCAGCAAAGGGGCGTCCTGGCGCTTTGACAGATGGTGTGAGTGCCCTCACCCTTTGCCGATCGCACTACTTCCGTCTAGAATTAATTCCCTGAATCCAGTCGTACTAGAGCACTAGCGGGACCAAATTATTTAAGAGAAAAGATGCAACAGAGTAGAAACAGGACTAGGCCTGTGTAGAATTTTAATTACGCCAGATTAATTGCTGTCATTTGGCAAACCATGCGATTCTTTTTCGCAGAGTTACTAATAATAACGTGATTCTTCCCACTCCTGTAATTAAGAGTAATTTGTGGGGAAAAATCCTACAGTGAGATCACATTTACTAAGTGGTTGCTCGCTATTTTATTGCAGTTAGCACTATTTCTTAGCACAAAATGCATCCGCGCGTCCATTTTGTATTCAAGGGGGCGTTTTTTGTGCTAAGAAAATATTGCTAACTGCAGACTCACCCTCATGCATAATTCTACATAATCTCACAGAATTTGGTGTAGTTCTATGTGATAACGCTACAAGGACCTACACGAGTTACGCCCATCCATAAACTGGACCCCATCTGGGCAATGATTATGGAAACAAAAGAAAGACTATAACAGCAGAAATCCAAGATGCACTGAGCATTCCCACCTGCTACACACAGCCACAATTGCAATTCTGAGGGGTGCTGCAATGACAATGCAGTTTCTTAGAGACGTCTTGAAGGACAACAACCAACTTCTGGCAAATTTTAGCTGTGTCATACTTACGCTGCCATGCTTTCTCTCTGAAAACATGGATATATATATATATATATATATATATATATATATATATATATATATATATATTTAAATGTTGGTGTACTTAGGACTCCAACAATTCTAAGTGTTGCAGCACGTCTACAACTTCCGGTCACTCTAAATGTGGTATAATTCAAAAGTGCCCACTTGCTCCTCTCCTATCTGCCGCACCTTATAATTTGCTGTCTGTATTACAAAAGTTGTTATATCAGAAGGCCAGCCAATCAGCAAACATTGCGTCAAAGCACACATCCCTTGACACTTCCAAGTGTAAAGCATCTGACTACATTTGGCTGTTGACACGTGTTGTCTTAGCAGCTCTTCCAATGCCCTGGCCCCGCCCCTTGCGCGGTTAGTACCAAACATTTGGCAGCGGGCACGTGCAGAGCCCTGCTCGGGTGTCATGTCTGCTGTGTCCTCCGCAGCAGCCGTCATGACACGCTGGCGCCCGATGACTCATTCCGCTGCGTCGGGTGGGCTGTGCCAAGAAGCCAGGGGCTGGCCAGCTCTCGGCGCAGGGAGCCTGCCAAGGGGGCCATACCTCTGGTACCTGGGAAACCTTTTAATAAGAGGCAGGGAGACAGAAAGAGCAGTGTGATCTGCAGGGAAGGACAGGGGCGGGGCTGGGGGAGGAAAACAGGATGCAAAACAGCCAGAACAGAAGGAGGATACTCGAAAATGAAAATACTGCTGCTAATATCTGTGCAAGAACTTAAGTGGGCAAGTTGCATTTTTTATTTAAAGCAAGTAGCAATAGCAGATTTGTCACCAGTGGGATAAAAAGATAACAGTGAACAAACTTAAATTATTAATTGAACTGGCTTTTTTCTTTTAACTTGTGTTTTTAATTTCGGGTTACACTTAGCAGCAGTATACAGTACTAACATATACATAGTACATAACTGAATTTTTAAAACACGTGACAGTTGTATGCCAAAACATGTATTATAGTCAAAATGTAAAAAAAAACTGCATAATATGACCTGTCTAAACGTTTTATTCAATAGAGTTTAAAAATGTTGATGTTTGTTCAGTATGTATTGGTATTTATCGTTGGTGACAGGGGTTTTGAGATTTTTCAAATTATTTCTGTTATATTTTTTTCATTTTGTTGATTTATAGTGCACTAACTAAAAACAATGTTGTCTCTAGGTGCCATAGATATATTATATGGTGTCTTTAGGTGACCCAATATATATTATATGAAATTGCTCGACAGTTTTACAATGTAACCAACTTTTGCACTGCGCAAAGTCTGTGTATTTTTTTTTATTTTTTAACTGAGTTTTATATAGCACAAACCTGACCCTTGAGGCCATCTCCACCCCCTGTGTTGTTTGTACAATTTGAGGGAAAGGAGTGGCATTTTCTGGCAAAAATGTTTTTCACCTGGAGAATGTGATAGGGGAGATGGCGAAAGGAAGAGCATTTCTGTCAAAAAATTTTACAGGAGGAGAATATAAGCACAAAAATTTCTGGATGGTAGAATTCTCCTAGTAAAAGATGCTTTATAAGGCATTTCTTCAGCAAACCTCGACTTTCAGAAGTTTTCCCACCTAATTATTAAAAACCTTACAAAAAAAAGAAGAATTAGGTACGTTTCACAGCTTGGTATCCTTAGGTTTTGCAAAAAATTTCTGTGAAACAGTAGTGATATATCCAAGTGTGTACCCACTCACATGGGGAATAGGACTTAGACACAGGTGGAAAATAAAGCATAAAAATGAATAAAAAGCAAAGTGAAATATGAACAACATTAGCCTGTATGTAAAAAATGGGTCTAGCTTCCCAGAGATAAGATGCAACCAAAAACTACCACAGGCCGGATATCGAAAATAGGTTGCATCATTATGCAATCTTGTATATCAATGAAAAATGGTACTTTGTATTTTTTGGGTCGCAGTCCGGAATTATTGGCAGACTATGAAAACAATGCCAGCAGAATGTACTGCTTAGGGGAGGAATCGGCAGTCGCGGAGTGTCACGCTCATCTCGACTGGCGCCCGGAATGTTTGCTGGATGTTCACAGAGTGTGATTAACTTTAATCCCATGTGTTATGTCCTTGGTGGACAATTGTGCTGTCACTCAGCCTCTGAGAACCAACCATTCAGATGCCCTTGGTGCGCTCTTCATTCGTCCGGCACCGCTCAGGCGGAGGATTTGGCGTGGCATTTGCTACACTTACACCGATCCCAGATGGTAATGCGTTTGCCCTGGAGCTCCTCTCATCTCCCAATATCTCTGGTAGTGTTTTTGCCAAATAGATAGTAAACAGACACCAGAACCCCCCTGGATAAAATAGGGGCTATGAAATATGCTGTGAATTTTAATCCTGAGTAAGGCTTTTGTTAAATTGAGCATGGTTTCACCCTTCCCACTACTTTGGGAGTCTCCCCCAGCCATCCCGCACCATTAGGGTAGGTGTCCCTTTTAATGTTTTCTCTTCTTAATTTACCACTGCATTCTACCGCTTGTTATGTCCCACGGAAAAGACATCATTTCTGAGTGACATTTTAGCATGCTCAACCAGTGCTTTCCCACTGGAAGCTGTTGGTCCTCATCTGTGCTTAGTTTGTTAAAGGACAAGTGTGGGCCCAAAGCTTTGTTCAGAAGTCTGTGGCCGGCCCTATCGAAGGCCAAGCTGTGAAATATCAAGGCTGCCCTCTCTTGTTTCCACCTTCTGCCTCCTTAATCCACCACCAGATACCTCCTGCCTCTTTATCTCACTCTTGCTGGCTCTTTTTCATCCCTGCGTTCTCTGTCACTGTTTTTCCATAATTCTCTTCCACCTTCTTACCTCCTTTTGAGTTTTTTGTCTCGCTTGCTCTGGATCAAAGTTTTCTGATGTAAAATGACTGCCCGTTCCCAAAAATGAGCACCGCTGGCCCCACCTGCAACCACAGGCTCAAATTTAGCACTGGTCATTATTCCATTTCCAAACTTCTCTACTCAGTTGTCATGCTTTGGCTTTGAGAAACTGCTTAGAAAGTTCTGTGTGTCAAACTGGAATATGACACCCTCAGTGGCCTACCTTTTCTCCATTTTCGATTTTGCAATAGCGTGACACTCTAAGATGGACAATACCCTCCTCTTGTCCAGCGCTAAAAATAATGGTATGAGTAATAGGCTTGTCTGGCAGAAAATGAGTCAACCAACATAACCTGACCTATCACAGCCGAAGTAATGATGGGTAATCCACTACATCAGGGGGTTCTACAATTTTGATGGAGGCTTCTCCGTCACATATAGCTATGTTCTTGATCGGAGAGTCCACTTTGGATAAAACAGCCTGTGGTGCAAATACGCCAACGCCCACCACTGCTGATAGGATTTCTGTCATCAGATGTGGCATGTCCCACTGTAAAGGTGCACTGTCAGCACTAACTTCTCTCATCTCCCTTGCATGATGTTCTTTTTAATGAGCCTTTATGCCATAAAAGTCTGCCACCACTTCCATTGCATCATTTCATAGAGAGTCCTGTCAGGCATGGTGGCGGGCCTGTCATGCTAAATTGTTCAGCTGCTTTGGTACCATTTTATTTATTTATCTGCAGAATTTTTATAGCACAGCGAGGCCATGAGGTATTGACGCCATGTCAGGTGGTGTACACTCAGATATCTTGGCAGAGTCATATCTACTGGTCAGTAAATCGTCTCTGTTAACCGAGTCATAGAGATAATTTATTTTCTCATGCAATATACAGTTAGCAATTAATTAATAGTGTTTCGAGTTCCAAATGGAAAGTGCTAATTTTTGGGATTACACTTTATTCGTTGATTAGATGACCACGCCTACTACATGTAACTCTTCTCAGGTTCTTTGTGGGACATATTGAGTTTGGCTGACAGCTGAGTTAGTCAGGATGCATACGAACACGTTCTCCATCTGCGCTGTGCCTTGCGCGGCACCGGTGCAGTAATCACGCGGGTGATCAATAAGACGCAGAATCTACTGTGTAATCTATAGACTGCGGCAAGGGTTTGTTGATCCCTCCAGTGAATCATGTCCAGAGGTAATGTCACCAGGGATTGGGACTTGGTAATGACTGATGCCTTACCCGTGCTCTTCCTCCTAGAAGAGTGAGGTAGAAACAGCCTGTGTCAGCAGAAGTCTGGCCAGAAATAGTTTAGATTCTGTGCTCGAAATGTAAGAAATGACTTCACAAACCCAAGAGAATTTTGCACTTTATGTTTGGCTCACCTCCAAAAACTCTGCTGTTGCTGCCTCTCAGGCCCTGTCCTCTGGCTCCCTTCATATTTAAAGGGATCATTCAAAGAAAAAAGAGCCCAGATTTATGTACCCCCGTCCTCTATCACCGACAAAAAAAATTAAACCATGCCCCAGTGTTTGATTATGGCTTGCGCGTTTTCGGTTCATGAACGCTCATGTTTTGATGATATCTATATGTTTTTCAAATTGCAGATTGCCCCTATGTTTGATGATATAGGATTAGGTTTAGATTCCAGAACACCCCTGGGTTGATGATGTCTGGCTTTATTTTAGAATCTGGAAAGCTCCAGCGATTGATGGTGCCTGTTTGTATTTTAGATTCCAGAATGCTCCAGTATGTGTTGACGACAGATTGTATTTTAAATTCCAGAATGCTCCGGAGTTTGATAATATTGAGTTGTATTTTAGATTCCAGAATGCTCTGGTGTTTATGGGTGCATGTTTGGTTGTTAGATTCCAGAATTCTCTGGTATGTGTTGGTGCCTAGTTACATTTCAGATTTTTAGAATACTCTGGCATTTGATGGTGCCTGTTTGGGTTTTAAATTCTAGAATGTCCCTAGGTTGAAGATGCTTGGTTGTATTTTAGATTCTGGAATGCTCTGGTGTTTGATGGTGCCTGGTTGTATTTTAAGTTCCAGAATGCTCCGGTATGTGTTGATGCCAGATTGCATTTTAGGTTCCAGAATGCTCCGGTGTTTGATGATGCCAGATTGTATTTTTCATTTCAGAATATTCCGGGGTTAATTGGTGCACGTTCGGGTTTTATATTCCATTATGCTTTGGTATGTGTTGGTGCCTAGTTGTGTTTTAGATTTCTGAATACTCTGGCATTTGATTATGCCTGTTTGGGTTTTACATTCTAGAAAGTCCCTTGGTTGAAGATGCCTGGTTTTATTTTAGATTCTTGAATGCTCCTGTATGTGTTAGTGCCTGGATGTATTTTAGATGCTAAAATGTTCTAGTGTTTGTTTGTGCCAGGTTGGCTTTTAGATTCCAAAATGTACCTGTGTTGATGATGTCTGTTTGGGTTTTAGATTCCAGAATTGTTCTGGGTTGAATATGACTGGTTTAATTTAGATTCTCAAATGCTCCGGTGTTTGTTGATGCCTGTTTGTATTTTTGACTCCCATGTTTGATGATGCATGTTTTTATTTCTTGGACTGTGTTGATGCTTGGTTGTATTTTAAATTCCAGAATGCCCCAATGTGTGTTGGTGACTGATTGGGTTTTAGTACCAGAATGCTCCCATGTTTGATGAGGTCTTGTTGAGTTTTAGTTTCTGGAATGTCCCTGGGTTGAAAATGCCAGGTTTTATTTTAGATTCGGGAAAGCTTCGTAATTTGTTGCTAGGTTGTACTTTAGATTCCATAATGCTCCCAAGTTTGATGTTCTTTTGTTGGGATTTTGGTACTGGAATGCCCCTGTTTTTAGTGTTTCTTCTTTTATGTTTTGGAATCATGCTCTTTGTTTGAGGGTGTCTGACTGGGCTTTAGACACCAAAATGCCCCTTCATTGCAATGACTTCTCTTTCGGCTTTGTATTTCTGAAGGCCACTGGGATGGCGTTGAGTTGGGTCTTAGGTTCCTGAATGCCCCAGGGCTGATAATGCATGTTCAGGATTCTCGGCAAATTGTGATAATACTCACTGGTCGGCCCCTTTCCAGTAAGCACCTGAGTGTGAGGTCCTTGGACACACTGCAGGGAGGCGGTCAGCCTCGCGAAGGAATACAGGGAGGACCTGTGAAATGCACCAGGGACCTGTAAAGTCAGGCTCTCAGCCAGGCATTCAAGAGCACGGCTGCATTTTGAGAGTTCAAAAATGATAATATGATAACCCAGGCTGAGACCAGCGCAAAACATGATGGAAGGCTGAGGAGTTATTGAGGAAAAAATTAAGATTTTTTTGGACGCATCTTCAGATCCACAGACTAGTATGTATTTGTGCAGCTACACTGGGTGCAAGTAATTGTGGTTATATTGGCTGTGATGTGTACCGCACTACATGAAGCAATTGGCACCTTTTTTCAGGAGGCCCATTTTTTGTGGTTGGAGCAGCATTGATATTGATACCTCTCATCAGTTCCTCATTCTCACTTCGGCCGCGCTTTACTGGCTGAAACATTTGAAGATGCTGAAGTGCGCTGTGTGATTGGTCTGCCCTGGGGGTTTCGCATTTGCAGTAAAGCAGGTGGGTGGTGGCACAAGCCTAGTCCAGGTTCTACATCACCGGCATGTTTTATATGACACCTATGTATGCAGTAGAGCAAAGATGGGTCTTTTATGCTGTTTTCTCATGATAGGGAGAGGGGCAGGTTAAGTGTGGGAGAGGTGATTGAGACCCTTCTGCAGCGCCGAGAAGCGCTATTTAGTCCGCAGAGTTATCCACAGTCGTGTCTTGCCCATTCCTCCACTGAGTGCCTTCACTGCACAGAAAAATGGAGGGCTCTGGGAAGAAAGCAAGCTGTGTTTGCTCATTTAGGTTTTGAAACCAGCACCTCTAACCGGATCACGTCCCACAATGCTGTTCACCAGGCCCTGGATCCGCTATGCAAGAAACTCCTTTCCCCGTAAGTGGCGTTGCATGGAAGCCGTTGTCCACCTGCACCTGGTCTAAATGCACTGTTCCCAATGGTGAGGGGCACGCATTGCAGAAATCAATTTTGTCTACAGTAGGGCCTGCAATGTAAAAGTAAATGTTGTATACTTGTAAAGCGCACAGCTGCCCGCACCGCGGGCGTCCCGGCACTGTATACCGCTGGGGAACCCGTCCTGGCTTTCCCTGTGAGATGGTCCCTTCTGGGCACCTCCAAGGTGAGACCAGGTATCCCCTGCGTTGAAGGGGCCATTGTGAAGATTAAGCAAGCTATTGCCCAGAGTTGCAGCGTGGAGCCCAAGGTTAGAGTAGGCGCCGAGGTGAGAATTGTCAGGCCCGCGGACATTTTGACCCAAGACCCTGCTGCGTTGGGAGTAGAATCCTGGTCCTGGGCCGTTCTCAGCTTCCGGGTCTGCCGCCTCTAACCATTGAGCCACACTTCTCACACGCAACGTAGAAGGCTGTGTGTTATCAAACATTGTGCAATGGTTTCAAACTTTACAGGAATATGTTTTCATATTCCACACAGAAACAATTCTATTGGGCGAATTGGGAACAATCAGTTTGGTGAAGCATTGGAAAGTTTTTCTAATTTGCCAGTGCAAAATTTCCCCAATTGTAGCTGGCATAAGTGATCTGTTTTCCAGTCACAGGATGTCTCGCCCATGAAAGGTAGGGCATCCTGTGGCTAGAAATCAATTGAGGACCAGGTGGTATGGTGGGAGATGGGTACGTGGGGGAGTTGCTGGGACTTGATTCCGGAGACTGAAGCTCTGATGACAGTGCGTGTAGGGCGTGGGCTGGCAAATGTTACCTTGGCAGTATTGGAAGTGGATGATTGGCAAAGGAAGACCTGGAGAATGGGCATGAGAAAGGCTAGCCTGCTGCTGCTGATGATGAAGAAAGGCTCTGAAATTGCGCACGTTCTCCTCCTTGCGTCCCTTTATTCATTTATTTATTTTTAAAGCAGCCACAGAGTGAGTGATACTGAAGCTGTCCTCCTTTAAAAAAAACGTTGAAAGCTTTGCACTTTTAAAACTTAAATGTCTATGGGCCATATGCATCAACACATTTTGCCATAGACACAGAGTGGGCAAAACGCTTTGATGCATCTGGCCCTATATCTGTATCTATCTACTGACCTATCTACCATATATAAATATATATACATATATATATTTCTTTTTTATTGCAAAGTTTGCAACTCAACAAACGTTTCCGCATTGCACACCCCTGGGATAGGACCCAAGTCTGCTCGTACTCTGAGGCATATTTATAAGACCCTTGCTCCACCAGAGAGTCACTTTTTGTGACGTTCTGGTGGCCAAACTACAAAATTATATTTACGAGGTCATGCAAAGCCACTTTGTGTGGCTTTGAGTGACCTCATAGATATGGAGTATGGCAACGCAGCACAAATCGCTGCATTGCCTTACTCTGCACCAGGGGGGCGTTCCAGTGGGTGTCCCCACGCAACCCAATGGATTTTGTTGCTACCCCAGATTTACAAAACTTACCGCCTCCCCAGGGGAAGCACAATGAGGAGAAATAACTTCATCTCTACTTGTTTTTTACTCTTTCCGTGTGTGGTGCATTCTGCAGCACACAGAGAAAGCCTCCCGGGATTCTTTTTGTACAAGAAGGTGCCCCTTCTGCACAAAAACAACCCTGACTGCAACACAGGCACACTTCCTTGCACCCTGGTGCAAACATGCCTGCGTTGGAGCTTGGCTGCTGAAACAGCGCTAGTGCAGGGGGAAAGGACAGGAATGCGCTGTATTGGATAAATATGGTGCATTCCTGCTGTTTCACCTTGACTTAGGGCACTGCGCTGCCGTATGACAAAACCCCAAAAATGAGGTCTCCTTGTCTGAGGGAAACTTAAAGAGAAACCAATGAATTGTTAGTTTGAACCGCAGCAGTCACATTTTAGAATCTGCTGTGAAATCAATATGCATTTCGCGTCCTTCTCAAATGAGGCCCAAGCACATGGAAGCGAGTCTTTCTAGGCGCTTGTGCACACGAGGGGAGCTGCATGGCAATATTTGGTACCCTGTGTTCTATGTAGCCTAGTTGGACCGTGAGTTCCTCTTTCAATGCCTTTGGGATTTATTTAGGCTCTCCAGGTTGGTGTCAACGCCGTCGTTCCTCTCATTCTAGTATTCTGAGTCTCCCAAACAAGCCGCCGGTGAGCAAACAGTACGGTGGCTCGTTTGTTGACGTTCTGAACAAACATGGCGTCCGCCCAGGAAGCAGTGGCGTTTGAACAGGCCCGTGTTCCGCAGAACAGACACTGTATCACAAAGGCATAACATTTCCCCTCGACAGGTTTCTCGTAAAGAGAAAGCGGCGCAGCTGAGACGCCGAACAAAAGTGCGGGCTTGAAAGGGAAGCCGGGCCCCCGAGAGGCCGATCAGATGACAGATATTTTTTGTTGCAAAAAATAAACCGATTTGACGAGTTTCTGATGGGCAGAGCGGAGGGGAAGAGGAGGAGACGGGCTGTTGAAATGCTGAGGGCTTACATTGTGTGTCCTGTTAGCACTGAGCGGTTATCTGTGCGCAGATGCATGAACTGTTTGCACAGCTGTATTGTTGCCAACTAAACAACTTCAGCTGATCGTTGTGTGGGACAGGAGTTGTTACCAGGGAGCTATGGAGATAAGATAGGTCGCTTCGCCAATGTCCAGGCGCTCTTTATAACTTTAAATTCACCACCAGGGTCTCACTGCTCGCACAAAACTGCCAGGAATCTGAAAAAGAACATTTAATCAATTGCCTTTTTGATTACCTGAAAATATTCCAAAGGCATGCAGTAGGTGTTTTTGAGTGACATCCTCAAATCATGTCAGATATGTTTTTTATTTCCAGGTAGATTTTGTGAGACCAAGTGTAATGTGCAAAATGTGCACCGTGATCGCGCAACTCAGGCAGAGGTTCAGTTCAGTTGAAAATCCTCGTAAATCGCTCCGGTTTTAAGCAGTTTTACATCAGCGTGAATGCACAAGCATGTAACACAATAATATTTTGGGCCAGGTAAAATATTTTGCACAGGTGTGGTGAAACTTTGTTTTGGTTGTGGACTACTTTGCACTGTTTATGGAAATTTTCCAGTAGTGGCGTTGGGCAGTTTTGCAGTAACATTTCTACTGATGGCCAGTATAATACCTATATTTGCAGACACTGGCCTGTGCAAAACAACATTTTGTTCTAGTTGGTGAGCGTCAACATTAGTTCAAGACTGTTTTAAAAGAGCCACACACCAGTACAAAACTGCCACTGTGATTGCCATTTAAGTGATCTGGCCAAAGTGTTTTATGCACTGCACACTATCACAGTTTATAAAAAATTATAGTGAAGAATGTAACTGAGATATCTTGTCCCAATCTGAAAGGAACTCGTTGCACCAACCTTTGAAGAATGAAGCACTGAGTTGACCTGGTGTGATACAAATCGTATAGGTAGCATAATTATGTCAATGGTAAGCACATAACTGACTGAGGACTAGCCACCACAGAGGCCTACTTCTATGAAATTATTCAAGAATATCTGACTTTTTATTGCCACATGAAGACTTTTGTTTACCGCTTAGTCAATACAAGATTGCCCAATTTGCACCGAAAATTTGCATTGATTCAAATCGAAACAATTGATAGTTTTTATTTAAAAGTAACATCCTTGTCTTCAGCAAACAAACCTCTGCCAATCCTGTGTCAAGAGGATGCTGGCACAGTACCCCTGAATTTACAGAACCCCTCAATATAGTGACAGGGCTTACTCTGGGCAGGTGGATAGATGGTGGGCATCTGACTCGTGTTTGGGGGCGGGGCCTTATTTTTAATCATCAGACCTTGTTCTAGAGGAAACGTGATAAAGGATGACAAGGAGAAAGGAGGCGGAAGAGAAAGATTGGCAAACGCAAGAGGGAGAACAAAAGGGATGAAAAAGAACCTTCAAGTTCGAAATAAGGAGAAAGGAAGAGTAAGGCGGTGGAAAAAAGAAGCATAAGGTGGAGTCAAGGCTAACCCAGCCTTGGAATTTGTCAACCCAGGGATTCAGCTGCACCAGTGGACGGCTTGGAAGAAAAAAATGTGGGCACCTGCCACAATTGTTTATACAATCTGAGCAATGGCTAGTGGTGTGGCGCAAACGGTGTGTTAAAACACAGGTCGCTATGACTAAGCAGGAGAGAGACTGAATGAGTTGCCCAAGTTCACACAGTGTTTTGCTCAGGAAACTGGGATTCTGAATAAGCCGCATTTCCAAGACCAGTTGAAAAACCAACTGAAACATGTGTTGTTTCTTTATGAGTGGAAACAACTTGTGTTAAGGTTTAGGCTGCATTGTCTAAGAAACACGTAAACATTTCAAGCCCCCCAAAAATAAAGGCGCATGTGAGCCCAAGGATGCATAGGTAACTTTTAGCACCCGGCATGTGTGCGAGACTGGAAACATCCATCAGTAGCAAGGATGCAGGTGAGTAGCACTTAAGTGACAAGTAAGAGGAGCGGCCATACCCACCTGGGGCAGATTATTACATACTAGAAGACCGAGAGGGCACTGGCTGCAAGGCAGTCTTACTCGCCGGCGCAGCTGGGCTGTCGTGTGCTGCATTTCTGCACCCTGCGGGTGATAGCCACAATCATAGATCAGACAACGATCTGCAAAAAAGCAAATTTATGAATGTCTACACACACTTTCCACTTATAGTAGGGCTGAGTCTGGGCATTGTTCTAGCTTGAACCCTACTGTATTTGAGGCCGTGCAATACTCTATTTACGGTTAAACGTGTAACCAATATCACTTAAATGGGTACTTTCTTGCACAAATCTACCCCATATGCAAAACCAGGGCCAGTGGCTGGGCCTTCTCCTTCATCGCTCCGGAAGCCTGGAACGACTTGCATCTCTGACACTGCAGATCTGAGCCTCCTTCACAATTTCTGAGTTCCTTAAAAGCTGAATGACCCTTGGAATTAACCCTTCCAGCTCTGGGCGAGGCTAGACTCTCACCTGCTCAGCACCAGGATACCCTCCTGGGTAATAGTGTGCTCTACAAATACATGTAGCATAACATAACATAACATGACATGACATAAAATAACATAACATAACATAACATGACATGACATGACATGACATGACATGACATTACATTACATAACATAACCCATTGATGGGGACATTTACATCCTGCCAGCACAGAGTGCCCCTGCTGAGATGTTTCCCCCGTGTCAATCTAATGTTGCTAAGCAGGGCAAACAGTTGGCTGTGTGGCACATCAAGGCAGCCATGCCTAATGCCAACTCTGTGCCAGGCACTCCAGACTGCAGTGCCCGCCAGAGCTGCTAGCTTTGGCATTAGGATGGGATTTTTTAAAGACATGGACTGATCCAAGGGACACACCCCACAGAGTGTGTTCTTCGGCTTACTGCAAAGAAAAGGGGGGGTGGTCTTTGTTTGAAGAGCATTTTTTCTAGCCTTTGTGCAGAGCTGCTGGAGAGAGACAAAGCTTCATAATGGAAGCCCCAGGGAGAGCTTAAGCAAGTTAGACGTAACCGCATCCTCAGCGCTAGCGTGGCCTCAAGTCGCGGAGCAGTGTGCCAGTGTCCTTTGTGGGGAATCAATCCATTGGCACAGGAAATACCACCTGAGCTGAGCATGTGAACACGTAACACACATGCACATTAACATGTCTGTGTTTTCACTCACCCTTCATGACGAAACAATGGCAAGACGCCTGAAAACGGACCTTGCAAATTTTCAATGGATGGAGTTAGAATAGTAAATTATCCTAGAATATTTGGATTTATTTCACCTCTCCTCTGCTATGTTCAGGATGAACATAGAAATAGGGCTCGTTTTTGGGAAAGCAAAACAATAAGAACACTTCTCATTGGTGAGTAGAGGTTACATGTTGAATGGGCACAACTTGCAATATTTTGTCCGCCATCTTGAAAGGTTCACACGCAGGCACATGCCTTCTTATATTTTCTTGCAATTCACTCGGCGACATATGCTTTTGCTGATCATCCATTGCCACGCTTCTCTTACCATATGCTCTTTAATGCTTAGATTCTCTCTTCTGTAACTCTGAAATATATGACAAGCCTGAATAAAAAAAAATATACATTTGAAGAGGCCTTGCAATATACATTGCTATACATTACCACCAACTAAATTGCAGGCAGCTGCTAATTTCTCACCTCATTTTTTCTAATGGGTGCAATTTATTGACGACGTTTACGAGTTAGTTTATGTATTTGTGTTGTTCTAATCATGGATTCACGGAATAAAAATCCTTAATTATTGTGCAGAGAGGCCCTAACGGGTTAAAATAACATCTTCTTAATTGTCAGACAGGCTTCTGGCTATTAGTTTTGGCACATTCTTCAATAATCTGTTTTATTTTTACCTGCTGGGAGCTTAATTAAAAAACAAAGAGGCTCGATTTAAAGCCCATTACTATGCTAATTTTGCAAGAACTGGGCTAGTGATGAAGCAGCTTTTAAAAGCAGAGTTTAGTTTGCTCTGGGGAATGGGGAGTAGGCAGTTTTTATTTCGTTTCATTAGGTAGCTACAATTATTTATAAACTAAATGGAAATGACGATATTAAACAGTGATAAAAAAAATCCCTCCATGTATTATTGAGCAGAGGAACTTTTTTTTAATTTAGAATGGGAATGGGCCAGGCTTTTATTACACTAACTTGCAGTCCATGCAGGATAAATGGTGTTGTACCCCATACAAATGTCCACAGAAACAACTACCACATTTGATTCCGTAGCTACAGAAAGTCCAGGCTTGCTGTTGTGGCCTTTTCACCTTTTCATGACGGGATTCTGACATATCCCCTCCAAAAAGA
This sequence comes from Lissotriton vulgaris, assembly GCF_964263255.1. Lineage (NCBI taxonomy): Eukaryota > Metazoa > Chordata > Amphibia > Caudata > Salamandridae > Lissotriton > Lissotriton vulgaris. The sequence continues at coordinate 1,979,571,833 of NC_141693.1, forward strand.
ATCATTGTGAGAAAAAGGGGACAGTGACTGCCTGTTTGTTGCATGAACTAAAACATGCGGGGCAGAAACTGTGGGGCAACATTTGGCATTAAAAGACTATTGAATTATGTTGCATTACATATATCTTAATCGTACTTTTTAAGATACATCACCCATGGAATGTGGGCCCTTTTAGGCCTACAAAGACCGTCTTTCGAATTTTTTTGGGTGTTTGCTGGCATGCATGTGAGCATATATGCTTTGCTTAGATGAATGTATGAGTGTATGTATGCACTGTATAGTTATGCATGTATGTATGTATGTATTTATTTATAAATGTTATTTATAATTTCTGCAACATGCTAGACATATTGCCTAACAGCTACATTCTTGCGTCAGAGTCCATAGGTTCCTGGAGCGGTGTGTGGTTTCCAGCAAGAATGTTCTTGGGATGGGCAAATGCCACATGCATGGTCCACGGTGACTCAAAGTTCGGGTCTCTAAGGATGCCCTGTCGGAGGGGAAAGGTGTTAGCAGGATACTCCTGATCATCTGCAGTATGTCAGGCTGGTTCAGCCCGCTCCCTGGGGGAGTGCGTGTGGAATGGATGTATCTACCGGTATATACTGTTTTTTGCATGTTGTGAACAAAGCTGTTGGGGAACAGAACAACGCGTGTAGTAGAGATGGAAGAGTGATTCAGGAATACACACAACAGGAGGAGAGGTGGAGGACCAGTCGAGGATGGTCGCTTCTCCTTGGGCGCAGGCTCTGGAGGAGCGAGAGCGGAGGCTCGCATCACTGGCGGGTGAGGTGCTTCTTGAAGTTAGGCCTACCTGAGCTGGAGAAGAGAGAGTGGGCCTGGTGGGCGGTGGGATGCTGTTCCCTTTCCTTGATGTATTTTTTGAGCAGGCTTGTTTCCTGATGATGCATTTTCCAATTTCCATATCTTGTTATTGAACCTAATGTACAGAATTTCCTAAGCACCATCTATAGAAATATTACCAAATTATACTCACGAGCTTCAGTTCAGAAATAGCAGAAGTATCTAAACGTGGGACAAGTTGTGCATATCCTTTGTCTGGCTGCATTTAAATGTCTGCAATGCAATGTCAAGCGACTCGAGTCCTGTGCAAATCTTCACAAGACCGGTGGCACAATGATGATGTCCCTGCCTGTTTAGGGTACTGCTGCATCCTTCTGGGATGCCGATACATGACGGTCAAAGGGCTTGTCGGAACTGCCTGCACAGGAAAATTGTCTCTGACTCTGGGTTGCACTGTATCTTTTGGGAGCAGTCGGTCACGTGGACACGCGTGTGACACTTTCCACTGTGCAAGGGTTGAAAACTGAGGCTTCCAGTACAGGTTCTGAGAGGACCATGCATACATGTCAAGTCTGGAGTTTGTTTCACAGATGGCTTGTGGACCTCCCTCTCCTACGCTGTTCCATTGCCCTGATGCAGTTGAGTAGCTAGACCTGTGGCCGCCCGTGGCAGTCCCTGCATTTGCCACCCCGCGGCTGTGTTTAGGAGCTGGGCGAAGCCGCCGCCCCCTAAACTTGTGCCGCCTGGGGTGGACTTGTGGCCCCCTACCCCTTTGCTATGCCACTGCCATGATGAGGCTTTATACTTAGATGCTCAGTTAAGGAATCTGCTCTCTCAAGCAGTTTTCCGCCCCATGGTTCACTAGTGCAACAGAGTTCAGTGGACACGTCTTCTGCATTGCACCCCAAGGGCTACCACAATGGCTTTAAATAACTAATTATGTGCTGTGTGTCTCGGACTGTCACGTTTCTGCCTCATGCAGCCAGGCCAACTCCCACCATGATGGTTCTGTGATATCTCCTCATTGGTGTATGATGTCCTATCACCGACTGAGCTCATGGTGTTGTGCTTGGCAGAGAGGATTTCTACGTCCACCCTGTCCTAGCAGGATTCATTCCTGAATAAGATGACTAGAGCGAGAGAGTTGCACGCCCTTGTAGATTTCTTGTCAACCCTGTAATACAGGCAGCGATAGAGGGCATTAGTATCAATATACCAGAGCGCCTTGTTACATTAATAAACCAGCCAATTCCTACTGGTCGCTGTTATTTGGTCTGGACGTTGAGAGCACAGCTGTCAAGCTAACCTATTGCTGCAACATACATGGAGAGGGCTTTGTGTCCGACCCTTTCACCCATTTGCTTTCTTTGAGCTTCATTGTTCAATCATTGGCTTGAGACCGTGTCAATCACATCTTAAGTCAGCCCTCTCTCATCTAATGATGTTGGCTGTTTGTGTGTATCTTTTCACCTCCAAACAAGTACTTGCATTGAACTTCTTAAGGACCTTCTTTACAGCTATAAATCTCTATCTGCTTCTGATGGCTTCCTCCTGTGTGTCTTGACCTAATGTGCTAATGCGCCATGTGTTAGCACATTAAAGCTATTGGCGTTGCCAATGCTTGTTGTAATAAGGCTCTCAATCCACTGACTTAACCATTTGACCACACTGAAAGGGGCAGACCTTAGAAGTGTGAAAAACAATGCTATATGAAATCTGATATTTTCGTTGCATTAAAATACTACCTATTGTTGCGATTCAATGCTCCGAAATATTGAAATCAAGCAAAAACCAGATCAAAAATTCTTCTTTGTCTGTGAAGAGTAATTTTGCCCTTTTAAATCTCTATATTTTTTACTTTTACTAAACTCTTTGGAATAATATTGAACTGTTGGCCCGCTTCCTGAGAATAGAGCCCAAGACAGATGCAAATTAGCCATTTTGCATCACATGTCCCATTTAACTCATGGAAAGGGACGTTTTCCATCATTTCACAGCAGGGGGCATGTAGGAAACCTGCTCAAATGTGTTTGGCACCATCTCAGGGGCGAGCTGTCTAAATGCATGCATAATACCCATAGCAAACTAGTGTACATCGCAGTAGATTTATCTTTTCAATGATATTATGCTAAAACGAGTCGCGGCTGAACCAGATGCGCTAAAAAGATTATTTTTATTTATTTATGACATTGTCATCATTTTACACTCCAGCATTGCCTGATAACCTTCAAAAAATTGATTTATCACCTGCAGTCAAGGTAAAAACAACAGAGTGGGTGCACCAAAAAAACAGCCTATGGCTGTGATTAATATGTTAGATACACGGAAACATCAACTATTAGAAATAAAATGTAAATGGCATTGACAAATATCAGAAAAGAGGACCCCAGCACTTTGTGCAAATGATGATGACCCTGTTTGGGGTGCTGTGGCAGCCAAAAAAAACAAATAAATCAGGAGCATGTGAAGCAGTGAGCAAAGGGACGGATTTTATAGCTGGATGGGTATGAAGCTTTGTTCTCGGAGGGGCACATGTAGGTAATTTCCATTTTGCGATTCTTAAATAGCGATTTTTAAGGAATCGCTATTTGAGAATAGCAAAATGGAATGTAGGTAATAATTTGCAATTTTTTTGCGAATCTCTAACATTCCTTATTTGCGATTAGCAAATTGCGAATCGCAATTAAGGAATGAGTGTCCCATTCATTCCTATGGGCCAAGAGGCCCATAGGAATCAATGGGGATACATTCTCAAATTGCGATTTTCTGCGAGAAAATCACAATTTGAGAATTGCAATTCCAAGGGTGCCATGGTGTCCAAAGGACACCTGTGCACCCCTGGAATGTGCCTGTAAGTACATGTGGCGCACATACATGCTCTAAGGGCATGTCTGTGCGCTACATGGCAGTTTGAATTAAAAAAAATGCATTTTTAAAGGAAATCGCAAAATACCATCTACTTGAAGTAGGTGGTATTTTGCAATTCCTATTGCCAAAATCGCTATTTTTAAGGCACCCCTACATAGCATTTAAGGAATCGCAAAATTGCGATTCCTTAAATGCTATAAGCAAAATAAGGAATCGCAATTTTTGCGATTTCTTATTTTGGTAAGTGCCACCTACATACCAAAGGGGCGTTTGCGATTCACAAACGCCGAAATTTGGCGAATTTCGGCGTTTGCGAATCACAAACGCCTACCTACGTATGCCCCGGAGTTCGGTAAGGTTTCTGCACTTCCCATTTGACCTAGTCTGCATTGTTAACTGGGTGAAGTAGTTCTGCCCAACTTTGCTTGAGGATGAAGTTTTCTTCATAAAAAAATGTTTTTGCAAGCAGCTTCCGGCATTCTCTTTTTTTGCTGAATCTTTCTCCAAACCTACTTTTAACAGACCTTTCTTCCCTTTATGAGTTTCTTGTAAGGTGTGCAAGCTTTGAAAAGTTTTCAGAAATTGTGCTTTAATAAAAAAAAAACAGTTTCACAATGTAACAGAGGAAAACATGTGCACCCTCACCAATCCCAAGGCTTGTAGAGACCTACACGGTGATAAATCTAGTCAACCACTCAAATGGCTTCGGATGGATCCAATGGTGGGCCATGCATTTACAGATATTGAACTCTATGTGCCACCGAAAGCAGAATAATGCTTTATTAATGCCCTGAGATCACAATCAAAATCTAGGTCTTCTGTGAGCGCGATCGGAGAATCATGCCACCAACAGTAAATGCTTGAGAAGCGAAGACGTGGCATTTGAACACTAGTAGCAGAAGCTAGTGTGATCACGGAAGAGGACCCATCTCCAAAAATCGCTGGCCCAATAAAGCAACGTTGATCACAATGAAATGGCGCAAGGCTGGGGACCGAATCTCTGAGATTGACCCATTTTCCATAAATTCACGTATTTCTCTTAAAGCAACAAATTCCCATTTCACAAAATGAATTATTTCGAAACGTAGAAAAAAAAATCAGTGTTTTTCTAATGAATCAAATTGAGGGGGAAAAAATCTATTTGTGGATGGAGACATCATTTGCATGGAAAGAATTGTTGTTGAATATTAGTCAAACTAGCAGCACATCAAATCAATAGGCGAGGGTTTTTCTCACGCATGTTATTGATTGCAGGTGGCATTGCTTGCATTGTATGTATGCCTGAAGAGGTAGAATGAATGCTTGAAGCAAAAAAGGTGGTATGTAGTTTACTACACCGGCATCTCCAACCAGCCCCTTAGCTCTCCATCCCCTTAGACCTCCTCACTCACCTTCCTGCCCCATCCCAGAGTAACCAAGGGCTTCCAGCACACAGCTATGCATGCGCGTGGGTGACAGGATAGAGCATGCGGGGACGTTTATCCACCAGCATCATACTGCACTCAGGTGACCTTGGATTAAGAAACATTTGTACTGCTAAATTTCACCGAATTGTTCCTCCCTGCAATATCTACTTTAGTTTCTGCTATCTAAAACTGATTTATCTTTTTTATTTTCCCATGTTTAGTATGCCCCAGCTATATTGCTTTTGTTATATTGCATGACAGTGATATCATATTCACTGCATGTCCTTCCACTATATTATCACGATAAGTAGATGTGGAATAAGAATAGTAAATATATTGGTGGTATAGTGGTGGGCGATATGGTGGATGCAAGATAACTTTAGGTCGATACTTTCGACCTCAATAAATGTTATACAAATTCATGTTTTAATTCTTCCTTTGTGATAGATCAATGTCTGAGCTAATTACAAAATAATGTTTGTTTTAAAATATCTCATGAACCTTTCCCATCGGTAAAGCAACTGATGAATCGCATACCAAACCAAGAAAATAAAAATTATGATTTAAAAAAAAAAAAAAATCCCAGTTTGTTTTTTTGAAGTTACCACCAGGGATATGCAAAATTTAGATTTTCACTTGCAAAGGTTTGAAACGTTTTGCAATTTTGCACCGAGTGCAGAGCTTAGAAGCGTTTGTAAAACTTCACTCGCTGGTAACAATTCTAGAAAAAAAAGTTGTGATAGAAAAGTTTTCCTGCCAAAACTTTCGGTGCGAAAATTTGTTTATAGTTTGTGCCTAAGCCATGGTAACTTGCAGTGACTCACAACGCAGACTTTAGTACAGCATGGTAACTCTTAGGGCAGCCAAAAACTGTAAGACATGTGATGAACTGCTAGTGACGTCCTGCTGGGATTTAAAAGTGTCCCGACACTTTGGCGACCGGACCCAATACACCTTAGAATGATTCGTATATGTATGGGATCGAAGGCTGCAGGCTGACTGATTCCTCAGCCCTCTCCTGGCCAATAGCATTTATTTACATCTGGGTTCAGCTGGCGACCTATAAATAGCCGCCTTCTGGAACCCCAGCTGAAACGCAGCTTAAGTTCCTAATGACTCAGACTTGGTGCTTTGAAGCGCTAAAAGGCGCCGGGGCTGCGGCGCCCAACCAGGCGCTGAGAAGAGCAGCGCCAAGCACTTTGTGCTCTCAGTTTAACTGCTTTTATCTCTTCCCGCGGCTGGGGCACGCATTACCAGCGTGGCGGACGCGGGAAGGGTCGCATCTTCAGTGAGGGATCACAGCCCGCCTGCGGGGACAGCCCCGGGGTCTTGTCACACTTTAACGGGCTCATAATCCGCTCAAAGGGGCGAGCTCGCGAGCAGCCCGAGGGGAGAAGGGGAAGAGGGGCACTTAAGGAGCAGCCTGCGTGATCTGTGGAACTCCTGAACCGGAAGTACGTCATCAGGGATCTTTAAAGTTAGGAGCACGGGGCCTGCCTAAGTGAATACAACTAAATAGCCTGTCTCCATTAAAATTAGTAAAAATAAATAAAACTTTGCTTCCAAGCACCCTCACCAGGAAACCTGGCTTGACCATCAGGGGAATGCAACAGAGCAGAGATATCTTTGGAACAGTCTTTCTGTCACCTCCTGTCTATCCTTCTCCGGCCATGTCTGTGTTCTGCTGTCTCTATTCAGTGTTCTCTTCCTCTCCAATGAAGTCCTCTAAGGGGGCAGCTGCTGAAAGTCACACAGAACACCTTGGGTCACTAACATGCAGTGCTTAATTTGAGCTGGTGTTTTTAGGTGCTCGGCACTGGCACTTATTTGTCAACGCCTGTACTCATGAGAGTCTGCCACATGAGGGCACTGTTTGAAGTGCACAGTGACAGTCCTTTGTTGAATGAATATGCATTAAAATGACTATAACCTGACCCCCAAGCCATTATTATAACTTTGAGGACCTGAAATAGTCTGAATTGTCACACTTAGAAGAATGTGATGCTTGGTAGTTGTGTTGGTACTGTCACTGGCAGCTCCTGGCAGGGGCATTGAGTAGTGCAAGCTGCAGTGGCCCGAAGAGGGCCCCGGCTCTTATTTTTTTTCACAAATTAAGCACTGTTAAGTATCCTGCCCTCCGTTTATTTATTTAGAGAGTCTTATAGAGCGCGAACTAGACCTGAGAAATCGGGCATCGGAGTGCTTTACAAGAAAGCCTAGGTTAAAGACCTTTTCACAGTTGAGAATTTTCCATCACCTTTATTGCTGCCACGTGATCACATTGACACTTTTTCAGGTATGAGACCGGGTGACTAGGAGCCCTATGCACCCCCAAAGTTTCAGAGGCCAAATGGTTCCATCGGGTTCACCCTGAACCAAGGTTGCGCGTGAAAATCATTTATCAAACCACGAGAGCCTTGATATTCCCAGCTCTGGACTAGGCGCTGGCCTTTGTAAGCGCTGAGGACTTTCTGCACCGCTTCTGGGAGCTAACATTTACATCTGTGGATTTACGGTATGGATTGTTTTGTGGTGAAGTCCTACCTTTTAGGGCTTTGGCGTGAAAATCTGAACTTTCACCCAGCTTTCCATGTTGCACAGCCACCATGTTGACTAAAAAGCTTACCCACGCCTGCAAAGGGTAGCACTTCTGTATACTTTACCTTTTGGCATCTTTCCCACGCGAGAGTGCGAGTCACCTGCGAGGAAACACTATGCCAGGCATGCATTTATGTACAAAATGCTGAGGCAGCAGCACTTTAAGCAGAATATTCACACAGAATTCAGAGCCCTGCAGACAGGCCAATGAATGGGAACTTGCAAAACTTACCAAACACTTAATTTAAAGAGACAGGACTCACATTAGAATGTGAGAGCTCAGACCCCAGCACGAGTCCCAGAGCGAGCCTTTCTTTAATAGGGATTGGCGAATATTTTGGGGACATTAGTGGTGGAATTGTGGCCTCGCAGCAGGATTTGTGGCTCGCAAACCCTCTAGATAGCTGCCCTGCATCGCAAACTGTACAAATAAAATGCAAGTCTTTGATGGACATTGAAAGAAGGCAAACAGCCCCCCTGCGTGCCCTGGGCTCGGACTGCATCTTTGCTGATCCGTTCAGGTGGATTGACTTACCTTTCAGCGTGGGCCACAGGGACTTACAGGGCTTAGGCAGATGCTTGTGAGAAAGTGTAAAACCAACACACACGCCCGGGGTGAAAGGCACTAAGGCTGCTCGAAGAGGGCCGGCTTATCACTAAAAGTGTGGATACAGGTGCGAGGAGGTCAGAGACCTGGGCATCTCGAGTGCAAACACAGATGCGCAGATAGCGCACTACAATAGGCCCGCACAGGCCCCGCCCACCTCCCTTGTCAGAGCTGCAGCGGGAGGACTGGCTGGGGCCAGGGAATGCAGAACTTTAATGCCACTCCAGGCACAGTTAGGCCTCCCAAGAGGCACCACAGTCTAATATAGTCCCTTTGTGAAAAAGTGCTGCTCATTCTTGTACCAGTTCACCATGCATCTCGTGTTTTTACGCGAGGGATCCCTTCCTATTACCAAGTGGCCTTTATTTGAATTTTTGTTTATTTTGTTGATACTGTTCTACAAGCACGTTTATTTATTGCTATTTTTCCCGTTAGAACCAATAATACTGTTTGGCTCACAAACTTGAAATGCTGAGCTTTCTGTGCTCTCAGCTCCTACGGTTCCGTCCACAAATGTACATCTAAAAAATAAAAGACTGGTGGGTTAATGCACTTGCAGCAGGAAATTGTCTATAAACTGCAGGTGATAGGAAAGAACCATGTCAAGTCCTGCTCCTGTCTTCTGAGGGTGCTGCCAAGAGTGCCTTTATTTGGGTGACAATGACAAGTCATAATTGATCATTATTACTTTTTTTTATTTTTTATTTATTTTATTTATGGTATTTATACATATACATAGAGTAAACAGGGTTTTACTTCACTTTGGGAAGCCCGCTGGCAAGCATACTGGTAGGTCATACTTGGTAAATTTGTGTCGGGCCCCCTCTTGTTATCTAATAATCTAATAACCTACCGATACATTATGTAGGGTTTAAGCCCACAGAGTGTATACAAGTTCAGAAAAGCCAGAATTTTCCCTATGGAAGTGTTTTGAGAATGCTGGACATTTTTGTGTTAACATTTAGAAAAATACATGTTTTAAAATAAATAAATAAAGAACATTCAAAAAGAAAGCAACAAGTTAACAGAGTTGGCATAGTTTTAATTGAAATGTAAGCTACAGAGCCCTCCAGTTTGTTCTATGTCACATATTAATATTGACTAGCTGTGCTGTCCATAGATACACAACACTCTGTAGTGATCAGAAGGCGTCACACAGAAATCTATACAACTACTTAATCAATAAAATAATTAGAGAGATGTAGAGTTTATCATAAATTGAATTGCAAGGTTTTATTCTATGATAGATGTTATTATCGCCCAACGCCATGGTATTCCTTTCACCAAACTCAAACCGATGAAAGGCGGAGTAATTAAGGATTAACACTTGTACTTTAAGGTTACGCATAGATATCGGTCGTGAGCTCTCAGCCACTGAGCTGCCTGACTGGCTTATTGCACCAGCAGCTTGGGGGTAAAAAAAGAAAGGCGTGGCACATGGTTAGTGTGAAGGCACCAACATTTACTTGTGATTGGAAGAGTGCATTGAAGCAACACAAATACGGGCTATTAAAGAAGACATCCAGTGAAGAGAGATATAATCCAGATGTCCTTATTCCATCCACTGACTGTCACCCCCAATATGGCGGCCATCTTGTTCCTTTATCTGATTCTGTTTTGTTGGGTTGTGAGGCTTGTTAGCACATAGCTCCCTGGCTGTCAATTGAAAAGATTGGTGATCAATTTATGGGATAGTTGCACGAGTCAGATTTACTGCAGTTTCTAACCCATATTATGTTGAATCTGAGATATTCATGTAAAAGTTAGGAAGATGGGATGTCTGACATCACACGCGGGCCGGGCAAGGCCCATGCACCCAAATTGCATGCATCTTTCCGCATGTCGCATGGACAGCGGTCATGCTCAAATGGCGAATTGAGAGTTAAATTGCTATCTTTGAGTTCTGAACTTGGAAAGGTATTAAAGTGGGATTAGCCCTCTGCACAATTCAGCTCTTGTACCATTCAGGGCTTTGCTTCCACCCCTGGTGGACTGTACCATGCGGCGGGGTTCTGAGTGACTGCGGCTCTATAGAAAGGAGGCGGCATCAATCTGCAGCCCGGTGCTCTCCGCTAATCCTTCTTGTTCCCTGAAGAAGGATTTGCTTTGGCGGCCAAAGACCTTTCCTGCTCCCGGGGAAGGCTGTCGTGGCTGTCCCGGAGAGGCGTGGTTGCTATAGCAGGGGGAGTCACGCCTGGGTATTCTCTCAATCCCCCCGGAGAATGGGACCCGAAAAGAGCGGAGGGCGAGTAAAACGGGGGATTAAATGGCGCAACAAAGGCAGACAGGAAGATAGGGGTAGGACACACAGGAATTACAGACCAAAAATAATGCAAGGTGACAAAAAGAGGAAATGGAAAAATAATAGGCGACACTCTGTCTAAAAGGAGAAATTGCTACAATGGAGCTACCTAAATGGAAGAGGCCAGCGACGGCGCCGCCGGGAAGTAAGATGCAGGCCTGTGGACACCTTGCTCTTTCTTCTATTTCCATAGCTTTCATGGCCAACCACTGGCTGGATAATTGACTTTTAAATAACCGTTTGAAGTTATAAGACTTCCTGTTTCCCTGGGCACCAGAATTTTGCAATTCTTGCCTGTCTTCCTATAGTGTCCTGATTTTTTATTTATTTAATATTCCAGCTTTCGAAGTGTTTAATTCATTATTTGTTTTGGCTCTTACCTTTTCATTTTTTCCAACTAACAATTTATTACACTCAATTTTTTGAACAAAAAGGATAAATCAATAAGTGTTACACAATAACAATGCTTTAATGATCGATTCCATTAAGAGAACACACATAGACACAGCGTAATGTCTATCTATGTCTGTGGCTCTTGCTCTTTTTCACTATAGCTACGGGTGCATGTCTGCAGCCAGGTGAGCGTGTCTGCAGCCAGGTGAGCGTGTCTGCCAACATGGGCACATGTCTAAAACCACGAGTGCATGTGGGTGCATGTCCACAGTCATGAGCATGTCTATAGCCAAGGGTGCATGTCTGTAGCTAGGAGTACATGCCCACAGCTGTGGGTGCATGTCTATAGCTATGGGTGCATGTCTGCAGCCAGGAGTGTATGTGGGTGCATGTCCACAGCCATGTGCATGTCTGGAGCCATGGCTGCATGCCCAGAGCGGTGGGTGCATGTCTGCAGGCGTGGGTACATGTCTGGAACCATCGGGGTATGTCTATAGCCAAGGGTGCATGTCTGGAGCTCTGGGTGCATGTTCACAGCTGTGGATGCATGTCTGCAGTCGTGGGTGCATGTCTGGAGTCATGGGTGTATTTTCACAGCTGTGGGTGCATGTCTGCAGTCATTGGTGCATGTCTGCAGCCGTGGGTGCATGTCTATAGCCAGCGGTGCATGTCTGCCGTCGTGGGTGCATGTCTGGAGCCAAGTGCATGTATACAATCAGGAATGCATGTCTGCAGCCAAGGGCACATGTCTGGAGCCATGGGTGCATATCTGAATCCATAGGTACATGTCTGCAGCCAGGAGTGCATGTCTACAGCCATTGGTGCATGTCTGCAGCCGTGAGTACATGCCTACAACTAAAGGCGCATGTCTGGAGCAGTAGTGCATGTCTGGAGCAGTGGTGCATGTCTGGAGCCATGGATGCATGTCTGCAGCCATAGGGTGCGAGCCTGCATCCATAGGCATATGTCTGCAGCCGTGAGCACATCCCTACAACTAAAGGTGCATGTCTGGGGCAGTGGTGCATGTCTGGAGCCCTGGATGCATGTTTGGAGCTGCGGGTGCATGTCAGAAGATGAGGGTTCATGACTGCATCTATAGGTGCATGTTTAGAACCATGGGAGCATGCCTGCAGCCATAGGGTGCATGCGGGCACCAATAGGCGCATGTCTGCAGCCATAGGGTGCGAGCCTGCATCCATAGGCATATGTCTGCAGCCATGAGCACATCCCTACAACTAAAGGTGCATGTCTGGGGCAGTGGTGCATGTCTGGAGCCCTGGATGCATGTTTGGAGCTGCGGGTGCATGTCAGCAGATGAGGGTTCATGACTGCATCTATAGGTGCATGTTTAGAACCATGGGAGCATGCCTGCAGCCATAGGGTGCATGCGGGCAACAATAGGCGCATGTCTTCAGCCATAGGGTGCAAGCCTGCATCCATAGGCATATGTCTGCAGCCGTGAGCACATCCCTACAACTAAAGGTGCATGTCTGGGGCAGTGGTGCATGTCTGGAGCCCGGGATGCATGTCTGCATCCGTGGGCGCATGTCTGAATCCATTGTGCATTTCTGCAGCCAAGGGTGCATGTCTACAGCCGTGAGCACATACCTACAATGAAGGGTGCATGTCTGGGGCAGTGGTGCATGTCTGGAGCCCTGGATGCATGTCTGCATCCGTGGGTGCATGTCTGAATCCATTGTGCATTTCTGCAGCCAAGGGTGCATGTCTACAGCCGTGAGCACATACCTACAATGAAGGGTGCATGTCTGGAACAGTGGTGCATGTCTGGAGCCATGGGTGCATGTCTGGAGCTGCGGATTCATGTCTGAAGCTGAGGGTTCATGACAGCATCCATAGGTGAATGTCTCGACCCACGGTAGCATGTCTGCAGACATGGATGCATGTCTGGAGCCATAACAATGGTTGCATGTCTACATCCAAGGATGCATGTCGGAACCATGGGAGCACGTCAGCATCCATAGGGTGCATGTCTGGAGCTAATCACATTTAACTCGTTCATTTCATCAGTTCACTCACATTGCTGGACACACTCTTTGTCTGCCTACCTCATCCAGTCACGGCCCACCTACTGCAGTAGAAAAGGATTAGCTCAGGGGGTTGAACGCTTGATGCAATAATCTATATTGAAGACCACAGAGCTGGGTGGTAATTAAACTATTGCGAATGTCCATGTTGTTTGTCAAAAATCTCCTCTATATAAATAATTCACATTTGAATAAGGCCTCTGTTAGTGGATTGGCATTTCCAGGGTGGAGGAATTCCTTTGTGGAGTTCCGAAGCAGCACCTCACTTAGTTCTGGTGAACACCTTCCCAACTTTGACTTGTCCCTCTCTTTGAGTATAGAAAATAATCTAGGCACCTCTACATTTAGTAACTTGATGAGCCTTCTGAACACTTTTAAGGCGAAATGACGTTTTTTATCGATGAGGATTTTAAAGCCGGGAGAGCTACACATGTTTTCGGTTTTGCACCTACATCCAAATAACTAACATTCACCACTCAAATTACTTTCATATTTCACTATCCTAATTCAACACTAATCCTTTAATGGGTTCTGGAGTAGCGTGCTACTCTAAAAAAAAAAGCGCTTCAACACCCCATCAGAGGTATCAAGTGCTATATAAGTGCAAACCTTTTCCCTCTTCTATCCCTCTGCTATCCTTCTCAATCCAAACAACTGACTAATATCCACCATTCAAATTACTTTAATATTTCACTATACTAATTCACCACTAATCGTTATGGGTTCCGGAGTAGCGTGCTACACGCTGAAAAAGCGATTTGACGCCTCGTCAGGGGTAGAAAGCGATATAAATAAATGCAATTACAATACAATACAATAGGTGCATGTCTCGAGCCACGGGAGCATGTCTGCAGACATGGATGCATGTCAGGAGCCACAGCCATGGCTGCATGTCTAGTCAAGTCAAGTCAAGAAATTTATATAGCGCGCTACATACCCAGAGGGTCTCAAGGCGCTTGAGGAAGGGTGGGGAATTACTTGTCGAATATCCACGTTTTGAGTTGCTTTCTGAATGCTAGGTGGTTCTGAGTAAGGCGAAGGTGAGTGGGAAGTGAGTTCCAGGTTTTAGCTGCCAGGTAGGAGAAGGATCTACCTCCCATGGTGGTTTTGTTGATGCGAGGTACAGTGGCAAGGGCTTGGTTGGAGGATCGTAGTTGGCGAGAGGGGATGTAGAAGGACAGTCGCGTGTTGAGGCATTCGGGTCCAATTTCGTAAAGTGCTTTGTGTGCGTGGGTTAGGAGGCGGAAAGTAATCCTCTTATTGACGGGGAGCCAGTGGAGGTTTCTCAGGTGACCAGAGATGTGTTCATTACGCGGGATGTCTAATATGAGCCTGGCTGAAGCATTCTGGATGCGTTGGAGTTTTTTCAGGAGTTTTGCGGTGGTACCGGCGTATAGGGTGTTTCCGTAGTCCAGGCGGCTCGTGACCAGTGCGTGGGTGACCGTTTTTCTAGTTTCGGTGGGGATCCAGCGAAATGTTTTTTTGAGCATTCGAAGAATGTTGAAGCAAGATGAAGAAACGGCGTTGACTTGTCTGTTCATCGAGAGTGAGGAATCCAGGATGACGCCCAGGTTCCGTCCGTGGTCCCTCAGGATGGCTGCTTTTCCAAGGGCCTCTGGCCACCAAGAGTCATCCCAGGCGGAGGGAGAGGTGGCTAGGATGAGGACTTCGGTTTTGTCTGAGTTCAGTTTCAGACGGCTGTGCTTCATCCATTCGGCTACTTCTTTCATTCCTTCATGCAGGTTGGTTTTGGCAGTGTTAGGGTCTCTGGTGAGTGATAGGATCAGTTGGGTGTCATCGGCGTAGGAGATGATGTTGAGGTTGTGTTGGCGTGCGATGAACGCGAGGGGGCTCATGTATACGTTGAAGAGGGTGGGGCTGAGTGAAGATCCTTGTGGTACGCCGCAGATGACTTCAGTGGCCTCTGACTTGAATGGTGGAACTCTCTGGGTTCTTCCGGTGAGGAACGAAGTGATCCATTCCAGTGCTTTTCCTTGGATTCCGACGTTTCTGAGGCGCTGTAAAAGGGTGCTATGACAGACTGTGTCGAAGGCTGCGGAGAGGTCGAGGAGGATGAGGGCGACTGTGTCTCCATTGTCCAGTAGAGTTCGTCTATATCCAAGGTTAGATGTCTGGAACCATGGGTGCATGTCTGGAGCCATAGGGTGCATGTCAGCATCCATAGGGTACATGTCTGGAGCTGGGGTGCATGTCTGGAACTGTGGGTGCATGTCTGCAGTTGAAGGTTCATGACTGCATCCATAGGTGCATGTCTAGAGCTACAGGAGCATGTCTGCAGACATTGATGCATGTCAGGAGACACAGCCTTGGCTGCATGTCTATATCCAAGGGTGGATGTCTGGAGTCAAGCATACATATCTGGAACCCTGATGCATGTCTGGAGCCATGAGTGCATGTCTGGAGCCCTGATGCATGCCTGGATCCATGGGTGCATGTCTGGAGCTCTGGTGCATGTCTGGAGCCAAGGATGCATGTCTGGAGCCATGGGTGCATGTCTGAAGCCATAGGGTGCATGTCAGCATCCATAGGGTACATGTCTGGAGCTGGGGTGCATGTCTAGAGCTGTGGGTGCATGTTTGCAGTGGAGGGTTCATGACTGCATCCATAGGTGCATGTCTAGAGCTACGGGAGCATGTCTGCAGACATGGATGCATGTCAGGAGCCACAGCCATGGCTGCATGTCTATATCCAAGGGTGGATGTCTGGAGTCAAGAATACATATCTGGAACCCTGGTGCATGCCTGGATCCATGGGTCCATGTCTGGAGCCCTGGTGTATGTCTGGAGCCATGGGTGCCTGTCTGGAGCAATGGCTGCCTGTCTGGAGCCATGGATGAATGTCTGGAGCCATGGGTGCATGTTTTCAGCAATAGGGTGCATGCCTGCATTCATAGGTGCATGTCTGGAGCCATGGATGCATGTCTGGACCCATGAGTGCATGTCTTCAGCCATAGGCTGCATGCCTGCATCCATAGATACATGTCTTGAGCCATAGGTGCATGCCTGGAAAAATGAGTGGAGTGCATGTGTGCCGCCATGAGTGCATTTCTGGAGCCACGGGTGCGGTGCATGTGTGCCGCCATGAGTGCATTTCTGGGGCCACAGGTGCGGTGCATGTGTGCCGCCATGAGTGCATTTCTGGAGCCACGGGTGCGGTGCATGTGTGCAGCCATGAGTGCATTTCAGGAGCCACGGGTGCGGTGCATATGTGCAGCCATGAGCGCATTTCTGGAGCCACGGGTGCGGTGCATGTGTGCTGCCATGAGTGCATTTCTGAAGCCACGGTTGCGGTGCATGTGTGCCGCCATGAGTGCATTTCTGGAGCCACAGGTGCGGTGCATGTGTGCCGCCATGAGTGCATTTCTGAAGCCACGGTTGCGGTGCATATGTGCAGCTATGAGCGCATTTCTGGAGCCACAGGTGCGGTGCATGTGTGCCACCATGAGCGCATTTCTGGAGCCACGGGTGCGGTGCATGTGTGCAGCCATGAGTGCATTTCTGGAGCCACGGGTGTGGTGCATGTGTGCCGCCATGAGCGCATTTCTGGAGCCACGGGTGCGGTGCATGTGTGCAGCCATGAGTGCATTTCTGGAGCCACGGGTGTGGTGCATGTGTGCCGCCATGAGCGCATTTCTGGAGCCACGGGTGCGGTGCATGTGTGCCACCATGAGTGCATTTCTGGAGCCACGGGTGCGGTGCATATGTGCCACCATGAGTGCATTTCTGGAGCCACGGGTGCGGTGCATGTGTGCTGCCATGAGTGCATTTCTGAAGCCACGGTTGCGGTGCATGTGTGCCGCCATGAGTGCATTTCTGGAGCCACAGGTGCGGTGCATGTGTGCCGCCATGAGTGCATTTCTGAAGCCACGGTTGCGGTGCATATGTGCAGCTATGAGCGCATTTCTGGAGCCACAGGTGCGGTGCATGTGTGCCACCATGAGTGCATTTCTGGAGCCACGGGTGCGGTGCATGTGTGTCGCCATGAGTGCATTTCTGGAGCCACGGGTGTGGTGCATGTGTGCCGCCATGAGCGCATTTCTGGAGCCACGGGTGCGGTGCATGTGTGCAGCCATGAGTGCGATTCTGGAGCCACGGGTGTGGTGCATGTGTGCCGCCATGAGCGCATTTCTGGAGCCACGGGTGCGGTGCATGTGTGCCACCATGAGCGCATTTCTGGAGCCACGGGTGCGGTGCATGTGTGCCACCATGAGCGCATTTCTGGAGCCACGGGTGCGGTGCATGTGTGCCACCATGAGCGCATTTCTGGAGCCACGGGTGCGGTGCATGTGTGCCACCATGAGCGCATTTCTGGAGCCACGGGTGCGGTGCATGTGTGCCACCATGAGCGCATTTCTGGAGCCATGGGACCGCTCTGCCTATACACTGAATGCTTCATAAATAGTATTTTTATTATCTGCCCAGTGTTCCACGTCTGTTGGTCGTTAACCACGCCCTACAAACACAACTTTAAAAAAAGTAATTTTAATTTCTACATGGCAACCCACATCTGAATATAAACCTGTATGTGTGCGTGCACATAAATTAGGATTTATTTCATGACATTACAAGATTATTGGTTGTTAACTCAACTATATATACAATTACACCTCTGAAGGAAGTGATGGACTATGTGCATACACAGTATATTAAAGATAATCATTTTCATGCGTTTATAATGAAACGCATTAGCGAAAATACATCTCCATGTGCATGCACAAGGTACGCAAACACACATGCTCACGCCTGCACTAGCATAGAGCCTCATATCACTGACATTAGAGTGTTAATAATGGGCTGGACTTTGCATTTGGTACATGTAGGCCTGAGCGTGAAATTCCACTCCACTCGAGTTTGTGGAGTTTTTCCTGCTACGTGTAGCGCAGAGCCTTTTTTCCTAACTTATACTTGCCAACATTAAGTTGGCGAACAAGAGCGGGAAAAATCTTACTCCAGACCACATCACCGCGAGATTTCCCACGGATGGTCACTACCGCTCGAGTTGAGAAACCTTCCGTTCGCTTTGAGGAAGCTGCCGCTCAAGTAGAGCTTCTGCAGCGCCCCCTTGTTCTGTGTGTGGTGCAGTCGTGCTGATGTTTGAGCGCAGGACAAGCACTCCGCCGCTTGCGGAACTCTGTGTAGCATGGCAGAGGTTTTTGGTCACGCGGAACCGCCCAGGCCTAGTTACAAGCTTGTTTTATTCATTACCCCTCAGTCCTTGTGCACGGTGACTGCGTACTCCTGTGCGCATACCCGGTAACATGTATTCTGCACACTCCTCTAGTAGTAATAATAGATAAGACTCAGTTTTCTGTTTTTCCTGATTTTTACAGAGAAATACAGACAGAAATCAACATGTTTTCTACTGTATTTATTTTCAAAAGCAGAATTTTTTTTGCAAAATTGTGATTTATGTGAGTGATTCTCCATTCTATCTTCGCGATTTCCAGGATAGCAGCTGAGCAGATTGACAGATTGGAAAGTTAAAAACAGGTTGAGTTTTCCCTAAATACAGGCATATGTTAACATATATTTGTATTATAATGGTGATATTTACATGTGGGTGTAGTGTTTTGCTATATTTGTCTGTTTAATTTGCTAAAACGGGTCAGGCACAAAGGTTAGAGCACTTTTTAATCAGTTAAATAAATGTTGAACTATACCATTTCATGACTTCAATTATTCTCAAAACAAAAACAAAAAAATATGGGTAAATACCAATAAGTTGGCCAACAAATAAATATGGATAAATACAGACGTAAATGTTAAAAAAATAAATACCATAAAACCGGGAGCCCGAATAATAGAGTATGCAGATGAATTTAGAGGGCCTGCCAGAGGACCCCTGTTGGAGAGGCATTAGACCTCATGACTAACACATCTCCTCTCGCACATCACTCACATACCCCGTGGCATGGTGGGCTTGTGGAATGTCACCGGCGTAACATAACCCCGGCATGCAGGACAAGTTATTACGCTGTTGGCTGGCACAAACCATTTTCTCTTCCTAGATGTGTGTCACTGGCGGTAATAAATGTTCTTTCATTTACTGGGTCACTGCCAACAGCGCCATCCGCCAGCAGTGTTGGGCGCTCCATGCTGCAGCCTTCCCTGCATGCTTTTGCAAAATCCTCGTGAACATATCACCAGGTTATGAAAATCAGAGAATTCCCAACCCTGTGGGCAAGCCCACAACTGAGGCATGGATGTGCGCCCCAAAGTGCTAAGAGGACAAATAATTGGCAAATTTGTGCTACGTAAAAATAATGTGAAATTACACTATGAGCAGGTATTGCTGAGTCCCCGCCCCTACACCCTGATTCAGAAGCAGACCGCAGATCGCAGACCATCAACTCCCGGGATCTCCCCCCACCTCGTGGTTCATGGTTCTCCACCACCAGCATCCTCCCCGTGGCATAGATCACACGCAAACACCATCAGTACTTTTTAGGTTTGGGGTCATGACAACACATCGTATCGGAGTGGTGATCAGTGAAAGAGACTACTTTGCTGCTCGGCCACCCCTTTTAAAGGGTCGGGGTCCGGAGAAGACTGGTTCTCCCCGATCCAGAAGTGCTTAATGCACTTCTGGGTTCCCGCGCCGGGCTGACCAATGCCTGTGTGAGTTGTAGGCTGGTATCGGTGGCGTCACTCATTTGTTCTGTTTTCAATCACCGAATCGTACATCAGACTGCCTTCTTTTTTTCTCCCTACCTTGTGAAGTGCTGATAAGTTGCAGTAAAGTGGTGAAAGAGCTTTACATGAAATCCAAATTAATTTAAATCAATGTATTTGAATAAATCAATAAGGACGACTGAAGGGATAATATCTTATAATTGCCTTTTTATGTGCTTTGAGTCAAAATCTACCAGACCTTGGCCATATGTACTAGCGCATTGTCCCATTAACACAGACAAGTAAAATCCTTTGATCCGTTAAGGAATTTTAGGACATGCTCTCTTGATGAGCGTAGAGGGAATGATCTGACAAAAACCTTATCCCGTTTATGAGGTCATAATAGGTCTCATTCACTGAAGTATGGCACGCTAGGTCTCATTCAGTGAACAACATCATAACAGATCTCTTTGTTTATTGATGTCATATTCGGTTTCGCCCAGTAAATGATAACATCATAGGTCCCATAGACTCTTAATTAAGCCTGTTTTAGATAAATGCCGTTTGCAGTGATTTTTAGCGCCGGGTGTTTGTTTATACTATGCAATCATTGCGAACGGCACCATGCACAGCGCAAGCGTGCGCTGATTCCTTTCTGCTGTTGTAGTAGATTTTTTACTCAAGCAGCAGCTTTCTCAATGTGAATGGACGGTTTCTCATCGTGAGCAGCAGCGATCATACGCAATCAATCAATCAATCAATCAATCAAAGCATTTATATAGCGCACTACTAACCCGGAGGGTCTCAAGGCGCTAGGGGAGGGGGGGTCCGCTACTGCTCGAACAGCCAGGTCTTGAGCTGTCTCCTGAAGGCAAGGTGGTCCTGGGTCAGGCGGAGGTGGGTCGGGAGGGAGTTCCAAGTATTGG
The DNA here is from genome assembly GCF_964263255.1 of Lissotriton vulgaris. NCBI lineage: Eukaryota > Metazoa > Chordata > Amphibia > Caudata > Salamandridae > Lissotriton > Lissotriton vulgaris. The sequence continues at coordinate 1,979,592,414 of NC_141693.1, forward strand.
CGGCCAGGTAGGAGAAGGACCTTCCTCCTGTGGTGGCTCTTCGGATGCGGGGGACGGCGGCGAGGGCGTGACCGGTCGATCGAAGTTGGCGTGTAGGAGCGTAGAAGTTGAGGCGGCTGTTGAGGTATCCTGGGCCTTGGTTGTGTAGGGCTTTTTGCGCGTGGGTGAGGAGACAGAAGATGATTCTCTTGTTGACCGGGAGCCAGTGCAGATCTCTGAGGTGTCCGGAGATGTGGCTGCGACGGGTGATGTCCAGGATGAGTCGTGCTGAGGCGTTCTGAATCCGCTGGAGTCTCTTCTGGAGTTTGGCGGTGGTTCCGGCGTAGAGGGAGTTGCCGTAGTCCAAACGGCTGGTGACGAGAGCCTGGGTGACCGTCTTCCTGGTCTCGGTGGGGATCCACCGGAAGATCTTACGTATCATGCGCAGGATGTTGAAGCACGACGAGGATACAGCGTTGACTTGTCTGGTCATGGAGAGGGAAGAGTCCAGGATGAAGCCCAGGTTGCGTGCGTGGTCTGTTGGTTTGGGAGCGCTGCCCAGGGCGGGGGGCCACCAGGAGTCGTCCCAGGCGGAGGGTGAAGATCCAGGATGAGGACTTCCGTCTTGTCTGAGTTCAGTTTCAGGCGGCTGTTCATCATCCACTTGGCTACGTCTGTCATCCCTTCGTGTAGGTTGGCTCTGGCGGTGGCGGGGTCGTTGGGGAGGGAGAGGATCAGGGGTGTCGTCGGCGTAGGAGATGATGTTGAGGTTGTGTTGGCGTGCGATGGCTGCGAGGGGGCTCATGTAGACGTTGAAGAGGGTTGGGCTGAGCGAGGAGCCTTGAGGAACGCAGCAGATGACTTCGGTGGCTTCTGATCTGAACGAGGGGAGGCGGACTCTCTGTGTCCTTCCGGCGAGGAACGAGGTGATCCATTTCAGTGCCTTCTCCTGGATTCCGACGTTGCTGAGGCGCTCCACTAGGGTGCGGTGGCAGACAGTGTCGAAGGCCGCGGAGAGGTCTAGGAGGATGAGGGCCGCTGTTTCTCCGTTGTCGAGCAGGGCTCGGATGTCATCGGTGGCTGCGATCAGGGCAGTCTCGGTGCTGTGGTTGGCCCGGAAGCCAGACTGCGAGAGGTCGAGGGATCCGTTCGTCTTGAGGAAGGCGGCCAGTTGCTTGTTGACGGTCTTCTCGATGACTTTTGCAGGAAACGGGAGCAGCGAGATGGGGCGGTAGTTCTTGAGGTCGGTGGGGTCGGCTGATGGCTTCTTTAGTAGAGCGCTGAGTTCGGCGTGCTTCCAGCTCTCCGGGAAGATAGCGGTGTCGAAGGAGGTGTTGATGATGTCCCGCAGGTGGGGTGCGATGACAGCGTCGGCCTTGTTGAAGACGTGGTGAGGGCAGGGGTCGGTCGGAGATCCGGAGTGGATGGAGTTCATCGTGCGGATGGTGTCTTCGGTGCAGATCGGGGTCCAGGCGCGGAGGGTGTTGTTCGGGGTGGTGGTTCAGTCGTGGCGCGCGTCGGTTGAGTGCTGAAGCTGTTGTGTATGTCCGCGATCTTGTTGTGGAAGTAGGAGGCGAGGGAGTTGCAGAGGTCTTGTGAAGGGGTGATGTCGTTGTTTCCGGCGCTGGGGTACGCAACCACTTGCAATGAGAAATCCGACCGCCCGCGTTGAGAAATCTCTCCGTGACGTTGATTTTCCATGCTCGTGCTCGTCAACTTGACGTTGACGATCGTGAACGAGGAAAAATCTCACCGGGAGGTGTATTTTTCTCGCTAGCGCTCGCCAACTTGATGTTTGCGAGAGCGAGCAAGGAAAAAAACTCAGCTCTGCATAGTGGAGTTTACCGGAACTCCTTAAGCTTCGCGTAATGTGGAGTGTGGAAAACGCTGCAAATTCCATGAACAGAGCAGAGTTCACTTATTCTTAATAGGTCTCACTTTGTTTTTTAAGTCATTACATAGTGAATGATGTATTAATTAACTTCATCCTGTTAATGATGTCATAATATGTCTTATGCAGCGAATTAGGTCACAGTAGGTTCTATCCAATGAATGGATTATGTAAATGGAGCCAGATGGTGACTCTGAGCACAGATAACGTGGACGGCTACAGCTTTTATATAGATTTATTGCAGAATAGTGCAAGTCCTTATGTACACAGAAGAAAGAGCGTGTGTGTCCATGTTCATCATTGGCTGCCTTGCAGTGCTCACAGCTCCTGGTGGCTTGCAACTAGTAATAGTAAAAGTTAGGCAGACTCCACAGTGAGAGTCTCTCCAACAGCATCTCGAGACAAAGTTTGCACCATTGAGGCAGAACATTAACTTCAGTTCCCTTGGCTCAATTTTTTTAATCAATATTTTTTTAATTGCAAACATGAGCCTTGGAATTCTGTCGGAGCCCATAACTTTTATGACAGCTACCCGCGCTCCAGAAGAGATTAGAGGGAAATTGCTGCCGTAATCTGCCCAGGGCCGTGGTGGTGCCGTAAAGCGCCGCGCGGAAGAACCATCAGATTCCCAAAGGTGGACTGCGCCGGAGCCATATCAGTGGCGTCCTAAATGAAAAATTGTTTTAATTCAGAAGCGAGGAGCTATAATTTGATTCTTCATAAATTTCTCCATCAGTGCATAGCAGCGAAAAGCTGCCATAATGTGGAAATATGTGACCGCCAATGGAAGTGCGTGGAGAGCGGTCCATTAGGCGGAGAGAACTAGACGCATTGGCGTAAGACCTGCTGACTAGAAGCACCAGGGAGCAGCCACTGTGTCCCTGGCCATACATAGGACATTTCCGCCCACACCGAGTATTGACAGTTGTCCATTTACACCTTATGTCGGGACCACACCCATTTTATGTAGTTATGCTCTTATATGACGTATACCTTCTCCTCGTCCCCTGGTTGGGCCCTACACTTTCTTTTTGGAGATTTAGAAACCTTTCCTATTTCAATAAAATCGCTCTTGAGTCAGTACAGTATATGGGGAGCATATCCTGTCCTGTTCCCTATAAATTATTCAATATCTAATACCCGAGTGGCGCAGCAACTGAGCCAGTTGAGTGCAATCGTGAGTGAATGAATATGACGCTGTTTTACAGGTACACACGACAAAACGATTTCTCGTATTGTGTAATCCATTTTTAAGCGTGAAGTAAGAATAAGAGAAAACATGATATTAAGAGAACAATAAGTAAAAAACGGATTTACACAAGGAATACATTTTTCCTCTATCAGTTGCTGTAAAACATATTTTGCTATTGAGCGGTTACTTATCCATATAGCAAATTTACCGTAAGCCTGGGCCCTTGCACTATTTGCACAAGGAGGATCTCTGATGTATCTTTGACTTTTTTTCTCCATCAGCGCACATCAATAGTGTATATTCTGGGGACCTTTTTCTAGTTTGTGAGACCCAGAGCACGCCCATGTGGCCTGGTGGGTACACCGAGCATGGCCCTCTTGCTGATTGTGCCTATTGACAGCTCGCTGAGCGACATGCTGCACAAAATGGAGGACAAGGCACCATGAGAGACATGCTGCACAAAATGGAGGCGGTGCAGCCATGAGACAACGCTGCACAAAATGGAGGTGGAGAAAGCCTGCCAGACAAGTATGGTGTGCTGCTTGTGTGTGTTTGATGGAGATATTTGGCTGTGGTCATGTTCTGCCTTTTGTCCTGCCTACCCCCACCCCCATTAGGTGAGAGTAATGTAGGGAGGCAGAGAGAGTGGTTTATTTAGAAGTACAACGCAAGCCTTTGGCAGGGCGTGCCCTTTAAACTCCACCTCCCAAATGAAGAGGGGGTTGACATGTGCCTGGTGTGAAGACTGTCTGTCCTTTGTTTCCATACAGACATGTTTTCAAGGTCTTTCCACTGTAACACATCTCAGATTCCACAATAACATACAACAGTAAATGAAAAAGTAAACACATCTATCCAGTCAAAGTGGGCTTATGGTAGTTCCATTTTTAGGCACATTTTTAATGATAAAAATACAGTTCCATAGACTTCAGAGAAATAAATGTTTGTAAGTTAAAGTCTGAAGACTGGTGTGTTCAGAAGTTCCCTCGGTGTAATTACACCGCCTAGAACACTGGCACCGGCACCGGCACCGGCACCACAAGTACCGACATTATCTTCTGGTGACCACCTGCAGGAGTAAATTCACCACACCTGCTGCTGGTGCTTTTCTTCTAGCCACAGCAATACATGTCATCTTCTGAAATCCCAGCTCTGCTCAAAATAACAAATTTTCTATATGTATCTGACTGCCCACAAATGCAAAAGGAATATATGTTCAAGGAGTCGGCACATAGGGAAGCCTTCTGGCTTCTTCTTAGAGCACCTACTTTTGTAGATCCATGCTCTGTGACATTGCTACAAAGGTGATGGTGAAAATAGTGATCAAGCCCCTGGTGTGCGTGATCTGGTGTTCCAAGTGAGCTGTTGGATAACCGAGTCAGTTGACCATCAGGTACAAGACGAGAGGATGTCATTTGACAGATCTGAGAATGTATCCTCTCCCTAAGTCGTTTCTGATTGGCCAATCCTGTTGGGAGCTCAAGGGCCAGGTGAACCACAGTCAAGAGCCTTAATGGAGCAATGTCCTAGTGAGTGTCTCACAAGCTGTTTGTCTGTATTTGGAGTAAGGAAGTAAAGTAAACATGAGGGATATGTTAACAAATACTCTCAACGGAAGACTGTCTGATTAGAAATGGACTATGTTTCCGCCTCTGCATAACAAGTCAAATTGTAAGCAGTAACACGATATTGGGTTCCGGGTCGGTGGCGCCACAGCTGAAGAAACCTGACATCTCATCGTTCATTGGGCAAACCAACTCCAAGCCGAGAGCCTCTGTGCCCAAGCAGCCTTGTAATACATAAGTGCATGCACTTTGCAGGGTGGGGTTGTTCTGCAGCGAGCCCAGCTCTACAGCATCAAGAGGTCTGTAACCCAGAAAGGCTGCCATGGTTTGAACCTACAGCTCACAGGGAACGCGTTCAGGCTGAAGAGTGTGATAGCGCAGTGACTAAAGCAACTGAAATGAGTACGAATGAATAATGACCGTATTATAATCCACTCCAAGTCTCCCACCCCCACCATGAGGTAGATTTGAAGAAGCGGTGTTTCCCTAACGTGAGTAGTTTGAGATAAAGCCGTGTCCTACAACACAAGCCATGAGCATCAAACTGAGCTGGACCGGTCTGTAGACAATTGGGGCATTTCCTGGGCGGTCTGCGGCTCTGAAAGGAACATGGCAGACAGTCTTATGTATTGTATTGTATTGTATTGTAATTGCATTTATATAGCGCTTACTACCCCTGACGAGGCGTTAAGCGCTTTTTAGTCGAGTAGCACACTACTCCGGGACCCATATAGGATTAGTGTTGAATTAGTATAGTGAAACATGCAAGTACATTTTGAGTGGTGCATAGGTTAGTCAGTTATTTGGATTTGGAATGACAGCAGAAGGATAGAGGAGGACAAAGGTTTGTATTTATATAGCACTTGTTACCCCTGATGGGGAGTTGAAGAACACTATTCAAGAAGCCCATAAAGGATTAGTGGCGAATTAATATGGTGAAATATGAAAGTAATTTCAGTGGTGGATATTAGTCAGTTATTTGGAGTGAGAACACACTGTTGGCTGTGCCTTAACCATATAGGCCTTTCAGGGCACACGCCTGTCAGAAATGTTTGCAGTTTTAATATTGGCCCGTCCATCTCCAGCAGCAGTGAAATGGCGCAATTCAAGAAGGACCCTGAGATTAAAGACGTCACCTCCTATGTCTATCATATTATCTCTCAGGAGGAAGAAATTGATGGATGCTGCAGCTATAAAAGGTGTGCACTTTGTATTGCCTTACTAAGGTGGACTAAAGTCACCACCTTTTGGAGGGAAAGTAAGAGGCGTGGAAATGACATACAGAGAAGAAAGCAAGGTCACCTGCTCCAGGTGAAATCTGCAGAATTTCTACTTATCAGGATGCAAAGGTGGTGTCCGGAATCATCTGCCAGCTGTTGCCCACAGCAACAAGCGTTGGGTAGTAACCAACCTCACCGTGCTTGGTAGGCAGGAGCCAGCCTCTGCCCGGACCTGTATTTTTATACCACCCTGCTTCTGTTTGACCAGCCCGTCGGAGCACGCTTAATGCGGACGGCAAATTCTGCATCACACATGGAAGGCTTCGACCAATTATAAAACGGCTGTAATAAAACAATTACGACGTGTTTGCCTTTAAAATGAAGGAAATGAAGAGCCCAGGTGAGTGGGCCGCAAGGTAAAGGGAAGACAGCAGCGGAAATTATGGAAGTAAACAGGAGAGTCCCCGATGCCCAGGAACGGAGCAGGGCTTGAATGAGGGAAGATAACTTTGCGAGAGTTTGCACAAACACCGCACAAATTAAACGCCAGATGGCTGGGCCCTTTACAGGAAGGGGCGGTCGATTGTACAACTCCGACTGTGTGCATTAAAATTACATATTGAGCCTGGCTTCCCGCTGTGTGGCCTCTCCCCGACTCTAAATTATAGCGCCTTCTGATTAATTTCGAACCAGGGGACGTTGCTAATAAGGTTTACCTGAGTGAGCAGACGGGGCAGGTCTCTTTTGCTGGATTTTCTTGCTCATGTTAGAGGCAGTGGGGCAAACGGGTTTTGCTGCACACTGAAGTTTCGCACTCAGGCTCAAGAAGGTGCAAACGGATTGCAGCTGTTACTGATGCTTGCAAAATATAGCTTAAAGCGCACTCACTGAATTGGCCTTTTAAGTGTGAAAAAAGAGAAAAGGTTAGAGACAAAATCAGCGTGCGTCATTTCCTATTAAGTAAACAAACAACATAGTTAAAAGCCACGATTTCCATGACTAAATGGCAAAGTCTGACACCTTCCGACATGTGCAAGGCTGCAGCATTTATCACAGACCGTCCCAAAAACTGGGAACCAGACTTTTCAAGAAGGTTAGCGGATGACATCTGAAAGGGGCGGGGTTTGCATTGAAAGGGCTGGCGAGGCCCCGCCCACAGATATCAAACCTACATTCCGGGCCAGCGGAAGCAGCCACCGCATGGGGAGCTGGTCCCGTCCCAGCTTATATCCCCCCATTGAGGGGCAGTGAACCGCGCGGGGCCCCGCTGCCACCTTCTAACAGATGAACTGATGCCGTCCCGAGGAGTCAAATGCCTTCGCACCAGCTCGGCTAAGCCCCAAATTCTTCAAACGTGCCCCGTCCCAACAACACCTCCCAGACAAAGGGCCCCGGCTTAACTCAACTGAGCCGGACAGCTTTAAGGAGCTAAGTGGAAACAACTTTTTTAACAGCCTGCTAACTCCTTTGCCGTGGACTCACGCCCCTCCACTGTTCAAAAGGTCCCCCCTGTGGGACGGCGGCCACGGGTTTGCACGGAGGCGTCAGGTGTGCACAAGGGGTTACAATTCCGCATTGTTATGGCTGTGAAGGCTGCTGAAATCTGAAACACATTCGGTTACAGTTTACAGCCCATCACTTTGCATCAGGTACTTCCATTTGTAGGGTCCTCTTTCCCACCACCTCGTCCCCGCCAGTGGCGTCTGTCTGTCTGTCAGACAGTGTTCCAGGGCCGTGCTGTGCACAAAAGCGTGTTTCTATATTTCTGATTGTGTCCGGGACCCTTCCTCGTAATGACAGGTGAGGGGGGTGAGGGGATGGAGGTGGGGGGAAGGGGGTTCTGGTATCTGTAAGAGAGTAGCAATCTGGCTTTTAATGACAGTCAGCGTATGACCTTCCGCGTGTCCACCGCCCGTGCTTTTAACAACAATGGGTTCTGCCTTCCGCGTGTCCACTGCCCGTGCTGTTAAGAACGATGGGTTCAGCCTTCTGCGTGTCCACTGCCCGTGCTGTTAACAACGATGGGTTCTGCCTTCCGCGTGTCCACTGCCCGTGCTTTTAACAACAATGGGTTCTACCTTCCGCGTGTCCACTGCCCGTGCTGTTAACAACGATGGGTTCTGCCTTCCGCGTGCCCACTGCCCGTGCTTTTAACAACAATGGGTTCTGCCTTCCGCGTGTCCACTGCCCGTGCTGTTAACAACGATGGGTTCTGACCTTCCGCGTGTCCGCAGCCCATGCTGTTCACTGCGATGGGTTCTGGCCTTCTGCGTATCCACAGCCCGTGCTGTTAACAGTGAAAGGTTCTGGCCTCCATAGCCCATGCTGTTAACAACAATGGGTTCTGGTCTTCTGCGTGTCCGCAGCTCGTGCTCTTGAAAGCAGCAGGGTTCGGGCCTTCTACGTGTCCACAGCCGGTCCTGTTAACTGCGGCTGGTTCTGGGCCTTCCGCGTGTCAGTAGCCTGTGCTGTTAACAGTGATGGGTTTCGGCCTTCCTCCTGTCCGCTGCACGTGCTGTTAACAGCAGCGGGGTTCTGGCCTACCGTATATCCGCAGCCTGTGCTGTTAACAGCAATGGGTTCTTCTCCTCCAGCGTGTCCGCAGCCTTGCTGTTAACAGCAATGGGTTCTTCTCCTCCAGCGTGTCCGCAGCCTTGCTGTTAACAGCAATGGGTTCTGGCCTTCTGCGCATCCACAGCCCGTGCTGTTAACAGTGAAAGGTTTTGGCCTCCACAGCCCGTGCTGTTAACAACAATGGGTTCTGGTCTTCTGCGTGTCCGCAGCCCGTGCTCCTGAAAGCAGCGGGGTTCGGGCCTTATACGTGTCCACATCCCGTGCTGTTAACAGAGATGGGTTCTGGCCTTCTGCTTGTCCTCAGCCTGTGCTGTTAACAGCGGTTGGTTCTGGCCTTCCGCGTGTCAGCAGCCTCTGCTGTTAACAGCGATGGATTCTGGCCTTCCTCGTGTCAGCAGCAAGCACTGTTAACAACGATGAGTTCTGGCCTTCCACGTGTCCGCAGCCCGTGCTGTTAACAGCAGCGGGGTTCTGGCTTTCCGCGTGTCCGCAGCCCGTGCTGTTAACAAGAATGGGTTCCTCTCCTCCTGCGTGTCCGCAGCCTTGCTGTTAACAACGATGGGTTCTGGCCTTCTGCGTGTCCGCAGCCGGTGCTGTTAACAGCAATGGGTTCTGGCCTTCTGCGTATTCACAGCCCGTGCTGTTAACAGTGAAAGGTTCTGGCCTCCACAACCCGTGCTGTTACCAACAATGGGTTCTGGTCTTCTGCGTTTCCGCAGCCCGTGCTCTTGAAAGCAGCGGGGTTCGGGCCATCTACGTGTTCACAGCCCGTGCTGGTAACAGCGATGGGTTCTGGCCTTCTGCTTGTCCACAGCCTCTGCTGTTAACAGCGGTTGGTTCTGGCCTTCCACGTGTCAGCAGCCTGTGCTGTTAACAGCGATGGTTCTTGGGTTCTGGCCTTCCTCGTGTCCGCAGCATGTGCTGTTAACAACGATGGGTTCTGACCTTCTGCGTATCCACAGCCCGTTTTGTTAACAGCGAAAGGTTCTGATCTCCAAAGTCCGTGCTGTTAACAACAATGGGTTCTGGTCTTCTGCGTGTCCGCAGCCCGTGCTCTTGAAAGCAGCGGGGTTCGGGCCTTCTGCTTGTCCACAGCCTGTGCTGTCAACAGCGGTTAGGTCTGGCCTTCCGCATGCCAGCAGCCTGTGCTGTTAACAGCGTTGGGTTATGGCCTTCCTCGTGTCTGCAGCACGTGCTGTTGCTAGACTTCTGACAGTGTCTAGGGGTGCTATTGACAGCTGTGGGGCCCTGGCCTTCTGGCAGTATATAGGGTTGATTCTGGCCTTCTGACCGTGTCTAGGGTTGATTCTGGACTTGTGACAGTGTCCAGGGTTGCTGTTGACAGGTGTGGGGTTTTAACCTCCCGACAGTGTCTAGGGTTGATTCTGGCCTTCTGACAGTGTCTAGGGTTGATTCTGGCCTTCTGACTGTGTCTAGGGTTGATTCTGGACTTGTGACAGTGTCCAGGGTTGATTCTGGCCTTCTGACCGTGTCTAGGGTTGATTCTGACCTTCTGACAGTGTCTAGGGTTGATTCTGGCCTTCTGACAGTGTCTAGGGTTGATTCTGGCCTTCTGACTGTGTCTAGGGTTGATTCTGACCTTCTGACAGTGTCTAGGGTTGATTCTGGCCTTCTGACCGTGTCTAGGGTTGATTCTGGACTTGTGACAGTGTCCAGGGTTGCTGTTGACAGGTGTGGGGTTTTAACCTCCCGACAGTGTCAAGGGTTGATTCTGGTCTTCTGACAGTGTCTAGCGTTGATTCTGGCCTTCTGACAGTGTCTGGGGTGCTGTTGACAGCTGTGGGGTTTCCGCCTTTACACAGTGTCTAGGGGTGCTGTTAAGTGCTGCACTTAGCCAGGTTTCTAGGGACCTTGTTGTGAATGAAAGTGGAATGCTGGACTGCTGAAGAGTGGCCACAGCATTGGGGTTACCTGTGGAAGGGGGCTCTTCCTGCGCATCTGACATTTCTGGTACCCAGCTTACAGGTTTTCACATCTTCCTGAATTCTGCCTGCAGCAGGGTCTACCTTCCTCCTTAGCAGAGAGCATTAGACCCTCTCCCTGCTTCATATGAAAGGGAGCAGCTGACAGCGGCTAAGAGGAACCAAGAGACAGGAGTAGATTGACATGAGCTTCATAATGTAGCGTTGGTCACAACTAGGGATGGCCAAAACTGCGTAGCTTTGTCCATCTGAGAACGATGAGTCTTATGTGAATTATGTATAAGCAGATGTATGCAGGGAAACTGTACGCATGGTAGACCCTCGAGTCCAAAAACATCCTTGATACAGGTTCAGTGTACTGTAAACACTTTCTAGTACCTCCCCTCTTCTATACCTCCACTATCATTTCAATCCAACCCAACAAATATAACACATGATACTCATAGACCAACAATTATAACACACAATATGCAGAGCCCAACAATTATAACACACGGTACGCATAGACCAACAATTATAACACACGGTACGCATAGACCAACAATTATAACACACGGTACGCATAGACCAACAATTATAACACACAATACGCATAGACCAACAATTATAACACACAATACGTATAGACCGGCAATTATAACACATGGTACGTAGAGCCCAACAATTATAACACATGGCACGTAGAGCCCAACAATTATAACACATGGTACGAAGAGCCCAACAATTATAACACATGGCACGTAGAGCCCAACAATTATAACACATGGTACGAAGAGCCCAACAATTATAACACACAATATGCATAGACCAACAATTATAACACACAATACACCTAGACCAGCAATTATAACACATGGTACGTAGAGCCCAACAATTATAACACTTGGCATGTAGAGCCCAACAATTATAACACATGGTACGAAGAGCCCAACAATTATAACACATGGCACGTAGAGCCCAACAATTATAACACATGGTACGAAGAGCCCAACAATTATAACACACAATATGCATAGACCAACAATTATAACACACAATACACCTAGACCAGCAATTATAACACATGGTACGTAGAGCCCAACAATTATAACATGCGATGTGCATAGGGCAACAATTACAACACACAATACGCATAGACCACTCATTATAACACATGGCATGCAGAGCCCATCAATTATAACACACAATACGCATAGACCAACAATTAAACAAAAGGTACGCACACCCAAACAATTATAACACACAATAAGCATAGACCAATAATTATAACAAATGGTACATAGAGCCCAACAATTATAACACACAATATGCATAGGCCAACAATTACAGCACACAATAAGCATAGACCAACATTTATAACACATGGTACGCAGATCCCATCATTTATAACAGACGATACGCAAAGGCCAACAATTATAACACATGATATGCATAGCCCAAAAATTATAACATAAGCGTTGCCTAGCAATCATCACAAAATATATATAGCCAAGCGATTGGGGTTTATGCCAGACTACACCTGCATGAATCACAACCTCTTGACTTTAAAATAATATGTAATATTTTGGTGAGTACATTTTGAGTTGAATATTCACCAGGTGTCTTTTTTATTTAACCAGGATGTTTAAATCATGCTCAAATCTCCCTGCAGCCATGTGTTACCTGCTTAGTACTCAAACCAATGGTTTTTGCCACAGATTTGATGACTTCTTTCACAACTAGGACATTTTGCTACTTAGAGAGCCATATATAGAGCGCTCTGAGTGATGCAACCCTTTCTAGGAGCTGATTGTTTATTGTCCCTGTATTAGAAGAAGCAGGAGACCTGGAGGTAGTGTACTGTGCTTCTTCTACTGACCCTTCAAGTGACCCTTCAAGAACTCTGGTTATGTTTTGTTCTTAATTATGGATGGGTGACCATCTCCTGGTGTCCACGCTATGCGGAAGTGACTCACAAGTGACTCCCCGTAACCAAGATTCCCTTCTACAGACTCTGACAGTCCAAAATTTATGGAAAAAGATGTCTGTGCCCTTCATAGGTAGGGAGACCAGGCGTTGAAAACCAAAAATGAGCGCGTTACACAGAAGTAGGGCTTGGATTTTTCATCGACCTGGGGCACATTGTGACTTAACTGACAACACTAACCACCAGGAAAAACAAGCAACGAGGCACTGTTGGAAAATGTGCTTAAATTAGTCGGGATTGATGGTGAAAATTTGTGACTGTCCTGGCAAATTCAGGACACCTGGTCGCCCTATTCATAGGTCTACGAAGCGGTGACAGTGTGGGCTTACTTATCCTCTGAGGCACAGCGCAGGCTTGGTTTTTTAGGCCTGTTCAGATTGGCTGGTCTGCTGCCAGTCTGATTGGCTGCAAAGATCTAGACACTGGGAGATACTATGTCTCCGGGGACGAGTAGGAAGCAACTGCGGGTGCACTGCATTTGAGAAGTTGCAGTTCCTTGCTGCCCTGCCTGGCCCCTTGCAGCTGAAAATCTCTCTAAAGCTTGCTCATATAAAAAAAAACCTTAAAATTTCCGAGTCTGAGGGTTTTTGTAGAACTGCAGATCCTGAATCCTAGCACTTCTTAAGTTGGTTCGAACAGTAGAACAATAACTTACAATGCATATTTGTCTATTCATAAGACCCCCACAAATGCACGTGCCCCTGTGGCCATTCCTTTATATTCAGGTCCAGTTAATTCTTCCCACTGGGACTGCTGAGCCATTACTACAACAGGAACTAAAATATCATCCTTTCTACTCACTGCGGCGAGCAGCCAACCCTTACTTAGATACGTGTCCCACTTTTGGGCTAAACCATGCTGTGCATGCAGACAATCGTTGGTCTGTTCCACGAATGAATGCACGCCACTGTCGGACAGGCAAAGACAGTGGTGCATTGTGGTGCCCCTTGCATCACACCTAGGGATCCATTTCCAAAAGCTGTTTGCTATAGAAACAAATAGGTCACACACATTACAAATGGGTCAACAACAACTTCATGGATGGCTCTGTGATAGAAAACCTCACCCACCACCCTAATCCGAAGTTTACTAGTGGTAGACTCCAGGAAGTCCCTGTTCCAGCTGTGTCCTGTCTCCACAGTTCACCCCAAAACTAATGATGACCCTTTGTGGCGGAAAGATGCTGGATACTTTCTCCAGCGCTTGTGCATGCATCTAGGTTGCATGACAAGTTTTTAAAAATATTTTTTATTTTAACTTGTTCTTCCACAGAGCAACTCAGTATGTTACTATCAGAATAGGTTGCATGACAAGTTAAGCAACTTAACTCACGCCCACTCCAGGAAGCCGTCTTAGCGTACGCCCACTTCAGGAAGTTTGTATTAAGTTTCGCAAGTGCCCTGAATAGCCCACAGTTGTGAAGTTTCAATAAACGTGGAAGTAAAAACCTGTAAAAATTACATCACATAACACAACCATCCTGGTAGGAATTCACTAAGCAAATGTACTTCGGATACCGTAAAAAAACAATACTACATTTTGCTGAGGAATTTCCTAAAAAAAAGTTTCAGTGAGAAATTCTTGTACTTAAAAAGTCTTTGTTGGAATTCCTCACTGCTGTAAAATCCATCAACTTTTGAATTTTATAAAAATGTGAACTTTTCACAACTCTGCCGGCAGTAATCTAGCCCTATGTCAGTATGGTTAAAAGGTTTATTGGTTTTCTGGTGCTGTGTGTATATTAGCACTTTACTGTGCCAACTCTCGTTATGTTGGTGTTATTTCCTGCACTTGTTGCATGGTTGCCAAACATGCTCTTTAATGGGATGCAAGAGGGTAACAGGGTGTCAGGTCAGTCCACAAACTTCCGGAAACCGATGAACTGGGAAGTAATAATTCTGTAAATTGCCCTCACTATGACCACATTGATAATGAGTGGGTGGCAATCACAACAACTGGTAGAAAGTTGGCATAGCCTCCAGGGGCCACTCAATGCTGTGAATGGAGGTCTTGTCTTTAGCAATGTACTTCGCAGGCATTGCGAAAGGTTCTCTAACTCTGGGCTCTTCTCTTTCCAGGCTCTTCGCGGCAAAGTGCAGCGGCTGTATGGAAAAAATAGCGCCAACGGAGTTCGTGATGCGAGCCCTAGAAAGCGTCTACCACTTAAGCTGCTTCTGCTGCTGCGTCTGCGAGCGACAACTGAGGAAAGGCGATGAGTTTGTGCTGAAAGAAGGACAGTTGCTGTGCAAAAGTGACTATGAGAAGGAGAAAGATCTTCTCAGTTCCGTCAGCCCCGACGATTCCGACTCAGGTAATAATCCGCTTTATAATGCACAACATTGGCGACGAGGATGTTGGTTGAGGCCTTCCTACCTACTCAACAGTAAAATGTGATCTTCGTGCCAGTTCCAATGTCACTTCCACCTAGCTGGCTGCACACAAGGTAGGCATTTCCAAGGCACGCAACTAGGTAAGTACTAAGATGAACATGAAAATATTATTCCTGGACCTCTTAGGCGGAGCACTACATCACCCAATTCATTGATTTCCTATATCCTAGTCGAGGGCCACCATTTCTCAAAGTTTTGGTTTTTGCAGATGGTTCACACTGTGCGCTCCTTCTTGGTAGAAATAACATTTTTACCTTCTATTTTTATGGAAAGGTAAGGTTCTCACCACCTCAGGCTTGTGTTTTATTCATCCTTGTCCATATGATAACTCCTCTTCAGTATGGCCTGTCACTGGGAATGACACCGCTCCCTTGGACAGGGCTGTCCCTTGACATGGAGTCTGACGCTGGTGTTTGTGCTCTGTGGTGCCGCCCCAGGGGTCTCATATGGCTAATGTCCAACATGCCTAGTTCTTGTTTTGCTTCTGTTGAGGCTTTTGTTGACTTGACTATCCCCTCGTGGTAACACCGCCTATCGAAATACTAATACCTCAGGGTGCCTTTTTCTCTGGTATGGCATGACCTCCCAATAAAGTTTTCTGTAAATTGAAATGGGGAATAACACGATAAATGTGCATTTTTTACCCTGCTCTCAGCTTCAAAATGTAGAATATGGAGGCCCTATCTGCCTAGGTTAGTGCAGATGTCCAGCGATTATCGCAGCTGCGTACAAGTACTGCCAAATATATGGAGCAATACATTTTTAGTGTGGCCACTCATGGTACTCTCAACACAGCCCAGTTCCTGGTGCATGATGGCACATATATAGTATATACCTTGAACCCAGCCACGGCACGTGGAGGGAGTTTTGGCGGGGCGGAGAGGCGGGGCGGGGGAGGGGCAGGGTGGGGGGTGCTAAAAACTGGAGTATGGATAATTGAAGGTAAATAAACAATTTAATTATTAAAACGAATTTCGTAGCGTGCCCTGCATCGCAAAATGCGATGCAGAACACGCCACGAAATTCGTTTTATTTATTAAATTGTTTACTTACCTTCAATTATCCATACTCCGGGTTTTAGCACCCCCGCCCCACCGAAACTCCCTCCACGGGCCGTGGCTGCTTGAACCTCTCCACGGTCAGACTAGGTCCGGAAATAGGCCCGGGCACCAAAAATTAAAGTGCTCCTCGTCAGTGAACAGACAGCTAAAATAGTGTCTGACGTTTGCATATCAGACCAGTTTTGAACCTGTGTTTTGTTGGACTTGGGAGGCTGAATGCATTTGAGCTTGTTGTAGGCAATAGTTGTGGTAATATTAGGAAATCAACAGTAAAAAGAAAAGGCTTGTCCTATAGGCCAGTCCCACCCTGACCCTCTCTGTGTTATCTTGTGCATTGTGAAGCACTTTGCTCCCTTCTGCTGCAGTCTGCGGCATACACATATAAATATAACAACAACAATAATAATAATAATAATAATAATAATAATAATAAGGAGAAGAAGAAGAAGAAGAAGAAGAAGGAGAAGAAGAAGAATATTAATAATAATACGTTGAGTTGAGATACAATTATCCTAGCGACACGTTGCCGCTGAGCGGTGGGTGATGTGCTCATCTCCTGGTTGCTGTCACTGGAATCCTGGCTCATTGGGTGTAACCAGCTCCTAGTTGAACCTTTCTGCGAGTGAGTGAGTGAGTGTCCTCGCAGACAGGGCGCTGCAGCTCCCGCAGTGGTGTGTAACACCAGGGCCATGTGCACATCTGCTCACTGCTGTTGAAATGAACCGAAGAAGGTGGAAACAGCTCACACATCATCAGTGCTGTGCAGGAGGAGTGCTCTGTCGTGCTTTATGTCATCCTCTGATTCTGCAGCAGCTCCATGCATGTCGTTAATATTTAGTTTCTGTACTTCTAGACTAAACCTGAACAATGGGCGTCCCTTATTTAATGCACTGAAAATAAGAGCTGCGTTGAAGGTATAAAGGGATTTTGTGCAATCGACGAGTGTTGCGGTCATAAAACGCCTGGTGCTGCCATATTTCCAAAAATAGAACCAGGGCTTTAAATACTACATGGTCAGAATGGAAGTGAATGTTTCCAGTTTCCCCATTCTTCGAGCTATGTACCGGACAGAAGATGGGGCGGGTGGACGAGGAATTTACTGGGAACAATTTGGGAAACGACATTTACAGCAAAATTGAGAGTGTGCATGCTTTCTGGACCAAGAGAGATCAGATATGAAGCAGAGAGGGCCGCGCGCCCTTGCACCTTCTCTCACAAGTTGGCAGGGCCAACGCACCCTTTCAGCCTTCTGAGCTATATAAATGGGGTCACATCTGCTGATCAGTAACAATGTTTGTTGTGCAAGAGAACAATAGCTATGTGGGACAACTGGCTGAAGAAATGTTCAGCTCGAATATTCTGCTGACGTGAAACCTGCTGCCCCAGCTGCTGTGTAGGTGTGCACCAGATGTTACCACAACGTGTCACGTTGCCCTCTCTTGTGCAACAGGGCAGAGAGGCTAGCACAAGGCACCCTTCAGTTGCTGGGCTCCCCTGGTGCATTGGAGCGCCAGTCTCCATGTCCTACTGTTTCAAAGGAGATCCCCGGAGTTCTATGCAGGCTTGCACTGATGACCAGACCAACCACGAGGAGGGTGCACAGGGCCAGGGCTGTGTGCAGAGAGACCTGTCTCTGCTAAACTCCAAGAGGCGTGGATTGTGCAAGGCAGGCAGGGGCAGGACTCCCTGGCTCCACGTGCTGGTCCTTTTAAAAGACAAAACTCATACCTTCATCAAATCTTTGTGCTTTAACTGCAGCGCTCTCTCCAACATTGGAAAAGTGACAGCTACAGCACACGTGTTTTCTCCCATCATGAAACCAAATTTAGGTCTCAGAAAAATTAAGCAATGCCCGACAAAAAAATCAAATGTATAATTTCTTTACAATGTAGAAATCTATAATACGTGAGCGTTGAATTCTGTGTCGGTAAAGAAAACCTTTTACATTTTTTTGCAAAAAAAATAATAGGTATTTATTTGCATATTCCCCCTTATTTCTTCAAATGAAGTACACAGACTTGGCAAAAAAGAGAATAGAAAAATGTTTTGCTTTCTGAGCTAGGCTTCTACAACTGTGCAGCATCAGCCCTCACCTTGCAGACCTCAGCTCTGACACGCTGCTGTCTCTGGGAGCAGCCGGCTGCGGTTCCCAGTCCATAACACAGCTCCATTGTCTTTATGGGCCAGATGTTATGGCTACACGTGCTACAGTATGTTTGCAATAGAGACCGCCGCCATATTGAGTTACATCTGATGCCACGGGCCCCGGATGTCATGTCCAACCTGGTCGTTCACACACATGCGTGTGTCACGTGACCCTTCTGCAAGAAGATCAAGCCAAGAGATCTACTGAAATGCATTTTTGAAAACAAATCCTTAGATAATAGAATTCTCTTCATCTCCTTCGAATAAAAATAAGTTTATAGTGCCATCAATGTTTACTTTAAATGTGCCCTTTTTAGGAAATTGCAAACTATCACATGTTTATTGTTCTATTTAATAGTGGTTTATTTGGTCTTTTTTTTAACTTGGCAGATGTAAAGCTTTCTTGTTTAAAACCACTTACAATTTTCCCAAAATCTTATTTTTGCAAAGACTAAAATTATAAATAGCAACCTACCACTAAACCTAACAATGGGGTTTGTGTTTAGGATGAGATATACGGTTCAAGCGCGCCCATGCACATATCAGTAGGGACCTGTAATTGAAGACGAGAGTGGGTCTTCGGCCACTCTCTTCTAAACAAGTAACATGGTTGGATAGAAAGAACAGCCACCATTTGTAGGCTAATAAAATAGAAATGCCACTTTAAAATCCTCTGTATGACAACAAAGAAGGGACTATACGGTGAAAACCATGGGATGCGCATATATATATATATATATATATATATATATATATATATATATATATATATATATATATATATCGGCAGTAGTAACGGTCGAGTTCAGGAAGTGGTCAGTTTTTCTTCTACAAATATTTACCTATTTCCTGTCTAGAGAAACTGAGATACTGATTTGTTTTTTTTATAAAGGATGATTGGTACTTGTGGGATATGGTGAAGTGTTTTATAGTGTAAGTTTCCTCAAATACATTTTTCCTCTCCATTGCCTTATTTTAAATTATCCGAGTGATGTAACCATGCTACAACAATGTTTAACTATTTTAGAAAAGTGAGAATTTATAACTGATTGTGCCAATGTGACATCACAACAGACTTCTCAGTCCTCACTGGGCTCTGACCCTAACTGTCTGAAACCTTTCTCAAAAACATTGTACTGAAATTCTGCTAGGATGAACTGCTCTTTGTACTTTATGATTCTTTGTATAATATTTAATATAATTCTTTATGTAATTTAATTTTTAAAATCTCAACTTACTTATACAAAAACATCGCTTTGCTTTATCCAATAATTTCTCCCCTGCACATCTAACTATACTGCGTATTTGAAATTACCTCTAGGTGAAATTGGCCTCCAATAGACAAGTTTTTAATGATGTTCTGCTAAAATTGTATCACCAGTTAAGAGCGACGACGAGGATGGGGACATCAAACCTTGCAAAGGACAACCCACCCCAGGAAAAGGCAGCGATGATGGGAAGGACCCAAGAAGACCCAAGCGGCCTAGAACAATCCTCACAACACAACAGAGGCGGGCCTTTAAAGCGTCCTTCGAGGTGTCCTCCAAACCCTGCAGGAAGGTAAGCTACTGTGAGGGAAATTCTAAGCTAATGCACAATGGACTACATCAATCTAGCGCCCTCACATTCCTGCGGAAAAAAAGTGTATTTTAAAAAATGTGCAGATATAATTTGCAACATATACTGAAAAATGAAAAAATATTCCACATGGTATGCAATACCAGGCACAGTGTTATTGCCCTTTGGTTTTTGAAAAATGTAGTTTATACATTTTTATTTAAGTTATTTGAAATCATGTAGACCTCCCCCAAAGAAGCAGTATGGCTGATATCTTTTTTATAAACCTTTGATCCGTATGTAAGCTTTCTAAACGTGTCAGAGCTTCAAAACTTTGTTACCGGGTATGAGACAAACCGCGATGCACTTAAAAACTGTTTCAGATGTAACAATTTTGAATTTATTTGTTTCTGTAGAGCACTGCATGCTTTTGTGAATCTGTTTCTGTGAACTTTCTAAAATAGGTTGAATGTTAGATGAATAGAAAATGGCGGGTTTTAAAGCTGTACGAATGCTTGGAAGAATCGCGACTCTATTTACACGTTTCGGAGTAAGAGCACTGCGGCTGTTAGGCCTGCCCCACTAAAGTCTTATTGAACAAGTGCGAGTTGGGCCTGTCGACTCTTAGCGAGCACAGACTGGATTGAGTTTTGAGCAATAATGATTGATTTTTTATTTTAATTTTATGGCTCAGCGTTTTGTGTAGTGCTTAATTTCTAAAACAATAATCCTTGGTCAGCAAAATCCGGGGGTGGGCAGGGGTGCTGAGAACCAAGGCTGGCTGGCAAGGATGGCTCTTTCATCCACCACCAGACACTCACTGCCCCTTTACCTTACCCCTGTAGGTTCTTTTTCCTCCCCGTTTTCCCCATTTGTCACCGTTTTACTGTCTTTCTCTTCCGCCTTCTTTTGCCCTTTGGTGTTTTTCTATCTCTTGCTCTAGATGAAAACCTGAGAAGAAAAATAAGCGCTAGTTTGAAAAAACAGTGCCTGGCGAGACCCACCGGCAACCTCCGGCTCAAATAAAGCACTGACTTTGTGCAAAGTAGGGAGTCTGAAATTCAATGATGGGTACCCATCATGCATCTGTAAAGCTGGAAATGGAGACAAGTTTCACATATAAACAAACCAGAATCCATTCATATCATGTGCTAGTCTGTAATTAATCCAGGTTCAAAACAACGGAAAATCACAGAAAAAGAAATCCAAATATTCATTTACATCCCAACCTAGAGGTGTGCCTTCTGCCTAAGCATGAGCGAATTTTGCGGATCTCGCGTTCGCGAATTTTGCGGATTTGCGGATTCGCAATCCGCAAAATCCGCGAATTCCCGCGAATTTGCGGATTTTTTTTTTTTTGTGTTCGCCCGTGTTTCTGCCAGTTCGCGAGGGTTTTGTACACTTTCGCAAATTGCGAACTTACCTGTCGGGTCGCAAGTTTCGCGAACTCTTTGTTTCTACGTGTCCAGCCTGTTTGGGACACTCTTCTTCATCACTGCCACTCTCTGTCACTACTGCCACTCTCTGACTACTCATGCCACCCTCTGGCCCACCCATGCCACCCTCTGTTTCATCACCACACCCTCTGGTTGTCCAGTGTACATTATTTTCGGCAAAGCAAAGCACACCTTCCCTGCCTCAAGTGACCTGAATTAATTTGGGGCTGATTCATGTGTCACAGAATATTTTTTTAGCTGGCACCTGCTTCCTTAGTGCGCCCTGATTAGTGATCTTTTGCACTTGCTAAGTGCTTTCATT
Source organism: Lissotriton vulgaris (assembly GCF_964263255.1). NCBI lineage: Eukaryota > Metazoa > Chordata > Amphibia > Caudata > Salamandridae > Lissotriton > Lissotriton vulgaris. Next base: position 1,979,613,655 of record NC_141693.1, read on the forward strand.
GTTGCAAAATTAGTTACAACACCTGCCCTGCCCCAACTGACAATAATGAATTAGGGGCTGATTAATGGATTTTAACTTCCAGCCTGGCTCCTGCTTGTCTCCCTTAGCTGTAATTCAGGACCTTTGTGGCATATGTGTAACTATTCTGAGGTTCAGAGCAGGGTCACATACTAGTTTCAACTGGCAACTGAACTCTGGAGGGGCCCCTCAGGAAGCACTCCAGGAAATGGCTACTAATGATGAGCCTGAACTTTTGAACCTGGTAAGTAGTTACTTTCAGTTTTGCTAAGATCGTATTTCTGCAATTTTGCACTTATTCGCGGGGCGCGAACTCACGCGAACAGTGCGAGCAGTGCGAGCAAAATCCGCTGCTCGCGGATTTGCGGATTTTGCGGGAAATTCGCAAATCTCGCGGATTGCGGATTTCCCGAAAATCCGCAAAATCCGCGAGCGGAACGGATTTTCCGCCCACGCCTACTTCTGCCTCACCACGTTCTCCGGTTTTAGTGCATTGTTCCACCAGACCTAACCTTTTTAAAAAATCCCTGTTTCCCCACATGCTAGACTCCTGCTCTATATATGGGAAATGTTCACAGACCCCACTCTAACTTTTACTTGAGAACAATGGTTTCCAGCTCAAATTTATAAAATTAACATTTTAAAAAGTGCAAAAATGTAAAATTGAAGTGTTTTGTAGCAACGGGAGTTCTCAATTTGCCCTTATTTTTTTTAACACAGGTCAGGGAAACATTAGCAGCAGAAACGGGGCTGAGTGTACGCGTTGTTCAAGTTTGGTTTCAGAACCAGAGAGCGAAGGTAAGTGTGAATCCGGAAAATTGGTTTAAATGCATTTGCCAAATTTAGCACCCACAGTCTTTCTGGGCTTACTTTAAGAGAGTATGTTACAACATTAAATACGGTACTATACATACAATACCATATGTGTCCATGCATGCTGTCATGAGATGTGTAGGATTCTGAATAATTTGTGAGGGATGTTCGCACCTCGTCGATGGTGGAAGAAATTGTCTGAAAAAACCATAGAAACATTTTTAGAAAAAAGATTCTGCACCAGTGTTGTTGAAACTCCACAAAGTTTGTACAGTTCATAAAGTTGCCACAGTTTTAACAAAATGTTGAAAAGTAGGGGGAAGCAGCAATTGCTAAACTGTGCACCCCCGATGTGAGATTTTCAACTTTAAAATTAATTTCCCTCGCCATTCTTCATTTGCCCCTCCCCATCACATTCTTACTAAACACACACTTATTATTTCACACACTATTTTCAAATGTACTGCTCCAAGATTGGCTTCCCCATCTTGGAACGGTAAATTAAAAAATTTAAAGAATGCAAAATGGACACCACATCATGTGTGTTCATGTGTGGTGATATTCATGCATCAGTCCAATTTGTAATGTCATGACACATAGGTGTGCATGTGTGATAATGCGGCCATGCGCATATATCATCACACTTCTGTTTTGTTGCTGATGCAGTTCAGCATCACCAATAACCATTTTTTGCTGAATAGAATTGGCAAAAACCAGTGGCAAAATCAATAGGTCTGCATTGGCAAAGCCAAAAGGAGAGATTACATTGACCTTGCCAATGATTGTATAAATGTATTATTTTAGAGATAATTGTTGAAGAAGTTTAGGATTGTCCACAAAAACATCTTCACATAATACTGGACACAGTAAAACAGAAGTATACATCTCCTGTACAAGTTCATTATTCTCTACAAATGATTTTTTCTGATACAAAAGGAGCAATGAGTGTGGCAAAATTAGATGTTGTAAAACAAGGGAAAATGGTGCAATTGAAAGCAATTATTGTCCTTTTAATTTGTCTCAATAGGTTGGATTTTGGAAAACAACAGCAGCACGTTTGTGTTCACAATAGTCCACGATTATTTTATAAACTGAAATAAATGTAAAAATAATATGGAGTAATTTTTAGTTTCTTCATAAAATTATTAAAAAATTAGTGAAGAAAATACAGTAAAACAATATCCCATTGCGCGGTCGTACAAAAACAGATGTACTAAAAAGGGAGAACAAGTTCAATGTGTTGCTTTTTAAAAAATTGTCAGAAAATATTTAGGTTTACAGATAGATGTAACAGATATGTGGTGGTCCATGAAAAGAACATGAGAACATCCTTTTCAAATAAAAAGGCAGAAAGTAAAAGTGGCCCACCATTGCCTACCTCCAGATACAAGCCCAACATAACTTAAAGGCATAAGCAGAAGGTGTAGTTATGGTAATTGTCATGGAAGTTGAGAAGAAAATTGACATGAACGTTTTTTGATCTGGCCTAGAATTTGCGTTATATGTCTTGCCATCCTCATGTAATTAAAAAAAACATCCAAAATAAAAATGACATGCATGTAAACCTATACAGAGGGGCATTGGGTCATCCACCCTCATCTATTTTTCCTCCCCCCAGTACAGTGTACAAGAAAGGGGTGATGGGCCAGCCAACGTCAGCAATTGGCTGTCTTGCACTGAAAGTGATGGGATTTTCCTGATCACATAAACACATCTGCTTAAAAAATAAGTGCTTATTATTTCCAAGACTTTTGGGCTCCCAAAGAATCTTATTTTCCTGTGATAAAATTCAAAAGGGTGCCATTGCACCTTAATATTTGGAAAGCAATGAAGAGACACTGTTTCTGCAGGTAATTCCTTATATAAATGCAAACATGTGGTAATGCAGGCTCACCGGAGACAGTAGAGCAATTTTAGGAAGTGCGTTAACACTGCAAAAAAATAAATGCTCGAAGTGAGGGCCTTTCACTATTCACCATGATTATATCATTACAAAAACTCAAAAATATGGTTTATTTACAAAAGACGGATGCATGACATTCTTAACGTGTTTATTTTTAAAACACGCAATCAGCATTGCTAGACGAGCTTTAATTCACATGATCAACAATGTCACCAATATGCATGAAACCTGCCAAGAGGATTCTAGAGATTGACATGTGAGAAAAACAAACTCATCCGGAGTTTCACGCAGACAGTTCTTGTATTGTCCTCTGGGTCTCATCAGAGGATTTTGTGGTAAAGAGCGGGCAGTAATTCAGTTTATATATAATTGTTATTTCGAGAGGAAAAGGCAGTGGCAGGGAGCAGGCCAGGACTCAAGTGTGGCTGCAAGATTTTATCTGGTAAAGCTATAGCTTGACACCGAGACAGCTGGCCCAGCCTTCCATCTTCACTCGTTGACCGCCAAACCTTGCTAGCTATGGCTCTCGGGATGAGCTTCATTGCAAAGTTGACTGGTTTCCAAGAAACTGAGCTGTAACTGGCCTGGAACACTTGTCTAACAGGCTTAAAGTTTATATTGTTATGGTGATTTGCATATAAAATTTTAATGCATGGATGGTTTGTACTGCTTCAGAATGTGGGTGCCCACTCGTGGGCTGAGATGCTGATCGGCCGCAGTGAATGCTGTGGACAATGATTTTGTTTAAGCTTGAGGGTTCTCAGTAATAGATCAAATTGGATGGTGGCCTTCTTGTTGAACTCCTATTCAAGTTAGCCCTTTCTCTGAATCAAGGAAAGAAATAAAAGCTGTGGGTGTGTCCATATGTTTTGGCCAACAATTGCCCCTGTGATTCACACACATCCTTTCTTAACAATTTTGTCAATACATCTTCTGAAATGTGTTCTACCATTGAGCGATAGAGCCACGGATGTAACATGTACAGTGGTTCTGAAGATATTGTGTTTCAGCGAATATAACTTTGATAAAGCTGACAAACATATTTCCTTCATATCCAGATGAAGAAATTGGCTCGACGGCACCAACAACAACAAGAACAGCAAAACTCCCAGAGGCTGGGGCAAGGTACGGTACAGCACTTTTGAATACCTCCTATGTAGTCAGGTAGCAGAGGTGGACAGTGGATGCCCATGTTGTGAGGGAGTGTGAGCCAAATTTACTGCACACCCTAGTGTCGTATTGAAATCAGAGAGCCTGGAAGACCCAAGTCTTCGTCTTGTGTCTGTAGTTCCTTTGGAGATGTGGCACCTGCCATGTCAACACTGCAAGATGTGAGTCCACAACATTGAGTAGGGAGTATCGGGGAAAACAATTTCGAGAAGTAAAGTATGTATAGATTGTCTATACAGATGTGGAGTTAAGAATAAAACCTACACTTCCCTCTATGCACTTACCTTTTGATACTTTGGTTCTCGACTTTCTGGCTGTGGTACTAAGATATCTCAATATTCCCTACTCGATATCCCAGGCTACTATCGTATGGTACAACCATATCCCATGCGTTATTATTTGTTTCCAATAATGAAAGTTACTGAAGTGGATATGCATACAATGACAATCACAAACCAGTGATTTTTCAACCAATCGTACACAACTAAATACTTCTTTGTGGATCTGAAGCGTTGAGTTGCCCATAACGTAAAATGGTGAGAAATCAAAAATGATAAGAAATAAATGTACCAGTCCAAGCAAATGTTGACTGTACTTTCCATTTGAAGTCAGCAGCTCTTTCTCCTTTCTTATTTTATAAAGTGGGAAGATTTGGAGAAATGTTGTTGGTATTCGATTCTGGGTTGGTGCGTGTGGTATTGTTATGATTACAAGATATTCAAAGCACAAATGCACTTTATCCTGGATAACAGCACTGAGCCGAGAACTGGGTTGACATAAAGTTCTAGTTGGTACAGCATGCTGATGGATTTCTGGAAGGACAAGTGGCATAGGTGAATATATAGTACCCGTTAATATAAGGCAAGCTCAATTGGTTTACAATAATGTATAGTACATGGAGGATTCAAAGATTCAAAAAGCAAAGACACTTGTTTTAAGTGCTCAAGCTGACCAATAGATATGTTGCAGACACGTTTGGTTGCATCGCTCTGCCTGTGGGCCATGTAGTGATGTAACGTAATTTACGTACGATAGCCAGACATGTGCGTTGACAGACATATGACAGATTTAATATACTGCCTATTGAAGTATGTAAACTTTGACATGAGCTCCAGCTGATTTGTAGGATCCTGTAGCTGTGTTATGAATATTCAATGATGAATGTCTATTACAGTCGCTGGTGAAAAGGCAAACATACTCTTATCACCTCAGTCTGGCAGTGTTTCTTAGATTCGATAACTTTCACTGCGGTGATACGCTACCGTAAGGAATATTCATTCCAGCTGCTGCACGCCATTCTTCATCGAATGTTTTGGGTTAGGCTGTTAGAGTAATCTCAGCAAGCGTCACTTTGCATTACAATTCGCTTGACTAACAAGATGGTAGCTTCCACCTATCGGATGTCATAAATGCTAACGTAGCTTGTGCTTTGTTTTACAGAAGTAATGTCCAATCGAATGGAAGGGATCATGACTTCATACACTCCCCTCTCCGCACCACAGCAGCAGATTGTAGCTATGGACCAGAACAGTTACAGCACAGATCCATTTCAACAGGGGCTTACCCCTCCTCAAATGCCAGGTGACCACATGAATCCTTATGGTAAGCCTTGCCACCCGCTATCACAGATTCAGACACCACCTTTTTGTATTTAAACCAACAAGCAAGGGTACCATTCAAGCGTCCACCGCTTTAAGAACAGAGTCTAATCACTAACATGTTTCCCAACCGCCTCTGTGTCGGTATGCGTCAGTCTGCAGTAGCCTTGTTAGCTGCGGAAACCTGTACTTGATTCTTGAGGGATCTGGCAACCTTCAGTTCTAGGGCTCACAGGAGGTGAGCTAAAACTGTAAGGTGACATCCAGTTATTGTAATGGGCCTGGACTATGCCTGATAAAAAGGTTGGAGCTTTGAAAACAGCCTGTACCATTCCTGGCCAACCTTTCTTCTTGCTTGGAAGGCTACAGCTCACTTCCATGTAAGAATGGAGTAGATGATATTTCCTCTCATTCCATTCCATCAAATGTTTTTCTCTTTTACCTTCACTACTCCTGAACTTTTTGAGTGTGTTCACCTTTGAGATTTTATATGTCTTGGTGGTAATTCTAATTTTAATGATAACACAAATATTTTTTTTATGTAGCACTTCATACCCCACTTTCACAGTTTGTAAGTGTTATAAACAACAACACTTGCAATTACTGAGTGTGGAGCCCGCTCTTTTACAGCTACATCATGTCTTAATGAGTGCCATTCATACTGAAAAAACTATACTCTAACTTTGACCTACACAATTATTTTTATTTGTGACATATATCTGTACTTTTTCTGAATACATTTTGGTAAATGACAGACTGGCATATATGTAGCATGAATCCAACCAGTTTTATTTTCAGAACAAATTCTTCATAATGAAACTACAGAGCAGTCAGAAATAAGATATTACAATAGTGAACAGAGAGGTGTTGTCCATTTTGTGAGTCTGTACTGAAGAAAGGAAGGAGTTGCTGCCCAAACTGCCTCAAAGTGCTGCCGCTCACCAGCAATAGGTGACATCCCAATTTGCCTCCCCTACAAGCTCCCAACATTGTAATATTCTAATAAGTTATAAACACCTACTAGAGTTTTCACCCAAATCCATTTACAAATTATCAATTTATATAAGTCTATTTAACAATCCTGTTATTAATTTGTGCAATTAACAATATTGCAAAAAAGGTTGTGCCACATTTTGACTTAAATTGTAAACTAATAACCAGTGACTCTGGCCTCCATTTTGAAGGCTAGTCCTTTCTGCCGTACAGGTTGACACTGGATGATGTACAGCTCATTTTTGTAACTGTCCCTTTTCCAAAAATGTGACCAATGATATTAATACATGTATTTTTTCCCTCTGCTTAATTTAAAAAAAACTTAATTTTAAAAACCATTTCTTTTGCAGGAAACGACTCCATTTTCCATGACATTGACAGTGATACCTCCTTAACGAGCCTCAGCGACTGTTTTCTTGCCTCGTCTGAAGTCAACTCCATGCAGGCGAGAGTAGGAAATCCTATTGACAGGCTCTATTCCATGCAGAGCTCGTATTTTGCTTCATGAAGGCAATGGGAGAGCCTTCACCGGCTGCATCGCAGCAAACACTAGACTTACAGGATGGACTCTACAGCCATAAGTTGCGACCCGCACCCTCGTTCTTCCTCCATCAGGACTTCCGTCATGTTGAAAACACTCCAGAATGTCGATTGGAAGAATGGGAAAGGGACAATGGTGGAAAAGGCCTCTTCCAGCCGGACCGCGGAGAAGCAAGCAACCTCAAGGCTGGAATGGAAAAAAGTGATCCTTTTTTAAGAAAAAAAAGTAGAACTCACCTTGTACAAAAATCAGTATTTGTATATGACTATGCACCATTTAGACCCATTTCCTTAGGATGTTTAATATTTAAAGAGCCACTGATACTTATATCAGATGACTAGAAGGCTGAAAATGTTGGGGAAGGACGTTTTTGACCCCGCTGCATGATTCATCACACCGTTGTGAAACACTTTCCATTTGAACTGTGAGAAGTTAATGTAAATGTGATGTCCGGCATTCATTTTCTTTATACACTTTTTTCTACCTAAAGATAGATCAATCCATACTAGACGATAGCCCTTATATTGTATGCTATGTAGGATTTGGTTAACACTACAAACCATGGAAAAGGCAGCGGATTTGGTAGGATGGTCACGCCAGCTCGGAGGAGACCGCATGTTCTGGACTGAAGCGTTTAGATTAAGGGTCTGAAAACACTCCAAAAGGTGCGTCAAAGAAAGAAAAAAGATCTTTATTTAATGACCTGTAAAAAAATAAATAAAACATTTGTTTGCAACTAACTCCAGACTGTAACTGTCGCCCCATGTGGTTTTCATTGCAAGTTGTTTATTTAGGTTTTCAGTCCACACAGAAATGTGTAAAGTTACTAAAGGTGGATTCCAAACAATGTCTTACTTTGTTTCAGACATTTTTCACTTCCCTGCTAAAGTAATTTTGCTAGGACATCTCAAGTACAAGAACTCCCAAAAATATGTTATATTTGGTCATCAAACTGATGTGGTGAGAAACGGAGCTGTTAGTTCAGACATGTTGTTCTTTCTGCCAATTTCTGACTAGATGTTATCTTGAAACATAGACAAATCAGGAAGTGCTTTGGTTGGTGTTTCTCTCATTTAATTACCTTTTTCACTCCTTTAAGTTTCTTGCTTAGGGTGAATTTTACAATTTAAAAATTGATGGGCACATAAAAACTGTTTATTACTGAGTTTGACTTGTAGTTTAGGTAACCTTCCTACATACGATTTTTACTTCGTTTTTATACGTAATTTATGTTGACCCAGATTCTGAGGTATGCTAATCTGATGGGAAGTACAACAAAACCACTACAAAGAAAATCTTATTCACTTTGTGGCCAAACCCCATAAATAGCTTTGCAAAAGGAAAACTCCTCGCAACAGTATTTTTGCCCATAATTATAGGTTATAAGCTGTCTACATATTGTTTGCTCATGTTTTGAAAGTAAAACAAGAAATAGGCGTGAAAAGACATAACAACTTAGCAGATTCGTTTTTTTCTTACTGCATGGGTGTTCGCGTCTTTATGATCCTCCTCATACAGACAAGAAATTACATTAAATTAAAACTTCAACTTTTTGATAACAACAGGAGAGCGCATTTTCATACATAATTTAACCACTCTCTAAAAAAGGGACTAAATTATACCTTGCCAGGATTAATTCACAAAATATTTGCATGTGTGATCTGTTTTCAGGTGAAAACTTTTTCCTAAGACTCCAGGGCTAGGGACAGTTAGAAAATGGGAGACAGCAGAGACAAACTGACAAATATTTTGACTAACTTTGTGATACTGATTTCATGAATGTGTTTCAAGTGTGTGTAAAACAATTTTGTGGATGATGCTTATAGGCAGGTTGCTGTGGTCACGGGGATTGAGAAAAAAAGGGCATTAACAGCAGCTGTTTCATTTACACCAAAGCAGATACTAAAGACAGTAAAAGAAGAAAGCAGACCAAGGTTCCCGACCTGGAAGCTCTGGATGAAAATGACTCTGGGCCAGATGTACGACTGTTTTTTGCGGTCGCAAACAGGAGATCGGCCCGTTTGCGACCGCAAAAAGGGTCCTGGCATGTACAAACACTATTTTGCGAGTCACAGACTCACAAAATAGCTTTTGCGACTTTCAATGTACTTCAAAATACCATTGTTTTGTAGCCGCAAAACATTTGCAATTTACCACCAAATTAGGTAGGTGGTAAACACTCACAAACGGGAAGGGGACTCTAGGGGACCCTTTCGCCTCTGTGAGTGTGTGCAAAAATATTTTTTAAGAGCAGGAATTGGTCCCAGGGACCACTGCCTGCCCATAAAAAATGAAACTGAAAAGTTTAATTTTTCTTTTTTAAATGCACCCCGTTTTTGTTTAAGGAAAACAGACTTCATTTGATAAAATAGAAACTGCTTTATTTAAAAAGCAATCCCAGACATGTTGGTCTGCTGACCCCAGCCACCACCATCCCTGGGAGTTCTAGCCATTCCAATGGGGTAGCAAATTGCGACTGCCTAATGAATATTAATGAGGCATGCAATTTGCGACCCTATTAGGAATAGCAAAGAGTGTCTGAGACACTGTTGTACATTCAATTATGTGAATAGCAAATTGCATCGAATTGTGACTCGCAAAATTGAATACAATTCGTAATGGCGTCCCCTTACAGGAACTTCACATTTAGCTCATATTGAAATGGAACAAAAATCATGTTTAAGATGCTATAGGTTGTACAGCCCATGCACCAAGCCTTCCTTCCCTCCTTTGTCTCACATCCCTCCAGTCTTCTTGGATTCTCCTTCCGAGGCTCAGTTTTCCACATTTAACTTCTTTTTGAGCCTTTAGCCTTCTGACGCAGTTTAAGTCTAATCATAGCTCAATATTGCTTGGTTGAATAATACTTCCAGTGCTGGCGAAATAACAAAAAAATAAGCAAATGGACTATATGTTTTTTATTGTATAGTCCGAGTTTTGGTTCTCTAATTTAGAACTTTCTGATATCTAATCCCGTTCCTAATCCCAGAGCAATTTAAGAAGCATCAGGTCCTAATATGTTTGATTGTGTCTTCTTTTATCCAGCATGAGGTTCCCTCACTTGTCATTCTCTTTCCAGTGTTTTTTTTTCTACATCTCCAAGCAGAAACACATGTTTCCTAAACCCATCTGGTCATTTAATAACTGTACAACCTCTCTAAGAACTCAAAAATAAACCATGGTTTGACTAGCTCTAGTTTCTTGCTGCAATGCACTCTAAAATGCCATATGAAAAGCTTTGAACATTTAAGAGTGTGCATCTACTAACTCAATAAGATTTGTCCTTGAGCAGACTAGGTGTGCAACAGATCTGCAAGATTCTCATCTGCAAAACAAAACATTGTGCAGAGCATCCCTCAAATGTGTCCTTAGCACCTGTGGTGGTGCGTCTGTGTAAACCGATGTCATTAGGCCATTCTAGGCTTGGCAAAACCCTTACAACACGGGGCATTTCATCAAATAAACAGCGTCTTGTGCGTCTATTGGTGTAATCTCTTCCGTCTGTACGGTGGCTGCAAATAGACCTTAAACTTCTTACACCAAGAGAGGCTTAGCACTTTGAATGTAACTTCCTGACTCCCTAACTCTACTTTTTCAACATTATTTAGGTCCCGACACATCCATTAACAGACCATTTTAATGTACTTTGCTTACCTCCCGAATGGTGCCAGGATCCCAGCAAAGATTTGCTGCCCTCAAAACCCACCTCACTAGAAAGTAAGCAGTAAACAAGCACATGCAATCACATTCTTTTTTTAAAGAACATTAGTTTAAAGGTGTGGATTTTCACCTCAATACCAATGTAGCAAGACCTTTAATCCATCATATTTAATTTCCAAAAGCAACATCTCCATAAATACTGGGGTGCTGGTTTTCTGTGTGTTATAAGCCATCTGTTCCGTTCCCTGATGATCATTCTGTTTCAGAAGAATTTTAAAGGGGACATCCAGGGAACAATTAAATAATACGACTCAAAACCACAACTGACATCTCCACACAAAGATCATCTTAGAATGCTTATTGTTAGTCTTTGTTGGAGATGCAACTGAGAACTGCTGTTTTCTCTATGTTAGCTGCCCCCTCTAATACTAATTTTCATCCCTTGGCTTTGTCCTCTTTTTCAAACCTATTTGATTTGGTTATGAGATGCTGCTTCCTTTCCCGAGCCTCTCTGCCCTCTCTAGAGAGATACCTTTCATTGGACCTGGGCCGACACACTCTTTTTGTAGTTAAGCAGCTTGAAGATCCGCCCAGATGCCTGGCACGTGGGAGTGAATAGCGTTTGCTGATTCTGAATTTTATCACACAAACCTCTTAAGAACATTTTGAAATTGAACTTCACTATGAATATCCATGCACATTCATTATCATATAAAATTGTTAAGGACCAACCATGTTGTCAGTGCTCTGCAACTGACTAAATACTATTGTAAGTTTGTTGTGTGGACCTATCCATTTGATGTAGCTGAAATGAAGAAATCTGTTCTGAAATGCGTAGAAATGTGGTGTTTGGATGTGACCACAAATAACATTCTGGATAGACCCATATTCACTTGGACATCCTGCGGGTATTTGATATACTCACTAAAAGTATTAGCCAGGCCCTCGGGAAACAGCTTAATTACCTCACCTCAGACCGTTGCAATTTTATAGAACAATAGCAAAGAGAAGCATCCAACTACTACACTATACAGTACTTCAATTCATTAAAAATATTGTTACATCAACAGTAGCCATATCCCCATCTTTAGAGAAGGTCAGTAGCGGCTTCAGGAGAGTGGTACAGCACTAATGAATATCCAAAGAAGCTTAAGAGAAGACCCACAAGTCAGCTTCTTAAAATAATCTATTGTAAGTGCCGTCCAGAGCCATCCCTTTATGTGTTGCATGTTTAAAAGCTCTGATGCATTACACACCGATGCAGGTTTTTCGACAAGCAAAGAAATTTCACAACCAGCTTGAATTTACGTTTGTGGTTTTCTTTGATTGATCATTGTTTATGGACACATTCCTAACATAAGTGTACTATTTTAAATAATCTAGATGGACTAGGTTCAGGAGGTCTATATTCATATTAGATTTCAATATAATTACTCACTGTGGAAAATTTGTTTATTTTAGATGGATTACTAAGTTGTTAAATGTGGTACTCTGAAAATGTGTTATGGATCCGGCTACTATGTTTTCTTTGAAGAACACCCCTGCATCACTCTGCATTGGAGCGCACATTTACATTAATAATGCCCCTTTAATATGAAATAAATGTGTGCATACCAGCCCTAGTCTATTCTTGAAAATGAGTGTCATTCTGTACTTTACATAATATACAGCTTTGTCCCATGAGAGATCCTAGAGCAAACTAAGTTAAACTTTCTCCCAGATTGATGCACCTACAAAGAGTAATTAGCAGGTCAGGGGAGGAACCTGGGACTGCTGTCACAAGACCTTGTGAGGAAATATGCAAGAACATTATTATGTCAGTATGAATATAGGTCAAGCATGTGTACACATTGAACTGGGACTTCTCTGAAAGAAACCTTGACACATTATACCACTAGCTGTAAACATAAAAGTAGTGTGTGAAAGTAAAAGACTTGCCTCCCAGGGTTACAATGTTATTCTGAAAGGCCATCACATACTTGCTAATCATGCATTGATTGGTCTAATTAAACGAAGGACCTTGTGAAGGTGGTGCACAGAAATAAAGAAGACTTTTCTGATGCCATTCCAAAGGAACAGCAAAAAGCATCACTGCGGCCCATCTTGTGTTGCCGCTTCCCCGCATGCTGTAGCATTGAAAATCTAACAGAGTGTCCAGCTCGGCATTTGTTATTCTTTAAATTGCTATTATCCTTTTTCCAAAAAAGGCACCTTTTTGTATTTGAAAACTGTAATATTGACTACCTCCTTGTGACATTCTGCAACACCTCGGTCCCCGATGCCTCAGTCCTCCTCCCTTCCGGATACATCCCTCCAGCAAGACTTAACTATTCAACAAATTGTCATCATTACAAAGTTTATTTGTGGTCTATTGAGATACAAGTATCACTATTGGCATGCTGTGGATGCTGCTGGATTATTATTTGCCCTAAGAAACCCCCTTTTAAATATATTTCATTATTTCTTATTGCATTACACCTGGGATTGGTGTTATTTGTTGGCAAGGAATTCCAGGCCAGTATGTGTTCAATGAAGCCTATTTTAAGATCCACAGAGGAATTATGCCTATTTCCAAACCCAATGTTATTACCTTAAAACAGCGGCATTTGCACTTTAGCTGTATAGTGAATTCGAATGTGAATCGGATCAGAGGAAGGAGAAACTCAAGCATAATCCAGGTAAGCTTGAGGATGGCCCACGTATGAGCCTGTGTAGTCGTTTTGATGAAATCACTTAGACCCTTTCCCAGAAGTCAAGAAATTGATGAACCCAACGATGGTTTTATAAGTAAAGACAGGAGGGGTGCTATTACACATGCTGTCATGTATAATGTAGGTGGGATGGGTTTACTCTGCTCTCTACCATTTGTGTTTAAGTGATTACACAGTTTCTTTAAAACTTCTAAAACACCAATTCGGGCGGGCTTCTAAGTATACTTTTGTTGGGTTATCCCGGCTAGAGCTCCCATTGACCATCATTGATGACTACCATCACACCTGAGAGGAGATCCTGCTTATTGATTCAGGTTAGATTAGAGGTTGCGCTAACCACACATATATTGTTAAATTTACTATTGAATATAAATCTAAATATTGAAATTGGTCTGATTACATGGAAATTCAACAACAAACAAAATACATGCCCTACTGCACGTGCATTTGTAGTCAAGACAATACCATGTTAATAACCACCTGGGGTTCAGGTGATTCATTCGGTGCTAGAATCACTAGAGTTGTGTCTGGTCAAGTGTTGTGTGTGTATGTTTTACAGTTTTCAGTAGTAGTGCTAAAAAAAAACCAAATATTTCACTTTCCAGTGGGGAGTACCCATGGCAAAGACTCATGTGAGTTGCACAGCAGTAGGCCTTATTGATCAGTGAAGTAAATGAAACATTACACTAAATATAGATTTGTTTTTTAATTGGGAATCTTGAAAATAGTAAAACTATAGCAGTCAATCTCCACTAAAGAACATTTATTCACACAGTGTGTGCTTGGCATTCATATTTGCACAAACAGAAGGGATTAAAAAACCTGACGCCCTTTTAATTTATCACACCCTAAGTTATCTTAGCTTCCATTAGTCACTACGACATTCTGACAATTTAGGCGACAACCGCGCCTGGATACCCTCACTTACATTACGTTACATCAAACCAATGGGAGACATATAAAAGCAGTTTCTCTGCCTGATTTTTGTCTCGGGAATGAAGATATTTTAGATTGTAAAGCCACAGTTTATGCAGTTTATTAAGTCTAATTTGTTCCATGGGTAGTGCGCCGATTAAACAAAAAAAAACTGAAATGTCATGTACAACTGCCATTCATATATCTGTTCAACAGCCTCATGAGCAGCTGCAAAACCTCTCATTTCTGCACATAGAATATGTTTTGAAAACAGTGAAAGGTGTTCCCCAAAATCCAAAATATGGTCTCATACAAATATTTTTTATTATTTTTACTGCATAAAACCACACAGCATTCAGCTGTATTCATCTTGCATCTTTAATAGACATGTCTCAGATTAAAAAAAATCAACGTAACCATGGCAAACTATATAATATAAAAAAGCATAAAAAGTCAAATGTATTTCGGTCAAATTTTGTCATCATATAATACATCATGCCGCCAATATTGTTTAATTTCACTGTGATAAACTTCACCCTTTAGGTTTGTTTTCATCCTGGTTAACATTTTTAAGCCTCTTGATAGCCGAATTCTGTAATTCCTGGCAATGAGACTCTTCCTGTGACATGTGGGAGATAATTCCCATGTAAGGTATCATACCCATATAATACTGGCTTATAAGGTACTTCCTTTTTGTGTAAAACAGCCAAACAAAACAAACATGATGCTACATTTATGTGACTCCTTTGCTGGATATATAAAAAAGACATTTATTAACTTTATGTGGTATTATAGAATTACAGGGTTTTGAGACCACTGTCAGATTCTCTAAATTTATAGGCATTATTGTCAAAATATCTCTTTTTTTTAAACCCACTGTGTGCTATACCAAATGTTTTTTTATGGGAATGTTATCTGTATTGGTCCAGATACCCCGCACGGCTCCTTTTCTTTTTCACTGCATATGTAAATGTTGCCTGTTCAGTTTCCTCTGGCAGAAACCTCCCATTAAAAACGTCAACCAGAGTTCATTAAAAAAGATTGTCATCCTATTGACATTGTGATTCATCCCAGAGGAGGTAGATTATTGCAGTTTTAACTCAAGAACCATCGAAAAAAAATGATGAAGTCACCTTTGACCTCTTTGATTTCAGGCAGACTCCTGCAATCTCAGGGGACATGTTAGTCATCAAGGGAAAGCTGTTTTTAAGAGGCTTCACCACAGCAATAACTTGTAAAAAGCAGGGGCGGTAATCTCCAGCAAGAGAGGCATGTGAGCATCTGGGCCACTCATTCACACAGCAAATTGTGATTGCTCTCCTGGGAGTTTGGGGGGTGGGGTCTCTTTATTTCAGATATTTAAGAAGGATAGATCTCTTTAAGAAGTGATACCTTCCAAAGAATGAGGGCTTCCAATGGGTCGTAGATAATTCTTGACCCGTGGTACTGAGGAATGGATGATGAGTACTGTAAATACAGAAAAAGTAGATTTGAAATGCTAGTTAGTAACTCGGAAAATCATGACTGATATCTGAAATAATATGCTTTTCACAGGAGTGCTAAATTAAAGTGATACAACATTGACATTGTTGGTGCCAACAAATTCTTTAAGAAGACACTTTATTTCCAAATTTGTACGCATTGCTAATACTTTACGGATTTAAGTATTAACAATTGACATAGTTCTTCCAAGGGGTGCTTTGGTCTGATGAAAACTTACAAGAGTTGTCTGTCAGTTTGATTTGTCAGAAAAATAACAATATGAAGTAAATTATATATAAAGACTAATGACTGTGTTATATTTTAACATTAACTAAAGCAAGGAAATTAAACTATTTCTGTGACTATTTGCCATCAAAATTAATTTCAAATCTATTATAACTAATGTTTGATAACATTAGGAAATACATAGAAAAAAGAAAAGGCCATATGCTTACATTTTTAAAATCTAAACCAGAAATTAATACCTAAAGAAAATTAAATAATATCATATTTATACACTAAAGTAAGAAGTTTTGAATGCCGATATGTAAGCTCTCTGGGTGGAACAATAGGCAATATTTAAAATATCTTTGTGGAGCAGTGAGCCAGTAATTAGGAGTGGAGCAGTATCTTACAGATATATATTCTGAAAAGAGGAATTATACTTGCATTGTGGGTAAAAATCTATCTATTAAGAAGTATGCAGGAGATGGAACAGATTGCAACATTTCTGAAATCAATGATTTTGATTATACTCTTCAAAGAGATGTAATAATTTGAAAGTGTGGCACCACAAAGTGCTACTAATATTTACTGTAAACTTAGAAAAAGTCACAAAAGGCATGTCACAATTTTCAAGTTATAAATCAATTATAGCACGTTGTGGGTCTAATTAATTTTATAAAGGCCGGATTTTCACCCTTGCGAGTGGAAAGTAAAGACCACAATTAACGGTGAAAAAAAAAAATCCAAACGTTGAACAAGTCTCTGGGTAGATGAGTCATATCACCACTGTGCGTTGGGTCACTGAAAAAGCCTTAGCAGGAGAAAAATTCTCCTCTTTGTCTTTCTGATGGCAGTCTCAGAGCAATTGTAATTTCAGCTGTGTTCTGCACAAGCATACATGCACTTCTCTTGATTGTGTTGTAGCAGATGTGGAAAAACCCTCACACTTTTTGCAAAATACTTTGGAAAATGAACATCCTGTTGAAGTCGTCTGTGCTAACCCCTCTTGTATATTTATACATATATCTGTATTTATGTTACTAAAAATAGTATTTTGTCGATGTCTCCAAACATTTAAAAATGAAACTTGTAAACAATATGTTAATGCTCTCAGACTGAATCATTTATGTTTCTTGTTAGAGTGTGTATTCCTCCACAAAGTGTGTTGATAAAAAGTCTACCATGCCATATCTAGATTGTCTATATTTAATTCAATGTTATTATTAAATTATTTATTAGTATTTTTAAATTTTTCAGTCATTACACTATTTTTGGCACAGTCAACTGCAGGAAAATGTGAATTTGAGTATATAGTGCTTCCTTACACAGTAATAACATCACACTTCAGTATGTTTGTAAATAAAAACCACCTTTAAGCTGAATTGACTGTCTTTACAATTATTTCCTTATCATGGGGTGCAAGCTAGCAGAGATTGCGCCCTAATCACTGAGCCATAAATCTACTACTTTAAAAAACTTTTTCTTAAATACCTTTTAGAGTGTTTCTTCTCTCTCAGCACACACACTTTTACTTGTATGTACATTTGACATTGTTGTTTAATAAGTTATCATAGTAGCAGTGTAGCGGTGGCCTTGCTTGTGGATCAGGAGGGATACAACGATGATGATTTTGCCAGGGTAGGTCGGAGCCTTAAGAGGTGTCTTCAGGGATTGAGTTATTCCATTGCATCCTTTTCTTACACCAGTGATCCTCCATCTGCGGGTCGTGACTTTTGTTGATGCAAACGGAGGTCCAGAAGAATTGGTGTATGATGCTGACCAAAAACCACAATATTTTATATTTTTCATTTTGATTGTAAAACAATATTAGCAGTTGTGTTACTGAGGGAGTCCAACAAACAATTTATGCTGAAGGGAGGGTCAAAACTAATTCAAAACCTACCACACCAAGGAGAAACATGGATCACAGACTATCTGAGCTGGGATTAACCACCTTCATAACATTGAGTGGTGGAGCTCATGGTCCTTGCAGGGACTGTATTATTTGGTACACTGTAGTCTATCTTTACAGTCAACTCTTGGAGACTCTAGAGTACCAGTGGTGAGATTTTGAGTTGCCATCTTTTTTTTAACAACTTTTGGTTTTAGTGGAAAGTAGGTCTTCTCTGATTGGCTGAAAGAAGACATTTCACACAGATGGAACTGTGTTTCGGGTCCAGGCAGGGTCTGCCAGTGAAACTCAGAAGGACCTGCAGCTTCTAACTTTACAGTAAATCCACTACTCACCATTACTGACAGATAGAGATAAAGACACATTAGAAAAATTATTTGGGTATGTATATTAGCATAAAAATAGGAAAATAGGTTGGGAATAATAGGTCATGGAATGATAGTATAGCTTAAAAATATGCTGAAGCTTTTTTATCTTTCAACCTCCTCAGAACATATCAGAAAGATTTATAGATGTCAAAAGCATTGTCTATGGCTATGCAGAATTCACGTAATTTGCTTTTGCATAATTATATGCAATTTCAGGAAAAGTATGCAAAATTAATTACCCGAAATGCAAATGCATTATATATTGTAGTGCAAAATGTGTCCTTGTGTTAACTTTTGAAAGATGGAAGCATTTTGTGCTAAAAAAAAAATCGAGCAAGAAACACAATCACAACTGACAGCTACTTGCAAGCTAATTGTTTCTGTTGTTCCGGATGCTAGAACTTTGAAGTGAGTTGTGGCATAATAAAGTTACATGATGTAATTTTAATACTTTTGCATATCAGCTGTAAAGCAAAATGTTCAAAACTACTCAAGTTATGCCTATGTAAAGATCTGGGTTAAATACATAATTCTTTTGCTCACCATGCCACCTCAGTTTTGACCCAGCCATGTGCAAATCAGTCTTGACCCTGTTCCTCATGGGAACTGCCCAGAACGAACTTCCAAGCCAGGTCCTTCCTGGACTGAAAGCAAGCATCCTTGGACCGGTTTCGGGGTATCGCCCCTCCGCAGCCAGGTTAGCTTGAATCCAGTGGCACAGTGAGCCCGGGACCCACGTCTTGGCATACCAGGTGCACTTAGGACGTGAAAGTAAAAGACAAAAAGATGATGGACGGAACACAGAGCAAATCAAACATTCTCCCCCAGTTAATAGATCTGGGTTAAATCCATTGTTCTTTTGCTCGCCAAGCCATCCCAGTTTAGACCCAGCTATATGCAAATAAGTCTTAACGCTGTGCCTCATGGGAACAGTCCAGCCCGAACTGCCAAACCAGGTCCTCCCTGGGACCGGTTTCACTGCACCACCCCTCATCAGCCAGGCTCGCTTGAATCCAGTGGCACAGTGAGCCCAGGACCCATATCTGGACTTAGGGCGAGAAAGGAAAAACACACACATGATGGACGTAATGCAGAGCAAATCAAACATTCTCTCCTAGTCAATAGATCTGGGTTAACTCTAACGTTCTTTTGCTCACCATGCCACCACAGTTTAGGACCAGCCATATGGAAATCAGTCTTGACCCTGTGCCTCATGGGGAACAGTCTAGACTGAGCAGCCAAGCTAGGGCCTCCCCTGACCGGAAACAAGCATGGTGGGACTAGTTTCGGTGCATCACCCCTTATGAGCCAGGCTAGCTTGATTCCAATGGCACTGTGAGCCAGGACCCACGTCTGGGCATACCCGGGGCACTTAGAGCAAGAAAGAAAAAGACACCAGATGGTGGACAGAATACAGAGCAAATCAAACATTCTGCCCCAGTCAATAGATCTGGATTAAATCCATCTTTCTTTTGCTCACCATGCCATCCCAGTTTAGACCCAGCCATATGCAAAATCAGTCTTGACCCTGTGCCTCATGGGATCAGTCCAGACCGAACTGCCAAGCTAAGTCCTCCTTGGACCGGAAACAAGCATCTTGGGACAGGTTTGGGGGCCTCACCCCTCATCAGCCTGGCCAGCTCTGTAGTGGATCTCCGGCATGAGTGGAGGATGAAAAAAGGTTCCAGTTGATGGAATTTCCTATTATCATCACTGCCCCGTATTTTCTGTGCATTCTGCTGTCGGTACTCTCAACGAGACTAGAAGAACACGGTGTGCAGCGCTTCTAAGATGTGTTTGCTTGGATGGCAGCCCCTCCCCTGGAGCAAAGAATTATCACAGTTGCATTGACAAAGGCTTCATAGAATAAGGCATGAGAATGTGCCTGTTTTATTGTCGGACTCTCCTTTGATAGCTGCAGTGTGTTTACTATCTGTGCTCTCCTGATCTCAAAGCATCACAGGTGCCTGCAGTGCTAACCCCTGGTTCTGAAACAAGGTTCTGGGCCAGTCCCAGCACCTGTGTCCCAGTCCAGTGATGGAGCCTGTCCTCGACGATGGCAGCAGGCTCTAAAATCAGTGAGCAGCAGCTAGTAGGGGCTAATAGAGCCCTTTGCCTCCCTGTCCAGGGCAGTAGGCTCCAATGTTGACATTGATAATGTCTTTTCAGTCGGATGTTGTCATTCCTGAGGTGGGTTCCTCCAATGTTTACATAAATAATTTCATCGGCCAAGACTTCCTGGGTTGAGTCATTTACATCCTTGGGCTGTATAATTCATCTGGGCTGCTTAGTATACACCCAATTATTTTTAATAGGTCATCCCTGGGCTTGGTGGAGGTGACAAAAACCACACCAATTCCCATAAAGGAATAAACTCATATTTTTATGTGTGTGTGTGTTTAACTTTTGGTCATTTCCATCTGAATTGATGTGGAGGTGTGTCCTGTGGAAGTCTGGTACGCGCATGTAATCACATTGGCAGCTACAGTAGTAACCATTTTTGCAGAACGCAATACGTTGCTTGTCACATAGTTATACAAGTGGTAAACTATGTCAAAGCATAGAATTCTGCACTGGAAGTGTCTGCTCTAATACAAAACCTATGTTTGATATCACACACAAACTCTTGCATTATGGTGCCAGTGCATGTGCATTGGTGACAGGCAGCCAAACGTGTGCAAGTGCAGGGAGAGAGAAAAACAGCACCCTATCGTAGTATATATGGTGCGGTTCTGCTCTCTCCCTTGCACGCAACAGGCGCTGTTGGACTGGGTTGCAAGAATTCTTTGTACATTTAAGCCCTGGTTTTTGTTCATCTTGGTGGCAACGTGAAACTATTTGAGATTTGTAACCTGACATCCATAAGAGACAAATAAAACATACAAGTAAAGTTTTAATAATGCAGTTATTCGAGTCAATTGCTTTTGAAGCAGAGTTTATAATAGTAATGGCTCTGAGACATCAGACTGGCTGTCACTGAGTGCACCCCTTCTGAATCTGCCCTGCTTAACTCCGCTCCCTAGCTGTGGTGTTTCCTGAACATCCCCCTGGTGTAAGGCCTTTAAGGTCTGACTCCATCTTGAGTAGTACCCAGGTCCATCTTGGGTAAAAGGTACTGTCATTTTTTTCTAATTTATGCAGAATCATTGTTATGTCTGCCATTGACGCAGATGTCATCTGACCTTATTGTTCCAAGAACTGTGAAAGTGTCTTGTCATTCAGACAAAGACAAAGATATAACACCTGATGAGACATCGGCATGGGATAAGTGTTTAGTTATCACAATGTCAAGGTCAAATAAGAGCAAACACAGACATATAGCCAAAACATTGTAGTCTGAATTGACATCCATTTACCTTAAATGATCAACAGGATATGTCAGGGACACACACCTTGAAGCAAATAATCCAGGGGTCCATGAGACATTCCCATGGGGTCCGCAGGACTCAAGTGACTGTCGTCATAGTGAAAAATGAAACGCCCGTGCGTCCTCACTGCACACAAGATCTTTGAATGTTGGCACAGGGGCGGCAAGACCACATCAATACAATCGGGAGGTGGGGGCAGCGAATGGGAAGTGGGTAGTCAGGGGGGCGGGGCCGCAGGGGGGAAAACGGCTAAGGAAACGAGTGGAACAGAAGCCAAAGGGGCACAAAAACAAGGAAAAAACGAGTGGCACAGAAGGCAGAAGGGCACAAAAAAAGAGTGCAACAGAGGGCAGAAGGGCACAAAAAACTAGGGGAAACAAGTGGCACAGAGGGCAGAAAGGCACAAAAAATGAGTGCTACACAAAAAAAGGAAAGTTTTACATACTATCATAGAAATGAAAGGGCATATTATCAACAAAAGGCGATACATTATCGCCGCTTTTATCGACAGGAAACTGCCGATAAAGCGGCGATAATGGGCTTGATAATAGGCCCTTGTTAATTCCCATAGAAGCCTATGTTCTGGTGTTAACATGGGCTTCTATGGGAAATAACAAGACCATATTATCAAGCCCATTATCGCCGCTTTATCGGCAGTTTCCTGCGGATAAAAGCGGCGATAATGTATCGCCTTTTGTTGATAATATGGCCCATTGCCCTTTTTTTTGACCAGTAAACTTAGGTGCATATTATCAAGGACCGGTGTTAAAATGATCGCAGTTTAATTGGCAGGAAACTGCCGATAAAACGGCGATAATGAGCTTGATAATACGGCCTTGTTATTTCCCATAGAATCCCATGTTAACACCAAAACATAGGCTTCTATGGGAATTAACAAGGATGTATTATCAAGTCCACCCTTCCAACAATAATAAAAAACCCCAGACAATGCAGGTACTCGGAGCTGGAAGGTCATTTTACATATTACTGCCCTAGAAAGGTGGCATTCCCTGCGACGTGAACCCCAGATGATTTTTCTTTGCTCTCTAATACTGCTGCTCTCTACTGAAGACGGGCTCAACCCAGAAACACGTGTCTAGAGATATACAGCAATGTCTGCACCAACTTTGGTGAAAAACTCCAGCTAATTTTGAAGTAAGTTTGAACTGTGTACTGCATTTACCAGGATGCAAAGGGGCAAACTGGGCTAGGACTGTGAGGCAGCGTGCTCCCAACCCCCTTTCTGCATCAAACCTATGCCTGTAATCAGTGTAATGCCAAAAATAAAACAAAAATGAAACACATACCCCTTTAATAAAATGTGTGCTGTTTGCCATAACTTATTGAGAAAACTGTTTGTGCCCCAAACCCGCCGCCCCCAACCCCAACCTTGCCCCCCCGTCCCACTCCCTACCCCCCACCACATTAAGGGCATGGGGACTGACAGTCCCTGGTGATGTGGTGCTGGAGCCCCCCATCTCTCCCAGCTGCACTACAAAGACCTAGAAAGTTAGCTAGATAAAGGCATTGAAGACCGACAATTGTAATAAGCACAAAACGGAGAGATAATAGATTTGCATAATTCTCACAAATAGAGGGGGAAAAAAGGAAAACTCCAAAAAAAGAGATCAAATATCCCTGTCAACTGACCCTAAGCTTTAGTGCCGAGTCAGAGAGCTGAGACTTAGTCTTGTCAAATCTTCAAAAAGAAAAGAGAGTGACAAAAACAAGCAAACACAAGACCAAGACATTTCGCAAAATATTAGTTATCCAACGAGCATAGTCAGGATTTTTCTCCTGCCGTCATGGAGAGTAAATACTCCTTGGCCTGGATTTCTGATTGGAAAAAATGTGTCTGTCTTTAAAAATCACTTTTAATTTGGCAGGATTCAAAAGAAAAACCTGAGCGCCCTTCTGCTGAAATTCTGGGATCATTTGTCTTAAGAACCAACGTAGTTCGACTGTCCTCCAGCAAATGTCAGGGCGTACAAAGAAACTACATCCTTTACCATTTCTTTTGCGATCAGGCCTGGCCAAGCCATACAAAGATTCCCTGGCCAAGAAGTTATTCAAAGAAATCAGAATTGCTCGAGGGCGATTGTCAGACTGACCACCTGTATTGCGTCTATTGAAAGGAAAGCGATGTGCCTTTTGGATTTGCGTCTTCCAATCCCATTGAGGGGGATCCGGAAAAGCTTCCTCAAAAAGTTCGACCACAAATTGGTGGACATTGGTGCTTTCTTTACCCTCCGCGACACCCAAAATTCTTACGTTATTGCACCTTGCCCGATTATCAAGGTTAATTTTTAGCAGGGTATCATCTTTTACCATCTGTATATTCTCAACCTTAGATCTCTGCGAAGCCAAGTCATCTTCAAGTTGTAAAATTCTGGTTTCCGCTTCTGATATTCTTGAAGAGAAGTCTGAACAGGTTTTAGCAATCCTGCAGATGGAATTCTGAAGTTTCCTGCAGGCTCCTTGTGTGCGGGAGCTTTCCGCCCTTGACTCTTCCATGTGAGCCATCATCACTTGATAGATGGTTGAGAGCGTG
Organism: Lissotriton vulgaris; assembly: GCF_964263255.1. Taxonomy (NCBI): domain Eukaryota; kingdom Metazoa; phylum Chordata; class Amphibia; order Caudata; family Salamandridae; genus Lissotriton; species Lissotriton vulgaris. The sequence goes on from NC_141693.1 coordinate 1,979,637,883, forward strand.
ATTTCCTCAGGGCAAGCAATGGTTAAGCCCGAGCCACTAGGCACTGCTCCATCCATTGTGTTGTTTGGAACCCCCAAACCAGATGAGTAAGAATAGTCCCAAGCCATCCCGCCAGGGTTCTCCTCAGTCAGAGTGGGGCGAACCGGCACTGTTTTTATTTGTTTGACAGCCTCTGGGCTTACCAGAGAACATTCAGCACCCCCCTCCCAATGCAGGTTGCTCGAATCACTGCCATCCCCAGCCCAGTCTTTGTCTTGAGTATCTTCTCCCGAGGAGATAGAAACATCTCTGTTACAACTCCCATTTCCTTTTGTTTCATTTCCCTGTCTCTTTAAGATTAGTGCACTTTTTCATTGCTTATAACAGTTCCATGTAGAATCCTGCTTGCTGCTAGGCACCCAAGTCAGTTGTACTGTTCCTGCCAGCCAAGAAGCTGCAGTTTGTTGCTGTGCAGCATTTAATGGAATAAATTCTTAAATGTCAACTGTTCCAGTAGTATTTACCACAATATTAGGCGACGAGGAGAAAACAAGGATTCTGGACACCCTACCAACTTAGAAGCAGCACAGGAGTAGAGTGTTCGTCTTTTTAAAAAATGTTTAATTTTAATTGCTGAAGAAATTGTTTGTAAATACGTCCATTCATTGTTTAATGGCACTACCTTAATTTTACAAAAAGTCAGGAGGAAAGGTCTCAAACAGGAGTGGAGAGACTGAATTTTGAAGCTTTCCTTGAAATCAACACATTTCATCGGAAGTGTTGTGTTTCAAATAAACAAGTGCAGTTCTAACCGGTGAATGCAACGGGACGTCATCCAGTTGAGGAGCGAGACCTGGCATGCGAGTCAGAAGCAGCATGACCTGCAAGACCCGGCATGCGAATGTGTGACGCACCACGGAAGACGCACACGTTGTGGAACCCCATACGTAATTGAAGCTGTCATCACGCACGCAGCACGCACGACGTGATGGCCATTTTTGTTTTCTTTGGTTACCATAGTAACTAGTTTACCGAGCATAGAAAAGCAATTTTACAGTTTCTTCCGGCGTTTTTAAGCAAGCAAGCTTTAAGGTGAAAACGCTGTAAAGTTGTTCCTGACATTTCACGAAGTAAGTCATTCTATACGTTATAAAGAGACAACAACTATTGTATTTCCTGCTGGACTATGGAATGTTAGGAAATTTGATAAATCCTTTCTATGTTTTAGATGTGGTAGCAGGACACATATGGCTTCATAAAGTGAATGTCCTGCAATTAATAAAGAATGCAGGAAGTGTGGTAGATTGGGACATTTTTCTACAGTATGTAGGGATGTTAGCAAGTTTATCCCAAATACTCATGGTAAAATAGCATCTAATATAGAGGAGAATTCTAATGTGTGCAAGTGTGAATGTGGTGGTGTGTGCAGTGAAGAAAAAAAGGATTTGTCATTTACCTCACTGAAGGAATTTCTAATGTTAATGACTCTACTGGGTGTCAACACAAAAAAAACCTTTATGTGAAGTGGTTGTGCTTGATGTTAAACTTGAACTTATGGCTGATTCGGGTTTTCCCTAGACGATTATTTCAAAGGATTATTTTGACAGTTGTTTTAGTTCTGCTTTTGAATTCTCTAATATATTAACGTCTGACATCATTGCTGAAAGCTTTGATGAGTCCAGAATTAACATGTTGGTTTTTTTTAAGTGGACCTTACCTTTAAAACCAGGTGTATGGTAGTCAAGTTGTACATAGCAGTTAAGGGTGTGAACGTATTAGGTTGGAGAGACCAGTGGAAGCTTGAGATGATCCTTAATCCTCGTGCTGTAGAACATTTGATGTTGGATGAAACTATATGTTTAGATAATATTACATTGGTCAAATCAGAAGAGAAGGAAATTCTAATTAAAACTGAATTCAAAGATGTGTTTTCTGATAAGTTGGGCATGATTAATTATTACTCACACAAGATAAAACTTAAAAGTGGCGCTATTCTTGTCAAACAACGATTAAGAGGTGTTCCCATCAATGTGAGAGAAGAACTTAAAAAAATGTTAGATGAATTAGTTTCTGAAAAGATAATTGAGCCTATTGATTCTGCCGAATGGGTTTCTCCCATTGTTTTAGTGAGGAAGCCGGATACAAATTTAAGAATGTGTGTTGATCTCAGGGCTCTTAATTCTGGAATTATCATAGACTGCCATCCCCTTCCCAATATTACTGAGGTTGTTTCGATGTTGGAAGGGGCTAAGGTGTTTTCCACACTCAACCTTAGATCTGCCTATCATCAGATTCCTCTTACAGAAGATTCCAAATGTCTCACAGTTTTTATCACTCGGCAAGGCTTGTACCAGTACACCAGAATGCCATTTGGTTTAGCCTCTGCGGCATCGGTTTTTCAAAGAATTATATTTAATTTATTCAGAGACGTTGACAAATTCGTGAAGTGTTTTCAGGATGATATTTTAATTTATTCTAGTACCAATAAAGAGCATGTACAACATTTACAAGATGTTTGTGAGAAGTTGAGGAAAAATGGTTTGACTTTAAAGTCTAGCAAATGTAAAATGTTTCAAAACTCAGTAAAGTATTTGGGTCACACCTTGTCAGGTGATGGTGTTGTTCCGAAAAAGTCTAATGTTGCAGGCATTACCAATTCTCTTGTTCCTACGAACAAAGAACAGTTGCTTTCTTTTGCAGGTATGTGCGAGTATTATAGTAAGTTTGTAAACAACTTTGCATCCAAAATAGAACCTCTCAGAAAACTTCTTAGAAATAATACTCTTTTTGAATGGAAACAACAATCAGCGTTTGATCTAATCAAATCAGAGATACTGCAAGCCCCCACACTCAAGCCTTTCTGTATGAATAACGTGTGTATAATTACTGTAGATGCCAGTATGCATGGTATTGGGTCTGTTTTGTCGCAAAAGTGTGGAAAGGAAGAGTGGAATGTTTGTTTTGCATCTCGCACCCTGAATGAAACTGAACGAAGATACGCTGTAATCGAAAAATAACTTTTAGCCTGTGTTTGGGCCATTGAACACTTCAGGAACTACATTTGGGGTAGCAAGTTCGTTTTGAGAACGGATCATAAACCTTTAGTCAACATCCTTTCTCCAGGTGGTGTGTGGAACTCAACTGTTCGCATTGCCAGATTGACTTCTAGATTGCAGGAATATTGTTTCACACCTGAGTTTGTGCCAGGTGAGAAAAATTTTATTGCAGATTTCATGTCTCGTCTTCCTTGCCAAACCACCTGTAATGATAAATCTGATGACACTGAGGTTGTTACCTGTTTACAAGATGTTTTGTTTGGTTCATTTGAGGATATTTCTGAGGAGGCTTGGAAATTTGCTGATAACCAAGATATTTCTTTACAGACCATTAAGAAGTACACTTTAGAGGGTTGGCCTGATAAGAAAAAATTAACAGACGATTTCATGCCAATGGTTACTGTACTTAATGAGTTAGAGTTAGAAGGTGATTTGATTTTCAAAGCTGGTAAATGTGTACCCCCTTTTGGTATACAAATAGTCATTTTAGACGTAGCACATTAAACACATCCTGGCATGTCTGCTATGAAACGACTTATCAGAAATTATTTTTGGTGGCCAGATTTAGATCGGATGGTAGATTGCAAAGTGGGAGAATGTGAAGCCTGCATGGGAAGTGAGAAGATGTTGAGAGTTAATGTACCTCCTTTTAAGAATTTGACTGGGCCCACTGAACCATGGAAAAGGGTGGCATTTGATATCTCTGGTCCTTTTATGTGTCTTTCCAATGATTCTCTCTATGCCTTTGTACTGGTTGATTACCACTCTAATTGGCCAGAGGTAAAATTTGTTTCTAGTGCCTCAACCATCATGGTTATAGAATTTTTCAAACAGGTGTTTTCCAGAGAAGGTTGTCCTTCATTACTTGTCACTGACAACGGGGTGCAACTTACCAATTTGGAAATGGAGGATTTTCTTAAATGTCAAAATATTAAACACCGTGCTGTGTCTGTTTACGAACCTCATGAAAATGGTTTGGTAGAACGATTCAACAGGGTGTTGAAGGGGTTTGTATCCGATGTTGTCAAGTCTGGCAGTAATTTGAGAAATTTACTGAGAGAAAAACTTTGGCTATATCGCATCACGCCACATTCAACAACTGAAGTCAGTCCTTTTCGGCTTCTGAAAGTGCGTGATCAAGCGTCTACAATTTGTCTGTGGTAGTTTAAGGACAAATTCTTAAACTAATCTTTTTCAAAGGAGTTGGTAAGGGATGTTTCTCAAAAGGTAGAGTGTAAACAGGCAAAAACCCAAGAATGGTATGACAATAGATGGAATGTTAAAACGCCCAATCTGTCTGTTGGGGATTTGGTAAGAATTAGGAAACCAGGGTTTCTAACTAAATGCTCTGACAAGTATGGTAAACCAATGAAAATTGTCAAAGTTTTTGATAACAGTGTAATCACTCAGGATGGCAAGTTATGGAACATCAAACGGGTTGCCAAATGTCCTACTATTCATAATGCCAATGTACCTGATGTACATCTTGTTTCCAAGGACGCGGTTGCTTCTAGAGTTAAGACATCTGTCCGTCCAGGGTGTCCTCCTAGAAGACTTGCTGACTATGTAATTTAACTGTATGTAACTTTACTGTATGATTCTTTCTAATTGTTTATGTTCCTTTTGTAAAAAAGGGAGCTATGTTACAACTTCCATTTCCTTTTGTTTAATTTCCCTGTCTCTTTAAGATTAGTGCACTTTTTCATGGCTTGTAACAGTTCCATATAGAAGCCTGTTTGCTGCTAGGCACCCAGGTCAGTTGTACTGTTCCTGCCTACGAAGAAGCTGCAGTTTATTGCTGTGAAGCATTTAATGGAACACATTCTTAAATTTCACTGTTCCAGTAGTATTTACTACAATCTGAAAGGCAGAAAAACCTATCTATTGTGTCATCATCTCTATTCGGGTCCAGATCTTCTTTAGGAGCTTCAGTCTGAAGTGTGGTCAATGTATCTACATCGTGATTTTTTGAAAGAGGGACTTCATTTACCAGTATGCATCTCTTTTGCTGAGTAATAGCTAAGTCTGTATCAGTGCCAATTCTGGTCTGGGGAATACTTGCATCAATGCCTTGCACTGCACTACCACCCATTGCCACACCGGCAGGTGATGGAGATATTACAGACTTTAACCCTTGCGGGCATTCACTTACCGGTGTGAGTGTAAAGAAAGGAGGAGCCGCAACATTTTCACAAGCCAGCAGTCCATTCGAAACGGAATCAGGAGTTTTCGTTGAACCGGAGCCTCTGACCCCAGTACCAGTACCAGTATAAGCGCGGGAAGCAGCCTTCATTTTTAAAGACTGTGCCTTGAACAGCCCGGGAACTGTGTGCTTGACACGACCGGCAGTAGAGTTTTTCTTAGACTCCATTGTCACGGCCGAAGATGCAAGCGAGACATCGACAGCCCGACCCTCCATGGTGGAATCAGCAGAATTGGTCCCAGGAGTCTTTTCCGAGGCTCCGGCCGTGATGCCGTGGCCCCGGTTTCCCTTGCTGGTAACCTTTGGCGGCATAATTCCAAGCGGGGGCAGCCGTGTCCCATCAACCGGTGAAGAGACAGTCAGAGAAAGTAAACAGCTGGCCCGGTATCGACACACCATAAAACAGGGGAACAGAGTGCCCCACAGCCAGGAACGGCAGCAGCGGATCATCCAGATAGGTAGCTAGAACAGTTTAAAGCAGCGTTGATAAGGGCACACCGGATCGCTCATTCCCCCATAAGAGCACAGATAGGAGAGTTCTACATAGCCCAGCAAATACGGCAGCGGTAGAGAGAAGGAGAGCAGCTCACTCGGCCATCCTTGCTGCCACCATCTTGCCCTCACATAGCCATGATTTACATTTCTTTTGTTCAAATTTTCTGAATTAATTATTAAGTTGGGTCTACATTTTTAGTGTCCAAAGAAGAAGATGACGTCTAAGAGGAAAAGGTGTGAGATAGAAATGGAAGAAGATGCCAGAGACTGAGTCTATGAACACCTTAAGATGTTGGAAAAAGCGAAATGCAAGAGAAGAAAATTTATGTAGACTATTTGGTAAATAGTTTGGGGTTTTAGTGATTATAAAGTCATCAGAGGGAGGGAAGTTGATAGAGCTCTTGTGTGTTTAAATCAGAAAGTCCATTATTAATAGTGTGCAGAGCAATTAATCCACACTTGACCTCATGTGCAGGCTCTCATGTAATTATTGTATATGAAGTGAATTTGCTGGATCTGTTAAAGTGTGCTTTCCTGGGTTTTGCTAAGTAGGCCTCAACCACACCTCAATGCTATCTTGTCCAAAATGGATGTCACATCATCATGCTTATACTCTGTACTTCTGCCGTGCTGTGTAGTTAGCAAGTTCTGATTCATTTATTTCTGAATTACACTGTTCTTGAACAGGCCCTCAAGTTTTGTTGATATTTCTCAAGAACCTTCTGCTTGCACACGGTAACGCAACCATTCACATGATGCACATGTTGTGTATGGAATTTGTTTGTTCTGACACCTCTGGAGGATACTAAGTCAGATGGGCTGAATCAATGTTCATGTAGTGGGTTAATGTTAAGTTGGTAGGCTTATGTCACAATTCATAATTTTGTCATTTGATCTGTAATAAAATGTCATGGTTTTCCTAAATGTTGTTCTGGAACTCACTTGTCAAGTCAGTAATTTCTGTTTTGACTGTATTTGCAATGCTGTTTTTGAACCTTGTCTTAGGACACATATCCTGTGGTCAACACATTTCCATTTCCATCCATGTTCTAGGTTCACCATTGAGCTGTAAATGTAAGCATAATATTAATTTCGCCTAGGTCTACTATTTGTTGTGAAAAGGAGTTTGTCTCCGAAATTTAGCGAAATTGGCAGGAAAAAGACTGAATAAAAGGGAGGCAGAATGGCATTGCTACTTCAGTCTATTCTCTACAGTGATCTTCCATGCAAGGTACCATTTCCATTTTGGCCAATCATGGCTAAAGTTTGTCCCATAGCAAGGTCTTCTCAACCAGATCACTAGCACCTCAGAGATCAATGACACAGCAGTATAGATTACCAGCCTTTGTGAGAGATGTCCTGACTAACACCCACAGGACTGCACAATGATTGGAGTAATTTTCCTGGAACACAACACACCTTATTCCCTGGAGATGATTCTAATCCCTGATGCCTACATTTCTCAGTATTTAGAAGAGTTCTTCCAAAGTCTTCAAGGTGATATCAAACCGTCATAAAACTCTATAATTATCTGGGTCATTGCAGTTTCCTTTTTTGTTAAGTGGCTTTACAATGGTACCACGCCCAGAAATTGTGATCTCTCAATTATTACCCACTTGAAAAATGACTCAGAAACCTCACCAGCAATAAATGTTAGCACAGAACAATATGGAAGAAAGACTACAAAGGCCTATGTGCCAAATAGGGTTATTATCACAACATTAAAACCAGTTTCCCTCTGAACACTTTTTATATAATGGAGAGATGTAATTGCCCATTTTAGTAGAGATCATTATATATATTTATTCTTAAAAAGCTAAAACTTGTTTGCATTCCCTTGTGCAGTTGAATTTTGCACTTCCAACCAGTTTTACAGGAGATCATAATGTTTGTTTCTCGCGCTTCTCACCATATTTAATTGTTTTGTACTTTTGAGAACTAATTTCTGGTGCATTGCATTTAGTTCCTTCTTTAGATTAAATAATTCAATGTCAAACCACCTATCCAAACATGGCTTTGAGGGCCAGAGGTTTTACTTAAGATTAGCTTTAAGACAGTAAATATGTTTGTTCATTCACTAACTAAACCATTTCAAATCGAAAATCCTAACAGACATTCAAAGCCATCTTATATTTAATCTTGTTAAATTCATTTAAGTTATCATCAGAGACATGTACTGTTAATCTTTGTGAATATACAAGATTTAGTGGTAGCATATGTTTAACAATTTCAATGTGTTGTTCTTTAAGCAAAACCTCCGAAGTATGGTGGCCGCATGCTTCAAAATCAACCACCTTGAAAGACTTGACGAGATAATAGTGATTACATGAAACAGATGAATAGTAGATATGTCCTTTTTGCTTTTTATATCTAAATGTGACTCTTGCATTGCTATCCTAAGGAAAGTGACCATTAAGATTGACTAAGGTATGTTGAGCTTATAACCCTAGCACTAAGCAGTTTTAGGAATATCAAGAAATAATAGCTGATCCGATATTGCTTCATCTGTTGCCAAAACATGCGATCAAATTTCTTTAGATCTTTATCAAGGGATGTAACAATAAAACCCTTGACGATATGTCTTGTCCATACCGAAGTTTCTTGAAAAAACATACCTACATATTTACTCTCAGGACGTCTGAATTCAAAACGGTTTTAAAACTGGGGTGCGGAACTTACGGAGTTTCACTGTGCGGAATACTGCGGAATTACATAAAAACTCTAAGATTCCGCGGAGATCCACCAATGGGCAGAAATGTTCATGTTGCACTGCTCAAGCTACAATTTAGCACCAATAGCATGAGCAGCACTGAAAAATCAGCATGAATGGCACCATGTGGTGCGTAAAAGTGCGCGGCCATTCGAGTTGATTTGCTGCCACTTGAGGAGAAACTCTACTTTTAGCTGCAGCCAATTTACTCAAGAAGCCGCCCTCTGACTGCGACCGCTCATGACTGTCCACGACCGCCCGCATAAGTAAATAGGCCTAAGGGGCTGCCAAGTCTTCCTTGCACTCGCATTTTGAAGCCTTGTAGGAAAACATTCTGCAACGTGGTAATTGGCAGAATTTCACCGGAACTCCGCATTACATTTCACTGGAACTCCGCAGTAATGTGGAGTCGCCAAATTCCCCCAAGTCTGTGGGCAGAATGTACCCCTTTTTCAAACCACGAGCATTCCATATTGAGATACCTGGTTTAACGAGGTGCACCACGACGTAAACACAATCACCCAACTGGGCATGATCCCATGGACTGTTACTATGTTAAGGGCTAGGTCTAGCGGGAAAAGATAGAACATATGAACCATTCTCAAACATGTTGTTTCTTATTGTGGCGGAGGTTTTTGTTATCGACCGATATGTCCGGATTCGGTGACCTAAGGGGGAGCAGTCAGTGGGCCAGGGTTTCACAGCCTACTCTCCACAAACCTCTTCACAAAGGTTACAAATTTTTATCTAATAGTTTATAAATGCAATATTAACTTTTTTCTGCAACATATAATTAGACATTGCACACTTATCACAACAGGATATGAGCAACACACTCCATTCATCCCTACAATTCTTTCACATTCCCATGCAAAATTGGTTCATCATGACCTAGGCTCGCCCAATAATTGTGTGAACCTGGCTCTTATTTCCAGAGGAGCAACTGTACACTCCAAAAATACATTCTTAATGAGCAGCAGAGCCATGCCAATTCAAGAGGATCCAGGGCCGCTCGGAGGCTAAGGAGAGAGGAGAGACTTGCAGGGCAAAGGACTCGGACACCGGCAGGACTGCGAGGTCCAGCAGCCCGTGCGGCGACGTTGCACCCTCTTTCCACCCCCCCAACCCCACACCTGGAAGCATAAACCCGAGCCTCGCGGCCCCCACTCCGCGGGAGCCACTCGGAGGCTAAGGAGAGAGGAGAGACTTGCGGGGCAAAGGACTCGGACACCGGCGGGACTGCAAGGACCAGCAGCCCGTGCGGCGACGTTGAGCCCTCTTCCCGCCCCCCCCACCTGGGACCATAAACCCACGCCTCGCAGCCCCCGCTCCGCGGGAGCCACTCGGAGGCTAAGGAGAGAGGAGAGACTTGTGGGGCAAAGGACCCGGGCACCGGCGAGACTGCGAGGACCAGCAGCCCGTGCGGCGACGTTGCGCCCTCTTCCTGCCCTCCACCCCACTACCCTATATCCTTTGGGCTGCCTCCCGCTACGCGGAACGTGCGCGGACACGCGCCTGGCGAAGCCCGGGCGAAGGGCGGGCCCGTTTCAGCCCGTTACAGACCGTGTAAGACCGGACCGGGCTAACACCCTTGGTTTTCGATTGTCTGAGCCAGTGCCTAACAGGTACCTATTTCTTATTGGGTGGAGGATCATCGCTCACCTAGAACTATGACGAGCCGCGAGACCAGAAGCAAAGCTACCGCATCGAGTACCATGGTGGGAGGTACATTGGACAATTTCCTGCTTAGAGCAAATTCTCTTATGTCTAATGAATTGACTATTCTAGAAGGACGACTTTCGCAGGGAATTGAACATGGTAGAAGATCCTCATTGGGTCTATTAGCTAATGCTAAAACCCCTGAAAGGGCTGTGGATTCCCCTATTGCTTTATTAAATAGTATCGACCAAACAATAACAACTGTATTGCAAGAGCTCAGGAGTATCCCTGGAACACATAATGATTCTCTCCCGGTTATCCCTGAGGCTATTCTTGGGCCATCAATCGATAATAGTGTGTCATCTGACGGTAGGCATGATTTTAATACCTCACAGTCACAGGGAATTCAGGAAGGGGCTGTCCCAAAAAGAAAACGAGGGGCGCAGGAAAGGGGTGAAAAAAAGGCGAAGCTAGACAAATGTCCCCGATACAATGAACCCAAAGGTCTCACAGAATCCTCCTGCGGTGCAGCCCACTGTATTTAGATTTGGGGATACAGCACAGGTCGGGGGTGATCAGTTAACTCTTGCCCTGGGCAGTATTCTGAAATCTTTGCTTGACCCCTTGGTTGATAGACTCGATCTCATCGATCTTAGGTTGCAAACAATAGAAACGGCCACTGGGGCTATGGTGGATCATTTGAAATCTTTGGAAATTACGCAGAGGGAGCCCAATTTTAATGGGGGGGGGTGTATTTCCACCAAACATCTCCCCTTCAGTAAATATCCCTGTCCCAGTAATTCCCCCTATCCTAGCACAGAACACTGAGTCGGCTGTCCCGGTTAGCCCTACCAGGATGGTTAGAAAGACTAACGAGAATGATGAGCGGATCAACGCCGAGGGTAACAGAGTGAGGCTGAAAAAGGTAGTTAATTTACCCCCTGAGGCTGCTCCTCTAGTAGTGGTTTTAACCGGTGTTCCCAAGCTTAGTAATCCAGCAGTAGAATCGTTTGCCTCTCTGAAGAACAAAGCGGCAAGCTGGCTGAATACTTATAGACCCCTTCCCCCCCATTTTTCAAGTGAAATCTTAATGGTTCGAAGGGTCTCTTGGGTGGGACATACTAACAATAATATCAAGGGTGATTATATCCTGGTTAATTCTAGGAACCCCGGGATAGTCTCTGCAACTGGCCGGGCAGTAAGGCAGCTACTGCAATACAGACTCTCCCATTGTCATTCTTTTACCCGCCTGCTACTACTCATTCCGAAGCAGGGTTCAAAGATGGTTGGACAAGGGTGGGAACTAGGGGACACATTAGAGGGTTCAGGACCAATCTCTATGATACCTTTATGCCCACCCACTACTCTCACAACAACAGGTATAGTTGCTTGGACCACGCAGACTGACTACACTACGAATGCAGAGCTGGGGGCCGAGATGGGTGGACGGGTGCGATGAACCAGCTTAGGACCCAGGAAGAGGGTAGTGTTATGAATAATCACTCAGGGACGTTGACGGCCGCCTCACCTGGGCCTACCACCGACAATCAGATTATGGGGCAAGCTAATTTTCATATTGCGGATACTTTAGCCAGTAATATAGAATCCTCCTCGCTAATCCAAAGACTAACAACTGACCATACACCATTGAAAATGTTGTCCTGGAATGTGGCAGGTGAGAGAGAAACTATCTTTATTTAGATATAACACAGATATCTTTAAAAGAAAATTACAAAATTCACATTATATACAAACTGTTAAAATAGAAAAGAAAACAAGGCGATCAATTAGACAACCATAATAAAAATAGAGATCTTCCACATCCTGGACCTCCTAATTCCATAACATTTTAAAAGAAAGAAGAAAAAAAGATTTAAAAAGTAATGTACAAAACTATTCACCCCATTTTTGTTACACTGACAGTCAGTGGTATCGTACATTTGAAAGACAAACCAGTGTTCTTAGAGGTACCACTCGATGTGCTGGCCAGTCAAGTTAAAAAACATAATGTTCTTTTCATTTCATCTTGTGGCAGGTCTATGTAGCAAAATGCCCTGCCCTGAGTGGGGCTCTTTTATAGATACGAATGACGTATGCCTCTTCCAGGAAACCTGGGCAAGGGAGGAAGAATTCCGGTGTGGTTTTGCCTAATTTTCAGTCCCTGCAAGGTGGGGGGGAAGGGTAGACCGTTGGGGGGGTTAACAATCTGGGTGGGAACCCACTTGGGCTGTAGTGCCAGGGTTATGGATACTTTAACAGAGGACGTGCAATGTGTGGTGTTGGAGTGGCCGAATGCTTCTAGACTCGCTTTGGTCAATATCTACTCTAGACCTGTGAGTATTACATCTGAGTCTAGAACCATTGATGAGCTCTCCTCCGTTCTAAATGTGATTCCCCAGGGCATTACATTTGTGGTAGGGGGAGATTTAAATTCTCATTTTGAGCCGCTTGTGGGTTTGTTGGATGGTGTAAATCAGGAGGAGGACAACCACTGGAAAATACCTCAAGTGGTGGGCCCCCCGCCCAGGTCATGGGCGCCACTGGCCGTCCAAATCATGGCCATGACTCTAAATCACTCAATTAGGGCCTGTAATGGCCGTGTAAAATCGGATATCCCATCAGAGTGCACTTTTAATAAACCTGGACAGGCGTCACGCCTGGACTATATATTTGTTGAGAGTTGTACTTGGCACAAGGTCCTTGATTTTAGGGTGGTAACTAGGGGTGAAAGTGATCACAACGCGTTGATCTTAGACTTCCTATCCCCTGGTATCCCCAATGATTGCCGCAACAAAAAGAGTGGTCCAGATGATAGGGCGCTTTTATCAAATAACAGGCGCAGGGTTAGATAGAACAAACTGGTTACCCATCCAGAGCTAGTGGCTGAGCTATATGCCCGGGCAATTCCGGTATTGGAAGCCGTTGGCGCCTTAACTCTGCAGCGCCCCTCTCCTGAAGTATATTTTAAGCTAGCAGGTCTTAACAAGGAACTAACTAATAGTCTAGCAGAGATCCTAAACCCCCCAGGGCCAAGAGGGAGAAGAGCGGGCAACAAACCTACCTGGTTCAATACTGCCTGCAGGAAGGCAAAAGTAGAACTCCTCCAGGCCCTGAAACAAAAAAATAATAGGGCATTGATAAAAGAACGGAGGACAGAATACAGGCAGTTAATCCATCACGCAAAGGTTGAGTGGGGTAACGAGAACTGGGCCAATTTAACATCTGCTCTAAAATCAAGTGATGCCCGGATGTTTTGTCTAATTGTGAACACCGGGTCGGCTGACCCAGTACCGGCAGTTGCACCTAATATCGCTGTGGATATGTGGGAAGAACATTTTCGCACTTTGTACCAGGGGGATAGTCCTGCCAATGACTTGGAACAAGGGGGATTAGTTATTAACTCTGTTGCTGAAACGACTAGGCTTGAGTTTACCGAGGGAGAGGTCTGTGCTGCTATTCTCAAACTTCCATCCGGCAAAGCCCCAGGGTTGGATAAATTACCTGGCGACCTCTTAAAGCATGAATCGATGGTCTGGGCTCCTTATTTAACGGTAGTTTTCAATGCAATTCTAGGGGGTATGGTGGTCCCTAGTACTTGGCTGGGAGCTGAGATAGTCCCTATCTTTAAGAAGGGCTCACCTCTGTTTCCAGTCAACTACAGGCCAATCAGCTTCATTGATGTGCCGCAAAAGCTCTTCATGAGGCTGATTTTAGATCGCCTTCTAGAATAGACGGAGGAGTTTTCCATCTTAAGCCCTTACCAAGCAGGGTTTAGAAAGAATGTATCCACCACGGACCAGATTTTCCGATTAACCCTGCTTTTTTGGAAAACCGTTAAGATTGAGGGCGGTTCACTTTATACTGTTTTTGTGGACCTTAGTGCGGCCTTCGATCTAATACCGCGCCGGAAACTGTGGACTGTGCTTTCGGAATTGGGCATTCCTCCCCCTCTTCTGAACATGATAATCCTACTCCATACTGAGAATTTCGCACAGGTCAGGTGTGGGAAAAATGGTTCTTTATCAGCTAGATTCCCCATTGGCAGGGGGTAAGACATGGGTGCGTTCTGGCACCCACCCTGTTTTGCCTTTATGCCAACGGGGTAATCACGCACCTGAATGCGGTATCCAATAGTGATGCTCCAAAACCTGCTGGGTGTCGGATCTCTGTGATCATGTTCGCAGATGATACCTTACTACTTTCAAAGACTCCTATGGGCATCCAGCGAGTTCTGGACGGTTTTGTGTCTTTTTGCCGGGACTGGGGGCTGGAAATAAACACTCTAAAATAGGCCTTAGACCTATAGACGAGGAACTGGGCCTCAAACCGCTAACCTTATGGCGGAGACTCTGGGTTACCCCAGAGCTTAAGAACTATAGGCAAGAGCTGTCGGATGTCCTAAGGCTCCCGAATGCGGGAAAACTTCCCTGTCTTAAATAGGTAAGAGAGGAATTTGAGAGAATAGGTCTCTCGCCAATGTGGTCTGACCCGGAGCATGCTTACATTGGAATTTCACACAAGTATCTGGTCAATTTGTACCATGAAAGTAAATTAACTGCTCTTTTATCGAATGCCCAAACTGGTACTTTGTCTGGCACGTTTTTAATGATCAAAGATTTTTATCAATTTGAGCCTGTCCTTGACGGTGTTAGTCCTGCTGTTTCTAGAAAGTTATATCTCCAATAGAGACACGGCTCTTTACCTATTAGAGCCTTCACGAGTAAGTGGTGTCCATCTTCCCCTAAAAATTGTCTCGGTTGTACCTCGGAGCTGGAAAATGAATTGCATGTTGCGTTCTTCTGCCCTGCGTACCAAAAATATAGAAGGAGGTGGATTATTCCCCTTTGTAAAAATCTAGCGATCATGCACTGTACGCAAGCTTATAGAATACTCAAAATGGATCTTTCACCTGTAATTGTTTTTGCTGTAACTAAATTCTTAGCAGCTATGTGGCACATTAGAAGGACGTTTGTGAACATTGTATGAACTAGGATCCAGTAGATACACCTCTTTAGATGCTTCGGAGCTTGACCTCAAACTCTAGATGGGCGAGGTGGAATATTTGGCCATGTATTTATTTATGTTCTCTGTCATTTACCTTGATGTAATGATAAGCTGCTAGAACACGCGCCCATTTATATCTTTTATTGTGTCCTCCTTAACTGTATTGTATCCATTTTTAACTGTTCAACCTATGTGATCTCTTTTATGACAACATTGTCGAAATAAAGATGAAATGATGATGACATTCTTAAACAGTCTGGCCTGCTGTTCACTCAAAACAAAATTAAGTGTCCCACATTTTTTCAATCTATTTCTTGAGACATGAATTTCCTGCTTCCAGGTTTTTGTTTGAATCTTTGTCTATCCTGAGTTTTGCTGGTCTCCTCCAGATCAGCAGTGCCTGTGACAGGAACTCCAACAATCATCTCAGGGCCAAATACAGCCATCACCCGCTCGTCTTGGGCATCATCTGCTGCTATATATAATATATATATATATATATATATATACAAACTCTTCATACATTCCTACATAGTCCTGTGTGTTGGGGCCACACACCCAGAAGCCTTTACACAAGGAAGTGTTCTTTGCCTGTGCGAGTTTACAAGTGACAAAGAGATCTTTCTCATTTCACAGTGATCAGTATCTCCACTTCCCTCTGACAGCATTTGCTTCCTCTTCCTGGTAGTCAGACTCTCCTACTACTCCCCTCCTATGTTTCCCACCTCCCCTTCCTGAGTTGTACTCATGCCGGCTTCTGTTGTCCCCTCTCTTCTTCCCGTCACTTCTAAATGTTAGCGCGGTGCGCCTCTGTAAGAGGGTAGAGTTCTGGTAAGGATACAAATATACCCTCTATTGCTGAGAAAAACCCACTGCCTGTCTATGGTAAGAGCAGACAAGTATAAATTATTTATTGGGACAAGGGTAGAAGGAAAGAGAAACAAATAGGAGAAGCACAGTAATCTCCAGGGAGGGTCTCAGGACAGCTATTTTGTGCCTTATCAACTGGTAAACTAGGTAGTGCAATGCTTAATAAAAACGGTACCATCTGAAACACGTCAGTCTATTACACAAATGGCTGAAGAACATAGGTTTACAAATATCACACTCTTCGTACTGGTATTGCACCGTTACATCGCAACTTTTACAACTGGAGTCTATTACAACGCAACTTTTACAATGCTGGTTCCATTACATCGCATGCCTTTACAACGCATGACATTACATAGCAGATGCTATTACAACGCATGCCATTACAACGTAAGTATAGGTAAGTATATAATTTTTTTATTTTATTTCATATTATTTAATTAATTTAATTAATATTAATTATAAATAAATATATTTATTTATGTTTTTTAATATTATAAATCAAATATATTTATTTAAGTAATTTTAAAAATAAGTATGAGTATAGGAGTATATGTTTTGGGGTACTGAGGTATATGTTTTGGTGTGTTAGGGTATTTTTAGGTTTTAGGGTTGGGTTTGGTTTTTGGGGTACAGGGGTATTTTTAGGTTTTAGGGCTAGGTTTGGTTTTTGGGGTACAGGGGTATATTTAGGTTTTAGAGCTGGGTTTGGTTTTTGGGGTACAGGGGTATTTTTAGGTTTAAGGGCTAGGTTTGGTTTTTGGGGTAGAGGGGTATTTTTAGGTTTTAGGGCTGGGTTTGGTTTTTGGGGTACAGGGGTATTTTTAGGTTTAAGGGCTTGGTTTTGTGTTTTGGGGTACAGGGGTATTTTTAGGTTTTAGGGCTGGGTTTGGTTTTTGGGGTACAGGGGTATTTTTAGGTTTTAGGGCTAGGTTTGGTTTTTGGGGTACAGGGGTATTTTTAGGTTTTATGGCTGGGTTTGGTTTTTGGGGTACAGGGGTATTTTTAGGTTTTAGGGCTGGGTTTGGTTTTTGGGGTACAGGGGTATTTTTAGGTTTTAGGGCTAGGTTTGGTTTTATTTAAATTAAATAAATTAAATTAATAAAATTAACTTAATTACATTTTTTTTAAAAGATATACTTACCTATACTTACATTGTAATGGCATGCGTTGTAATAGTATCTGCTATGTAATGACATGCGTTGTAAAGGCATGCATTGTAAGGGATCCTGCGTTGTAAAAATTGCGATGTAACGGTCTGCGTTGTAAAATAACGCGGTGTAACGTCATACATCCCTTCGTACTAACAATTTCCATTTCGTTCTCATACCTGCTTAAAGTTCACAAAGGCATTAGCATTATTGTACCATTACACATATTTTGAACGTACTGCCATTTTTTTATCACCAGTGCATAATTTGTTAAAAACAGAAATGCCGGGTCTCTCGTCAGGATCCCACTGTAGCTTGCACCACCCATTGCGCCTGCCAGGCTGCCGGTGATAGTGAAAACACAGCTACTAACCATCACGTTCCTTCAAGTGTAACAATTCAGACTATTCCAGGCTCCCAAAGCTATAAGAATGGCTTGGGTGGTAGGCAATAGAAATTGTTAATGTATATTGAATTAATAATCACTGTTGTTGTGGTCTTCTTTAAATTAGCCAGATAGCACCACCTTCTGGCAGACTGTCACAAGCATTGGTGTTGACAATTAAGTTCAGGTGCCAAGCACTGGAAACCCCTGTCTCAAATTAAACACTGGTTATCCGTGTTGTACATTGCACATTTTAGCTCAACTGTCCGATTAAGCGTAGCCTCATTCTGATATATCAAAATGCCTGGATTTTATCATTGCATGCTCCAGTGACTGGGGAATGAAGCTTGGGGCTGTTGATTTGCCACCTTGCCTTTGCTTAGTTTGATGCGTGCTAACTACTTTTACATTAAACATTTGCTAGACTTTTTATAGCTGAGTTTCTGTTTTCTTGTATCAGCTTACATAAGCAGTGCAAAAAGTGTCAAGAGTTTCTGAACCAGTCTTACTGGCCTACTCCTAATAAACCTAAATCTCTGTCCTCTGTGTTATGTTATGTTATGTTAAATCCATTTATACCATGCACAGATACTTAGAAGAGTATCCTGGCGTGACTGTGTAAACTCCAATATTTGCTAGCCACCTTAATGCATTATTGGCATTGCTATGCAATCGCACATTTTGTTGTAGTAAATATGGCACTGCCCAGGAAATAGTGAGGGGTGATATGGGGTGCCAATAATTCCAATGCAAAGTATTGCAGCATCAACCTCGCTAAAATTTGGACTAGATTTCCCCATCTTGGTTGTCTCTGCTCTTTACCTGCATCCCACAATCCTCTTCCTAAGCTGCAATATGGTTTTGATCTGCCGACGCTGGATTTAAACAGTACATGGCAAGTATCTATGAGCAAATGCTGGTCTATTGTATCTTCTGCTGCTCTCAAAAGAAACTATTTATTCACCACACACCGCAACAAAATGGAATGGATGGTACTTCGAAGTAGCCATCATGGCTAGCTTATCTCAGATCCGGCGAACGAAGACCTCTTCTCTTAAAGGTATAGAAGTAAGGGGTGCGCTTTTTCCGAAACATCAGAAAGAAGTGGCCTTGGTATCCGAAAAGATACATTCTGGGTGGAGTAAGAAGAAGCGACTCCGAGATTCTCCTACTTTAAAATCAGTTGCGTAATGAGGACAAAAAGAAGAAAAAAAAAGAATTGGTGCTTTTAGTATCAAGCTTCGTTCAAAAAAAAAAAAAAGAGCCACGGTCTAACTTTATCTCTTAGTGGAATTAGTGAAAGGCTGTTCATACAATATCCACTACCGTGAGGACGGATCAGACACGACAGAGGTAAAAACGAAATAAGAGGCTTACTGAACTCTAGCCAAGCTGTTTACAAATCCTGTTGTGGATTGGATTTGAAGGACTTGTAAGAAGGTGGAGTATTATGTGGTGAAGCTGGTTAGGCTTCACTAGGCCATACTCTCACAAAGCTCAAAGATAATAAATCCTTAGCTCAGTCCTGGTAGAGTAGCAAAGAGCAGGCAGGAGTTACTAGAGGAACATGTGTTAAGCATTTGAGAGTACCAACATGCACAATAAGTAATTAACATGACTCAAAAGAAATTTGACACCAATTTATAAAAATAAAGCAGATTGTTATAATTGTTTAGACACCAAAATGAACGTGATCCAATACAGATCACCAGAGTTATGGATTTTAGAAGAAAGCATAAATCACAGCCATTCACTACTGCAGAACTTTTGCGATGAGGTCAATGGGAAAAAGTGGTAATGACAATCAGTCACTTGCTGGTCAAAGTGCGTGGGACCATAGGAGGGCAAAGGTCATGGCACGATAGTTAGTTCAATTTTACCTGGCCCTTGAGCCCAGGTGCGAAGTTGTCCTGGCTGTCCTTGGTGCTGAAGCAGGAGCAATGGGAGAGCTGCTTTTACAGGTTACACAGTGCTGTTGTGGAACAGGGTGCAAAATCACAATAATGGGGCTGCTGCTGATGTTGGACAAAATTTGTATGGAGTTTCCTCTAGATACAGCTTCAAGTGAAGGGGTTAGTTGACAGACTGGCAACCAACAAGCCTTGGCAGCAGTAAGAACAGCAGATGGATACTTCGACGTCCGGAGATAACGAGGAACACAGTAGCTGCCTGAAACTTTGTGGAGGGAAGGACTACAGTTCCCACAATGCACTAGAACATCTGTACTTGAGTAATCCCTCAGAGGGCCTGATGGCCACCAATTCTTTAGATCCGGTTTTGGTGTTTTACCTGCAGTTTTCTAGGAGCTAGTGCCATGAATCCAGGGGAGTCTGAGGTTGCTTCTGTCTCTCACTTGTTAGTCCCTTTGTCAAGGGGGAATCAAGCTTTAGCCTAGCTTTAGCTTTAGCTTGATTTCCCCTTGACAGAGGGACTAACAAGTGAGAGACAGAAGCAACCTCAGACTCCCCTGCATTCATGGCACTAGCTCCTGGATTCATGGCACTTGCTCCTATAAAACTGCAGGTAAAACACCAAACCAGATCTAAAGAATCGGTGGCCATCAGGCCCTCTGAGGGATTACTCAAGTACAGATGTTCTAGTGCATTGTGGGAACTGTCTCTATCGTGCAGTTCCAGGAAAGTTGCCACAGGTGCAGAGTATCCCTCTTTTGGTTTGTGCAAGTCCTGTTGTCGTCTACTTGGGTCTCCTCTGTTTGGTTCAGAACAGAGGTTCTGACGTCAGGGGTAGCCCATAAATCCTAGATGTAGGGGTGTTAGGGTGTGGGTGCAAGTGGCCAATTGGCTACTTGCCCCAGCAGCTAATTTGAGCCTGCTGTCAGAGGTTTTACAGGGCTTACCTGATTCCAGCCCTGGAACTCTGTGCCCTGCAAGACTGCAAGGCCACTGTCTCCTATGAAGCGCTTATCGAAACCAGGCTGGGAGCTTTAAGCTTCAGCCCTGGCTTTCCTGAGGCTGTTTGTCAATCAGCACGGCTACACTGTGTACCTGTGCCACATCATGCATTTCCAAACTTGTCACAGGGTGGGGTGGAAACAAGCCTCCATGGCCCCACCTCGCCCTGGGAGGAGATGGGAAATGGGCGAGATACACATGCGGCTGGGGCTCAGAGGAGAGCGGAGCCTCTGGCTGCTGCCAGGTGGTGTTTAAGGCAAGTGTGGTCACTCACGGATACGAGGGGAGGTGGGTCTTGGATGGTGTTTTAACGGAATGGATTGCTACGTTCTGGCATTAGGCAATAAATAAATAAATAAATAAAACTGCCTTGAAACGGGTCCCTAACAGGCCTTGATTTGTTGTTCTTCACCACACTTGCCATCAGCAAACAAAAAGTAGTCAGTGGTAGAGTTATCGGGGTTGGGCACATTCTCCTTTTACATAGTTTCTGCTCCTCTTGGGCGCATTGCTGCACCGGGCTCATTCACCACAAAGTTAAACGACATAAAACATATAGAAATTATCACTAAAAAAAATTGATACTTGTATAGCGCACTACTCACCCGCAAGGGTCTCAAGGCGCTTGTATGAATACCACTGTGGAACCCATCCTGGCTTTCCCTGTGAGGCGTCCACTCCTGGGCAGCCCCAAGGTGGGGGCCAGGCATCCTTAGCATTGTGGGGGCCGTTGTGGAGATTAAGCAAGCTATTGCCCAGAGTTGCAGAGTGGGACTCCATGATTGGAATAGGCACTGAGGCGAGAATTATCAGGTCCGTGGAATTTTGAGCCCAAGAGCCGCCGAGGCGGGGAATTGAACCCTGGTCCCAGGATAGATCTCTGCATCAGGGTCTGCCGCTCTAACCATTGAGCCACACTTCTCCACTCATGGACAATGTGCTGCAGTTTCAACAGGTGGTTGTACCATCTGGTTAGTGTTCATATCTTTACACCATTATTGAAACTATTTAACTTTATGGTGAGTGAACATAATAATAATAATAATAATAGGGGGATTTGTAGAGCGCATGGTGACGCCGACGGCGTGTCCCCCCGTGTCAGGCTGTCTTTACCGCATCAAACGCTGAGATCTGGAGTTGTGCTTAGAAATAACATGGGTTTAAAAGCACCCGCTGCAGAGTTCCATATGTGTCCAGCAGTTTTCAGGCATCAATAAAAATGTCATGATGATTCTGGTGATTAAGGGAAACAGCGTTTACAACACACACAACACAGTGCTATTACAAAGCGGTTGTTACAACGACTGCGTTGTTAGTACGCAATACCTTTACATCGCAAGTCATTACAACAACTTACTGTAGGGGGCGCAAAGGTATTGAATATAAAATCCAACACCTTCCCTGCTGTTGCGCAAACTGGAGTAGGAATCGTAAATAATACTATTCTGCTTGCCCCCTACAGCAAGTTGTTGTAATGACTTGCGATGTAAATGTATTGTGTACTAACAACGCGGTTGTTGTAACAATCGCGTTGTAATAGCATGCAATGTATTTGCGTGCGTTGTAACATGCTACATTCGTATTTAATGTTCCTGCAGCAGGGAACTCAGAATTTAGTCATAAAGTAGTGCAGAGGGTTAGTGCACCTGCTGTAAATAACCTGTACCATGGAGATCGGAAAACTGTATTTTATGTGGATAGCTCAGTGAGTTCCTGCTTTTGTCTCACTTGCATTTCATAGGTTACAATCCTAATATAGCACAGTTATCTATGAAGTGTCTGTATAATGTGTGTGATGTAAAGTGCTCTGACACCTTACTCTGGTATGAGTAGCGCTATGAAACAAATGAAATGCATGTGAGAGAGGGCCTATGAAGAGAGGAGGGGCACTGTTGGGTGGGTGGAAGTCAAGGCTGGCTTTAGGACGTGCAACTGGTGCAGTCGCACGGGGAACTCACCTGTGGTGGGGGACGGTGACCTCAAGGAGGGCGCAGTGCTTAGTAATAATTTATGATTGGAGAGATGTGAGGCACTTTTGTCCATGGGTAGTGAGAGAATCCGGGAAGGTGGTCATAGGGTTTGGGGGCACCAAAACAGTTGTCGCCCAGGGCGCCACCAGCACTAAAGCCAGCCCTGGTGGAAGTGAGAAGGATATCACGGGGGGAGCAATGAAGATTGTTGCATCGTGCACCACCAGTGCTGAAGTCGGCCCTGGTGAACATGGAGTTGTGAGAAAAGTTCCTTTCACCAAATGCCCTTGCAGTCTGCAGCTTTTTGCTCAGTTGGAATAGGAGAAGAGGTTGACATTCCGTCCTGGTGCAGTTAAGCGCTATGCACAATGCAGTGTCCCATGACTGTGTACCACGCTGCAGTGTTAGTGGGGCTGCGAAGCTGTGTTTATATCGACCCTCTGAGGCTCAGAGTGATGTGAGTGACACTGATGTGAGGGTTGAGGAGGAACCAGGAGCAATGTGCATAAGAAAAAGTTGCTGCGGTGCCAGCCAAGAGCAGGACGTTAGTTCTGTATGGCGCTGCACGAGGTACACTCTCCCCAACGACACATGCAAGCAACCATAGGGATGTGACCGAGTGCAGAATGCTCAGAATTCCAAGGCCCATGGCTAGCAGTTTATCCAGTTTAGGTTTTTTATTTGAATTCTTCGACTTGTAGTCTTATAAGTTTCCCCATTATAAAATCAGGACTACATGCCCCAGAATGCTAAGTAAATATCTGGTCTGGATAAGCTACTCGTGCATTGATCAGGTGTGCTCCACCGTGCAGGCAAATGCAGTATTTAGTATTACACCCCACTATCTTCCCAGCTCACCAGCCGCCACTGGCGCATGCTCACTACTGAAATAAAAATACAATTGTTAGGTTTGCATTTAACACGTTTTACATTTAGAGAATGGGTTTAGAATTGTTTATCTATTTGCAAGAGATTTTCAAGTCTGGTAAGTGACAAATACTAGTAATCTTCAACATATTTCTAAAGGTTGAGAATAGAAAATGGGTGTGATAGTGAACATGTTGCTGCCCACGCCCACCTGTCAGTGATTGTGAAATGATAAATAGAGTGTGTGCAACTGATGAGGACTCCAAGGGAGCACTCTATTTCACAACCTTTGCTTCAAAATTCAACTATGTGGAGTATGTTTTGCAGGAGATTCATGTTTACAGCTAAATTACACTGACATATAGGGCCCATCAAGAGTGGCCACTGATGCAAATCTAATTTATGGATCAAATGCTGAAGAAGAACACCTGAGGCATGCCCTCCGACACACTATCCCTGTGGCCAAGGAAATCCCAGCAGTACTTTCCTCTCAATTTAGTATTTCCTCATAAATTACCCAATTTTTTTACTTCCGCAAATGCTAAATCAGGCCTAATGTCTTAATTTGAAATCTTATTCACCATGTATTGATGACATATTGTGCGAATGCAGACTTGCCTCAATTTGTTAAAAAATGCAATTTCTGGGAAGAAAAAAAAGGCCTCCTCTACTTAAAGCGGCAACCGGTGCACCCCCAGCCCTGCATCTCACACAATCACCAACAATAGGCATTCTAGAATGTTCTTTTGTTTGATGATGTCATCCGGGGTTTTGAGATGCATTGCCACAACATTCACCAGGCGGCTCCTTTAACATGAAACACTTCATTCTTACAACCTGACTGTAAAAGTTGCCTCGCTGATTCTCAAAGTCTTTGCATCACCCAGGACAGTGTTCCAGATACTGGGTGAAAACTAATGTTTTAGGTCAATATAACCAAAAGATCTACCCCCAGATGCATCAAGAACCCATTTTGCGATTCCTTAAAAATAACGATTCGCTATTAAGGAATAGCAAAATGCAATGCATGAAGAAATCACACAAAAAATAGCGATTTCTTAAAATTCCTTAATTGCGACTCGCAAATTGTACTATGCACAGAGCCTCTCATTGCAGATGCAATGGCTGCAATTAAAATGTCGGGGTACATTTAAAATTTGACAGTGCCACCAGAACATCAGATGTAGCGGCGTTCTGGTGATGCTCTGCCCTTCTCCGCATTCAGAAAGTGACATTAAGCCACTTTTTGTGGCTTAACGCCACCTTGTAAATACAGCCCCTTTACACGCATCACTTAGCGTGAAAGGGGCGTGCAATTGGTGTTGCTGTGGACGTTCCACCGCAACACCCATTGCGTTTTGACGCTGCCCCAGATGTACAAGGATGTGTAATTCTGAGGCAACGCCAAAAACGAACGTTTATGCTTTTGCAATCTGCAGCACCTATAGAAAGAGCAAAAGGCCGTTAATGATTGTTTATATGCAGGAAGCTCATAATCCTCATAATAATAAGGATGATTTGTTACTTCTACGTGGGCTGCAGCATACAACACACATACAGGTCACAAATCGCCATGATTGATTGTTTATGTGCAGGAAGGGGTACCTTCCTGCACATACACAATCATCCCTGCAGCGCAGTCACCCTTGCACTCCGACACAAGTGGGTCTCTGTTGGCGCTAGGCAGCTCATTTTAGTGCCAGCGCTAGGGAAAACAAAGTGATGCATCCTATTGTTGTAAATACAGAACATCAGTGCGTTTTGGAAATGTCAGATCAATGCGTTGCCAAATTCGCCCCAGCTCTGCCCTCCTACATTTCATTGTAAATATGCCCTGTTGTTTGGAGGGTGTTGTGCGGCTCGCGCTCTTTCAAATGTCAACATTTCATCTCTGAACCCATTTCACGGGTTGGTTGGGGGTAATAGTCCACAAACTCCCCACATGAAGTTTGTAATATTTCTTTTTTTCTGTTTTATATAGCGTCCCAAGGACATTGGCTCGCTCTACATGTGCACTCGATGCATTACTCAAGGTCAAATGTATGTTTTTGAGGCACTGAGAGAAAAAATAATTCGCCCAGAATCACAGAATGCTCAGACGACGCTGGGACTCAACCCCGGTTCCGCAGTGCTAAAGTCGGCCGTTCTGCCTAACGTCACTTCCCCTCCTTCTCTGGGACCAGTGATAGCCCTGGGGGTCTGGCAGGATGCTCAGAACACACTGCAGGCGGAGAATCCTGTTGCACCTGGAGAAGAACGAACACCTCACTGGGCACATCTTCCTTTCCCGGGCCTTGAAACGCCTGCACAGCGGCCTGTGCCAAACAGCCCTGCAGCTAGGGCGTGCTCGTACCTTTCCTTCCTCTCAGCAGCTTCACTCTGACGCATCGTAGCAGCTACAAAGGCTCCGCGGAGCCCTGAAAAGGAATCTTTCAGTGGCAGCAATTTGCAGCTGCAGACTTGAAAGGAGCCGCATCAGTCCCGTAAATCAGGCAGAGAAGTGGGCGGGGCCCATCACTTTCCCTGTCGGAAACACCGGCCTGGCGGGGTAAGGGGCAGTGTCTCTATCAAACCGATAAAGAGAATGTGGCGCGCACCCTGTTTCTGTGGGCACAACCCGAACACAATATTGGCATGCGGTGTTTAATTGGTGAGTGGTGACCAAGCGTTTCGAGAATGTGCTGCGTCACGAAGAGTGGCTCTGGGAGCTAAATGAGCACCAGCAGGGCTTTAAGTGGGCCGGGTCTTACCGGTGCTGAGCACCGGCGGTTTTATAAAGGAGGCCTCGAAACGGGTCTCTATCTGGCTCTGTTTTGTGCCCTGGCGGCACAGGTGATCCGTTTTTGTGCGGACTGCAGTGACAGCAGGCAAATCGATGTGGGCTGCTCACTTCTCACTTGTGGAGAAGTTACGGCATGACGTCATGTTACGTCATGACGTCATGCCAGCTAAGCGTTCTAGAAGAATGGAAATCATTTAAAGATAGTCGTTTTCTCTCTGGATTTCCCTTCTCTTTTTGAAACTCAGGAGCAGCAACATTGTTGTGGTGTCTCCAGGGCTTTAAGTGGAAGCTTTTTAAATATTATATACTAGCCATAGTTGCTGCTTATTTACTTTATGCAACTGACAACCATTGACAAAGCCAATAGTCCTGAATTGTTGTAGGTATGATGTCACTTGTTGTAGCATATATCGGGATGCAATGACAGAAACAGCAAAATACAAGTCGGGCGGCACACTATGCTAAGGACAGATTTTTAGCTCACATGTTTTTAAGCCACGCCCTTAATTACATTAGCCACGCCCCTTTTAGAGACCCCAGTTTTTTCATCCCACTTAAAGCCCTGTGCACCAGGGATTGCACTGACCCAAGCATAGTACTCAGCAGTAACTGCATATCAGGTGAGATCGCCTCTGACCTTGTTTATTGCTCGTGCTTTTCCTACAAACTTGCACAAATAATTGTGCCCTTATTTTAGGCATTTTCCTTATGTTAACTTGTTTGCAAGACATGCTTGCTTGCATTTTATCAGGTGGGGAACAACGAGTAGAAAACCCAGAACAAGCATTGGGAAAGCCAAAAGGTCTCTCCTATGGAGAGCCATAGGCTTCGTCAGTATTTTTAAGACACATAGCATTGACCACGCCTTAGCAATTTTTTTTTAAAAACCTGCTGCTCAACAGCCCTTCTGCTGTGCAATATGTTATAAAAACTGGGAGGAGGGAAGCAACACAAGGGGGAGGAGGAAGGGGTGAGAGTCACAATAACAGAGATCGCATGGAGGGGGTTATAAGGAAATCAACACGAGGGAGGTGGGAGGGAGAACCAGATAGGGTATAGGGAGTTGGATGTGGAAGAAGAAATAGTACCTCATTCACTATGGGAGCAGCCTATGGGCACTGATTAAGTTGAATCAATAAAGGTTCGTGCTCCACAGAAAGGAAAGGAAGTGATGGTTATCCTGCACTGGCCAATTAGGAGGCTGCAAAGAAGAGTGACACTGAAGCCAGCAAACAGCAAGCACTGTACAGGCTCCAGACCCTTTATTGTAAACAATACTGTCTCTCAAGTGATAGCGGGTGCAGCACATGCGCTGTCGCAGAGTCGACCTAAAAATGGGTAATACAGTCGAAAGTGGGCGCATAAACCGGTTGTGTCTGTTATTACACATTTGTTGAAATAGTGTTAAAATCAAGTGCAAAACCATAAAGTACACTCAATACAAATGTTGTATATACTGACCTGTTTAGACATTCATTTTTGTACACTGGACGTTACAAGTTAGGCACTATGGGTCCTCGGGTCTGACTTTTATTACTCAGGTAGTTGAGTATGCTTTAGGGTTCTGTGTGATTAAAATTACAGTGGTGACTTAAGCGGTTTGCAACTAGTATCATGGCCCCAGTTCAAGACAAGAAAATGCCTCCAAGCTTCCATAGCGGCTGGTTGTGAAGTAAAGTACAGCAATTATGAAGGTTCAGAGGAACCCTCAGGACTCCGGGTCCTGCAATTGGTGCAGCATTGATAGCTATGCTCCTTGGGGAATTTATGAAATATTGATTGTTATAATCAGTGACTAATATGTAAAAGAATGAGTGTTGGTACACAAAGCTCTGCTCCTGCAGAACTATTACAAATCAGTGCACCGAATGCCAAGGTAATAGTGTCGAATATACCCAGTAGCAGCTGCTGTGAAAAAAAAGTGGGGGGTAGCAGTGCAGGTGTAGCACATGGGGGGGGAATGAATAAAATATGTTAAAAAGCACTTACCTGCTGGCCACCGTCTCTGTCCTCTTCTGCTGCTCTTGAGTCCTGACAGGCTCCCAGGCTCCCTACACCAATGCAGATGCTGCTTTCATGCTGGTAATACCCAGCATAAGAGCAGCGTCAGGATTGGTCTGAGCAGCCTGGTTTGCCACTCAGTCAGAGCCTGGGAACCTGTGTCTGTCTCCTCGCGGCTCTGCAACACAGCTCTGGTGGAGAGATCTAAATGTGCATGTTGATTTGGCCATCCTAAGATGGCCGGCCAAACTGAAATATGCGTAGGGCCACCACTGCTGCTGTCAACAAGGATGGCACGGCCCGCCCTTGGCTCGAAAAGGAAAAATAAAAAGATGACATGTTTTATTATCATTTTATTTTTCAATTTTTCACTGCTGAGAGCAGTGGGTGACACTACTCCATCTTAATGGAGGAGCCGCCACTGAATATATCTCAGGCCTCTTTAATCCATTACCAGGCACACATTTATCTCACTCTTGTCCGTTCCTCCATTCTTCCTTTCTGACTTTTGTTTTGTCCTTCTCTTCCTACTTTTTTTCCATTTGTGTTTTTCTCTCTCTCACTCATGGTCAATATCTGATGAAGAAAAATAAGTGCTGGTTGCCAAAAATGGGTGCCAGAGGGCTCCACTGGCAACCTTCAGTTCAGTTTAGGCACTGGTTATAATTTGTGACATGGCGAACTTTGCAGCTACAGTACTAGTCACATCTCAGATGAAATGTCCTGCAAAAAAGGTCTAAAGCCGTCGTCTAACATGGCTGCCCGCATAGGGAACTCCATGCCTGATCCAAAAATATGAGATCATCAAAAAAAAAATTCTAGATATTCCTTAGGGAATATAACATGCCTCAGAGATGCGCTCAGGGGAGCGGCAGACATGGGGCCTGAGTTTGGAACATTTGGCATCCATCCCCAGCAGTGTTCAGAGATTGGACCTCGGTGCCCGCTCTGGCTTTGACCATCCAGCTGACTCCGGTGCACCTGTAGGCATGTTACGGCAGAGTGTTGGCAGTTTACAGGTGTGGACTGCTGCTTTACCTCTCACGTTGATGCAGAGACTGAGTCCTGGAGTGAATTTAAGAACTCGAACTGGAAACTCCGGGTGTGGCACGGCACAGCAGTTTTAAATCTGAGTGCCCGATTCACAGAACCAACTTAAGACAAAATCCTAAACTTACTACTTTTGGTATTCACAGAAGGCATTTAGTAGTAGTAAAGTTAGGATTCTGTCTTAAGTCTGTCCTAAGTCTGTCCTAAGTCTGTCCTAAGTCTGTCCTAAGTCTGTCTTAAGTCAAACTTAAGTCAAACTTAAGTCAAACTGAAGACAAATGTAGGACAGACTTAAGACAGATTTAAGACAAAATCCTAACTTTACTACTACTAAATGCCGTCTGTGAATACCAAAAGTATTAGGACAGACTTAAGACAGACTTAAGACAGATTTAAACAGACTTAAGACAGACTTAAGACAGACTTAAGACAGAGTTAAGACAAACTTAAGACAGACTTAAGACACATTTAAGTCAAATGTAGGACAGACTTAAGACATATTTAAGACAAAATCCTAACTTTACTACTACTAAATGCCTTCTGTGAATATCAAAAGTAGTACGTTTAGGATTTTGTCTTAAGTTAGTTCTGTGAATCGGGCCCACAGACTTGCATGTGTTGAAAAAGGGCATAAAAAAATGCCATTGTGCCCGAACTGTACTGCTGATGCTCCTGCAAATATTAGCCCTGGTAATCTGACTTGATTTGCGAAGACAGGCTCTGATTAGACCACTTTGGACTCAATGTCAGTGCATGGACTCTTATTTCTTGGCATAATAGGTGATAAGCTGATTAAGCGGCTTGAGGTACCATGTCTTGGAGACACAGCAAAGGGTGAACAAACTGGATTTGTTGTTGTGAAGATATGACCATTTGGATTAAAAGGCAGAATGTTCGACTGGATCGTGCAGAGCAAAGAGTATCATATTTAGAAAACCATAGTGTGACTTCAAACAAGAAACTGCTGAGGAACGAAAACACTGCAAGCACTAAGAGCCAAAAATGAAGAGCTTGAGGCACATCCATGCTGCAGAAATATCAGAATTGTGGGTACCAACTTAAGCAGAGCTGAAGTATTCATCACAAAAATGCTAATTGACCTCTACAGTATCCCAAACCTCTCAAACATTTTTATGATTGAATGAACACATAGCACTTTGTCTCCTAGGGCACCACCTGTTGTCCTGCCTAGGTCATTCACTGTTTGAATATAAAATTATCAAAAGAGGAACATGATCCTGAATGGCGATGGATAAATCCCTGATGCTGTATGAAAGATTCGTCATTAACATATACTTAATCCTGGATGTCTAGGAAGCCTGATGGAAATTTATGCAAATGTGGAAAAAACTACACGCTCAAGAAATACAATACACAATGTTTTACTGGACAAAACTGAGAATTGAACTCAAAGGTAATGCACATCTGCTTCCTGGCCCCAAAAGGCTGCTAAATTTATCAAAAACTGAGATTGCCCAAACCATCACCCAGGTTCCTCTAGCCTCGAAGAAAGAACAAATGGCTCGCTCAGTAAAATCTACAACAGACTCTAGCATTGTGGAATGCTGATCCATTTCTGATTCAACTATCATAAATGGAGCAGTAGAGTAACACAACCTTGAAGATTTAGAACACATGAAATTAGCTTATTGATTGATGAACAAAGATAGTCTTGTGAAACTATGCATTTTTGGCATGTCGAGATCAATCCTAATGGAAATTAGGGGTAGATGGTGAACTCCGCTCCGCTGGCGGAGTTCACAGAAATTTTGCTGCTCTGCGCTCCGCTTGGATTGCGAAGTTTGGCAAAAAACTCTGCTCCGCCGCATAGCGGAGTTTATCTGCTACCCTTGAACTGAGTGATTCAACTTTCTTCTACCTTCATCAATTAGGATATTTGAGAAGAGTATGCACAAATGGCTCTACACAGAAACATCTCGGACGACCAAATCTATAGAAGGTGCCCAAACTAGTAGCAACTATGCAGATTACTTGGTTTGATATTTACCGGCAACTGACTTTTGTGTGACCCACATTTTATTGGGGGCTGTTCCAGCACAGTGGTATCACATTGAACGGTTCATGCGTACTCAGGTGAGTATCCAGTTGAGGCCCTTGCCTTATCTACAGATCTCCGTACACTGCATCCCAAACACGAGCAGGCACAGAGGCTGGTGACGACGTGATGAAGGGCTACTGTGGCGGATGGGCCAAATAGGCAACATTTCAGGTAAGCAGAGGCTGCTGGATCAACACTTGACATCCCGGCAGCTCCCCCACCTCAAGGCCCCGGTAATGTATCTCACAGTTCTGACGCCCTGCACCTGTAACTGCCAGTTCTCTGTGGAAACGCCCCATAACTTATGGGCAACTAGCAGTTAGACCACTTAGAATAGGGAATAACTTCATGCTAACTGAATGGCCACAGAGTTCTGCATGGTGTGCCCTATTCCCAAAGGTTTAACACTCCTATTTATAGCCTGATTGAAGCAGGTAGAAAGTGGGAGCAAGGGCTTCTACGCAGGGTGGGAGTGAAGGCACGGGGGTTTGGAGGCAAAGATAAGGAGGGGGAAAGAGCTGTGGTAGGGAGGGCACGGCATTATGAATGCTTGCCGTAGAAGGAGGCAGGGCAGAGTCTTGACAGCCGAAGCCTCAAGCAATGTTACTGGATGTTCCTTCTGGCTGGGACATTGGGCCCGGTATTCCTGCACCAGAGTCACCCTCACATGTCGAACCCAGAGCCAGGCGAGTCACACACTCACTGGAACAGGGTAGTGTATGGTGACAGAATTATATATAATGTGCAGCAGATTTCACACACACTCTGGCAGGTGGAGCACGGTCCCTGGCAGGCTTCACACAAAAGCCAGCAATGAGAGCGGGCGGCAGAGAGGCTGCTGGAAGAAGAGTCCAAGGTGGATGGTAGACAAGATCCCTTGGTGGGTGTCTGCCAGGCAGCTGCAGGTTTGCCAAAGCAGAAAGGTGTGTCGACAGGGGCAGCAACGCTTCCACGTGTGTTAGGGGAGCAGGAAACAGGTACATGCGGGAGTGGCCCAGTCAGTTGCTGAGAAGAGGGCCTTGGAGCAGCATCTCTGGGCTATGCAGCTCCCGCTAGTACGCAGTACAGAGCAGCTCTGCCCATGAGCGGAACCCCTTGAAGTAGAGCAAAGTTTTGGGGGGCACTTCGTGGAATCCCGTGTAGCGGAACTCCGTGAACTCCGCCCACCCCTATGAGGCAATTCGGTATGCTTTTTGTGAATAACACTACTATTAGAATGCAATGAAATTACATTAGATTATTGGAAAGAGGTTATTTCACGGATCAATTGGGGCAGTTTGGGTTGGATAGGAAGGGAGGGGTGTGTTTGATCTTCTGTGTTTCATTAGTTCAGAGACATTCCCATTCCCTTTACCCAGTAAAGCAATGTAGCAGTTAGTTCATAAGTAAGAAAATAACCTCTACAGACATGAATGCAAAGACTGGTAATAGGAAACTCACCTTTCTGACATGTTAGATACTTTAACAATGTACAAAAAATGACACGTGTTGTCATACTTGGATAGGCACAAGATAGACCTAATGCATTTTTTTCAGGTGTGGCATACTGAGGTGGTATTGTGGGCAAAAGAACAACAGATTGGAATGCTACTCCTAGCTATTACCAGTGGTTAGATAAATTAAAAGCATCCCTCCCATCACCTTTTGTGAGTTTGATTCACTGCTCTCAATGGCAAGGGCATGCTCAGACATGGGTCTCCTGCTCATTGTCCCCAGTGGAACCAAGCTGCACCCAACTGAAGTGGCCCAATCTGAGCAAATCCAGGCTTGGGATGCTTGTCTTCCAGTTCAGGGAGGACCTGGCTTGGTAGCTCGGGCTGGACTTTTCCCATTGGAGCAGGGTCAAGGCTGATTTGCATATGTCTGGATTCAAACTAAGATGGCATGGTGGGCCATAGGACAATCAGTTGGCATGCTACCCGAGCAATTGCCAGTGGTTAGACATATTGCAAGCATTCAGTCAATCAATTGTACATTTATGGAGTGCTGCAAATCACCAGTGAGGGTCTCGAGGCGCTCTGCCCATCACCTTTTGTACGTTTACAAAGATAGATCTAGCCATGGTGCAAGAAGCTCCCTTAGGGCTGAAGACACAGACACATTTTGCGGCGCAGGGTAGTGGGGGTGTGGCAAATATTTGGCCTCCTATTGCTCATATGCTACAAAGGTTTATATGGTTGTTAACAAAACTCTAAACTTCACACTAAAAGTAAAAACTGAAGGCCCTGAAGGAGGATGTCTCCTATTAAACGGATGCCTGCTTGATCATCTTTATCAATACTTAGGGTCAAAATGCAGACTACCCAAAACTTTTTTGACATGATCTTGAAAATCTGTAGAAAGTCAGAACCTGGCTCCATAATATGGCGGGTGACATTAATTCAGTCCTGGATCCTCTAAAGGACATATCTAAACCATGTGGAGGTCACAAGGAGCAAGCAGCTCGATGTTTATCTCAGGTCATAGACATGTTTGGCATGGACATCTCGCCATCAACAGGTCAGAGTTTTTGTTCCATGCCTCTGTTCATGATTTCATGACACACATAGGCCACTGCCTTGTCTCGTAGGAGATGACCACCTGGGTTGCAGATGTGAAATATTTTCCAGATGCACTGTCAGACCATTCTGCTATACCGATGTCACTGAATGTTTCCCATAAGACTGTCGAGCCATGAATTTCTCTAACAGATCTCGTGTTCCATGATGAAAGTCATGCACTGATCACCAATTATTTTGAACCAACAGCAGGTCAGTCCCCAGGCCTGCCACAGTATGGGAAGTCTTTAAAGATCATATAAAGAGGATGGCCATGTCAAAACAATCAGGCATACTTACCGTCACCCACACTCAACTAGTATATTTATAGAATCCTAAATGGCTAGTACAGGAGAGACTCTTTACTTGGCTAAGACTAATTACTTACTGGTTAAGTTTATGACTTTCCTGGCAAAGGGTTATCATTACTAGGTAAACACGCAAAGGCCAACCAACATGGAGAAGGGAATACAACTGGGCAATATTGTAGCCTAGCCGATGCAGGAAGATAATAAGCGAAACATGATAGCACAGATGAAGTAGTCATATGGGATAATACCTGTGGAATAATATGAACAGCTACATACCTACAAAACAGGCAAAGCGACTGCACAAATCAAAGGACTACTGAGACAAATCTGCATTAGCATGGCTGGAATATCATCGCAAGCAGGCGTTATGTGATCCCATTTCTACAGGGGAGACTATAGAAGCCATAGACAGCATGGTTGGTGGTAAGGCCCCCAGGTTCAGGTGACCTGATTACAGAGCTTTATAAAGCACGCACAAATATAGAAGCCATGCACCTTCTACTGGTGTACTTGGAGTCGATAGAGGAAGGGAGAAGATGTGACGTTACAACCACTTTGGAATTAGGTCACCAGGTTAAAGTCTCGGTACCTTCTAAACATTCTGTGATTCTGGGCAAATCACTTAATCGCCCTATGTCAAATTTTCTTTAAAAAAATGAATGTTTTCTAGTGTAATGTAAGTGGTGCTCATGTAAAGCACTCCAATACCTTTGGGTCAAGTTTGGTCAATATAAAGCTGGAAAAAATATATTGCCTCAGATCCACTGGGAGGTTGTTATCCCAGAATTGCCTTAGCTGGGTAAATAAACCTGGAAATTCTAATTTTACAGGCGCCTATCTTTGTTTAATGTGGACAATAAATACTGGCAAAAGTTATCAGCAAACGGTTGGCATTGTGGACGAACGGTATTGTACTGCGAGACCAGTCAGGATTTTGCTGTTTGTGAGATATCATATGATAAATTTAGCTCCCATAATTCACAAATCCTGTTTTCTAAAGCACATTCTGATGCTGTACCCTTGGTGGGGCATCTTGCCAGGGTCCAGAAATTGGGTAATCTAAAATACATATTTGAGTCTCTTTTTGATACCTGTGCAAAGCCTGATAATGAATTTGATTCTACAGAAGACAATGATGCAGAGGCTGACAACCTCCTTCTCCTGTACAATACTAAGGCTTGCATATATCTTTATTTACAAATGCATGTGGATGGATACCTCTACAAAAGGCGATATCTATTACTCCTCTGGCCCTCCTTTAGGATACGTCTCTTCATTTACTGCTGCAGTACAAATAACTGCATAAGTATTGGTGCCTAATGTCCCCCAGCGAAGGCAACAATCAAAAAACCTTGGCCCAGCTATTGCAGCTCTCCTTGGCAGTTTCAGAGATGCTACTTCCTTCCAATAAGGCACTATTTGATACTGATCTGCCTGCCTGGGAAAATTCTTTCAAAGACAAACAGAAAGATGTCACAGGCCTTCCCTGGGTGACTGATGGGAAACAACTTTTACAACACAGTCATTACATCGCAACATCCTTTACAACGCATGCCATTGCAAAGCAGGCATTACAACGTATACCATTACAACGCATGACACTACATCGCATGTCAGTAGAACGCAGGCATTACAATGCATACCATTACAACGCATACCATTACAACGCATACCATTACAACCCATAGTACCCCTACACTATCCAACACTTACCCTACTGTTGCACCCCCTGGAGTTAGAATAGTATTTTCTACCCCTATACTATCCAATACTTACCTTAAATGCAATGTAATGGTATACATTATAATGGTAGTTTTTTAATATGCGATGTAGTGTCATGCGATGTAATGGAATGCGTTGTAGTGGATGTTGCGATGTAAAAATTGAGTTGTAAGTGCATGCGTTGTAAATGTAACATCATACATGTGTGACTGATAGTTTGACATCTCATCCTTCACTGGAAATTAAGGTGGTTCAAGCTTCTGCTCAGAACTGAATACAGATGCTTTTCTCACACTTCTTCTAGACTAGAGTCTACAAGAATGGACAGTATAGGATGTAAAGATTTTGCTTTGGACAGCCTCTTTCCCTCCATGAGTATTGCCACATGCCTTCTGAGACACAATGTACACACCCTGTGGTTACTCAAGTCTTGCATAGATTCAAAAGCCACCGTACTTGATCCATTTTCAGATGTCGTCCTGAGGAAATATAATTTTTGATCGAGTAGTGTTCCCCAGCGAGTACCCCACCGTCTCCATGTACCAGCTTACAGTGCATGTTATTTCCCTCCTGTGCCAGCTACAAAGACGCAAATACATTTGCGTCCATCTTTAACTTGTTCTCTTTCAGATCCGCCATGAACGGATTGAATATTCAGTTTCTATATATGCTGTGCCACCGTCTTTTTGTGGTACACTTTACACGTTTTTCAGCTCTGGCGAAGTAGGCCCAGAATATGCCATTGAGCCTTTTTCGAGTTCTCTCCTGCTTTCTGACTCCGAGGGCCTCAGCCCAGGCTACCTCTGTGCCAGTGGCCCCCACCTTACTTCCTTGCGCGGCTCCGGCGCATAGCCTAACCTCTGCCTGCCAAGACCGTCTTCAACCTTCGAATTATCTGCTCCACTCCTCGAAAACACATTCCTGTCTCGTAGCTCAAGTAAACATCCTCCCAGCTGCAGGAGCAGAGGGCCCAGTTCTTCTGTCTCCGTGCAAGTAATTCATAGACTCCGTTGCCATGGTAGGCTCATGCCCCCTCACCCTGCATGCCAACACGTAGACACATACATACAGACAGTATAGAGTAGTCTCCGCCCGAGAGACCTTTTCCCTTCCAGACACTACTGTTCCTTAAACATACGATACCAGATACGAACTGGGATTAGGTTGATCTGACATCCCAGACTTATGTCTACACTTATGTCTACACTTGTAGTGCTAAATGTCAAGTCCTTTCACCCTCTGGATATACGTCAGATTCACGTCAATCTGCTGCGCGCGCATCTCTGCCTTATATTTCTGCTGACATTGCAAGATTCTCTTATGTATCCACCCATTTTGTGACCTCATGATCAATGACGTTTCTAGTGTACGCCTTCATGCACTCCTATTATACCGCCTTTTTAATGACGTTTCCATGTTTTATCTCTACTTTTCCAGCTGTTACGCCTACTATATGCTCATACATTGTAATGCATTGACTATATATATGTATTTCTGTAAACAATATGTTGTCTGTCTTCCCTTCCTGAACCCTGTGTGGTGAATGGAATGGTTATGCCACCTTGGCTCGAGCCAATAACCCAATTCCTTTTACAGGAATAAAACCCTTTTGAGTTTACCTCAATATCCCGGATTTTGCCTCTTATTTTTCTGAGTTATTCTTATTGATTATTGATAGCAAATTAAGTATAGGTAATCGATTTTACCACAGTTCTGGCGCCCGAACAGGGACCCCTCCCCCACCCCACGCGCCGGCGGTGCGTTGCAGGCCTAGCCCCCTGCCACAGCCGGACGGACAATTACGCGTACCCGCAGGATTTCCTGTATCTCCCTCAGGCCAACGGAGGTGACTGAGGCTGCGATCGACACCCAGACGAGGCGGTGAGGCGTGCGGAGGATCCCAACCCGAGCCTAGCTGAGAGAGCAAGATCCGTGGTATACCGAGGCCCGCCAGGTTCCGAAGTTCCGAAATATCTGCGTCGAGTCCGAATCCAGTCCGTGTCGAGTCCAGTCCAGAGTTTCCGAGGCCTTCTGTTTCCGTGCTTCCTGGTGAGTACCGTTGCTAGGGACGCATCCTGACGTGCGCATTAGTTTGTGCCGGTCAAGACAGGTTCGGGTGCACGAGCCTGGTCTGCACTGTTCAGCAGTGTATCTGTACTGTATAGCAGTATATCTAGTCTGCACCTGTATAAGGTGTATCCGTGCCGTTTAGCGGTACATCCTGTTACACTTGTCACTGTTACCTATTAATGTGATTCGTTCTTGAAATGTTTTAATGTGTCATTCAAATGTCGTGGTATGAGTGAATGTTCGATTTTCATTGTTGTGCTTAGACGTGTCTTATGCATAGTGTGTTCATATCCGAGTAAGAATCAAGTAGCCAGATTTCAGAATGCCGTTGTTCTCTAAACTAAGACAAATAAAAACCCGTAAGGGGGTTCTAGAAGAAGCTGTTCCCATTCCACCTAGGGACACTCCAGGGTACTTTATGTACCACAAACACGGTCTAGATGCTGTTTTATTTCTCGACTTATGGGTAGACTACACTAAAGAATTGTCAGAGAATCAGAGATGGCCCGCTGCAGGGACATGGGATGCAGATTGCATCATGAGAGTAGAAGAAGCATTATGGAAAAAGAAAGCCAGACAGTCACAGAAAGATGCCATCGAGTTGTGGCGTAAAGAGTCGCATAGGCGCACAGAAAAAGCACACAGGCTAGAAGAAAAGAGTAAGGAAGAACCCGACAAGGTCCGAGAAAACGCATTAGTTGAGGAAGGTATCAGAGTAAAATTAGAACAAGTAGACAGACAGCGTAATACGCTTATGAATGGCATGTTCCCCATCCTATCAAAAGGCCTGCCTAAGGCCTCTCCAGAAATACCGAAGGACCTACCACCCCCATTGCTCCCGACTAAGACACATCCGAGGACAGCAAAGGACGTTTTCCTTTCTTCCTACTTAGATGATGTTGCTCCCACCTATGTTAATACCCCATTACCTGCCCCCTTGCCTGCGCCAGTGCCTGCGCCTAACGGTCTGAACCCTTATGCTCTTCCTCCCCCACAAGCTACTCCTCCCCAGAATCCTCTTCCTACTTCCCTTGATACAGATCCGACTAACCCTTACGGAGCCGGTGCCTCAGGAGGCGCGTCCGGAGGGGCTGGTTACCAGACTCCGCCACCGAACCAGCGCCTGAGTCTTAGAGAAATAGCGCAACAGCGTACACCTAGAACAGATATTACATTTTATGGAGATCGCCTTGCAGATTGTAGATATGATCCAGTACCTGGTAAAAAGAATGATGTAGACATGTTACTTGCATCAGTACGTTTACGACGAGTCACGAACTTCTTAATGTCACTACCTGAAATGACAGAACATATGGATCGAATATATAAGTTTGTGCAGACAGGAGTAGGGCCTGAAAGCATTAAGGAGGCCATGGAGCATCAGAAAGTAGATACTAAAGCCAAGTTATTACGGTTTCTTATAAACTGTTTTATTCGAGAAGCAGATAGGCCGGGTGCGAACCCGGAAGATTTGAAAGCACTCCACAAGTGGGGCCGACATATAGCCGATGGACAGCATGACAAAGAAGCTAGTATAGAGAACATGTACCGAAGAATCAGAACTTCAATAACTAAGATGCACGAGAAAAGACAGGCTGCACTAGAAGCAGATGCAGATAAACGAGAATCCTCAGAGGAGGAGGCAGAGGAAGAACCAGAGACACTAGCACAAGCACAGTTACCAGTCAGAGATAGGGTCGCGTATGTAGGTAAAGGAAGGCCGTTTAAAAGTCCAGTGCGTCTAGTGCTCCCAGAATGTAAAAGAATATATCAGGAAGCCATGTGTAATCCTAAAACGCCCGAACACTTATTTCAAGCCACCGACCGAGTACTTCAAGAGCGCATGGGGTATCATGCACTGGACTCTATGGATGAACAAGAATTAGCCAGGTCAGCCGTGCAATGGGCTGACAATTCTGAGAAATATGGTGATGATGTGTTAGCGCATACGTTTTTGAACTTGACACCGAGTGAACAGCGTTTAGCTGGTATGTACATGATACAGCATCTGCTCTTATTATATAAAAGCCAGCATTCTGATCCAGGTCCCCTGCGTGACATACTAATAGAACTGGTCACGAACAGATGGAAAGGTCTAAGTACTGATCTAATTAAAGCAATTCTAGAACACCGCCACAAGTATAGTACATTCTTATGTCCACAGATCAATTCAGTACCCGTTATGGAACGAAAGACCATGTATTACATGGACAGACAGAATCCGTTGCGAGAAGTGCACCCCGTACAGAATGCAGACCACACGCTTAGACGCGTATTCGTGTATACTCCTGTGACTAAAATGGAATTATTGGAAATGAAGAAACTAGTACCCAGTCACGATAAAGACCCTGCAGGTTTTCACCGCGAAATAAAAGATATGTTATTAATGGGCGATTACACTTATCCCGACCTTATGAAAATACTGAAAGTATTACTGCCTCCAGGCGTATATGAAAAACTCAAAGAAAAAGAGTGGGAGGTGGGTGATGCAAAGATTGATTGGGCTGCATTAGAGGATGAAGAGAATACCCGAGTGCCAGGCCTAGGGCTTGGAGATAAAGTTAAACTGTTACCAGGTTTATTAGTACAAGTGTTGCCACGTTTATTGAGTACGAAAAAGGAAGATTGGGGTGCAATTTCAGCATGCAAACAGAAACCTGATGAAGACACTAGTGATTTTTATACACGATTTGAGAAATGTTTTGGTATTAACAGCGGTCTGAAAGCAAGTAGCGAGTCATATCCACATCTTTTTGTAACGAAATTAGTCGAG
This sequence comes from Lissotriton vulgaris, assembly GCF_964263255.1. Taxonomy (NCBI): domain Eukaryota; kingdom Metazoa; phylum Chordata; class Amphibia; order Caudata; family Salamandridae; genus Lissotriton; species Lissotriton vulgaris. Next base: position 1,979,678,449 of record NC_141693.1, read on the forward strand.
AATTCCTTACCCCAGGTCAAGAATAGAGTACTGAAAGTAGAAAGCACTTGGCAAGCTAACACCCCTTCGCAAATGTTACAAATGTTACAGTATCACCAGAATAGACTTAGAGAAGAACAAGAACACGAACAGAGACGTATGAAGGATACGAAAATGAAAATGTTAGTTGCTCAGTCAGTTCCTGCTGATGGTCAGAAAAAGGGTGCGAACCAATCTAGTAATTCGTCAGTTCCCGTAAAAGGTGTATGTAATTATTGCAAGCAGCCAGGTCATTATATAAATGAATGTGCCGTTTTGAAACATAATATTGCCACGGGCAAGACAAAAGAGAGGCCACGTCCTCCTATACAAGATCAGACTTCACAACAAGTACCCCAGAATACACAGCAGACCGCACCCATGCCAGCTCCTTCACAGACAGTAGCGATACCTCAGCAACAGCCCATTCCTGCAACACAAACCACGACACAGCAAATGTATCAGTATGCACAGAACGATTACCCTGATTACCAACGATACACATGAAACAGCCTAGAGAGTGAATTCCGCTTGCCCCTTATTGAAGTACCTGTAGATCAGAGTGGTCCTTATGTAAATAGTCAAGTTTTAGGGAAAGACAGAAAGTTTCTCATTGATACAGGGGCAAGCAGGACCACGATAAGTCACAATGAAGTACCAGGGGCACCCCTCTCAGGCTCACAGAACGTGTCCCTCGGATTTTCAGGAAAACCGATTATCAACGAAGTGTCACAACCCCTCCCTCTTGCAGTAGGTCCTCTGACACGGACTACAGATTTATTGCTCACGAAGTCATGTCCGGAAAATCTATTAGGCATAAAAACACTGAAAGCTTTAGGAGCTATTATTTGTTGTTCTCCCGAGGGAGTACGACTATTTTTGCGAGATTTCAAAGGCCATTATGTATTGAGAGATATGGATCCCCGACTACAGAACGTCCCTGCCCACCTGTGGGCGCAGGGCCCCACTGATGTAGGTTGCATGCACATTACCCCGTATCGAGTCACACTTAAAGCAGGAGTGGTATTACCACGAATTCGACAATACAAGTTACCCCCAGATGCTGTAGTGGCTTTACTGAAAATCATTGACGAGCTCATCGCACAAGGAGTGGTTGTGGAAACCGACTCTAATGTGTGTAATTCTCCTATCATTCCTGTTCTTAAACGTACTGACCCAAATTCCCCACCTGTTTATCGATTGGTTATTGATCTGCGCGAATTGAACAAGTGTATTGTACCACAGTACCCTGTGGTTCCAGATATCTCTTCGTTACTGACAGCTATTGATTCCGAAGCAGCGTTCTTTACTGTAATCGATCTCAAGAATGCTTTCTTCAGTGTCCCTATTGATCCGGAGAGCCAATTTCTGTTCGGATTCAGTTTAAATGGACGATCTTTTAAATTTGCCCGTGCACCTCAAGGATTCACAGAAAGCCCCAGCATCTATAGCCAAGCATTGAAAAAACAACTAGACAGTATCCACATGCCCGTCCACACTGCTCTGCTTCAGTATGTCGATGATCTGCTGATCACCGCTCGAAGCGAACCCGAATGTGAAAATGCATCTCTGATTGTTTTGAACTTCCTGGCTGACAAGGGACACAAGGTGTCTCCTTCGAAGCTACAATTCTGTGTTCAGCAAGTTGTGTACCTGGGTCACTTGCTGTCCAAAGTGGGGAGACAGCTCACACCTGATCGCATTCAGTTAATTGTTAACATGTCACCACCCAGAACACAAAAGGAAGTGCGGGCCTTTATAGGCCTAACTTCATACTGCAGACAATGGATTCCCCAATATGCATTTCTAGCAAAGCCACTCATTCAGTTAACAACACAGGAGGCAGCGACTTCGTCTGTCCTCCCTTGGACTCAGGAACATACACAAGCTTTTGAAGACTTAAAGAAAGCCTTATGTCAAGCACCTGTTTTAGCAACACCATGTTACAGTAAGCCTTTTACACTTTTTGTTACAGAACGTGATGGTACTGCATTGTCAGTCCTCACCCAGGAACAAGCAGGTTCACATAAGCCTTGTGCTTATTTTTCCAGTACATTAGACCCAGTAGCACAAGCCCTTCCAGCATGTTTGAAATCAGTTGCAGCTACAGCTTTAGCAATTAGACAGAGTGATTCTATTGTGTTAGGACATCCATTGACAGTACAGGTTCCACATTCTGTAGAAGTCCTTTTGAATCGAACTCAGACCCAACATCTGACCATAGCAAGATTGACAGGTTATGAATTGACATTGTTTCAGCCACACATCGAAATCAGACGCTGCAGCACATTGAATCCTGCCACGTTATTGCCAGTAAATGGAGTAGATCCATTGGCACATGATTGCATTGAAGTTATTACTATCACAACAAAACCCAGACAAGACTTGACGGATGTTCCGTTACCAGATCCAGACCTGACACTTTATGTGGATGGTTCATGTATGAGAACAAAAACAGGTGAATTAGTGGCGGCCTACGCCGTCACGACAGACACGGAAGTCATTGAAACGAATTGTATTGACACCTTGTCAGCCCAAGCAGCAGAGCTTAGTGCTCTGACACAAGCATGTATTCAAGCCCGAAATAAGAGAGTCAACATATACACTGATTCACGTTATGCATTCGGAGTCGTTCACGACTTCGGAGTCCTCTGGCGAGAGAGAGGTTACTTAACTTCTCACGGTGCCAACATCCAACATGGTCCCCTCATTCAAGCTCTGTTAGACGCAATACATCTACCCACTGCAATCTCTATCATGAAATGCAAAGCACACACCAAGGTTACTGATGTCATTTCCCAGGGAAACGACCTGGCAGACCGTACAGCAAAGCAAACTGCTCAGAACCGAACTCATGTAACTGATCAGACACAAATAGAGGTACCAGCACACTGCATGACAGTTAGGGATCCCGCACATGATGTGATCGACATACAGTCACATGCAACACCAGATGAAATTAAGGAATGGACTAGACTAGGAGGGGTCCAAACAGACCAGGGATGGATGACGAAGGGAAAATCTACATGGTTTCTCCCCGATTCTATGGTACAAGTCATCATTAATACAATACATAGTCCTGCACACCTTGGTGAGAAAGCAATGCTAGACAGTATTCAACACATATGGTCCAATAAAAATTTACGGGCAGCAGCCAAACAGAAAGTGCGTACTTGCATGATTTGTGGTCAGTTCAATCCAGGTAAAAGCATCCCTGTAGAGCAAGGTGGATTCCAGCCTCCCGACCACCCTTTTGAAGTCCTCCAGATGGATTATATCCAGATGGAACGGTGTCGAGGATTCAAGTATGTTCTCGTAGTCGTGTGTGCTCTTTCCCGATGGGTAGAGGCATACCCAGTTCCCGATTATACTGCTCCGACCACTGCCAAGCAGTTGGTTCGTGAATACTTCCCGCGGTATGGTTTGCCCCGTATCGTGTACTCAGATAATGGTCAGCCATTCTCATCCGAACTCGTGAAACACATTACACTTCTGTTAGGTTACCAGTGGAAGTTCCATTGTGTCCGGCATCCCGAGGCAGCAGGTCTCGTGGAGCGCCATAATCAAACACTGAAAATCCGACTTTCCAAGATCTGTAGAGACAAAGGTATAGACTGGATAGTTGCCTTGCCGGTCGCCCTCTTCTATATGAGGATGGTGGCCCATTCCCGTTCTGGACTATCCCCGTATGAAGTGGTCTTCGGTAGGCCACCGAATATGTGGGGGACGCCCATTCCGCGTAAAATAACTGATGTTGATTGTCTTATGCTGACAGATTACCTTGCCTCCTTGATGTCTGCACTACAATCTTGTCGTTCACAGGTAGCTGCAGCCTTTCCCGACAATACTGAGACGAAGCCCCATGAAGTGGTGCCTGGCGATTTCGTATACGTGAGGAATTTTGATCGGAAGAGTCCGCTGGAGCCCCGCTGGCAATCGCCGAAGTTGGTTCTGCTTACAACGAGGACAGCTGTTAAGATTGAGGGCAGGAAGGGATGGCTGCATTCCAGCCATATTAAAAAATACTTTGGACTTCCTTCGGACTTGGACACTAAGCCCTGCCCTCCTCCACAAACCGACACGAAACTCCCTTTGGTTGAGAAAACTGCTTCAGAAATTTACAGACAAAAGTTACGATCTAGCAAGTCAGACAGTTTAATTGTTTAAGTCCTCCCCTAGGTGAATCGGTTAAATTAGTTTCTGACATGTATCCCCTAGATCGAGATAGAGAGACAGATAGACAAAGACAACATAAGAAAAAGGCGTATTGCAAATCACTTCGTAGTCGCTGTATAGTGACACTACTTGTTATGTTTTTCCTATGTTTGCTGGTTATCACTGCTGGTATTCTTCTGCATATATACTACCCTATATTCAAGCGTGCTACTTATAATGCTACTACTGAACATTCTTTTAGTGAACTCCCGCCTCATGAATTATCATATAGACTTGCGCTGCGCAACAACACTTTCATTAGTATGTTACATCACTCCCATCAGGCTACCAATGCTACAAATTGCTGGATATGTGGTCGACTCCCTCCTTACCAAGAAAACAAGGGTGTTTTGCCCCTTTTTCCGTACCCGTTCACTCACAATGGCACATGTGCCGCATGGTTTAAAATGCTCAATTCCCTAGTTTCTACTGCTGCTATTTATGAAGGTAACTGGGTTTGGGGTGACCTGAACTTAGTCCTGCTTAAGGTATGCTACCCTGACAAGGAGGGACTCCCCGTTGACACTGGAACTGATCTAGAAAACGAAGTATATGGGTTAGGAAATTACACAGTCACTTTCATGATTTTATCTGTCGAATCCGAAGCTGCTCCTGTTCTACCTGCTATGGCAGTATTACCTGTTACTGGTGAACTATGTGTTCGAAAAAATGGTTCTGTACACGTAGGTCATAGTGAATGTACCACTGTAGTCGAATTTACTGATCATGGTAGATCCACGTTTAGGGCTTTACGTCATTCCTATTTTGTTTGTGGTCATACCGCATATGTCCGTTTGCCTTTAGACTGGGATGGTACCTGTTATATTGCATTCCTTCTGCCACCTGTTTTTCTAGCCCCTCCCGACTATCATAGAAACACCAATCTGATTAAGCATCGATATCAACGAGATCTCCCGCTTGTCAATTATAAAGAAACTACATGGGAACAATATACAGATTTCAATAAAGGTTTCTTCCCCTACCTAGGTACTGTTTCAAATAGTAAACTAATCCGTAGATTAACCAGAACCCTCGAAGCAGTGGTACTTGAGACCGCTTCAGCTCTAGGTAACTTAACGGAGGAGCAGTCCGCTATGCGGGTTGTTGTTCTTCAGAACCGCCTTGTTATTGACGTCATCTTGGCAGATAGGGGTGGAGCTTGTAAGGTCATCGGGTCAAGCTGTTGTATTTTCATCCCTAATAACGCGCCATCCGTGTACAAAGCTATTACACGTCTCCATAAGATTGCAAGTTTAATTCATCAGACTCCAGGCACCTGGACTTGGTCCGGTTGGTTCTGGACAACGTTGTCAGCCTGGGGGTGGAAGATCCTATCCCTCCTAGGTATTGGTTTTCTTGTAGTATTCAGTTGTTGCCTGTGTATCCAATGTGGACCGGCAATTTGCGGCCTGTGTGCCACTTCATGTGTTCCACGTTCTGACTCCCATTCGAAGCGCATAAAGCAAGAAGAGCAATTGATGTTAAGTGAACAAGTCGATCAATTAATGAGAATCGATGTTTCATGAAGGGTCCGTGGGGAACAAGGAGGGAATGAGGAAATATAATTTTTGATCGAGTAGTGTTCCCCAGCGAGTACCCCACCGTCTCCATGTACCAGCTTACAGTGCATGTTATTTCCCTCCTGTGCCAGCTACAAAGACGCAAATACATTTGCGTCCATCTTTAACTTGTTCTCTTTCAGATCCGCCATGAACGGATTGAATATTCAGTTTCTATATATGCTGTGCCACCGTCTTTTTGTGGTACACTTTACACGTTTTTCAGCTCTGGCGAAGTAGGCCCAGAATATGCCATTGAGCCTTTTTCGAGTTCTCTCCTGCTTTCTGACTCCGAGGGCCTCAGCCCAGGCTACCTCTGTGCCAGTGGCCCCCACCTTACTTCCTTGCGCGGCTCCGGCGCATAGCCTAACCTCTGCCTGCCAAGACCGTCTTCAACCTTCGAATTATCTGCTCCACTCCTCGAAAACACATTCCTGTCTCGTAGCTCAAGTAAACATCCTCCCAGCTGCAGGAGCAGAGGGCCCAGTTCTTCTGTCTCCGTGCAAGTAATTCATAGACTCCGTTGCCATGGTAGGCTCATGCCCCCTCACCCTGCATGCCAACACGTAGACACATACATACAGACAGTATAGAGTAGCCTCCGCCCGAGAGACCTTTTCCCTTCCAGACACTACTGTTCCTTAAACATACGATACCAGATACGAACTGGGATTAGGTTGATCTGACATCCCAGACTTATGTCTACACTTATGTCTACACTTGTAGTGCTAAATGTCAAGTCCTTTCACCCTCTGGATATACGTCAGATTCACGTCAATCTGCTGCGCGCGCATCTCTGCCTTATATTTCTGCTGACATTGCAAGATTCTCTTATGTATCCACCCATTTTGTGACCTCATGATCAATGACGTTTCTAGTGTACGCCTTCATGCACTCCTATTATACCGCCTTTTTAATGACGTTTCCATGTTTTATCTCTACTTTTCCAGCTGTTACGCCTACTATATGCTCATACATTGTAATGCATTGACTATATATATGTATTTCTGTAAACAATATGTTGTCTGTCTTCCCTTCCTGAACCCTGTGTGGTGAATGGAATGGTTATGCCACCTTGGCTCGAGCCAATAACCCAATTCCTTTTACAGGAATAAAACCCTTTTGAGTTTACCTCAATATCCCGGATTTTGCCTCTTATTTTTCTGAGTTATTCTTATTGATTATTGATAGCAAATTAAGTATAGGTAATCGATTTTACCACAGTCCTACCCCACCTTGCTTAGGTGAGCTCCACTGGCTGTAATTGAGATATCTAAGCCAATCTAATGGACATGTCCTGCGATGGTGAGTGGCTGTTTGGTGAGAAGGCAAATTCTGGACCACTTTTAGAGCAGCAGCGCTGCAACTCACTTGCAGGAGGTATCCTCCCCAGCAAGGCATTTCAATCAAAATTATAGGACATTTAGGGGCTATTCGAGGGTGTAACCTTCCTGACATAGACTAACGTCTCTGCTGACCGAGATCCCCCATACAGTGTGCTGCTTTTTCATTGGTCAGAGTAGATCTTGCGAATGCAATAGCCATCATTGGTAGATGCGGACTCTACAATTTTCCCCTGGCTGTGCTGACTCAAACCTCCCTAATCCTAAGCCATTATGTTCCAGTGAGGGGCTGCGGGACAGCGTCTCACACTTGTCCACCATTTTTGACATGATTTCTGTGGATCCCTGGATCATCCAGATAATTTCTCCATCTGTACCTCTCTCCGTCCACCAGGACATGCACATTGGCCCAAGTCTTCAGTTTGGAGGGGGAGGATCTTGTCCTGTTGAACAAAGACTTCATATAGGGGGTGCCTATAGAAGAAAGGGGACAGGACTCTGCCTCTTCTTCTACTTCTTTGTCTTCTTCGTCCCCAAGGTGGACAGCAGTCTGAACGATAAATCTAGCAATGCCTATCCAGTTAGATTAGTACATTAAATCCCTCAACCAATCATGTATACAAATCAAATCATCTTTGTTATACAAAAAAGATACAGTCTATCTTTCTCAAAATACATCATACATTAAAATTCAGTTGTAACACCCAACCAAGCATTCTGATCATTCATACTCTGTAAATATTGCTGCTTCAATGTACATATGAGCATTCATGTAGAGGGGTTTCATCAGGCAAAGAAAACGCTATGAAACATCATCTGTATCTATCTATCTATCTATCTATCTATCTATCTATCTATCTATCTATCTATCTATCTATCTATATATCTATCTATATATTTATATATATATATTTAGAAGGAGGAAAAACAGACGGTGGGGCAGAAATGGTGCAAAGAACAAAACCAACTTACAGAAGAAACAGACAGAGATAAAAAAAACAGAGACATGTAACATAGTAATAAACCTAACCAACATGGCATTATCCAATGAAGAACAACAGACACTTGCCCTAGGACTATCATTTTGTAAGGAAACCAATTTTAATTACACTGAAACTAGAATTGACTTGTACCACTTCAGCCACAAAATTAAAACTTAACAAATACTTTGCCAACATGAAAGATAAATCCCTGGAAAAAACAGAGGAATCAGGGGTCACACCCAATACAAACTCGCTAAGTGTGGCGGACATGGATTTCCTCAGGGAGATGACAGAAATGGACTTGGATTGAGAAAACGGAACGCTGAGCAACACCCAAGCAGGCGCAATTTCGGATTTCTCCATCTATGCCTCAGCCAAGACACCTTTTAAACCGAAATCGGTATTCAACCCACCCATGCCAAGATAAAGTCATAGACATGTTTTCGGATACGGTCCTCCAAGACCTCAAACTTCTAGCACTTTCCAGCAGCGAGTCTTTTAACAAGGGTTCCCATCATCTCAAATCCAAGTACACTAAGGTAATGGACAAAATCAAAACACGACCAGACATAGTGGTCCTCTGTGCAGACAAAGGTGGAAATGTGGTGCTGTGGCCACTTGAAATGTACAACAGGGTGGCCATGACCCAACTCCAAGACAAAGAGTGCTACATCAGAACCAGCACTACCAACATAAACCAACATCAAGGAGAGATACCACACATGTCTCTATGAATAGAGGGGCCAAGGCTTGATCACAAAACATGAACTGGACTTTTTGAAAAACGATTATCCAGTCACCCCCAGCTATATCTGATCCCAAAGGTGTATAAAGACATCAGATGCCCACCGGGCAGAACTATAATTTCCGCCATTGGTAGCCTATTTGAAAATACCAGGAAATACATTGACTATTTTCTCCAACCTTTTGTGAAATCATTGCCGGCATTCACACAGGACACTGGGGATTTCCTGTAATTTATTTCGGATTGTGTTTGGCATAATGATTATGTTTTTGTTACATTAGATGTACAAAGCTTGTACACAAGCATCAGGCATAGAGATGGGCTCAATGCGCTAAAACACTATCTAGGCACTAGAGACATCAAACTCCACCAACACACCATGATGCTTCTACGCATGACTGAGTGGTGCTTAGAGAATAATACTTTCTCCTTCAACAAACTACTCAACAAACAGACACAGGGCACAGCCATGGGTACTTGCTTCGTCCCCAGCTATGCCAATTTGCATATGGGCTGGTGGGAGGAGCAAGTACTCATGACAACATACCAGTCCACAATGGTCAAAAATGTAGTGGTCTACCGACGCTACATAGACGGCATTTTCATCGTCTGGCGAGGATCCGAACAGAGTGCTTTAGAATTTGCCAATAACATCAACAGTAATACCCTAAATCTCAAATTCACATGCACCACAAGCATGGAGAAAATAGTATTTCTAGATTTAGAACTGTACCATGACGAGTATAGAATTCAAACACGCACTTTCAGGAAGGAAACAGCAGGAAATTCAATTCTGCACGCCTACAGTTTCCATCCAACCAGCCTAATTTAAAGCATTCCCTACGCAGAGTGCTTGAGAATGAAAAGGAATTGCAGCACAGACAGGGACTTGCGAACTAGTACTGACAGCCTTTTTGAGAGACTGAGCGCAAGAGGGTACCATAACAAAACATTGGAGAAGGCTTGAAAGAAAAGTACCGCACTGAACAGGGAAGATCTGCTTCACAAAAGTAAAAGTAACTGTCCAAAACCCAAAACAGAGAAAACCAACACCCCCAGATTGATCACAGGGTACAACAAATATCATGCCAATCTTCGAAAAATCATGTACAGGCACTGGCCTCTCATCCGCAGTGACCCTATTTTAGGCCCAACTTGTGTCAAACTACCACAACTCACATTTCGAAGGGCCAAGTCCATGAGACAAGAGCTAGTCAACAATGCACCAACCCAAGACAAAGGGAACACCTGGCTGAAAGCACAGACAGGGTTTTTCAAATGCACCAAATGCAAGGTGTGTAGGCATGGGTGTAACACAAAGACAGTCAACATGCCACTCAGAAAAACTACATTTGAAATAAGAGAGCACTACACGTGCAAAACAGACTTTGCCATATATGTATTGCGATGCACCTGCAATAAACTCCATGTGGGAAGCACAATTCACACTGTACATATAAGAATCCTGCAACTCCTCAGGACCATTTCAAATGACGATCCTTCTTATCCAGTGGCACGTCACATCAATACATATCACAAAGGAAAGGTGGAAGACCTGTCATATTTGTCATAGATAATGTCAAACAGAACATCAGGGGGGGAAACAGACAGCTAACCCTTCTGATACTGGAATCTAAATATATAATCATGCTGGATTGCAAAATCCCAAAAGGTCACAATGCGGATGAAGCCTTAAGCGTACACCTCTGACTTCTGAATGTAATTTAAGCCACCTTTTGCGCTTCCTCGCACTCAACAATAGTCAAAACCCACTCCTCTGAAACATCTAATTTCACCATATATTTGCACATATACACTCACCACTTCACATTGTACATAGAACACACACTTCACACACTTCACTAGCTACATTGCGTTACGAGGTTAGCAGTTTATTTCTTTTTTTCATTTATTTTCTCACTTTCCCAATGTGCCAAATTCTATTGCTTACATGCTCGTTACAGGTTGTAATATACACCTGGCAAGGTCCCCAACAAATGGCCTGTGCAGACCACATCGCAAACGACAGAGTACAGTCCCACCCGAAAATTGCCCACTGGGGCAACATCCGAACCACAAATTCGACAAACTCGACCCTTTCCGAGACACTGAAAGTAACATGCAGCGTACCAATTAGCATATGCTACACGAGTACCCCAAACCGAGAAAATATTGAACCTAATTACGAGGGTAATACTCGAGTCATCCTGCAGTAGCGAGGTCTACATCAAACAGCACATTAGTCAAACATGTCAATGACTCACCTCATCACTTCGCTGTTACAGAATGCGCGCGCATGACACTGCCCTTATGCCACGTAAACTGGGTGTTTTGTCTATGTCAACTGTTCCAATCACATGCAGCTTATACAGCGATGTACAGAGTAATAGGGAAAGGGTGAAGAAGTTCCTTTAATTATTTACACAAACAGCACAGACAGATGTATGTCTTCAAAACGCGCTCGCAAGTATTTTAAATGTTTTTTTTATTAACATGAATGTAATGTAATGACAATGATTTGCATTTTTTAAAATCACGAACTTTTCCATGTCCATCACCTCCCCACCCGTTGCCACGGCAACTCACCTGGCCTCTTTGTGTGTCACATGTACTGCTATAAAAATGCTCATTCACCTAGGTGAACTCAGATGGAGTGAACAAGGCGGACTTGTCCACTGAAACGCGTCTGGACGTTTTGGAATAAAATGTACTCTTTGATCCTCATCCCACGGAGTCGGTGCCTGTTTTGAAACTCTGCAACCAGGATTGGAACTATTTTATATATACAGATACATATGTATACATAATTTTCATTTTGCTATAAAAAACGCTTTCCTCCTTCCCATCTCTACTACCTCTGACTCATCCAGAACCTTTCTGACTACATTGAATTCCTAAACTACCATCTCAAACTTTCATCCCTCCTTTAGTTTTTAGCTATATCGCCCAACTAAGAAGCACACACAACAACTTCTTACAAAAACAATCTTACTATTTCCCCTTTTCAAATCCACTCCTATCACTCCATCCCTGTTCCAAACTCTACTAAACAGAAAAGGAATCAAGAGCACAAACATAACACAACGAATGTACAAGAAAGGAAAAAAATATATTGTTCTAACCTTCTAACTACTAATCTTGGATTCCAGAGTAGTGTGCTACTCACCTAAAAAGTGGGACACTCAGGCCACGCCCACCACCAGTCAGGCCACGCCCCTACCCCAACCTCCTATTTAATATGTGCTTCCACCGGAAGCGCAGCATACGAGGGCAGCGGGCGCACCTAAGGCAAGCCCGTCTGCGCCCGTCCGCGACCAGACTGCGGCCAGGGCCAGGCATGCTGCAGGTAAGGGGGCGTGCAGAGAAAGGATTGTGTGGTCAAAAGAGGACCTATGGGCTCTTAATACTACTTCCGAATGCTGTACTCATGAGTTAGATCCTCAGACCTTCGCACCCCCTCAGATCTGTGGGACTTGTGGGGTATCTCTCGGTCCTAGAGATATGGCGAGGCTCTCCAAACCCAAGCCACTAATTATCAAAGGTCTCAGAGCAGGCCTGCTGAACTGCAGATCCCTAGTTAAACATACAGATGATAACCAGGCGGTGAGGATCCCAATTTATTTATTCTGCTGGACACGATTGTTCAGAGCTCCCCCCTCCATCCTCAATTCATCGTGGTTGGGGATTTTAACATTCATATGGAAAAAACGGACTGCGCTCTTGCAGAGCTGCTTAGATCCACACTAAATATGGCCAAGCTGAGGCTGATTAATGACGGCCCTATCCATAGAGCAGGTCACACGCTCGATCTCATCTTTTCTAATATTAAGGCTGTGAAGCCAGAGGCACCACTACCACTGACCTGGTCAGACCACTCACTGATCCCATTTAAACTAAATATGGCATATGATAGTCCGTCCTCAAGCAAATGCTCTTTTTTGAAGAGACAATGAAAAAAACTAGTCCCCGATATTATGGGCCCTGTTCTGGCGCAGAATATCCCATCTCTCACCTCCAACGCCAACATAGACGCACAGCTACTCAATGATTGGGTCGGGAATATGGTTTCTTCCATTGCACCAGCCTCACGAGCTCTATCTAAGCGAGACTCTCCCTCCGCCCCCTGGTTCTCTCAGGACCTTAGAACGGAGAAAGCAGCCTGTAAGAAGCTGGAGAGACTATGGAGGGTAAACTACGGGCTCGCAGAAAAAGCCAAATATAAGGAAGCTTCCAATAAACTACAGAAAGCTATCAGAAAAACAAAAAAACAGTTATATGCGGACTCTATCCAGCAGGCAGAGCAGTCAAGTAAGCAGATCTTTAAGGTGGTACAGTCCTTTTTTAAACCCAAATGCATCGAGAGGGAGGTCCCCCCGTCAATCACTCTATGCGAGAACATCTCTGAGTTCTTCGACCAAAAAATCAAACAAGTTTACGAATCCTTTAGACCAGAAACAAAAACTGTGAAATCGGACCTTGCTATCAAAGATGTGATGGGTGAAACCCTATCTTAATTCCAGACTATACCTCTGAGTGTGGTGAGGAAAGAACTTATCTGCTGCAAATCCGGCTCTCCGGATGACCCATGTCCAGCCAAACTATGGGGCACCATAGCTGATTTTGTGGCCCCCACAGTACAACAAATCTAGAACTCGTCCACCGTCTCGGGGGTATTCCCGAACATCTGGAAACTTGCTACCCTCCTCCCGCTAAAAAAAACACCCAATGGGGATCCAGAAGACCTTAGCAATCTTCGCCCAATCTCTCTGTTAGCCGCCCCGGGAAAAATGTTCGAGAAAATAATACAGCGCCAGCTGAGCGAATTCATCGAAGCAAACAAGATACTTCATGAGACGCAATCAGGCTTTCGTCCCGGCTTTAGCACGGAGACAGCACTAATTGAGGTGGCAGAGTCAGTAAGGTGGTCGATGGATGCAGGAAACTCAGCGATGCTGGTACTCCTGGATCTGTCGGCCGCCTTCGATACGGTTGATCACGCTAGACTCTTGATGGGACTGGCCGAGATAGGTATTAGTGACAAAGTATTGGGATGGATACATTCATATCTGTCCTAGAGAACACAGAAGGTGGCACTAGGGACTGTCTCTTCAACACCCAAAGTCCTCAGCTGTGGAGTCCCGCAAGGGTCGGCACTCCTCTTGTTCAACATCTACCTCGCTCCTCTCTTTGCGTTGATTGCCAACTGGGGTGTGAAGGCAATCTCTTATGCCGATGACACCCAGTTGGTATTTCCGTACTCAGAGGTGTCGCAGGAGTCCTTCTCGAGCTTCAAGGGCTGTCTCCAAGATGTGGACTGTTGGATGAATACGAACAAATTAAAACTAAACGCCAATAAAACTGAAGTGATCTTTTTTGGCAAAGGCCCCCCTCCTCCCTCATAGCTATGGTGGCCAGCGGAGATGGGCCAAGCCCCCTCACCCAGCATCACGGCAAAAAATCTTGGAGTGCGATGGGATGATAGCCTGTCCTTTTCCTCGCATATTCAACAAGTAGTCGGTTGCTGTTTGAGTAAGCTGAGGAATCTCCGTAAGATTCTGAGACTTCTCCCGGAAAGTTGTCGGAAAACTGCAATCCATGTCACAGTAACATCTAGGCTGGATTACGCTAACGGACTCTATCTGGGCTTACCTAAATACCTGACTCAAAAACTTCAGCTGGTCCAAAATGCGGCTGAGAGACTGTTATTGCGGATCCCTTTTAAGCATTCAGTCTCTCCGCATCTGCGATCACTGCACTGGTTACCAGTTGCCAGCAGAATCAAATTTAAGGCACTTACGCTGGCCTTCAGATCTCTGTTTGGCACCTGCCCGAAATACTTGAAAACCCGGCTCCCGAGATACTTCCAGGCTCGTGCGCTTCGTTCCAATTGCCGCGTTCAACTTGTTGTCCCACAAGCAAAAAGGGCTCGATTGGGGGGTCGAACTTTTTCGGCAAATGCTGCAACGCTATGGAAAGCCCTGCCCCAGCAATCCAGCAAGCCCCCTCTGAACCTTGCTTCAAGAGGTTGCTAAAGACTTGGCTCTTTACCCAACCCCGATAAACTCCCTCACTTCTACCTCCAGGTCAACTGTGTTCTTCCTAGCGCCGGGACACCTCCTCGTGAGGTAGCTGTTCGCGCTTTACAAAATGCTGTATTATTATTATTATTATTATTCAATACCTCATCAGGGGTCATAAGCGCTATATAAATGCATTTACAATTACAATTTCAATTTACATTGTGGGTGCCACACGGCACTTAGGACTTGATTTACAATTTGCTCTGGGCTACTCTGTCACAAACATGATAGCTACCCCGTCCATCTATTTGCAAGTGCCCGAGGATATAATACACTTGTCATGAAGTGGGTGGGATAACCGTCTGTCTGTAACCCATCCGTCAAACTCTAAATCAGGGCCTTACTCTTGAAATGCATGAAAACCGGGATGTAAGAAATGAGCTGGAATGACTGGTGGGCGTGGGACGAGCACTGTCTTTTAGAGTTGATGTTGTTCTCCTCTTTTTTACATTTCTCTTTCCTTTTTCCTTCATTCTTACAACATTACCTTTAATCTTTATTATTTTTTAAAATAAATATACGTAAGCAGTAACACTGTACATAATGTATAATTGTATCTGTTTCTTTAATAAATAGTACAAAATAACATTACAAAAGATCTTGCAGTATATTTCTCCTTTTCATTTTATCTCGCTTAACATTTTCCTTAAACAATATTTCACTCATCTTTCTTTTTAAACTGGCATCAGTCCAATACAAATTAGCTTTGTGGTGACAGGATGCCTGGAGGGGAAGGGGAGGTTCTTGAGGGTTGTTTTCATTAGTATAGTAGAAAGACTGTCAGTGTCTTTCTTCTTTTTTGAAAGACTGAAGGAAGTGGCTGCATGGGGGCGGGGCACCTCAAGTGTTCAGGGCTGGGACAGGGAGCTTGGAGGAAGGTGTAATGTTTTTTTGGGATGCAGAATCAGTAGGTCTTTCAGAGTTTTGCATTTGAAAATGAGGTTACCACAGGAAATAATGCTTACTGGCTAATCTTCCCCATTAATGTACATTTTTTAATCCATACTTCGCCAAGTTTTCCTGGTGACATTTCTTTGTGAAGAAAATGGGATTTGTAATTTTCAATCAACACTGGTAATTCCTAATTTGGCCGTACTTTACATTAAATGCGTCATTTGGTATTACAATGGCAGCCTGAAACAACACTTTATCTACATGAGTCGGTGGTAAGTTTTGGGTAGAGATTGGCTCAATTCATGTTGTAGTACCATGAGTAATCACACCTTGTTTTTAATAGAAAGAAACAACACTTATCTACATGAGTCGGTGGTAAGATTTGGATAGAGATTGGTTCTATTCATGTTGTAGTACCATGAAATGATCTTAGTTCCAGTTTTCATACATTGAAAGAGTTACTTTTGGTGGTTACAACTGTTTTCCAATGCATCTTGCCATCTGTAGGGGTTTTACTTTTCCAACTACCCACATTGACACGCAGCAGTAGAAGCAGCAAAGTGGGACCGTATTTACTATGTCATCAACAACCATTTACAAAGTCTATAGGTTTCACTTTGCATAGTCCAGTCACACTTTGGTATGCAACATAGGAGCACACATACATACACAGACTAGGCGGTCATAGAGAAATGCCAGCTTACCTTCTAACATTCAGTTTCACAATGCCCACCAGATGTAAAAGCACGTAAGTGCACAAACCAAATAAAAAGCAGGCATTAGAGGCCACACACCAACAATTAAACATAATGCTGTACCATGGGAGGTACAAAATTAAGTGCATCAGTCAGTGAAGCATAAGCTAAGGTGCAGCAGGGGTACGAGGTGGCATGCATTAGAGGTAAGGGTGATGTACAGCAGGGGGCACAGGGTGTAGTGCACAAGGGTGGCACAAGGTGGAGTGGACAAGGGTAGCGCATGGTGCTCTGCACCAGGAACCTGCTTTTGATTCATTCCAGGTAATCACTGGATGAAGGCCCTCAGACATGTGAAGGGTTTGCTCCCTCGGGATAGCACTGGCTTAACCTAAAACCAGGTGAAATCTCAGCGTGAAAAATTGGGAATTACTGATTTCCTCTGTAATTCCTCAATTCAGCCTCAAGATACATCCCATAGCTCATTAGAAACCGTTCAAAGGTTATAATGTGTGTGAGAGGAGAAAGGTCGTTTAAGAAAAGATGGTGCTCTTGTGAGGATCTGGATAAGGTAAGGCACCTTCCAATGTAATTCAAAACAGGTAACGTTTTTTATTTATTTTCCAGTTTTATTGATTTTAAGAATTAAAAGACTTACGGTGCTTATGGTGTACATGTATTGCATTACTTTCAAAGTGGCAGGCAAAACACGAGGTAAATGCAAGCGAGACAGCAGGAGAGAGAGAGAGAAGAAAAAAGTTAGAAGAAAAGAATACATTCACATGGGGCTACTCAAGTTTAACCGTGGCGAAGAGTGAACCATTGTGGAGTGGTGTGGCTCACTGGTTAGGGGCAGCAGACCCGTAAGCAGAGAACAGCCCGGGATCAGGGTTCAAGTCCCGACGCGGTAGGGTCGGCAGGGTCGTGGACCAGGGTCAAATCGGACTCGATAATTCTCGCCTCGGTGCCTACTCCAACCAGGGAACACACTCGGCAACTCTGGGCATTAAGCTTGCCTCGTCTCTACAACGGCCCCCCAGAGACCCCGGGGATGCCTGGTTTCACCTTGGAGATACCCAGAAAGGGACCATTTCACAGGGAAAACCAGGACGGGTTCCCCAGCGGTCTTCAGCGCCAGGATACTCAATGGAGTAGCAGTGAGCTTTACAAGACACACACATTTACACCAGTATCTTGGCTAAGTATTTGTTCTAGTTGCTGGCACAACTTGCATGATCTGAGTTATTCCAGTGGGTACTGATACTTGAATAATATTATTATGAACACATCGAAAGGTGGGGTTTTCACATGACACATGCCAATATTAATGAATCCCATTCTACTATGTCTGTCTTCTTCCCTGTCCTATTGTGTCTTCAGGAACAGAATTAGGCAACAGAGAAGGGGGGATATGGAGGAAGATCCGTGGACATTCTTGTAACACAAGGTCATGGTAAGGCAGCTTCCTTACTATTGGATCCAACATGTTGATGTTTTATTCAACTAGGATTTATAATGATGGCCCATAGCTGCCACTGCCCTAGGTCCACAAATTGGAGTATGAGGGCCTAATATCTATGTCTTGTTCTTTTTACTGAGATGTTTCTTTGTCCAAAATGTGTCTTTGTACTCAAGAGCCAGATGCAAGAACATTGAATTTATGATTATTCATTTGCATCTTGTCCTAAATTACATATCGTGAACCACTTAACTGTACATATGTACTCATAAGAGTATGAAACAGCGATTCATTCACATTCACAAAGTAGACAATCACAAATTGCTATTAAATTAAAATTTCTGACCCATGCATTGTGCAGCCGCCAGTTGCGGCCGTCGTGGTTCCCAGGTGGAGGGGCAGGTGTGTGGGGGGTTTGCGTGGGTCAGGAGGGGTATTGCGCGGGAGGGAGCATAATGAAAAAATAACGTACCTTTCTACAGTCCCGCGTCTCTGCTCCAGGAACAGGAATCAGGCAGGCAAGCTCCCTCCCCTAAGCCAATCACAACTCTGCAATGCATCGTTGTGATTGGTCTGAGCGCCATGACAAGGCGCTCAGCCAGGGGCTGGAGGGGTTGGCATGTTCTCCCGAGAGGGCCGACTAAAAATTAATTGCACACTTATTAGTGATCAAAACACTCCTTTCCTGCTCTGATCTGGTAGCAGAGCAGCCCCGCCCACCTGTCCGTCCGCAAAGGAAACATAAAATGGAAATAACTGAAAGTTATTACCATTTTATGTTTTTGCTTCTTGCACTGCTCCTCCGCCATGCCTAAAGAATGTTCTGCTTGAGAGAAGTTCCTCAATGAATCAGGGAGGTCAAGCCTGAGAGAAATGTCTACCCAGGGCACACATACCCACATGAAGAAGCAGAGGAGCGGAAGAAAGAAGTGCTCACGCGAAGAGCTGGATTTACTTACAGAGGAATTATATGCTTAAGAATGTTAGCTTTGTAAGACAGCAAGAAAAGTTTCTACTTCAACAAAGAAGCATATAGGGACTAGAATCTATGAACATGTAAATGCTGTGGAAAACAACCAACGCCGTAATGAAGAGTTACAGAAAAGGGGATATGTCGTTTGCACCCGGAACATGGCCAAGCTAGCTCCAAAACTGTGTAAGTCATCTATGGATGGAGAAGGAAGAAGCCATGAAACAATTTCCACACC
Source organism: Lissotriton vulgaris (assembly GCF_964263255.1). Taxonomy (NCBI): domain Eukaryota; kingdom Metazoa; phylum Chordata; class Amphibia; order Caudata; family Salamandridae; genus Lissotriton; species Lissotriton vulgaris. The sequence continues at coordinate 1,979,697,648 of NC_141693.1, forward strand.
AACAAAAGAGCTGAAGCAATACACTCTGGTGCTATGCAACTCGACTAACTACCTATATTTATGTTAAATGTAAAAATGAACCAATTGTATATATTTATTTTAAATGTAGAATAAAGAAGGAAATGGTATTAGGCTATTAAGTATCATAAGAATGAAATCTTTAATTATGTAAATATATTAAATTAAATTAAAAAAATCAGAAGTTTTCATTAAAAAATAAATTTCCACCTAAGGTATAATATTTATTTTGTATGGATTAATAACGATGAAAAGTAACTTATAAAATGAACAAAATGTAACTTATAAAATGAACGAAAAGTAATTTAATTATATTTTTATGAAAGGTAGTATTACATTAATGTTTGCATTACAAAAAGGCTGTTAGAATATATTGATATTAAAAAATAAATTATTTCTTTTTTGTTTTCTTTAATGTAATTCAAATGTATGTATATTTTTAACTATTTTGAGTAATCCAGTTTATTTTAACATTATGTCCTATTGAGTTTTTGTTTAAGTCCCTACTACCACAATTATCTTTGGCAGGTTGTTTCAGTACGAGTGGCTGGCCATGTGTGGTGCTGAGTTTCCTCCAGCTCTGAGGTAGAGGAATCTGCTACAGTTGTGTGCACCTTTTTGGATGTAGAAGCTTTAGAAGTGCAGTTTGAGAATAGCAATGGGTTTTCTCTTTTGTGGGTGGGTGCACGTCCCTCTCCAAACCCCTCGTTACTTTTCCCAGTACCTCAACCATGTAGTAGTAATTATGCCTCTTGTTCCAGGCACTCTCCCTGGGTGCTCGCAAATTTAGTCGCAAAAAGCAAATTTACGTGTGTGAGAATCTCCCCTTAGAAAAGCAAGGAGAGGAAGGCTTGAAGTTTTGTGAATAGCATTTTGTAGTACTTTAGTAGTACTATTGAGGCACTAGTAATGTACTACAAAATGAAGTTTGAAAAAAAGCTCTTACGAATAGTGCCGAAGACTTTGACACACATGCTGCACTAAAATCAAGAATTTTGTATCTTGAATGCTATATGCCACAAACATGATGGGCAGAATAATCACAATAGAGCAAAGTGTTACTTCTGCCTTAAGGTCTGGGAAGAACAATCTTGGGCATCCTACCTATGAAAAGAAAGAAAAATGTATAAAGCACAAATCATCCTTATGATTCAGGCAGAGTGAAATTCCAGCAAATGGCATGCTGTTTCCATACTTTGTTTTCCCTAGCATGGGAACACAGGACATGATTTTACTAGCCCTAAAAACTAGGCAGTACATTTGCTGTAGGCTTCAGCTACAACAGCAGCCAGGCCTTGTCACCCTGCCACTAAAGTGCAACTCATAATGAGGGACTAAGTTCAGCTTTGGCCGACTTGCAAATGTGACTGCAGTAGTCGCCCAACATGTAGTTGATACACCATTGCGGATTTCGGAAGCATCAACTAACCAGAACCCCCGTTTGAACACTCGAGAGCCATAAGATAAAGTGGTCATTTCTCTCAGCCCTATCAAATGCCAGCGTCACTGCAACAAGATTGACTATAAGGAAAGTGACTAGAAAGATTTGACTTTTTCTGCGGGTTGCTTTGGGAAAACAACACTTTACAAACTTTTCGGATACCTAAGAATCAGCTCTCTGAAATAAAGATCCTAAGGATTCATTTCTATCTTCAACCAACTAGACTCACTATAACCAACGCGTGATTCAGTGAATAGAAAGTCATTTTGCAGGAGCAAATAAGCTTAATTGACTCGGTACAAATGAAATTAAAACTGTTGCCATAGGAAGCAAAGCGTTGATACGTCAACCTGTCCACTGTTGTGTTATATCACCTTTTTTTAATTATTTAAAATATACGAATGACGGTCACCTGACGAAGGCCTCGGGCCGAAACGCGCGTAGTTCCACTCAACCGCATTGCCTTCATCAATTATACCATCAACTGAATATTTCGTATATCACTGAGTTATTTTGTTTATGTATTTGTGTTTATGTAAATTTTTTCTGTTCTCACTTACTAATTTTGTATTACTTTAATTGTAAATAATTAATTCTTTGCCTGTGTTTGATTATCATGTACTATATTCCAAAGGTTCCTTTTAAATGTGAATAATGAATTAAATAAGTAAATGAATTTTGCACAAAGGATAAAAATAACAAACAAAATATACTAAAATTAAAAATAAATAAATTGAAGAATTTTTGTATAAATCTCCGTTTCAGCACACATTTATTTGATTGTTTGTGAGGGTCTATTATTTTGTTTGGATTTTGATTTAGGGATTATTTACGCCCTTAGAGTTTTGCTACATTGTCTTTTTCTACATAGTTGATACACCAGGACAACTGGGCAGGTCTCCAAGTAACATTTAGGGTCTAATTACGAGTATGTCAGTCCACAGGATCGCCGTACTTGTGATAGTGGTCCGACCACCACCACACTGCAGGTCTGCCCGGAGTATTCAGGGTGTGGCGGTCGGACCGCCATGAGACCGCCGGTTCTGGCGGGATCAAGGATCCCGCTGGGCCGGTGGTCTGAAACTGGCATGAATACACTGGTGGTGCCGCTGCTGGCACCGCTGAGCATATTCTGAGTTGCCTTTTCACTGCCCTCCAAGAAAAGGCTGGAGGAGAGGGAACTAAGCTGGATCTGAGCCTAGGGGTGCATTTGGGGGGGTGGGGCATATGCTGTGCCCCCATGAAATTGCACCCCCGTGTTCAACCCCCCTGGTAGCTTGACATAGAGCAGTAAGGCTTAACCTAGAAGTGATGTGTAAAGTGTTTGTGCAGCACTTCAAACAGTTAAAACACCACAGACAAATATCCTACATCAGGTTAGAAAATTAATGCAAAATGTAATAATTAAAACCAAAATAACAAACATCTCATCAGTAGAACAGCAGTTATAAATTTTTAAAGTATAACTTGAAATATAGTGCCTAAAAGCATAAAGCGCCAACCGTGGCTGGCTGGTCACGCTGAACTGGGTCAAAGTCAAAGGTTCAGGCTGACCATGAGGAGCGCAGTTTGAATACAGTCCCAGATTAGTACTGCTGAAGTGTTACCTTCTCAAAGTTTGTTCCAAGAGTTTTGTTCACTTTGGAGATGATCGCAGGGAACAAGGAGAGCATCGCATGTGGTGGTTTGCGTGGTGCAAAAAGCCAGCCAGATGTTGTAGACGGGTGGGCTGGAGCTTCGTGTTGGTGGTCTCCAGTGGGCTGTAGATGCTGCTGTGCGAAGAGACGGTGTGAAAGTGGGTTGTGCTAATTTTTGGAATCGAACAGCCTATACAAGTGTAAGTGAGGTTTGGCCAAGCTCCTCCCTCCCATTCTGCCAGTGATGGCCCACCCAGTCACAACTATCCTCCCATTGTATGTGGCTGCCTAGGAAGAATAAACAAAGTTCAACTACACCCAGTCATGTGACCAGAGACAGAATGCAGGCACCAAATGGCTAAGGCAAGAAAATATCAACTTTCGAAAAGTGGTATTTTCAGAATTGTAATTACAAATTTAACTCCACCGTAAATTAGGATTTTAAATAAGAATTCCAGGACGCCAAACATGAATCAGTCATCTCTTCCCATTTGGAAATTACACTTAGAAAACGTGATAAGGCAACTCCAATGTTATCCTATGGTAGAGATAGGCCTTGCAGTAGTGAAAAAGGGCATGTAAAACTTAAAAGTACATGTCCAACTTTGTAAATACACTGCACCCTACCCTTGGGGCTGTCTAGGGCCTACCTTAGGTGCAACTTACAGAAGGTTTGAGCCTGGCAAAAGGTTTGCTTTGCCAAAGCGGCATGGCAGATTAAAACTGGACACATAGGCTCTGCCATGGCAGGCCTGAGACATGTTTAAAAGGCTACTTAAGAGGGTGGCACAATCAGTACTGCAGGCCCACTAGTCGCATTTAATTTACAGGCCCAGGGCACGTGTAGTGCATGTTACTAGGGACTTATAAGTAAATTAAATATGCCTATTTGGTATAAACCAATGTTACCATGTATTGAGCAGGGAACACAAGCACTTTAGCACTGGTTAGCTGTGTCAAGGTGTCCTATGGCTAATTCAGAAAAAAGTAGGAAGATAAAATGTGCGGGGATGACTCGCAGAAAAGGCCAGGTCCAACACCTTTGATTAGTGCTTCATGATTTATCTAAACGTATTTGCCACGGTGTGTCATTTTGCAGTAACATGCAGTCACATTTAAGCCAGTGATCATGAATATACAGCGCAGACTTTAAATACCTGCCGCACATCCTTTATGGCTTGTATTTTCTAATGAACATTCACAACCTCTGCTGTATATTTAACTAATATGTTATTTATTAATTTCTTCCCCCTTTCATTGTTTGCCTATGGTGTACTCCGAACATCATCACTTAACGCAATATGTCAGAGGGATGAAGTAATATGATGGTTTAAATGCATGTTACGAGTATTTATATTTTCTGTACATGATTACCACGTGCTTGACTTCATATTGTGATTTCAATTTCTTGTTTTTGTAACAATGTATTTGCCAATGCTTAGTACATTAGTGTTTTGAAATTTGGCAATCCTAAATTAAATTTAAATTCACACTTTTCGATTACCAAGCTGTTTGGTTCCCTCTGTAAGCTTTTTCACCTCTGGAACTCCCTCAGCACATGCCTCAACTTGGGAGGCCAGCTCCAAAGAGGCACCGACACCCTGCATCCCAGTGCAAGATGAAAATACAGCCTTCTCTTCCCACAGACTATTGTTTGGTGATGCTTTTTATAAATGTCATTTAATGTTCGGTGTAGTTAACAATTTACACTGCTCATTGGGCGAGCTTACATTTCAAAATGTATTTAAGCTGTACTGCGTGGACGGTTCTTAGAATTCAAAGTGTGTTATTAAAGTTGTGAAATGCTCTCCTGCGTTTCAAAGTGTGATGCACGCTCCAGAACATCACAAGAACAAGGTATTAAAAAACCGTGCCAAAAATGCAGCCCGACGTCTGTCCTTGTTAGTTTTGGGAGCCATGCCTGCCGCTTCACTGAAAGCAAGATCCTGTGGAGAGGGATTGTGGGTACAGTTGGACCCGCCCACCGGTGACCAGGAGACCTTGGCATGTACCACTGACAGCAGCAATGTGGGGGGAGTGACACTTGACGTCAGGAATTACCCAACTATAGCTAACGATGGAGGAGGCAAGCAAGCAAAATAAGCAAAAGTGATGACAGGCGTTAAGTAGACAGGGGTGGATTATTGTCAGACTCCTTAAATAGAAGTTCAACAAGAGGGTTAATGCGTTGCTTAAGAAGTAGCACACATCTTTTTTGGTTGAAACAAATTGCGTAACGCACACTACCTCAAGGGCTAACACATATCAAATTCTTTGAGATAAGAAATGTACTGTTTTCCTTTTGTTGACCTGCAAATAAAATTCTTAAATGTTTTGAGGTAAAAAAAACGTGCGAAAGCTAACATGACATAGATGGTAGCTCTAACACTGGAAATGTAGAGTAACACATTGTGGAATATGACACATGAACCTTTAAGCATTGTTGATATTTTACATTGCACATTTTGTAGCAAACATTTTTCTTTTTTTCCTTCAGAAATTTCGTCCAGACCCGGCACCCCCTGGTAAATTTTCTTTTGCTGTGTTATTATTTTCATAGAAACAGTTTTTATTCGAAATTCAATGGACTTCACTCTAGAAAAGAAAATGAAATATCAACACCTGTTCTATTTATCTGTCCGTTTCTTGGTCCATCCTCCTTCTCTCCTTCTCCAGTCTTTACCTCTCCTCTCTTTGCTCTTCTCTGTATTTTTTCTTTATATTTTCTCTCTTTCTCCCCTCTCTGTTCTCCTTTCATTTCTCTTGCATTTTTCCTCTCTCCCGAACTTCTATCTCCCCCCTCTTTCTTTTTCTTCCCCATCCCTCTCTATCTCGCTCTCTCTCATTCATTTCCTTTTTTCACGCTCTCTGATTTATCAAACGACAACTTAAAATGAAGCCGGCCATCGATAGGAGGGCCTCTTTATTGCTGAGTATGATAACTCCGTACATATTTATACATGTACCCTCCCCCAGGTTTGTTCCTGAGATGCAACTTTCTCTGCTTTCTGTTGGTCATAAACATTTCACTTTGCAGTTCTGTCCCCTGAATATTTTACTGAAAGCTAAGTCAGTTCAGCCAAAGATTGCGGCAATTGACATGTCTGTATGCATTAACATGGGCTGCATAACCAACATTTGTATTGAGACAAGTCCATCACTGTTGTATGAATTTCAGAAATCAGTTGACGCCCTGTTCCAAGTCCGATCCCGCCGATTTAACACCTTCGATGCTTATGACGAGCTCAGCTCGTCATAACTGCCGCGGAATGCCCACGCTGAGCTAATTCCCCGCCTGTGCGGTCGTTCTATGGGAGTCGGCAGAGTGGTGACGAGCCCAGCTCATCATGAGCACAGCTCCACTGTGCAGCATGACTAGCTGGGCTCGTCACGAGCACCGTGGAGCCGCGTGCGGCCCCTCCCCCCCGCACCACGGGGGAATTAGCCCCACGTGGAAGGGAAAAAAGCAAAGCAAAGAAGTATCCTTCTTGTGGTTATCAGCAAACTCAGTCCTTCACCACATGGGTCACATTGTGCATAGTGAAACGCTGTATGTGTTTCATCTCATCAGTGGGGACCAATGTGGGTACATGGGATTTCCCAAAGGTGGCTTCAATTTGTGCACCGACTTTTACCAAATCCAGTGGTATTTTGTGAACTGACCTATGTGTTAATAGGGCTGTATCGTAAAATTCCGAATCGTGGTTGGTCACATTTCTAACTACTTCATGAATTTATAGGTTGCAAATTGTGACCCAGTACAATTATCTGCCATCACAGGAATGGTGGATTTCTGGGGTCAGCAGACCACCATCTCTGTGATCTCCAAATGATGACGTCAAAATTACACGCGCAGACCAGTGAGCTGGCCACTGACCGCACTCAGGAACTTGCTTCCTAGTTCTTGTTTCTATTTCCCCCCTTAATGATACCTGCTCTTACAATGACTTGTGTATCCTTTTCTGCATTCAGAGGGATATTTAGGGAAAATAAATTTCCAAAGAATGGCCAGTGTACCCAAATCATTTTAAATGGACAGGCTCCTGCTGTCCTGTTATCCGTAAAATTTTGCTTAATGAAGAGGTTTAATTGAAGCTCATTTAATTGGTGGAGTAAAAGTAGGGCCATTTAACAATGGCTATTCAATGACAAAGTGGGTCACACAGGAGTCCACATTTTTTAAACTACTGCCTGTCTGCGTGGGTCCTACCTTAGATGTGGCCTTCCCGACCAAACCACCCCTTCATAGTTTTATTACTGTGGGCCATTCCTCCAAAGGCAGCAGCTTGTGAGGTATATATGAAGTGCTATATACATTCTGCTGCAATGCTGTTGCAATCAAACATTCTCTGCTCATCCGTGTTATCAGGTTTGACCTAAATTATAGGGTTTAACCCTGGCCAGAGAGAGAGAGGTGGGGGCATTTAAAGGTAGGGTCCATTTGGTCTGCTCATAAGTATGTTGGTCAAGAGACTGCTCCTGCCAGACCTTGCACATCACCATTAACTAATAATTGTTTCACAATGAGATGAGGTTCTGAAATGGAGAAAATGCCTTGAATATTTTTCTGTTGAACAGTTGGATCTTTTCTGGGTGCTTCATGACACTACACTGTGTATCCTCAAGGCATCTGTTGAAAGAAGGGTTACAAAGGATGCATTGCTCAGGGAGGATTTCATCCATACCTATTGCCTTCCTAAATCTCATTTAAACCTTCTGAAAACAGCGATAATCCCTATTTTCTTGACCAGCCCAATATTGAAGTGTTGGCTTGCCTACAAATTTTACCAGACTGTGGTTTCGCATTTCGAGTTTGACACCCAGGCTAAGAATTGCTGTTGTAAGAAAGCGCAAGCACATCACACACCTCCCAGACAGGTTTAAACCCAAGCCATGCTTTCCTTAATTTGTTGTGTTCTTTATTTGCGTTTTATTGGTCTAGTGTTTACACTACAAGGCAAAGAACTCCTATGATAAAATTTGACCAGGGTCGTTGGTGGAAGCCAAGTGCATGACCGCCAAGTTAACTGGAAATATTGGGGGAAAAAATTGAAGGCCACTTTAGACTTTCGCTAGCCTTGCCAAATGGTGCCATGTGCTGAAGGTGAGCCATCCACTAAGCACATGCTAAGGCACACAATTTGGAGCGCTCATTTCTTGATGGCGCTTGAGCGCCACTGCTATACTTTGAGCTGTTGCTGCTGGTTGTGAAGCCGCTGTTCTGGCGCCTGATGTGCTCATTGGCACCAGTCCTGGCTTCCCTTCAGCTCATGCACCCCAGCCCCAGATGGCAGCCAAGCTGGGCTTGCAAGGCACTGCAACGGATTTGTGTTTGATTAACATCTGCCCTCCACGCGGCCTAACTGTGTATGACTGAAGTCAATGGGCGTGAGCAGGAGCGGCGCTTTAATTGGTTTCCAAGGAAATTACAATTGGAGAGGATGAGACTCCATGCTGCACTATCTCAGCAGTGACTAATGAGACTGGAAGTGGTCTGGGCACTTGGTGCACAGAGGGAAGCAGAAGGAGGACTGAGATGATGCTCTTTAGGAAAATGGGTTCTCACCTGTGAAAACTCCCATGCATTCACTTTCTAACCTTTGGTACCTGGACCTCTGCTGTGTAGTGAGCCTCTCTAATAGAGGTTGACACACTGTAAGCTCTGTTTAATTTGGATTATGAACTGCAATCTGTATCACCTGCCTTTTAATATGAGGCCATCTGCCTGTGGACAGCCAGGGTAAGAGGATCTGGGAGGTTGCAGGGGGATCTACAGAAAGCGCATGTGGACGTTCACATTTAATGTGTGGATTATGGTACGCAAGGAATGCATATGTAGTGTGTTAATGTGATGAGACATAAATCCATTTTGGATCTCTTGTGAGTGTAGAATATTAGTTGGAGGAGAGGGCAAGCCTCTTAGCTGGGGATGTAGATTTTATAAAGTTCTTGAGGTCCTTTGAAGTGGACAAAGCTTCTGTGAAAGTAAGGCCGGAGACCAATGTACCTTTGAAGTGTGGGAACAGTCTTTGCTCCCATCATGGTTTATTCTTCTCCTAAAGGGGCTATCCCCTACAGCTCAAGAGCTACCTGAGTGAGGATGCTTTTCCATCTTTTGTTCTTTTGTTTTAGTCCTCCGTGACAGAAAGTTCCCAAACCCACCCATAAATCTTTCTGACAACAGAGAACAAAGACCTTGACTTGACCAGTCTGGAAGCACTGCGCTATAGATGGGAACTGCTTGGTACCAGTTTTATTTTTTTTTTTTTTTTTTTTTGTGTTGAAATTTTTTATTGAAAATTGCAGATAGAAATACAAATGTGTTGACAAAGTAAAATGATATAATGATAAACAGATGAAAATATAAGTGATAATGAAACTTACATAAGATATAGCAAATATGAGGAGATAAAGAATAACATATTCCATATTCCAATATAAGATAAAATAAGAAAGAATAATAGGTAAATTATAATATAAAAGGAGAGGAAAAGACAAGAAAAGGAAAAGAGAAAGGAAGACAGAAAGAAAAGAAAAGAGAAGAGTACAAGAGCAACAGAAACAGAGAGGGAATAAACTGGAAGAAAGGAAGGGGGAAGGGTACCCACAGTAAAGTGATAGAGAAGGAATAGAATTAAGCCGAAACAGTATGTGTAGAAGAGGAAGGAATGGATGTAGAGTCATCATCCACAGTAGTCTCCAAGAAAGGGGACCAAATTTGGAGAAAAATGGAAGCCTGATCTTGTAAATTATAAATTGTGCGTTCATGTAAAGCCGTTTGTATCATTGCCACCAACCACTCTTCCTGAGAGGGAGGTGAGGGGGATTTCTTGGTACCAGTTTTAGAGGTTGACCTGTGGAATCCAAAATCAAATCTGTAAACTGAGCTTACATTTGGGGCAAAAAGTTCCAGTCAGCCTCAGGATTTTCCATGAAAGTGGCATGGGTCCCACAGCAGTAGAAACCAAGACAGAATGCTGAGCTCCAGCATTGGGGGTCACTGACTAACAAGTATCAAAGTTTGACATCGGATCAACAACTTAATAGATCTGCATTCTGTTAGAAGAGCTGCCTTAAACCACCGTGAGGTAGGAGTCCACAAATTATTACGGAGATGTCCTGGAGTTACTGCTCCATGACAAAAAGACTGCAAAGTTTATGAGTGGCTGCTTGGGTCTGTGAGTGGTTGTGTGAGTGGCTGTATGTATCTGTAAGTGGGTGTATGAGTGGCTGTATGGGTGTGTGAGTGACAGTATGGGTCTGTGAAAGGGTGTGTGAGTGGATTTGTAGGTGTCTGAGTATGGGTGTGTAAGTGTCTGTGTGAGTGACTGTGCCAGAACCGAACCTCACCTGCCCCTTTATCCAACAAGAGTCCACAGTTTTGCACAAAATGTCTGCCCACCTGGAGTACTTTCTACGCGATAATTAGTAAGTGCTAGCTCATTGGGTAAATGTCTAGTGCATATTCTACACTAACGCTGTGTAATGGATCAGGAACAAGGGTACTTCCTCTTAACTATTTAAAATAAGTGCTTCTTTGTTTGGTAGAGATGTCCTCATATTCATCGCGTCAAGACGTTGTCTGCAAAATCAGCTGAGGGCCTTTTTTTAAGCTGTCCATCATCCTGGCAAAGGCGGGAAGACCTTTGCACACTTCTAAGGAAAATGGGGCAGGGCCAAATGTGTGAGGCTTCCAGATAATTTGCATACTCATAGCAATTTAAAGGGAAAACCATGGACTCTGCTCTCAACAGGAGAGGACAAGAAAGAACCCACTCTTCATTGTCACTACAGATTGCGACCAATAGATCAACAATGCATTTACCTCCACAAAGGATTTCTGATCATTTTTCAATGAGGAATTGAAGAGAAAACACACTTGCTTTACCTTCGTTTGATAGCAGGCAGGAAAACAGATGAAAAGTCTGCTACCGGTGAGTCAGAGTAGTTATCCTGCCACTTCCCCACCCCCACTTAGAGAGGACTTACTGCTTGCTCTCGGTTGGCGGGATTGGCGGGTGCTGTCAAAGCTCCTGCCAAGCGAAAGCAGACATCTCTGCCCCGAGGGTGGGTACTTTGAAACATAGGTAGCCGGACCTGGGGGTGCCACGCCCCAAGGCCATTATTGGCTTCAGTAGGGAGTCTATTGTTTTTAATATAAACTTAAAAAGGGACTTCGATCCCGCTTCCTCTCTTTCCTGGATTCTCATTGGTTCCTGTGGGTGCTACTTAGTTTTCCTCCAATTATATTGACTGTAGCACATTTTTCTGCATTTACCAATGCTTGTTACTTGTCTGCTTCTCTTATCAGTTTCCCGTCACTGAAATACTGTTAACATTTGCTATTGTGGAACTATTTTTTTATACAGTTTTGCCTCTTTTCGCCTTTTACTCTTGCAGTATATTTATATAACAATTTATCACCAGGGAGATTAAGTTATTTGCATAGAATCACACGTTGTGTCTACCGTCGATACTCGAACCGGGATCTCCAACTCTCGATTCTACAGATCTGGCCGCTGCGCCACCTCCTCTCCACTCCTGTGTTACTTGTCAGGGAGCTCTTTACTTCTCCTTGACGATAATTGATAAAAACAGTAAATACTAGTGAACAGCACACTTGCAATGTGGGCTCCAAATGGCTCCCTGGTATGTAATTAATACAAGTTCTGTTTCCTCCAACACTCTACTTTTGTAACCCCATTGCCAAGAGTCCACCCCAACACAAGGTCAAGAAATAACCAATGAAAAGGAGCGCTCAATTCTATAAAGGATTATCTGTTCCAAAATCAACAGATGGTTAAACTGTTCTCCAGCAATAGATCAAGTAGTCATGATGTGAAGAATAAAAGTTATTCAGAAGCCTTGCAAGCTGCTTTGAATCCAATTTTATTTTTAAAAAAAGGCCAATTTGACAGAAGCAATTCGTTTGGCCAAGCCAACGCGTTTCGTCCCAGTGGGGCTTCACTGACCTACCCAGGAGCTGAAGTAAAAACAAGTGAAGGAGGAAGCTGAAGCTGAAAGTATTTGTAAAGCGCTCTGTGACCAAGCGGTTTCCTGGCGCAGGAAGTGAGGAGACCTCACTTGGCTTTTTGTTTCAATTTTGCCTCAAATTTGCAGATCCACCCATAATTTCACCCCAAAAATAGAGAAACCACCAGACATAGAGGGGTCAGGGTATTTCTACACTATCCCTTTCTTTATTTCGGGGTCTTGTCTGAGACCGAGTCCCAAAATGGCTGCCAACATGTCTGGGTTGAAGTGTTGGCAGTCAATCAGATCTCAGCCTGAGATCTGTTAGATCGGCAGAAGGTGCACGTCCCTAGAAATCTGTATTTCCTTTTTCTTTAGTAATTCCAAAACTACAGAACAAATTTACACCAAATCACAAAAAAGGGCTCTTCCTTGATGCCTCCTTGCAGCACAGAGAAAGGCAATCTTGCCCGGGTTCAGGAATCAGAATTGAGGAGGTAGAAGCAGGACTATCACAATGAACAGGGGCCAATGGTTCTCAAAGTGATGCCAGCAAAAGGATCTGAGTGCAAGTTTGGTACTGGCATGGCTTACAAAATTGGGAGAGAATAGGGCTAACCTCATGCATAATTAAGGGGAGTCTGTAGCTGCCACTCAGGGACTCTTTGACTTTGTTTATGCAGCGAAATAACAGACAGGGCTTTACCATAGGCAGTAAGCCGGGACAACATAAAATCCCTCCACCGCTCAGGCTGTTATACCCACAACTCCATGGCACCTGCAGCCTCTCTGGTTATCACAGGGAATAAAGACAACAAAGGTGAGGTTAGGATTCGGCTTACACTTAACTGAGTAAGTGAAAGAAAACTTTTGAAAGGAGAGTTTTGTGGATATTTTTAATTGATCATTGAAAAGCTGCAGTTTGAGCACCCTAAGCAGGTTTACCAGCTTTGGCGGTCAACTTTGAATCTGGGGAACTGGCAATGAAGCTGACCATCCGGTGATTCTGGGCAAATCACTTAATCTCCCCGCGCCTAACAAAAATGAATGTGTCCTCATGTTATGCAACTGGTGCTATGCAAAACGATCTGATACCCGATACCTTCCGGTCAAGTTCGCGCTATGCTCAGCGCGACATTTAGAGAGCGCGCCCCTAGGACCCGGTCTCCCTGGTTCCCGCCCCCTCTTGCAACAGGCTTGGGGCGGGAGGATCGCCGTGAGGCATCCGACCGCCCAAGTCCTTCCGGGTCATTGGTGACGCACTTCCATCCGGGGGAGAAGTGGGTGGAGAGTTTGGCCTATTTAAGGGCCTATGTCAGTCACCTCGGCCTCTTTGTCCCCCTTCTCCCCACATCGGACGGCTGTGCTCGCTTGGGACCGGCGCCTCCCCCCTCTATCCCCAGCTAAATTCTTTAACCTGTGTAGAGTTTAGGCCCATCGTCTGTCCCGGATCTTGTGAGGAGGCGCGGTCGGCGGAGGAGGCGAGCCGGTGACGATCGCGGAGCACGGAGACAAAGGCGACTGTCCTTCCAGCGGTGACCCGGCAGGTCAGGTAAGGGGTGCGTGTGGCTGGGGGGGCTCGTTCGGAGCGGCAGGGAGCGGGTGCTGCGGGGCATTTCAGCCCTTCAATTTAATTGGCCCGATCCCTTGTGGCTGCGGGCGGGGGCCTTTGGTGCACGTTTTCTCTTGCTGGCTGTGTCGGGCGCCGGGGGGGAAGGCCAGTGGATGGAGCGCGAGCAGCGCACTGTTTGGCGGGAAAGTGGTTGGGGGTAGCGCGGCGAGGGAGAATGCCACCAAAAAGAGTGAGTCACAAGAGGAAGGAGGGTGAACCCGATATTTCCCAAATGCTGAAAGTGGTTTTGTCAAAGCTGGGCAGCAATGAGGAGAGTAGTGACGAGGACGAGACAGTCCCAGAGCAACCTGCATCAGAGGGCATAGAGCGCCCGCGTAGGGAAGGGGTACCACGAGGGCCGCTTTTCCCCCATTAATCAAAAAGCCTAGGGTCCAAAAGAAAGCGAAGAAAGGGGGCAAAGCCAATAAAGACAAGGATAGCGACAGTGGCAGATCAGCAGCGGGGGCGAGAGTCCAGTAGGCCCCGCCCTTCCGACCCCTGCAAGCGTAGCGCCTTTGCTCACGACGGATCCAGTAGTTAATACGGCGGTTCCCCACGGGACCCGGTAGGGTCAGCACTAGCGGAAATTAGGGAGGCATTAAAGGTATTGGCCCCTGTTCAGATTCCGGCGCAGCCACCTAAGGCAACACCACTTGCCCAAGGGGCATCTCAGGACCCCACAGCAAAGATTCTAGCGACAGTGGCCACCTTGGTCAATCAGCTGGCAACCCCCACGACCCAGCCCATAGCGGGTAGTGCAGCAGTAGCTCCTTGGGTGCCCCCGAAGTCAGCAGAACAGGATGCGTTGGGGAGTATTCAAAGGCAGTTAACAATCTTGGTGGAAGCGCGAAGCAAGGCCCCGGTGGCGTCGGATCCTATGCCCGCTACGGTAGCAGCCCCCATAGGACCCATAGGAGGTAAGACTGGGGGCGAGCCCAGCAAACCTCTGGAGGGTACTAGCTGTGTAAGCATTGTACAGGGTAATGTGTTGTTGCAGCCTGGGGCATTGGCCACCCATATCACTAGCGAAATGAAGGAAAAGATTTGGAAGGGTGAATATGTAGACATCTTTGCCCTCATCCGCCCAAAGAGGCGGGATGTCGAGTATAAAGAAAGGGAAGGTAAGGAAGGGTCTTTCAGAGATAGGAAACCAAAGGTCGAGGAGTCTTTCACCAATTGGCTGAATGGCTTCCAGGTTTATATGACAGTGATGCTGGAAAAGAAACTAGAACTGGCTATATCCCTAATCTTTTATACGAATAAGATCCTGACAGCCCACACCACTTTGGGTGGGACAGCATGGTTAGATTACGATAGGGATTTCAGGTGGGCAAAAGCGGCTAATCCGAGCATAGGGTGGGACCAAGTGGAAAGGAATGTCTGGTTGGAGAGCGTCAACAGTAGGGAGCATCACTCCAAGCAGCCCTTTCGGACGTCTCAGGGAGGCCCAGGGTAAAAGAGAGGAACCTGCTGGGCGTTCAATAAAAAGATGTGCACCTGGCCTACCGGTCAATGTAAATTTAGGCATGCCTGTTCCTTCTGTGGGCACCCCTCTCATCCAGAGTTCAAGTGTGTCAAGAAGGGTATGTAACTGTTACCACGGATTTTTTACAACGCATACCATTACAACGGATACTATTACAACGCAGGTCATTTTACAACGGATACCTTTACATCGCATTACACTACAACGCACATACTATTACAACGCATACCATTACATCGTAAGTATAATTATAGGTAAGTTTATCTTTTTTTATAAACATTGGGTTTTGGGGTACAGGGGTATTTTTAGGTTTTAGGGTTGGGTTTGGGTTTTGGGGTACAGGGGTATTTTTAGATTTTAGGGTTGGGTTTGGATTTTGGGGTACAGGGGTATTTTTAGGTTTTAGGGTTGGGTTTGGGTTTTGGGGTACTGGGGTATTTTTAGGTTTTAGGGTTGGGTTTGAGTTTTGGGGTAGAGGGGTATTTTTAACCTATTTTTACAAATAATAGAATTAAAATTAATTTAATTAATAATTTTGATTATAAAATATATAACAAATAATTAAATTAAATAATACATTAATAAATATTTACATTATATTTTAACATTAAATATTATTATTATATACTTACCTATACTTACGTTGTAATGGTATGCATTGTAATAGTATCTGCGTTGTAGTGTTTTGCGTTGTAAAGGTATCCGTTGTAAAATGACTTGCGTTGTAAAAAATCCGTTGTAATGGTATGCGTGCTAAAAGTACGCGTTGTAACATCATATATCCGTCAAGAAGACAAACCAACGAGGTGGGGGTGGAGGCAAAGATATCAAACCACCCCAACAATAAGTTGCCTACACCAGTGGACATTGGGAGACTGGGTTTTTGGCTTAACCAGTATCCCGACAGGTCAGCAGCCAATGTGCTTTTCTTGGGTTTCTCTGAAGGTTGTCGCATCCCAGCCCTAGGTGTGGCTCCAGTGGGGCAATGTAACAATTTGCTGTCAGCGCGCAGGCATCCCACAGTAGTGGCGCTGAAAGTTGAAAAGGAGCGTGCCTTCCTCCCTCCCCCTCTGGACGGGTTTGTGTGCTCCCCACTAGGAGTGGTCCCAAAAAAGGAGATAGGACAGTTTAGGATGATACATAACCTTTCGCTCCTCGGGGGGAGTCAGTAAATGACGCCATCGATCCCTCCCTGTGTTCGGTGACCTACTCTTCCTTTGACACCGCCTTGCAGAGAGTGAGGAGCTTAGGCCCGGGAGCAATGCTAGCCAAAACAGATATAGAGTCAGCTTTCCGCTTGTTGCCTGTGCATCCGAGTGATTATCATCTACTGGGATTTCAACTGAATCATCAATTTTATTACGATAGGTGCATGCCAATGGGGTGTGCCATTTCATGTAGATACTTTGAGACCTTCAGTACCATGCTTCACTGGGTATTCACAACGAGAACGGGCTTTGAGGAAGTGGTCCATTAACTAGACGATTTCATGGTCATGGGCCCGGCCGCTTCCAAGGTCTGCTTCAGGGCCCTGAAGGAGCTGGTGGCTCTGTTCCAGGAGTTCAGGGTCCCCCTGGCACTGAGTAAGACAGTGGGCCCCGACACATGCATGACCTTCTTGGGCATAGAGATATACACTGTGGCGGGCGAGTGCAGACTCCCCTTTGTTAAAGTTCAGGGGTTCTCCCGCTCCATTGAGGCAGCGCTTGCGGGACCTAAAGTGACCTTGCACTAGTTACAGGTATTGGTAGGGCAGCTTAACTTTGCACTGAGAATCATTCCCATGGGACGTCCTTTCTCCAGGCCAGAGCCATGGGCGGGATGTCACACAAGCATCACCGGGGTCGCTTGAGGGCAGAAGTAAGGGAGGATCTTAGAGTATGGCGCGACTTCCTGAAGGAATTCAATGGAAAGGTGGTGTGGCCCGCGCCGCAAGTATCTAGTGCAGCACTGGGCTTGTTCACGGACTCAGCTGGTAGCTGTGGATTTGGGGCCATCCTAGGACCCTCATGGTGCGGGGCACAGTGGCCATCAGAGTGGCATGAGCTAGGTTTGACTAAGAACATAGCATTCTTGGAGTTGTTTCCGATTGTAGTAGCAGTAGCAATTTGGGCTGACCAATTTAGGAACAGGTCGGTGGTGTTCTGGTCAGATAACATGGCAGTGGTTGAGGCCATCAACAGACAGGGGGCCTCTTGCAAGCACGTTCTGAGACTCTTGAAACATTTGGTGTTGGAATGTTTGAAATTGAACTTGAATTTTAAGGCTATTCACATACCAGGGGTGGATAATCATGCTGCTGACGCTTTGTCTCGTTCCAAGTTGCAGGACTTCCGGAGATTTCACCCGCAAGCGGAGGAGAGAATGACAGTGTTCCCTTCGTCACTGTGGTCGATTGGAGCTCCGCGTTAGCGGGGCTGGTAGGTGTCTCATTGAGCGACAGCACTAAGAGGGCTTATGAACAGCATTTCAATTCATACCGGTTGTTTGCAAGACAGGCGGGCATCACAGACTTGTTCTCACAGGAGGCATTGTATGGTTTTCTTCAGCTCTTAAGGGATCAGGGCAGGGCAGTCACCTATGCGAGGGCACATGTTTCAGCAGTAGGTTTCTTCGCTAAACTGGCAGGGCGGAGGGACCCGAGCTAATCCTTTGTGGTGCAGAAGGCTTTGACCGGATGGGCCAGATTAGAGGGGCCCAGGCGGGATCACCGGAGGCCCCTAGACATAGCAACTTTATCTAACATCTTAGCCGCCCTGCCCAGAGTGTGTAGTTCTCACTTTGAATGTGCGCTCTTCAGGGCTGCCTTCTCTTTAGCTTTCTATGGTGCCTTCAGGCTGAGCGAACTGGTGGGGCCTTCTAGGCAGGACCTAGGGAGGGGCTTACAGCTTCGCGATACCTATTGTTCCCCGGGGGGAGTGGAAATTATCCTGTAGAAGTCCAAAACTGATCAGGGTGGGAGGGGAGCGATTATCAAGTTGAGCGCGGCCCCCGCGATGTCAGCTTTTCCCGTGACCCTGTTGGGGGCATATTTGGCATTGCGCCCCTCTACTGGGGGGCGGGCCTTGTTTATTCATGAACAGGGCCATTGTCTGTCCCAGTACCAATTCAGGGCTGTCCTGGGCCTAGCCTTAAGGGAATTAGGCCTGGAAGGAGCGGGGTACTCCTCCCACTCCTTTAGGATTGTGGCGGCCACCTTGGCTGCAGGGGCAGGCCTGTCGTCTGACGCTGTGAAACGGGTAGGGCGATGGGCATCTAGTTGCTTCACGAGGTACATCAGACCAGAGCTGTTATGACTAATGGTGTATATGATTTTGAAGCTGGTTGTTAACTGTTCCATTTCCATCCTATTCAGTAAGATGACCGCGAAGGTGGTATGGGTTCTGGGACATTCGTTCATGCGGCGCGCCACGGTGCGGTTGCAGCAGAGACGAGTCGTGAAGCCGGCGAGCTTAAGCGGGACGGAATTCCTGTGGAGGGGCATCGGGGGCTTGAGAATTCGGCACTTCAAACGTCTCGTGGAGGAGCTCAGAGAACAAGAGGGGCAGAAAACCCCAGATTTGGTGATCATCCACCTGGGAGGAAACGACATGGTTGACAGGGGCCGTCTGGCAGTCAAGGAGGCACTACTGACCGAGTTTGCATGGCTAGGGTGGATCTTCCCTTCGGCGACAATTGCATGGTCATGCATGATCCCAAGCAGGACCTGGGGCCCCGGAGTGCGGGCTAGATCATTAAACGTTTCGGTTAGGAGACTCAACGGTGAGTTGGCCAAGTTGTGCTTAGTGAAGGGCCGCTTGCGTCCGATTCCACACAGGACGATCTCTGGAGAGGCAATGTACCATCAGGATGGGGTACATCTGTCAGACTTGGGCACCGATGCCTGGATCAGTGGATTATGGTCATTTGTACTGAACGCAGGTGGGGAGGGTGACAGACCTAAGGCCCTTGGTCACCCTTGCGGCGGAGAAGAGGCCTGCGAACACTGACATTGACTCACACGATGGGTGGGGGTCCGCCCAGCGGACTCCCCTGGCCAGCACTGAGGGGGGGGAGACGGTAATTTCTCCGCTTGGAGAAAGTTGACCACCGGCTGGGTAGGCTAGGGTGTCAGGTTCGAGCCTCCTGGGTCCCTGGGCAGCCTGGTGGTCGGGTGGTAGGCCCCGATTGGCGGACAAGGATCGGAGGTGGGGCCCACCACTCTAGGGCGCAGGTGGGTTGCACCTGGGCAGGATGCCGCCCCCGTTGTGCTGGTAGTTTTAAAATTGAAATGTCAAATTTTAAATGTCTATTTTGAGAGTGTTATCTTTTGCTGTTATGCATTTTAATTCTTGTCATGTTTATCTGGTATGCTATTAAACATGGCCTTTTTAAACCCACTCAAATCTCAGTCTTCGATGATGTGCATGTGGGTTTAAGTTCTGTGGAGTAGGGCGGGACACACTGGGGGTCCGGGGCCTATGCTCAGCGCGACATTAAGAGAGCACGCCCCTAGGACCCGGTCTCCCCAGTTCCCGCCCCCTCTTGCAACAGGCTTGGGGCGGGAGGATCGCCGTGAGGCCTCTGACCGCCCAAGTCCTTCCGGGTCATTGGTGACGCACTTCCGGTCGTGGGAGAAGGGGGCGGAGAGTTTGGCCTATTTAAGGGCCTGGGTCAGTGACCTCTGCCTCTTTGTCACCCTTCTCCCCACATCGGACGGCTGTGCTCGCTTGGGACCGGCGCCTCCCCCCTCTATCCCTAGCTAAATTCTTAAATTCCCACCCACCCGTCCCTGTGCTTAGTGGTTTGAGGGTGGAGTTGCAGAGAAGAGACCTGCGAACACTGACATTGACTCACACGATGGGTGGGGGTCCGCCCAGCGGACTCCCAAGGCCAGCACTGAGGGGGGGGGAGACGGTAAGTTCTCCGCTTGGAGAACTTACCGTCTGGGAGGCTAGGGTGTCAGGTTCGAGCCTCCTGGGTCCCTGGGCAGCCTGGTGGTCGGGTGGTAGGCCCCGATTGGTGGAAAAGGATCGGAGGTGGGGCCCACCATTCTAGGGCGCAGGTGGGTTGCACCTGGGCAGGATGCCCCCCCCGTTGTGCTGGTAGTTTTATAATTGAAATGTCAAATTTTAAATGTCAATTTTGTGAGTGTTATCTTTTGCTGTTATGCATTTTAATTCTTGTCATGTTTATGTGGTATGTTATTAAACATGGCCTTTTTAAACCCACACAAATTTCAGTCTTCGATGATGTGCATGTGGGTTTAAGTTCTGTGGGGTAGGGCGGGGACACACTGGGGGGTCCGGGGCCTATATAAAACTTCGTAAAAGAAAGAAAGAAAAAAGAAAGTAATGCACCCGCAAACAGAAAAGACCTGAAGTTGAGGTTAAAGGGTTTTAAAATGCATCAGTCTGTTATGTTGGAAACGTGGCCTAGAAGGAGGAGCACACTGGTTAAAGAAGGCAGGTAAAGGTAACCTCAGCATGTAGTGGCATTAATTTATGGATACATTGCATGATGCTGAAGAATAATAAAAGTATTTACCGGCCTTTTGCGCCCCTGATTTCAAGCAGGGATTTAAAAAAAGGTGCATGCTCAGCGTTCAATAAGAAAACTTGTATACAGCCAGTCAGCAACTGCAAATTCAACATAATTGTTCATTCTGTGGTACTGCAGGGCATCTAGAATTCAAACGTGTCAAGAAATTAAAAGACAAAGGGGGGCACAAGAGAGTTGCAACATGAATTGGTTGTTGTGACTCCTTCTCATATCTAACAGAGGCACTCCCTACCTAAGGAGAGCCGTCGATATGGCGGGTAGCCTGGGGTCAGCTGGACAGACGGGGCGTGCCGCCCGGCCGTTCCGGTTGGAGATGGCGCAGATCGGTCTGCCCGCCTCCTGCCCCAGAAGCAATTGTGTTGATTAGCGTGCATCGTTTTTCAGGGGCCAGATGGTCGGTGAACTATGCTGGCCTGTGGCGGTTGAGATCCACATTGGGGGGACCTTTCAGGCCCTTTACGGCATCCTGTTATACCAAATTTAACATCTGCATCCATTGAGCCTCTAAAGGGTGCTGCCACCTGGTCGGAAGGAGATGGCAGGGGCGTGGGGGGTTCTGGGCAATCACTAACGCGAGGTCCTTTACCTATCAACCACCGTGCAGGCGCATTTGGGCACAACCTAGCCCATGCCTTTGGGGGACAACAAACCTCTGTGTATGGGGTGCCCGCTGTAGGTATCCTAAGAATTTGCAGAGGTTGGAGACCTCCCCATAGGGAAGGGAGAGGGAAAGTGGGCTCATCCCATAAGGAGGGACCCCGAAAGGGTAAAAGAAGGTGCAGAGCCAGTCTTGATCTCACTCAGAACGGTTACAGAATATGTTTTGTTCTGGGGGGTAACCTGTTCTGTATAATTTGCAGTTTTTTCAGCACGTACCCGGGAATGCCAATGAACAGGGCATTGGCATAGTCAAGACAGGAGAGAATCAAAGCACGGGCTACTGTCTCTTTGGCCTCTCTAGGGAGCAGGGGAAATAACTTTCTATGGGCCTTGAGGGTGCCAAAGCAGACACCAGTCAATTTTTTAACATGGTCGGAGAACGGAGATCCTCACTGAACCATACCCCTAAATTTTTTGCAGGGCCACCCTCAGAGTTAGGGCAAGGTAAATCAGGGGGCCACAGAGATTGTCTAAAGGCCGGAGGGAACTGGCCATACAAGAGGACCTCCAATTTGTCCTCATTGCACTTCAAAGAGGCATGGGCAAGCCAGCGAAATACGGACGCTAGGCACGTCTGGGCGATGTTAGTGTCCAGATCTGAGCCCCTCCAGGTGAATAACAGCTGGGTGTCGTCCGCATACGCTATGATTTTTGCTCCAAGCTCCTCTGCCAGATAAATCAAAGGGGTCAAGTAAACATTGAAAAGCAGAGGGCTCAGAGTAGAGCCCTGTGGCACCCCCGTAGAGAGTTTCCTGACACAGGATAAACAGGGAGCCATGCATACCTGCTGCGTGCGAGCACCCAGAAAAGATTTGACCCACTCCCAAGCCAGGCCCATAATGCCAATAGAAGATAGCCGGGCAAGAAGCAGCTGGTGTGGCACCGTGTCAAAGGTGGCAGAAAGGTCAAGTAAAATCAAGGCCGCCCTGCCGCCCTCGTCTAGGCACTCCCTGATCACCTCCGACTTCTCCACCAAAGCGGTCTCCGGGCTATAAGCCGTTCTAAACCCGGAATGGGCTGGATGTAAAGCACCCGATGATTTGACAAAGGTCTCGAGCTGCCAAAAAACCACCAATCTCCCTGTGCCTAACAAAAATGAATGTGTCCTCATGTTACACAACTGGTGCTATGTAAAACGCTCTGATACCCGATACCTTCCGGTCAAGTTCACGCTATATAAAACTTCGTAGAAGAAAGAAAGAAAAAAGAAAGTAATGCGCCCGCAAACAGAATAGACCTAAAGTTGAGGTTAAAGGGTTTCAAAATGCATCAGACTGTTATGTTGGAAACGTGGCCTAGAATGAGGAACACAATGGTTAAATAAGGCAGGTAAAGGTAACCTCAGCATGTACTGGCATTAATTTATGGATACATTGCATGATGCTGAAGAATAATAAAAGTATTTGCCGGCCTTTTGTGCCCCTGATTTCAAGCAGGGACTTAAAAAAAGGTGCATGCTCAGCTTTCAATAAGAAAACTTGTGTACAGCCAGTCAGCAACTGCAAATTCAGCATAATTGTTCATTCTGTGGTACTGCAGGGCATCTGGAATTCAAACGTGTCAAGAAATTAAAAGACAAAGGGGGGGCACAAGAGAGTTGCAACATGAACTGGTTGTTGTGACTCCTTCTCATATCTAACAGAGGCTCTCCCCACCTAAGGAGAGCCGTCGATATGGCGGGTAGCCTGGGGTCAGCTGGACAGACGGGGCGTGCCGCCCGGCCGTTCCGGTTGGAAATGGCGTGGATCGGTCTGCCCGCCTCCTGCCCCAGAAGCAATTGTGTTGATTAGCGTGCATCGTTTTTCATGGGCCAGATAGTCGGTGAACTATGTTGGCCTGTGGCGGTTGAGGTCCACATTGGGGGGACCTTTCAGGCCCTTTACGGCATCCTGTTATACCAAATTTAACATCTGCCTCCATTGAGCCTCCAAGGGGTGCTGCCACCTGGTCGGAAGGAGATGGCAGGGGCGTGGGGGGTTCTGGGCAGACACTAACGCGAGGTCCTTTACCTATCAACCACCCGCGCAGGCGCATTTGGGAACAACCTAGCCCTGGCCTTTGGGGGACAACAAACCTCTGTGTAGGGGTGCCCGCTGTAGGTATCCTAAGAATTTGCAGTGGTTGGAGACCTCCCCATAGGGAAGGGAGAGGGAAAGTGGGCTCATCCCATAAGGAGGGACCCCGAAGGGGTAAAAGAAGGCGCAGAGCCAGTCTTGATCTCACTCAGAACGGTTACAGAATATGTTTTGTTGGTTACACAGGAACAGAACAGTTATGGTTTGGTGATTCCCATGTACTAGAGTCTCTGCTAAGGCTAGGTCACAATTATAAGCTGAAATGTAAATAATGTGGTTACTGTGTAGAAAAGTTTATAAATTGTGTTTTTTATTGTGTGTGAAATGATAATAAATACAGCCAGGGGTCTTATGACTAACCCCGGGCGGAGACCTCTGCTCTGCCCGCGGAGTGTGCAGAGATTTGTCTTCTCCGCATTCCGCGGGGAACGCGGAGAAGGCAAATCGCCGCACACTGCGGAGTGGAGTTTGCCAGCCCCCGCCTCCCTATTAAGAAATAAGTTAACATTAATTAAAAAGAAACGTAAAACCACTTACCTCTGTATTGCGGCGTCCCCAGGCTGCTGTGCTCCTCTTCCTCGGTGTATAAGTAATGCTTGAGAAAACTGTGCATCAATACAGATGTAGGTGGTCTTAAGTTTCTTTTTAATTAATGTTAACTTACTTCTTAATAGGGGGTGAAGGCAGGCAGCGGAGCGGAGCAGAGCTCTACGGAGTTTGTTTGCAACTCTGTGGACCTCCGCGTAGCCCAGCTACGCACACTACGCCCAGGTTTACTTAGGACGCCTATCCCAAAGAAATAAGAAATGGGCTTGTTGCATTGTTGTGTCATGAGGTTTGGGTAATGGTAAATATACACATTCCTGGGACATTAGCGACTCCCTGGCCCTATCATTACAGGCCTTAACTCAGTGGCGAAATGCATAGTCAAAACCAGATATTGCCAATAAATTATACAGTGCTTTCCAGGACCACTTTCAAATTCCAGCAGCGGGGTGCATGGCTTTAGGTTTTGCAAGAATCAGCAATATTTACTAATCAACTAAGAGGTAGCTTGCAAGAAAATTGAGAATGAATAAGGCTTAGAAATGGTGGTGGTGAGCCCCCTTTCAACAATCTACCTAAAAAGTAACGATGGCATTGACGCAGCTCTCTGTTCAGTTAAATACCCTGCTTTAGATCTGGCTTCAACAAACCTGAGGTCTTCAGGCAAAGGATCCAATCTGCCCAATGCAGACACCAAGTCTGCATTTCATCTACTCCCAGTGCATCAAAGGACTTCCACCTCTTGAGGTTTCAATTTAAGAGCATTTTTTCGATGATAAATGCATGCCAGTGGGGTGCTCAGTACCTTCCTCTTATTTTGAGCAATTTAGCTCCTTCATGGAATGGATTTTTAGCCATGTTGCCGGGACAAACTTGGTGATACACTATCTGGACTTGTTTTTTGGTCCCCAAAAAATCCACCAGATGTGCAGACTCATGGGACCCATTCACCAAACTTATGAGGAAGTTCAGGGTCCTGCTAGCAATGAAAAAACACTGGCCCGGATACACACCTACTCTTTTTTTAGGGTTGAGATCAATTCCCATGTGGGGAGTGCCGCCTACTGCAAGGCAATGTCCTGGCCTGGTAGGGCTCATTGCTAGCTTGTCTAAGGGCAAAAAGGTGACTATGCAAAAACTACGGGTTTGGGGGGTAACTTCATTGTGCCTTGAGGATAATTGCAATGGGCTGCCCCTTTTCCTTGTGCATCACTCAGGCAAAGTCGACATTGAAGAAAAAACAACATAGGACTTGCTTATCTGCAGGTGCCAAGCAGGATCAATTGATTTTTGGCTGTCGTTAATTGATATTATTTTGCTTGTCCATATACATTTGTGTCAGTGTATTTAATGTTATATACTTAAAAATTAAGAACTTTTAACAGTTGTCTGTCTAATGCTTTGTGTTGTGTCGGTTGGCATAGATGCAGAAGGCTCACTGTTCAAGGTGAGATGTCTTTCTTTTTGGTTCGTGTTTTGGGTTCAGGCACGCCTTGGCTACACGTTCAGCCACTTCCCAAATGTGTGTAAATGCTGCAGATGTGCATGTATCGGAATGCTACTCAGATGCCTATTTAAAGGGGCGTGTTGTCCGGGTATGTGGTGTACCTGTGTGATGGTGTATATGCTTGCAAGATGCAATGCTGGATGTATGTGGGGGTTGACATCCACGGAGGCTATTTAACTATTGGATGAACATGCAGAACCACACATTTACTATTAAAATCATATTAAATTGATGTACATTCGTAATGCATTGTCTGCAGTGTATTGTGGATGCAGGAATGTGCCAGGTATTGCATAGAGGTGTATTTGTACTGCATGGGTCAGAGGTGTGTGTGTTGTAGTTGGCTTGTGATGTACACATCCTATAGTTTAAATGTTAGACAGATGTGTTTTTGCTGGGTAGATGTATATTCCAACAGTGTAGGTTACTGAGGCATGGTTTGCAAATTAGACCTATTGAACATGTACGTGTGCTCCAATGCTTGATGAATGTGCACTCAAATGCCATATGTTGCATGCAGAGAGTGTTGTGCATGCTGAAGTGTTTTAGTGCTGCACAGATGAGTTTGCACAGGATGTGTGTTGTCTATCCATGTGTGTGCGCAAGCGATGCTTGCGTCTTACCCAACTCTGATACACGTGTTGAGTATCTGGATGCTGGAAAGATTAATGTGTGTGGGGAAGGAAGGGACACAGGACATTCTCAATGTGCAAGTGATATGTATTTTTATAATGTGCAACTGTGGGTGGAGACACCAAATCCTGCCTGCAGGTTGTCTTCGGGTGTTTATTCGCACAGGAATTCCAAATGGCTGCCTGGTGCTATCAATACTGCCTACTGTGGCTTATTGACAATATTTCTGAGGTAAGTATAAAATGTGATCATGTTTGCACGTGGCCACGTATCTGCAGGACCTCTTTTATGTACCCACAAGATCACATGTAGATACACAAACGTCCCTAAGTACGTGCCGATAGTTACTGTAAACGTCAGCGGCTTGGAAGCCCGCAAGCATGTTGGCGCTAGGCGATTAGAAGGCGCGAGATTGACAGGTCATTATCGCCGCGATCTGCCTCTCAGCAGAGGTGTCACCGGCAAACAAAAGGTTAAGAGAAGGCGCCAATTATGAGCGCTCATCTTTTGAAGGGCTATTTGAAGTCCTGAGTCCAGGAAGATAATCTGAATTTACAAGGTGCTCATGGGGGGGCGAGCACTTGCGTGAAGGGGCAGCTCCGAGCGATAAGCCATCTGACCTGCTAAGAGGTGCCCAGGTGCGCGCCTTTCACCCCTTGCTTGGGGCAGCCTCACCTCCGGGCATCCCCCGCCCCCTTTTGTTTGCTACAGCTGCGGCTGATAAATCATCCCTCCTCCTGCCATCTGACAACAACGTGAAAGGACGGCGGGAACAGAGCACGGGACAGCGCTGACTGCTTGTATCTCTTCCGTGTGTGACTCTACAACTTGTACATTTGCAATTTGTTTCTGTTTCTATCTCTTCCGTGTGTGACTTTACAACGTGTACATTTGCAATTTTTTGTTTGTATCTTTTATGTAACTCATGTAATCCTAAATCCTTATGTATCGCAACTGGTTCGTTTGTAAAGCGCTCTGACACCTTCGGGTAATGTTAGCGCTATATAAAATCGCAATAAATAAAAAAATAAAAAATGAATCTCCATTTCAGGCCATCCGCCCATTGTGCTGCGCGTCTCCGGGGCTCCAGTGAGGGTTCACCACTGCGCGCGCACGACCTGCCGGCGGCCGCGCCTGCGCGTGAATCTGAGCCGCGCATCTCTGCCTTGGTTGAAATGAGGCGCTTTATCTTTCACCCCCCTCTGACGTTTTACCAAGATTAAGCGGCAGAGAGTTCACCAGAATCGGATCTTCATCTGGAAAGAAATGTCAACAGAATACAAATCACATTTGAATATACGCCGCCCAGCGTCTCCCAGCTCAGAGGCGGGCATTAAGAATTCTGCACGAGCAACACAACAGTGCTGGGATTTTATGCAAACGCGCTGAAAAGCCTCGCCTATGCTAATGTGCGCGCTGTTGTTTTTAAATTTATTTTTACGTAACTGTAAACGAAAGAATCCAGGTCCAGAAAAACGTCACCTGGCGCGCAGCTTTTCCAAGTCCTGGGATGATTTATGTCCACTTTATGGCTGCCAAAGCCTGTAGTATCTGTGCATACATTAGGCCCTTCTCAGCTCCGAGCCTGCAGATGGAGAGATAGTCTAGGTGTTTCTTATAATTGCACCCAATTAGCTCTTTCACACCTCTCGCCCCTGATCACCCTGGAATTGGCCCCAGGCAGAAAGGCAGGAACCCTCCCAGGGATCCCGGCTTCAAAGCATCGGTGTCTGGCAAGTGTCACTTTCCCTCGGTTTCAGACATTTGCTGTAACTTACCTGTTTTCATAGGGTAATGCTGCCGTGTGTTCTGTCCTTGGCTACCTGGGGGCTGTGGGTGGGGGCTGTTTGGGATATGCAAACAACCACCTCGCCTTTTTTTTCAGTCTTAATCTGATCCTGAGCTTCCACCCTAGCGATTTTATAAGATATCCTAATTTACATGAATCCCAGATGAAAGCCTCGCTTTGGGTGTTGTTTGTTCTCATCTCCTGCTGCGATTGGAGGCCAAGCAGGTTCATCTTGAGTGGGTGAAGCGCTGTGCACGAGTCAGCAAAACAGTGCCAAGGCCCAAAAGTGGCATTTTCAGTAAAAAGCTAAGATTGAGTCACCACTTTTGGTTAAAATGGGTCAAACGATAATGGGGTATACAGCACAATTTCAAAACATATTAGACCTGATCTAACAAGAACTGTTAAAATGTGCAAAAACAGTACATTTTAAGGCATTGCAAATAGATTGCCTTTGCGACCTATGTAATTTGACCTATGCCACACATTGGTAAATTGCAAAAATACGCAAATGGGATTACCGAATCTCTACTTGGCATTTCTCAGAAATTGATATTCTGATGCTGAAAGATGACCGCTGAGGGAGTTGGAGACACACAGCATTGTTTTATAACTTAAAACCAGCACATAAACATGTGTGCAAGAATCTAACTCCAACTCTAGGGCATAACATTTTCAAAGAGCACGTCATGCTCACGTGAGATGGCATGGAGATGTATAGCATATGACAACAAGGACATTAAAGTCTGTGATTCTAAGTAATTGAAACCATCATGTCAATACTACCACAGACTACCATGTGAGAACAGTCGTCACCAGGCGCTGTAACCACTACAGCACACCTAAGTGACACAAAGTGAACTTATGCTTTTCCACAAGCACCTTGCACTCATCTTTATTCAAGGCGCTTCTGTTCTTGAGACAATCATGAACTTTTCACCTATTGTAAATAGTCTGAATGGTTATTTTATAGCCTTATACCCCGCCGTAGTGGGCTATATCGGCAATTAAAGGCCCAATCAGCTAGGGCCTTTAACAAGGGAGTGGGACTTTAATAGCCGGTATAGCCCAGCTACGAAGGGCTATAAGGCTATTTGAACAATGTTCCACTAGAGGGAACACTGTTCTAACAAATAAAACAAAGTCCTCTCAAAGCTCGAGGGGGTTTAAATCCCCTCGGCCTCCGAAAGGCCTTTGTGGAAACATTGGAATGTTGCTTTGCGGGCCTTTACCGGCTCGTAGAAGCACGGAGCACTCTATTGTTTTCAATGGAGGGCTCCACATTCCAATGTTTTGATCCAATATAAAGAATGCCTTTATATTGTTATGAAGGATGAATAACTGTATTGGAATTTGATGATTCCCTGCTGTGACGTCACAACAAAGGTTAACCAATGAAGTTGGCCATTGAAGTGATGTCACCCAGGGGAAGCTCTTTCTTCTCCTTTCTTCAGCCTCCTTGCCCAGGTCTCCAAAGATCTGAGTACCAAGGTGGAATGGCGGCAGGCGAACTCACCTGCCTACTCCTGCGTCTTCTGGGTCTCCACAGACCTAAGGAAGAAGGGAGAATGTGTGCAGTGCTGTTCCTGCGAAATCCATCTTCTAATCTGCGGAGACCTGGAGAGCCTCTTAGAGCTGCTGTCACTGTCGTGCTGACTCTCCACCCTCAGCCTCAATCTGAGAGGAGAGCACGGTTTTAGGTGAGATGGGGTGGGGCTGCACAGAGGGCAGTGCAGTTGGATGGCAGGAAGCCTGGTCTTTTCTTCAAGTTATTCCTGTTTTTTTGTAGAGGGTGTTGGGGTGAGTAGCAAAAGGAAGAATTTTTTTTACCTTTTCATTAATCTATGTTGTTTATGGCTCCCCAATATTCTCCTGCACCTGCATTCATGTTGGAATTAAAGGCAGATGCTTTTGGGTGGGAAGAGTCTTATACAACTTAAACTTATAGTTGGTGTAACTGTGTATAGTGGGAATGTTATTCACCACTGGGTTCCAAGTGACATCAAATAGACAAAGAGAACAAAGAACAACTAGAACAGTGTCTTTTTCAGTTATCCATCTATAATTCTATATGTTTTATAAGATAAAACTGATTTTATAATTTCAGTTAGATTTGCTACAGATTTATAATTTGTAAGTAAAACTTTTTCCTGATGGAACAGAAAATTCTTGAATTTTCAATGTTTTATACAGATTTTCTTTTTTTTAAAATTCTTTACAAGAAACTCTTTTTTAGCTTGGACTATTTGAATTATATAGGGAATTGTCTTGTTTACCAGAAAAATACAACAAAATGTCAATTGTAAGCCAATAGTGGTTGAGAGTTTTGTTATACAAGATGGAATAAATATGTTTGTAAAAACATAAACCAAGTCATACACCTATTGGCAACAGCAGCAGTATCAAACCCAGTTATGTGTATTGCAATTTTTTTTATTAGAACATTTATCATGACGAGAATAAAAACAGAGCAGCTTCTATGAATGTTTTCGAGTTGAGTAAGGGACCAGGAAGTTAGGGAAAATGTTTATTCCTGTATTTTTCCTTCTTTGATACAACATTTCTTTGAAGTAACTAATTGAATTTGTCATTATGGATTTTAAAATATATTTCGTGGATTTTGCGATAGGTTGTGTATTCATGTCTTTTCACAACATTTAAAGAAATGAAGCTGTAGGTCTTACGTTCACATTCCAGCAAGGTTAGCTCAGGCTTTTGTCCCTCTGATGTTAGTATATTCATTACCATTAACTGGGTGATAGTAACACCTGCTTTTTTTATAGTGCCTAGAATGGATAGATGTGATTTATATAGTGTTATCAATAGTGAGCCTAATGCTCAAAAAGGCAATACAAGAGCTTAAAAAACAACAAATATAATCTAAAAAGTAAAATAGAAAGTCATAGATTTTACAGACATTTCAGTTCAAGAACTTGACATTGTTCTGTATAGTTTCTTTCAAAACGACTACAGTGTTGGTGTTCAATTTACCTTCCATTTCTTTTTATTTTTCTAGCCTATACATTGGCTCTTCACAGTCACAAAGATAAACGAACCATTGGCAAATGCCTGACACAAGTTCCAAATTCTGACACCTACTGCATAGGCAAAGCCAATCAAGGAACATATAGAGACTTAAGGGCCAATTTAGAGTTTGGTTCATGGAGTTTTACTCTGTCACTCTTACTGCCAAATTCTCAAATGTCCACCGGCCCTGCCGACATCTCTAGCATTGGCAGGAGCTGCTGTCCGGGTGGTTCCTGTCAATGTAATGTAAGTTTGATGGACAGCTCCATCAACATGACAAAGCTGCATGGAAAACTTATAATGTTTTTTCATTTTAATTTGTATTTTCTGAAACAAAAATCCAAAGTGGGATTTTCTTTCGGAAAATTAAAAAAAAACAGAATGCCCCCCTTTCCATGAGAGTTTTCTCCCATGATGAGGGGAACATTTAGCAGTTTTCACTGCCCCTTCCCACCAGGTTTTACCTCACGGTGATGGACAGTGAAAACTGGCTATGTGTTCGCTCATTCTAAATCAGGTGGGTGAACACATGGACAGAGCTCCCGTGGCCCTAACTCTGTTGGGCTGTTGGAGTGTTATGTCAGGGTCAGAGATAGAGTGAGCTCCATGTCAACATAATGAAGGTCCGCCTGTGTCTACAAGAGATGGGCGGACCTTCAGTTTGGTGGAGCCGAGATGGCAATGGAGACAAAGACGAAATTAGCAGTATGAGCCAGCCATTGCATGTTCACAATCTCTTCGACATTCTCAATGGGCTTCCCTGAACATCAAAGTTCACAGGGGACCTGAGATTTCCAAACTGATTATTCTGCACATTTGCGAAAATGATATGATGAACTGTAGCCGAACAGCCCTTATTCAACTTTGAATTTGAATTTAAATTTAAAAAACATTTATTAAGCGCACGTATACTTGGCAGTTTCTTGGCGCTGGAGGATGCAAAAAACCTAGGAAACAGGGGAATGAGGACTAATGCGAGAAAGCTTGCTGGAAAAGAAAGGTTTTGAGCGCCTTACGGAACTCCAGATAGGAGGGTGTAGATCTAATAGTAGAAGGAAGACAATTCCAAAAAGTGGGACCAAGAACAGCGAATTTCATGCCCCCCAACTTACTCTTCCTAAACCGCGGCACCGAGAGAAGGGACTGGGTGGAAGAGCGTAGTTCTCGAGCGGGACTGTAGATGTTAATTTCCGAGTTTAAAAAAGCTGGGGCAGTTCCGGCACGGGCCTGAAACGTAGTGCATCCCAGCTTGAAGAGAGCCCGCTCTCTAACGGGGAGCCAGTGCAAGGCCTTTAGTAGGGGAATGATATGGTGCGATTTGGGAAGACCATAAATGAGGCGAGCAGCTTGGCTCTGGACCAGTTGGAGTCGCCGAAGGGCATAGGCGGGAACGCCATTGTACAAGATGTTACCGTAATCTAGGCGCGATAGAACCATCGCCATCAAGATAAGTTTCAAAGCAGGAAAAGAAAAGAATCTGGAGATCTTTCTAATGGTGCGAAGGGTAAAAAAGGAAGATGAGACCACCGTGCTAATCTGGGAGTGCAGGGTAAGATGTTGGTTCAGCGTGATCCCAAGTGTTTTAACTGAGTGGGAAGGTGAAGGAGGGGAACCAAGGGAGACGAGCCAAAACGTGGAAGTCGAGGGACTGGATGTACCACCGGTGAGGACCAACTCAGTTTTATCTGGGTTAAGTTTAAGGTGGTTAAAGTTCATCCAGTCCCTGATGAAAACCATAACTGATTGAAAACTGTGAATGGACTCAGGGGAGTGTGAAAGGTTAAAAATGAGCTGGAGGTCATCAGCATAATTGAAAACCGTGGCCTCCAGCTGCTGTAAAGCAAAAATCAGAGGGTAGATGTACAAATTAAAAAGAAGGGGGGAAAGGGAAGAACCCTGAGGGACACCACACTGCACCTTGCACGGGGGGGCAGAAAAGTCTGCTAGGTGAACAGCCTGAGTGCGGTCGTTCAAAAAGGAAGTAAGCCAAGCCAGGACGGGCCCCCTGACGCCCGCCGCCTCGACACGGGTAAGAAGGATGGAATGATCAACCGGCGGATAAATCAAGGAGGACCAGAGCCTGGGGCCGATTGACGTCCATCCCCTCCCTGAGCTTGTCCAAGACTGAGACCACCACTTTCTCGGTGGAATGGAGTGGACGAAAGCCAGCCTGGCAGGCGGCTAAACAGCCGTTGTCCTCGACAAAGGAGCTGAGGATTGTGGTAATATGGCACTCCAGGATTTTAGCCAAGTAGGAAAGGAGGGAAATGGGATGGTAGTTAGAGAGGGAGGAGGGGTCCGCTCCGGTTTTTTTTTAAATAGGGATAATTGTTGCCGATTTGTGATGGTTGGGGACAATGCCTTGTTTGAGGAAATCATTGAGAAAAGCCAAGGGGGGCGCAGGGCAAGCTAGGAAGATCTCTCTCAATGCAAAAGCAGGGCAAACATCGGAAGGCAGGCACGCTCAGCCTGAAGCACAGCCAGATTTTTCTTCTTAAGGTCATTGGTAAACCATTTGTTTGCATTGTGGGCGCGGCTGACTGTGACGCGTCTCAATGGAGCCACTTGATCACATGCCCTGGAAAGCCATTCATTGATGGCAACTACTTGAGAAGAGGGGGCGAGCTCCTCTAGGGTAGGGCAGGAACTTTGAAGGGAAGAACAAAGGGAGGTCATGTCAACCCTGTTCCAATTGCGGGCCCAGGTTTTCTTAGGGAAGGAGGGGTGTTTAGCAAGGCTAAGGTCAAGAAAAAACGAGATTAAAAAATGATCGACCAAAGACAGGGTGTAATGATTGGGGACGTGACCGGAACGTTGAGAGACCAAATTTGGTCCAGGGTATGCCCCCGAACGTGAGTGGGTATATGAACCTGCGGTACAAAGTTTAGACTATAAAGGAGATCGGTGAAGTCTTTGGACACCGCGTCTTCCGCGGGGTCGTATGGCTAAAAATTAAAATCCCCAAGAACTAGGACAGAGGAGTTGTTAACTGCTAGCGTAGCGAGCAGCTCCTGGAACCCAGTGATAAAATGAGGTATTGATTGGGGAGGGGGCGATAGACAAGAACACAAGTGATGGGGACTTGAAAAGAAGCAGAGCGAATCACCAGACAGTCCACTGACATGATGGGCGGAGAGGAAAGCAATTGAAAATTAAGGTCAGAGCGAACAATCAGGGCAACTCCACCTCCTACCTTGCCTGCCGGTCGATCGGAACGCAGGACATAGTAGGAGGAGGGGAGAGCTGCGAGTATGTTGGGTAGGGAATATGGGCAGAACCACGTCTCTGTCAAAAACAGGAGGTCAGGCTTGTGGAATCAAGAAACACAAATAGTTCAAGGTGGTGCTTGACTGCCGATCTAGTATTTAGAAGAAAGGACAAGATGGCGGACGCCGAGTTGGGCGGGGGGGGGATCCTAGGAATGGGGAGGGGGAGGTGTAATGAAGGCAGAGTGGCTGAAAGGGGGGGCACAAGATGGGGCCGGGCAATCCCAAGGTTGGCAATTTGGGCAGCGGTTTTGAGGCTAGTAATCCAAGGGCCCTGGTAGGAGCGAAGTTCTTCCGAGGTGTACGTTAAAAACTGGGCATAGCGGAGTGCCCCTTCCCGGTCGGCCATGGACGGGCGCAGATGGGCTTGCCTTTGGCGCGCCCGCTGCACGTTTCTGCTGCGCGTTTCCGCTTCGCGTGCGCATAGGGGGTCCCTCAAATAGGTCTAAAGCACGAAAGGCTAGAGCGCTGACCTAAGGAGCCTATGGCGCCCCTTCCCAATATGGCGCCAGCAACCCCGTCAGCCCTCCGG
Source organism: Lissotriton vulgaris (assembly GCF_964263255.1). Taxonomy (NCBI): domain Eukaryota; kingdom Metazoa; phylum Chordata; class Amphibia; order Caudata; family Salamandridae; genus Lissotriton; species Lissotriton vulgaris. Next base: position 1,979,732,391 of record NC_141693.1, read on the forward strand.
TAACAAATGGCACACAGCTGTGCCGGAACGGGGCTAGAGGAGCTGGCAGATGGAGGAGAGGGACGGCAGCACAGGTGGGCGTGAAGCGCACAAATTTTAAAATAGCACAGATTAAAAGCAAAGGCGAGGTAGGCCAGCGCACTCGACAACAGCGTCCTCGAGCCCTCTGCCACTGGGCTGAATGCGTCCGCTGCGCGAGCACAAGGGCGACCCTCAAATAGGTCTAAAGCGCGAAAGGCAAGAGCGCTGACCTAAGGAGCCTATGGCGCCCCTTCCCTATATGGCGCCAGCAACCCTGTCAGCCCTCCGGTAACAAACGGCACACAGCCATGCCAGAACGGGGCTAGTGGAACTGGCAGATGGAGGAGAGGGAGGGCAGCACAGGTGAGCGCGAAGCGCACAAATTTTAAAATAGCACTTTTGATGGAGGTATCTGCAAATTTGATTTGGTATTTTCCTTGTGCAGTAATAGATGGTCACAGACCACATCAACGAGAGTTTTGAGGCATAACCATTCTATCAAAGGTTTAATTCATTCGACCAGGTGGTTGAATGGGCTTATGGACAAACTTCTCAGGGCATGTCATTTGAGATGTGTGTCACATAAGTGCCTAAAGAGCAGTGGTTGAAGTGGGTGGGATCGGCAGGGCACGGCGTGCCCTTACTTCTTTAATTTAATACAGTCCGTTCCCCTACTTTATTATTTTAGATATGCATCCCAGAATGGCCGAAATAGCCCGGCCGTTCGTGGCTGTTGAAGCGGAGCCCAGGCTCCCCGCGCCCCCGGGGACCAGAGCAGCGCTGGAGGCTCCTCTCCAGACCAGGGATATATGGTTCTCCCGGACCTGCAGGATCACCATGCAGCCCCCTCCGAGAAAGGTGAGCCCTGGCCGCGCTCCTCTGCCGCCCCACGTCTGCAGCAGCCCCCGCAATTCTGGGCCAGCAGAGAGGGCCCGTGCGGAGCGGCCCTCGGGGCACACACACCCCTCCCCAAAACAAAGCAGCAGATGCAGGCAGCAGCCCTGCAGCCACATGCGAATGAAAGGAACTACGTCAGCCAGCAAGACATGGTTCATTCTGCGGCGTCCCATTCTCTAGACCAGGGGTCTTCAATCTGTGGGGCGCGACCCCCAGGGGGGTCGTGGAGTCCTGGGAAGGGGGTCGCAAATTGTCAGTTTGCCTTAGTGGCGTCGGGTTAATTGAGGGTGCTCACGGCGGAGGCCTAATTCACACCAAGGGGTGAAAAACAACAAAGCCTCATTAACAAGTAAAAGGTCTTTTAAAGACCTGTGAAGTACTGGGGTGCGGCTTTGTGTGTGTCCCTGAAGGTGTTTAAGGCCGGCTCACATACACGAGGAGGAGAAGGGATGGGGAGCAGAGGAGGGTGGCTGGGGGAGGAGGCTGTAGCTCCTTGAGTTCAATGGACGTTGCGCGCCTGGAGCTGTGGGTCCTGCCTGTAAAGCACAAAGCACGAACCCTCATACTTGGCGCCTGTGCAGAGAAATGTGCCTGAGAGTCTGTTCTTCAGGTGAGATGTTGATACAGCCTGTCCGCCCCCAGCAGGGAGGCACAGAGATGCCCTCCCATGAGAGAGGAAGAAGACGCAGAGAGATACTGACCCCCCCACCCCCCCTCCGCTTCTCCCCCTATGAGAGAGACACAGAAAAGGTGGGTGAATGAATGGATGAAAGGGTGGATGCATGAAGGATGCATGTATGGATGGATAAAAGGTTGCATGGATCATGATGGATGGATGTGTGAAAAGGTGGGTGGATAAATGATGGGTGAATGGATGGATGGATGAAGGATGAATGTATGGATGTAAGTATGAAAGGGTGGTTGCATGAAGGATGGATGGATGGATATGTGAAAAGGTGGGTGGATGAATGATGAGTGGATGGATGGATGGATGAAAGGGTGGATGGATGAAGTATGGATGGATGATGGATGGATGGATGGATGGAAGGAAGGATGAAACAGTAAATGGGTAAAGGATGGATGTATGGATGGATAAAAGGTTGCATGGATGAATGATGGATGGATGGATGTGTGGAAAATGTGGGTGGATGAATGATGGGTGAATGAATGAATGAAAGGGTGGATAGATGAAGGATGTATGTATGGATGGAAGGAAGGATGAAACGGTAGATGGATGAAGGATGGATGGATGGATAGATGGATAAAAGGTTGCATGGATGAATGATGGATGGATGTGTGAAAAGGGGGTGGATGAATGATGGGTGAATGAATGGATGAAAGTGTGGATAGATGAAGGATGTATGTATGGATGGAAGGAAGGATGAAATGGTAGATGGATGAAGGATGGATGTATGGATAGATGGATAAAAGGTTGCATGGATGAATGATGGATGGATGTGTGAAAAGGGGGTGGATGAATGATGGGTGAATGGATGGATAAAAGTGTGGATAGATGAAGGATGTATGTATGGATGGAAGGAAGGATGAAATGGTAGATGGATGAAGGATGGATGTATGGATGGATAAAAGGTTGCATGGATCATGATGGATGGATGGATGTGTGAAAAGGTGGGTGGATGAATGGTGGATGGGTGGATGGATGGATGAAAGGGTGGGTGTATGAAGGATGGATGTAAGGATGAAAGGTGAATGGATAAAGGATGGATGTATAGATGGAAGGGTGAAAGGGTGGATGGATGAAGGATGGATGTATGGATGAAAGGGTGGATGGATGAAGGATGGATTTATGGATGGAAGGATGAAAGGGTGGATGGATGAAGGATAGATGTATGGATGGATAAAAGGTTGCATGGATGAATGATGGATGGTTGTGTGAAAAGGTGGGTGGATGAATGATGGATGGATGGAAGGGTGGATGGGTAAACGATGGATGTAAGGATGAAAGAGTGGATGGATGAAGGATGGATGTACGGATGGAAGGATGAAAGGGTGGATGGATGAAGGATGGATGGATGAAAGGGTGGATGGATGAAGAATGGATGTATGGATGTGTGAAAGTGTGGGTGGATGAATGATGGATGAATGTGATGAGGTCTAACAGGCGCATTTATGGCTGTCGGTAGTTGTTGATGATGAGGAGTACCAGTTTCTAGAAACTTTTGTTGGAAGGGGGTCCTTAAGCCTAAAATGTATTTGCAAGGGGGTCTCGGCATCAAAAAATTTGAAGACCTCTGCTCTAGACTGTTGCCCTGGAGCCTGTGTGGGTCTTCTTTCGACCTGGGAGAATGGCTTGGACACTGTTGCCACCGCTGCCCAGGGCCTGTGCTCACAGATTTCACGGCTGTGCTTCGGAGACCGCCTGCCCCCCCCCCTTTTGGCTGTCTGGCTCCTTTCTCCTTCTGGTTCTTCCTCCGTTGGTTCGGCTCCCTGGTTTTCTTTGAACTTGGCCCTCGTAACTTCTGGACTGGAACTCGTGTGCGTCCTGCCATTTTGAGACCATCTCCTGTTGTTGCTCTTGACCTTGGTCCACCATCTTGCGAAACAGCAGACATTCTACTGCCCTGCCTTGGTGCTGTGACTGCGCCCCCCCCTCCGACCCCACTCTGCTCTCCTGGTTTTTTGGGTCTTGACCTGGGTGCATCTTGCCATGGTGAGACGGTTTCCATCGATGCCCACGACCCAGGTCTTTTTATTTCTTTTTACTTCTCTTTTCACTTTGTTAATATGTGATATATACTTGTCCAAGCCTAATAGCTGGTAAAATGGAATCCTGAGAAAATCTATTTGTGTATATATATCTATATAGAGATAACTCTAACCACTAGTATATGTAGTACACCTTTTACCCACTACCATTCTTATGTGATTCTTAGAGTTTATCCATCTGTATCTCTTCCTTGAGTGACTTTTCAACTTGTATATTTGCAATTTTTTCTGTTTGTATCTCGGCAATTTTTTTCTCCAGTTTGTATCTTTTATGTAACTCATGTAATCCTAAGTTGTTATGTATCGCAACTAGTTCTTTTGTAAAGCGCTCTGACACCTTCGGGTAATGTTCGCGCTATATAAAATCGCAATAAATAAATAAATAAAAATAAAAGGACGGGCGGGCACAGAAAGAAAAGGGCTGTCGCTTCCTTCTTGGCCAGAGAAGTCAAGGACAGTGTCCACTTCTCCTGCTCCACCGCTAGCAAATGCCCCCTCTCTTTCTCTAATTCTCTACCTTTTTGTCGTGCTCCAGGTCACTTGTTGAAAATCGTGACTTTTCTTTCCTCCGCTTTCCTTCATTTGTTCCCCTGCGAAATGGATCCAAAAAAAGAGGGAACACTGTTGCTCAAATGTCTTTTTATGACATATTTCTATGGAGCATAGGGAGGAGAGGAAAAAAAGGTTTAAAATTTGAACAATAAATACATAATTAAATAAAGCAAGAGTGAGTGGTGGCAAATTGGCCAGATTTATTTTATTCACCCCCAAACACATTAGCGGCACTTTACAGTGTTTGACAATCTTTCTTTGAACAGCATTTTTCCCCAAGTGGGGAAGTGCGCCATTCACGGAGGTACTGCAATACCTGCTTGAAGAGTGGATTGGAAAACGATTAATGTGATCCTTATCAGTTGTTTTCCCTATTTTAGTTCATAACATGGGTACCGCAGCTCTGTGTTCATGGATGTGGTCTTTTTAAACCATACTGCCTATGTTTTGTAAGGATATAAGCAATGGACACTGAACCGGGCCCCGTTCGAGCCCTGTAGTCATGTGCTTAACTTTTCAGGTAAAAACGTTCATTGATTTCTGAATAATGAGTGTAAAAAGTGTTAAGTTGTATTCCCTACGAGTGTTTGCTTTTTCCAGAATGTTGTTACTTTTTTCAGCCAGCGTATTACTCTTGTCTAGTATATAATTTTAATTGAATCTCACCTAGGTGTCATAGAGGGGCGCAATTTGGTTGTAGTTGAAGGCAGTGCGCTTTTCTATAACTAGGGCAGTACGGTTTCCAGTGGGGGAGAGGATGTGCCACTTCTTTGGCCAGAGATGCCGAATTTGGAACTGGGGAACCAGATTCAGCCTTTATGACTAGTCCACCAGACTGATCTCCTGAGAGAGCACATTCCCCTGCTAGACCTTAAAAGGCCCTGCTAGACCTTAAAAGCCCTGGTGTCTTAGCATCAGCAGGTGGGCCCTAGGGGTGGCAAGTGTGTGTTAATCTTCAAGGCAATCCATACTGAAGTTCACCTTCAGTCTTGTCTGCGAAGAAGCACACCTTAGAGCGACAGTGACTCTGTCCCTGAGGTCCCAGGACCCTTGATGCCGGTCCACCTCACCCATTGGTACCTCCATTAGCCTTGTTTCAGCAGTAGTAGCTGCAGCTCATCAGGGCTCGGCAATGCAGGATTTGCACGCACACCAAAATAAGTTCACAAACTTAACAGTCTCTTTGCTTCACGCACAAGCACTTTCAACATGAGCTGCCTGCTTTGAAGTCGCTGGAATTATGCAGCAAGTCAGGACAAAATTATGCTGCAGCGTTAACTAAATTATGCTGCAAGAAAAAGCCTGCAGCGTAATTCGGTATATTTCCAAATACTTTATTATTTTGACATTTTTACGTATACTAACAGTCTCTGCAAATATTTTGACTCCAGTTCAACATACAACTGTAGCAGTGATAAAGGTAACCACTCAACCTTTGCAAAGGGCCCTTCACCTCGTAGCAACATAAGTCACATTTTTAGTAGCTTATCATCCGTTTGAGCTACAAACAATTTATTAGTTAAAAGCGTCAGATAATTCAGCAGATGATGTATTATGTAGCAAATATGGCAGAGCCATAATTATATGGAAACCATTTGCAAAATATGACATTTTGCCATTCATGTTTTAACTGCTTTTTTGGAAAAGGGCAGGAAAAGCGCTAATGACAGAAACTGCACGGCTGAGAGACAAATGGCATGTGATAGCACTTTGAAGCGTATTTGGGACATTCTGTGATTGGATACGTATCCCAATCTGTCAATGTATTTTAATGTCAATTTTAATTCAATAACGTAATGAGCTGTAACTGGTCTGAGAAATGCAACACAAATACTAAAAATTGGTATTCTTTGCTCCTTCTTGCCACACCTCTGACTCCGCCCACTGCCCTAATCCTCTGGTTATTTCCATCCTCTGATTCTCCGCCCACAGTTCCCCTAATTTTTTTCTCCCACTTCGACCACTGCTAAAGAGTGAACAATTCTTTCAGAAGGACACTTGTCTGCTGTAAGCACTGAAGTCATCGTAGATGAGCTTTTCTCCTTTACCATTTTACTTTGAGTTAGGCAGGGCAGGTCAAATGGTCAGTAGGCCATGGCCAGATTTGGTTGGTTAGGCTTGCAGCTGGCATTGATCTGGTTGTATCACCATTTCCCATAGTATATCTGAGTCATATTATCATCTTTGTTATTTTACCCCATGTGTGGGAGCAGTAGGGTTCTTACAGCCAGATTCCTCAAAGTAAATTCGGCTCGCAAAGGGCCAGATTCTGAGAATCTGGCCCTTTGCAAGCGCTATTTTTGCATTTGGGATTCATCATCCCAAATGCAAAAATCGCTATTATAGAAATGGCTAAATTGCGATGAATTGCATTTAAGGAATCTCAATTTGAGATTCCTTAAATGCAATTCATATACCATTTAAAAATTGCGAATTCGCAATCTGGGGCCGCTATTTACTGCGAAGTTAAACTACGTGGTAAATAGTGAAAACTTTGAAAAATCCACTAAAGTGCATTTTTCAAAGTTTCATGTTGCGCACACACATGCCCTAAGGGCATGTGTGTGCGCAACATATGTGTACACATCAATTTCAGGGGTGCAACAGGGTGTCCTTTGGACACCCCTGCACCCTTGAAATCGCAATCTCAATTTGCGAATCGCTAATTGCGATTAGCAAATTGAGATGGTCTTCCCATTCATTCCTATGGGCCTCCAGGCCCATAGGAATGAATGCAGAGATATTCCTTAATTGCGACTCGCAATTTGCGAGTCGCAATTAAGGAATTATTAGAAATCGCTATTTTTGAATGGATTTCTTGATGAATAGCATTTTGCTATTCCTTAATAGCGAATCAGTATTTTTCGCTATTAAGGAATCGCAAAATGTGTTCTTCATGAATCTGGGGGTTAGTGCCACTGGCTGGGGATGGCAAAATTCTGGATATTCAAGCCCTTGTTCAAGACCTTCGTTGGGTCATGAATGGAATCGCTCCTAGATGCCAGCTCCTTCTGCAGATCACATGGTTAGCGGAGATGGGCTGGCGCCATGAGTCAGCGTTCTGACTTGGTTACCCAGGATTATCTCCCAGAAGGGGTGTGGGCTTGGAATGTCATCTTCTGTCATGGTTCATTTTAAATGAAACTTTTGAACTAAACGCCCCGGGTGGGGCATTTGAGATAAGGTAAATAATGAGACTGGGCTTTATATTTTGAAAATGTTAAAAATGGTTGGGCATTAATCTGCTTGACAGGTGGCATAGTATGCGTTGGTTGGGGCCTGAGTCGGTGTTCGCTGAAATGTTACAAATTATTGCAACAATGTATGTTGTCTTGTTTTAAGAATGGAATGTAAATAATTAAATATGGCCCACGATTTGAATCTCTAAACCACAATAATTGTTGTTGGGCCTATCTTGTTTCCAATGCTGACACCACACTCACTCTCGGTGTTTTGCTCCTATTATCTCGGAACTCACAAAAGCTGGTGTAGAGTTGTCTTTTCAATGCTGCGTGAGAGGAGTATGCATGTGTCTGCATGCCTCTGGGTGGCGGTCATTAGTGCCCTAGGGAGGAAGTTTAAACATTGTATCTTCATGCGTGAGGAAGAATGAGCTAAATGCCTATGTCGGTATATGTTTGGAATAATTGACGGTGCCTGCGGGGAGTTTGCTGTTGTGTGTATGAACGCACTCAATGATTCATGAAATGCTTGCAGGCAACTTCACTGTTCAATGAGGCCTGGGCCTCATCTGCACCAGCATGAGTCTTACAGGAAGAAGATCTCCTGTTTGAAGAACAATGAACGAGGCCCCTCGTAGAGAGCAGACTAGATCCATGAGGATCCAAAGGTTGGCACAGAGTCAGGTCCCAGCTACCAAAAGGTGGATTCCCCAGCACCATTCAGACCCCAACCTATCTTAAAGACAAAGAGATGTCCAAGGAGAGCAGAACTGATGTATTTTGTGCAAGGAATATGTTGTGATAAATAAAAGATACAATCCAATGATGTTCTTCAAGTAGATTTATTCTTCAAGGAAAGACCTGAACATCTTCATGCCAGACACAGCTGGACCAACTGCTCACTGATGCCACAGGCATGACATCATCTTAGAACCATCTAAGGCATCATAAGGATGCAACATTCTAATGAGTGAAACATGTGAGTACTGATAAAGTGATGAACCACATGACATATAAATATAACAGAATAACTCAGCAAAGAGCTGTGAATCCCCACTGTTTCTTTGGGGCCAACCCAGCCCTATTCCATCTTCACAAGACATGAGCTCTAAAGGCGGAAAGAGGAATCCAAATTCCATGACTTCAGTATAAGCAGTAACTGAGCAACATTCCTCTGGTCACCACTGATAGGGTTGCCATCCATGGAGGATGAGACCGGGTAGATAGTACTTCAACACTACAGACTTGCAGGACTGTAACCGAGTTTTAGCCATCACTTAGATGCATGCCACGTTGCCGGCATGAGACATATAGCACAACATTGTGGCTCTCTGAAGTCCGAGAGGTGATGGACCACACAATAATTCACAGATTTCGTCCAACCTCACTGCTCACTTTTTACTAGACTATAACAGGCATAGGACATTTCTGGGCTGCCTGTGTGGTTTAACCATGTACTATCAGAGGTTTCTCATCACAGTTGAAGCGAGTGAGCCCCGAGGATCGAAGTAAGAATAAATGCAATAGTGTATGTTCCCCAAATGTGTAAGTGACTTACAAATTGACTTGACGATTTAGGTAATCGTAGTTGCATACATCATCACCTCGGCCATCATGTCTTCCATCCACTAAGAGGGGCCCACCGACCCTTGCCATCACCACCTGTACAACTTCTCATCTAAACTAATCAGCACTTAACTCACCAGATTCCTCAAAACCTCCATCTCCACAGCAACCTTCCTGGACAGATGGAAACACACGGACGTCAGACCCTTCCTAAAAAAAGCCTCCGCAGACCCCAACAATCTCAAAATATGGTCCAATCTCTCTGCTCCCCTTCGAGGCCAAAGTTCTTGAGAAAGCCATCAACCCGCAGCTCACCAAATTTCTGGAACAAAACCACCTATTGATGCCTCCCAAACAGGATTCCGTGGCAACCATAGCACTGAGATACTGATTGCTACCAAACTTCGGTGAGTTCTGCTGGCGCTCCATTAGGAGTCTGGTTTTTAAACTAATTTTTCATTGTTCTTTTACTGCTCACTTTGTTTAGCTGCTGATTTGGACATTGCACTAGAAACTGGGCACTTTTCATACCGCGCTCATGTGCTCCGACCCCGGTCCACCGCAGCTAACGCTGTTTGAGTGGAGGGCAGACACACACGACGCAAGACACCCCCCTGGCACGTCAGACGCTGACGGCAGGCACGTGGGAGTGTACTTTAACAAGTGAGCCGAGCGCGCAGCTTACTTTGGTGAGTTCTGCTGGCGCTCCATTAGGAGTCTGGTTTTAAAAAAAAAATTGTCATTGTGCTTTTACTGCTCACCTTGTTTAGCTACTGATTTGGACATTGCACTAGGCACTGAGCACTATTCATACCGCGCTCGTCTTCTCCGACCCCGGTCCACCGCAGCTAATGCTGTTTGAGTGGAGGGCGGACACACACGGCGCGACACCCCTACCCCACCAGCGCATCAGACGCTGACGGCAGGCAGGCGGGAATGTACTTAAAAACATTTATAACCTGGACGCACAGCGGACACGCGCAGCGGGCGCGCCGCTGGTGCGCCAAAGGCGCGACTAAGGCAAGCCCGTCTGCGCCCGTTTGCGCTCGGCCCGTGCTCAGGGCCAGTCCCCCTGGCTCTTTTGCCCCAGGGAGGATATGTTATTCTAGAGATACTCTAATGAACCTTGACCCTTTGAGGGGGGAGGCGAACTGCCTAGATTTTTGCCTAATACCCACCTTAAAGATCAAGCAGCTCCTTGCATAAACTGCTTGTTATCTCTTCCACAGATTATGCCTCTCCCCAGTAAATAGCTGTCCATTTCGACTAGAAGCAATCGCAGGCAAAATGATTGCGTGCTAAGCAAACTGCCGTTAGATAACGTAACAGAGATGTTGCCTGGCTCACTGAGAAATTATGGTGTAAAATGCGGTCCGCTTAATGTAAGATCGCTTCCTAAGCACTCCACAGAAATACAGTTACTAATAGAGATACATAACCTAGATGCTCTGTTTATGACAGAGACATGGACCACAGCAGGACTGGAGTTAGAGTTGGAACCGGCCAGCCCAGCGGGACATAAGGCTTTTCACAAACCAAGATCCAGGGGTCGGGGAGGTGGGATTGGAATAATTTTTAAAGAAGCATTGAATATCTCCCGCTAGATATAGATAAAGTCACTTGCGCGGAAATATTGGGCTTTTCTGTTAAGGATCAGACAGGGCACTCTCTCATGGGTATGATCTGTGACAGGCCACCAGGGGTCATCAACGCACAACAACAGTAAGAACTGATTGACGCAAATAATAACATGGCCCTTACCCACACCAGGCTTTCAGTCCTGGGAGACTTTAATCTGTGGGCTAATGGAAAAATGGACACAGCATTCAGTCCTGTGCAAACCTGAGCCTGATACAATGGGTGATAGAACCAACGCACATAGAAGGCCACATCCTAGACCTGATATTTGCTGAGGAAGGCCTTATCACTATAGGGAAACCTCTACCGGTGGGGTGGTCAGACCACCATCTGGCCAATTTTAGCGTGTCAATTATAAGCAAGACGAGGCCCTCTAATAGACAAGAAAGGACCTTCCATGGTAGGGACTGGAAAGGATTACTCAGAAAGGCAAAAACTGGCCCTCTATTCCAGATAGGGACCCTGTTTAACCCTGAGGAACAGGTAACAGAGAACTACACAGCCCTCTGCGAGCACTTAATCAGGAAGATCGACCAGCTTGCTCCGTTAAATTATATTAGGAAAGGAGGCAGTCCCTCAGCTCCATGGTATACATAGAACTTAAGGAATCTTAAGTTGGCCTGCAAAATGGCAGAAAGACAGTGGAGGAAGAACTACATGGAAAAGGATACATTTAGCTGGAGGCTTACTCTAATAAAATACAAAAGAGAAATAGCCACTGCTAAAGCAGAATACTTCACCTCCACCATCCTCAAATCATCTAACAAATCTAGGGACATCTTCAGGATAGTGAGAGACATGACCCACCCTGACTGCACTAACAGTAAAATCAAACCCACTCAGGAGTTGGGTGATGGGCTGGCTCTATTCTTCCAAGAAAAAATTAACAAGATCGTGGAAGGCCTGAAAGATGTGACCTCATTCGGTCCTTCAGACCAGGAAAAGGGGGAGATAAGGTTACCATGGATGATCTCCCAATACCCTCGGAAGAGGAGTTTTCTCAAGTGGCCCTAGGAATCTCTTCAGGGTCACCCTTGGATCCTATCCCCCACAAGATAATGAAAGAACTCGGATTAGAGATTTTTCCTATCCTACGTCAGCTGTGCTGCCAATCCCTCAACAATGGAGTGGTGCACCCAGCTGGAAGCAGGCTATTATTACGCCGCTCCTGAAAAAACCCACACTGGACCCAGGCTGCCATAAAAACTATAGGCCAAAATCCCTCTTACCTTACCTTAAGATCTTGGAATGTCTGGTTAGCATGGCGTTGTCCCTCTTTCTGGAGACAAATAACAAACTGGAAGAGGAGCAATCTGGGTTCAGACCCAGTGATGGAACAGAGACAGCCTTGGTGACTGTTTTAGATAACCTTCGAATGCGGGCGGACAGGGGTCAATCGGCAACCTTAATATTGCTAGACCTGTCTGCCGCATTCGACACGGTCAACCACAATATAATTCTCTTGAGGCCGGAAATCCTAGGAGTGACAGTTGTGGCATTGAGATGGATGAGCTCCTACCTATCTGCTAGATGGCAAGCAGTAGCGCTCCCTCCGTATCAATCGGAGTTTGTAAAAAATGAACACGGGGTACCTCAGGGGTCCTTGATCAGCCCTATTCTGTTCAATGCATATATGCGACCATTGCTGAAGATTATAAAAATGCACAACATCAGCGTGATTAATTACGCCGATGATACCCAGCTTATGGTGTCCGTGGACTGCGACCAGGTGGATTCCCTGGAAAGCTTTCACGCCTGTATGCTTGAAATGGTGAAATGGTTGAAGGATAACTCGCTTCAATTCAACAGCGAGAAAACGGAGATTCTACACTGTAAGGTGGGGGGGATACCTCGAGGATTGTCAACTGGCTTTTGGCCAATAACCACAGATGGCCCGTTGACATCAGTGAGCACAGTACGCAGTCTGGGGGTCAGTTTTAATGAAAAGCTGAATCTGGAATCCCATGTCAACAGACTGGTGGGAGGTTGGTATACTCTCAGCCGAGGACTTTGGAAAGTTCTACCATTGCTGCCAGTCCAGGCAAGAACCACGGTAGTCAGGAGCATTATACTGAGCCGCCTGGATTACTGTAATGCCCTGCTCTTAGAGTCCTCGGGATATCTGATTGCCAGACTCCAGAGTATACAGGCAGCAGCAGCAAAGCTTTCTCTGACTCGAGCACGCCGCTCCTTGACGACACAAGTACTGGCAGAGCTGCACTGGCTCCTAGTGACCCAAAGGATTCTGTTTAAATCCTTATGTATAGTGTTCAAAGCACTTCATGGACAGGAACCCAAACTGCTCCAAGACAGATTCCAATGGTATGAACCTATACGTAACCTTCGCTCATCTTCTGCCAGCCTTGCCAGGATTCCCAGGATAAAGAAAGCTACCCTGGGGGGAAGAGCTTTTGGCGTGGCATCTGCCCGCCTCTGGAATTGTCTTCCCCTGGAAATCAGCAGCACACAGAACTAAGGGCTAGATGTAGGTAAATCTTTTTTACCGATTCTAAAATACCGAATTTTACCGATTCGGTATTTTAGAATCTGTAAATTAGATGTAGGTAAAAATTCGGTATTTTTTACCGAATCGGTAAGATTTGGTATTTACCGAATCGGTATTTACCAATTCGGTATTTGCCATTGATTCCTATGGGCCTGGAGGCCCATAGGATTGAATGTCAATTACCGAATCGGTAATAACCGATTCGGTAAATACCGAAAAATTCAAGGGTGGCAGGGTGTCACTTTGACACCCTGTCGCACCCCTGAATAGTGCTTGTGTGCCATGTGGCACACATACACGCCCTAAGGGCATGTATGTGTGCCACATGGCACAGGTGTAAATGCACATATTTGCATTTACATAGGAATTCGTTATTTACCACCAACTAATAGTTGGTGGTAAATAACAAATCCTTAAAGCCCTGTAGCACTGTTTAATGTGCTACCTACATGTCAAAATACAGATTCGGTAATTTTACCGAATCAGTAAAGTTACCGATTCGGTAAAATGACTGATTCGGTAAAATTACCGATTCTGTATTTTGACATGCCCTACGTCTCAGTATCCAAATACCGGTTGGTAAGGGCCGAAAATCGGTATTTTCAGCCGTTACTGACCGGTATTTGGATACCTACATCTAGCCCTTAATGCTGTACCGTAAGAGAGTCAAGACGGGGCTCTTCCCTAAAGTTTGATCCCTGATTTAGTCACATGATTCTCCACATTAGCTGCCCTCCTTTTATATCAGCAGCCTCTCTCATCAGCTCTCTCCTTATGTCTCAGCGCCAGGATGCTCGCAGGGTTGCAGTGCGCTCTATAAATGTTAAAAATAAATAAATAAATAAAAAGACATCAGAAAACTCCTCGACCATGAAAAAAAGATGGCCTAATCCTCCCCGACCACTACACAGTGTTTGACACCGTCTCCCACAACACCCTCATCAACAGACTCCACAACAAAGCCACGCACCAAAACGCCCTCAAGTGTATCACCTCCTTCCTCACAGGAAGCACGCAGAGCATCCGCCTGCCTCTCTTCATTGCCACACCCAAAGACATCATATGGGGCATTCTGCAAGGATAATCCCTCTACACAACCCTCTTTGCAGACATCGTCAGATCCCACAGACTCAACATAATCTCCTATGCAGACGACGCTCAACTGATCCTATCGCTCACCAAGGAACCCACCTGCTCCAAAACCAACTTCTGGAACGTGATGACCAACTTAGCCAAGTTGATGAGAGACAACTGCCTCCAACTTAACCCTGGTAAAACTGAAGTACTTATCTTCAGGAGGAACACTTCTGCCTGGGACCACAGCTGGTAGCCTGCAGAACTCGGACCCATACCCACACCGACCAACCAATCATGCAACCTTGGCATCATCCTCGAAAGCCAACTGTTCATGAAACGACAAGTTAATGCAGCCACCTTCTCCTGCTTCTACAAAATGTTCATGTTCTGCAGAATCTTCAGATGGATCCCAACCAACACCAGAAAGACCATCACTCAGGCCCTCGTCACCTGCCGCCTCGACTACGCAATGTCCTCTACGCCGACATCTCCATCTAGCTTCTCAGAAGACTCCAGAAAAAACAGAACACCACAGCTAGACTCATCCTTGACCTCCACAAATGAATCCACATTGCCCCCCACCTGAGAGACCTGCACTGGCTCCCCATCCAGAAAAAATGCCAATTCAAGATCCTCAGGCATGCCTACAAAGCCCTACATGACTTCGGACCTGCCTACCTCAACCATCGATTGAACTTCCACCAACCCGCTAGTCGTGTATGCTCTTCTTCACTTGCCCTTACACCCCCCCGCATTTGTGCACCCGCAGTGGCAGATAATCTTTCCTTTACATCATAGCCAATACCTACAAAGACATCCTTCTCCAACTCTGTATGGCCCCCTCGCTGGCAGTCTTCAGAAAGAGACTTAAGACCTGGCTCTTCGATGGAGACACATCGCCCAGATACCCCTTGGGTTGACAGAGTTGCGATTTACAAATGCAGGTTCATTGATTGATACATAGTTGGGCTATGTTAGAGGCCCTGATTAGTTCCTACTATGACCTTCAACCTAATAATTTTGAATCATTAGGCCTCTTCACAAACTGCACTTTGTAGTACATTTGGGGGTTTTAAGGTGGTAAAGGTGGTAAAGACTAGTTATACTGCACCTCCTATAAACTTACATTTGAAAATGGTGAATATCAAAGACTTGTTCTACTAGGTGTAGTAGTAGGTTTGCACGAGTAAATCTGCATGTGTAAATTTGCCTTTGTGAACAGGCCCCATAATATATAAGGTTTCCATACTTCAATATATAGGTGGAAGCATTAATATGATAACTATCACAATGGTAGCTTACGCATAAAGTTGCACATCCATACACTTGCTCCCTGGGGTAATAGGAATAGTGTAGTTATTTTACATGTAAGTTTCTGAAAAAAATGTGGAGTGCTCTTCCACCAGTATATCTGTCTACCCATGAGTATGGTTGGAGTGGTAGTTTGACAAGTCTTTCCCAGTATGAAGACGATCTGTATACGATCTGAAGGGGACATTCCCATATGTATAGAGAAGTACAAGTTTTGTTTATTGCAGAAGCTTTAATCACTATGTTTATATGAATCAAAGTAAAGTTTTAATAGAAGAATAGTTAAATGCCATATATCACATAACGTTTTATTTTAAAAAACATATGTTGTCATTCATATACATATAGTTCATTATCATTCAAAATGAAGTCTTTTGTTACACTTTCATTTCATTGTATCTTTTATCACTGGGAAATGTGACACCTCATATCTGTAGCAAACCATGGGTAGGGTTCACTACTTCATTTTCTTGTGAAGGATTGTTGATATTATGTTATCATGCCATAGAGGAAGAGAAATGTCCACCAGTGCTTCATCCACCGGACTTTATCAAAGTGAAACGTTTGGAGCAGTGAAGTCGGTAATCCATGTGAAGGGAGTGACCCGATTCGGGTCACCCAGGCCACTTTCAACCTCCTCTAGCCTTCCAAGAATGAAGAGTCGATGACACAGTAGAGAATACAAGCAAACTAGCTTATTCCCAGAATACACTGCAACGGAGTCCAATCAGACCAGCCTCCTATGATAGCTGATGAGGGATTGCCCTTTACAAGCATGAAGTTACATTATGTACGTAGCAAAGTCCACGAAGACCGGCCCACCATGGAAAAACACTGGCAGATGTCGTAATACAATGGGGATACAGAGCATAAGTTTCGATTGTGCAGCCTGGCACAAACTATCTACAGTTCAAGATTGTCGCGCCTATCCTCCCCTCTAGATAGGTGGGAGAAGGACTTGATCTAAGGGGAAAGGCATGCGCTAACGACCTAACATAGGCAATAAAGAAACAAAACTTATCACGGGCCATTTCTCCTAAATGAGCAAAATACAGTTTCGAGTAGGTGAGCAACAGTTTTGATTACATCAGAACATGGCATCCTTCTAACTAAAATGGCGGCACAGATGTCAACCCAACTGACGTGACATCTGTATCAACTGATTAAGTCTTACACTTACAACAACAATATATTGTTTTAGCCATATGAATGCTAACATATTAGAGAGCAAAACACATGTGGAATATTAAAACTACGTTTCAATTTTATCACATGTGAGGAGACTTCTGTCGTAGTTTCGTTGTTTGTAGATTTGTTAGGTGGATTTACTTGGCAGCAAGTATTATTCCATTTGGATCAATCACAGTTCTGTGCCAAAGATATGGTCACGGTATGTAAAACCGGTAAGATGTCATGGTAGTTGTCTGCTCCTCGGAGCTGTTGATTACAAATGTGAATAGTAACGTAGTATTTCCCAATGATAAGAGGTACAATGAAGTGAAAGTATAACAAGAGTCCAGAGCGGAGAGCGGCTATCCCCTGACCAAGAGAGAAAGAGCAAGTCACAGCAGACTGCAGCTTTCATAGAGGTTGCCTCAAGGAAGTATATCGCCCCAGATCAATGTAGACCTCGAAGCTCAGCTGTTCGAAGCCATAACAAGGACACTGCTTTTCCACAGGGGACCCCAGCAGTTGCTCTCTATCTACACAAGATGGTGGAACCATGCGTTTGTCACAGCGGAGCAGACTCCAGTTTAAGGAAGATATTTAATTTCCATCAAATTTAAAACAATCCCCTAACTCTTCACCCCCACCTATGTAAAGCATGCTTACTGTCATATTTTAACATCTTATTTCATAAAAAGCTCTTTGTTGTCGTGAGGCTTCCTCTGCACAATGTAAATATCTTAAATTCATAAATATCCTCGCCTGCATGTAATCAAAGTTCGTGAGTTTCTCTCCCTTGTCTCTTGGGCCACTTTGATGCTCGGGCAAAGGGAGGATGTATTGTAACATATTTCTTACATCAGAACACCCTGCCACCTTTGCTTCAATGACTAGGTTATTGAAACAAAGCCGCTGAAAACTAGAACCAAGGAAACACCTGTTATAGAACACTTGATACATTGTGACGTTCCATGGTACATTTATTCCAAAGGCTGGTGTCTGTGGACAGAGCTATATTATGAGATCAGAGGTTGGTATTAAACATCTGTTATAAGTAAGCAATTTAATTAACAGGTAGGTTCCCTCTTCTGTGTATCTATGCTGATAACAGCTGTCATTCTGCACCGTTCCGTTGATGTAAAATTGTAGTCCTTCTTCTATTTTTGCAAAATATCCTGGTTTTTGGATCTCAAGATCTGGTCACCCTAATCTGTTGGCCCATTGGTTCAAAAGACTATTCAAGCTGGTGAAGGCAGCAGAAACAAAATGTTTATTTTGAATGGTTTTGTCTCTTTCTTTATTCACCTCTTAGATGGAACCTTGGCTGGTGCACAGAGCTCCTAATGCTCTATATTTAGGGTGACCAACCGTCTGTAAATTTCACGGACAGTCCGTAATTGGCACCTCACGTCCGTTGTCCGTGAGGATCCCTTTTACGGACGCCTTTTGTCCGTAATTTTGGCCATCACAGGGAGCATCACTGCTCCCCTGTGAGAGGCCTCTCCCCCGCTGATGGAGCCACCTAGCACTCATCCTGGAGCACAAGAGCAGCCCCACCCGCCCATTGTCATTCTGTATGCCGGGTAATTGCCACATACAGAATATCAATGGGGCAGTCTGAGGTGTTAAAAGCATGTGGCGGCCTCCTACTGCCTCAGTCTAGGGCAGGGCATTCTGTTAGACGTTGCAGCATGGGCGTTTTACCTTTTATCTAAGTTAGATAAAAGGTAAAACACCCATGCTGCAACGTAAGAGAACAGGTCATTTAAAGAAGCCAGTAAAAGAAGTTAAAAAGAACGGGTTATCGTTCTTTCACTGTCTCATCATTTTAGAACTGAAGTATTTTCAATATAATATTCAACAAAGCCATGGTTGCTGCTTTTTTATTTTAAGGAACTAGCAAACATTGACAAAGCCAATAGCCCTGGCTTGTTGTTGGTGTAATGATACGTGCTGTATTACATATCTGGAGGATGCAATGACAGAAATAACAATACCAGTCACTCGAAACACTATGCTAAGCGCAGATGTTTAGCCTAGGTGTTTTTAAACCATGCTCTTAATTACATCAAACACCCCCTTTGAAGAGACCCACCAGTTTTTTCCACCACTTAAAGCCCTGGAAACAACACCATGTCACAGTCACCTCACATCCTGGCACTGTGCATCATGCATGATTCATGACTTCTACGTTTACAGACTGCCTGTATGCAGGGGCATAGTGAACCCACCCCACCCCACCCCTTGCTTTAGGAACTACAGCAAGGTGACGTTCTTGATGGGCCTCTTCTGTCTGCAACTCTGCAGAAAAAGGCTCGGCTCATAATGTGAAAAGGTGGGTGAGTAAATAAGTGAAGGAATGTGTGAATGGCTGGATGGATTACTGAAAGCATGAATGGATGAATGGAAGGGGGAATGATTAGAGAATGAAAGAAAGGATGGATGGATGAGTGAATGAGTGGAAGTATGGATGAGAGAAAAGGTAAATGGATGTATGGGTGGAAGGGTAGATGGATGGGTAAAAGAGTGGATGGGTGTGTGAAAGGATGGATGGATGAGTGAAAGGGTAGATGATGCTCGAGTGAAAGGGCGAATGGATGGATGAGCGAAAGAGTGGATGTAAGGATTGATGAGTGAGGGAAAGGGTGGATGGATGAGAGAACGGATGGCTGGATGAGTGAAAGGATGGATGAGTAATAGGATACATGGATGGATTCATGAATGGATGAGTAGATGGGTGGGTGGATGGATGGATAAGTGAAAGGGGGATGGAGAGAGAAAGTGAGGATGAATGACTGAAAGGGTGAATGGGTGGAAGGATAAGTGACTGGGTGGATGGATGAGTAAGTAAATGGGTGGATGGATGAGTACGTGAATGGGTGGCTGGATGGGTAAAAGGGTAAATGGCTGGATGGGTGAGTGAATAGATGAATGGGTGGAAGAGTGGATGGATGACTGGATGGAGAAGTGTGGCTCAATGATTAGAGCGGCAGACCCTGATGCAGAGGTCTAGCCCAGGACCAGGGTTCAATTCCCTGCCTCGGCGGGTCTTGGGCTCAAAATTCCACGGACCTGATAATTCTCGCCTCGGTGCCTATTCCAATCATGGAGTCCCACTCTGCAACTCTGGGCAATAGCTTGCTTAATCTCCACAACGGCCCCCACAACGCTAAGGATGCCTGGCCTCCACCTTGGGGGTGCCCAGGAGTGGATGCCTCACAGGGAAAGCCAGGATGGGTTCCAAAGCGGTATTCGTACAAGCGCCTTGAGACCCTTGCGGATGAGTAGTGCGCTATACAAGTATCAATTTACATTTTTTACATTTTATGACTGTACAGATGGATGGGGTGAAAGGGTGGTTAGATGAATAATGGATGGATGAGTGAAAGGGTGGATGGAGGGATGGATGAGTGAAATGATGGATGAAGGATATATGGTGGATAGGTTTGCAAATGGTTGAATATGTTTGGATATAGATGGGCACACAAAAGGACAGAATGAATGGTGAAAAACTAAATGATGGATGAAAGAATGATTACACCTTGTAGCACCCATTATCTTAAGTAACATTTCCTATACATTGACTTTCATGTTAATATGAGTCATTGTCTATATATAATGTGTGTGTGATGTAACACACTCAGACACCCTGCGCTACATACTTGGGATTAGTAACACTATAATATTAATTAAATACACATGAGAGACCCTCAAAGTGAAGATGAGGGGCACCATTGGATGGTGGTAGCAAGGCCGGACTGGCTGGACCAGGCATCGGAAGTTTCCCTGGGAGGCTGGAAATGGGGAGGGGTTGTTACTGGGGGCTGGCACTGCAAAGTTCCTTGTATAGCCAGACAAATGAAGATTAAGGAAGGAGCGTCGTGCTCATAAACAAGTCTTCAGTTCTAATGCTGTGTTCCAAAGTTTTATTATTGCAAAATTCATCCAATATCAGCAATCAAAGATTTATTCCAACAGCACAAAAGTTCAGTTGAATGTGGATTCAATAATCCAATCCGACTCCTTATTCTATAAGGCGCAGTGGATGTACACGCACCTAGTGTCGCCGGCCTTGATCTCGTTGAATTGAACTTCGCTTTGCCTAGATGGAGGCAAATGGTTGCTCTGGAACCTTTCTGAACTTTTTGTGAATTATATTGGATTCTTTACTAGGGAGATATAAATTTAGAGATTATACAAGTCACTTTATCCAGGCCTAAATAGAATAAGGAGTCGTTATTTTTGAGAGTTTAACTGCCAGAAGATTTATCAATTGAATGTTGTTGGGAATTGCGGTGAGGATCTGATGTGTTGGATCTAGGCACTTAGTAAATGCCACCGCACCACAGATTGATTACTGTTATTCACAAGCCCTGATGATGTCCGTATAGGACGAAACACGTTGGCTGTTTGAAGTTATCTACACAACATTGATTTGGACGAGATTGGATTATGGAATCCACATTCAACTGAACCTTTGTGCTGTTGGAATAAATCTTTGATTGCTGATATTGGATGAATTTTGCAATAATAAAATTTTGGAACACAGCATTCGAACTGAAGACTTGTTTATGAACACGACGCTTCTTCCTTAATCTTCATTTGCCTGGATCATTTGGGGCCTTAAACGGTAGGCCCAAGGAAGAAGAGCGCACGGACTACTTACAATATACTGTCATTAATATATTGATTTTCTCCCTGTGCTTGTCGAGTCACCCGTACCGTTTTATACGTAGTTCAATTCCTTGTATAGCCAGTAGTTTTCAATCAACAATAAAAGCGGCCTCACTTATATTCAGGTGCGGTTCACCATTGTCTGGTGACTAATGTACCTGCTGGAGCGAGGTGCGAATTTTGAATCGTCTAAGGTAGCAAGCTGTGGCCATACTGAAAAAACGTGAAATGCATGGTTGTCTCAACCTAATATAAACTTATTTACACTTGTACTTAGGTGGTTGTTAATTTACTTACTTATATACTATTGCACAACCACCTCTGATGTGTCAGTAAAACGTACCTTTTGTCTCGAAGTTTTGTCCTGAATTTTAACCATTTGTCCTGAATTTTTGTCCTGAATTTAGTCCCTTTGTCCTGAATTTTTACTCTCACTGTCCTGAATTTGCACCTATGCCAGTTGGTCACCCTATCTATATTCATGTTGGAGATGTTTCTCTTTGAAACGCATTGCTTTGGTATTTCGTGTGTGGCCAGACGGGCAAGCGAGATTTGAAGGCTTTTTGTCTGATATCCTCTGAAGTGGGAGTTTTCTGCAATAAAAAGGATTTAAAAATGGGGCGATACATATTGGTGCCTATATACCCTTACTTTGGATTACAAAACCTGTCAGAATCCATCACGTGATCGTGTTCTGGCGCAAACCTCTTTTGTTCCAACTCCCATGCCTTACGGCATGCCTTGCGGAGGGATGACACATGTCCACCTTTGGTGCAACATACTAGCCACTAGCCAGACATTTAAAGCCACATCCGCTGTGGTCTGTATTTTGGTTTTTAGTACATTTCCATGTTTACAATTTTAAGATAATGCAATATTCCGTTTTACTGCGAATGGATACACAGAAGAAAAAAAACTTTTGAAACTTATTACGTCTATTTTCACCCAGGAGTGTAATAGAGTCAGAAAGTAAGGGGTGCCCTGGTGCGCCGCGCGTCCCTCCCTATGATATCAATTCTGCCTCTAAATTATACATTTTAATGCCTCTGCCGCGTTAATTGCTTTTTCGTGCGCTCCCTCCGCACAGCATCTCTGGCGTCTCATAATCCAGAGCCTTGGCACGGCCTTGGATCCGCGGCGCTCTGCTCGCGCCTGTCTGGGGTTTCCCTCGTGGCACCATTTCAAACACCTCTCTCTCAGTGCAGCAGAGAAGGAACACCGCGGAGGGCGACAAAACATCACGTGCCCGGATTGTATCTCTGCCCAGCCCGCCGGAAGGGCAGCGCTGTTTGCCTTGGCGCGTCTCACTGACAGCCAATCACAGCAGAGGCCTCGCGCACTGGCGCACGCGAACCTCGCGCCTCAAAAAAGGTAAAACGAGGAGAAAAAGAAAAAAAACGAAATAAGAAAATAAAAACAGTAACAGCCACCAGGCTGAGCGGAGGCAAAACACAGATCAGCCTTTACTTGTTAATAAAATAAACTGGCAGCAGTTGTCTGAGGTGAA
Source organism: Lissotriton vulgaris (assembly GCF_964263255.1). Classification (NCBI taxonomy): domain Eukaryota; kingdom Metazoa; phylum Chordata; class Amphibia; order Caudata; family Salamandridae; genus Lissotriton; species Lissotriton vulgaris. The sequence continues at coordinate 1,979,755,216 of NC_141693.1, forward strand.
ATTCCAGCAGAAGGGCGTTTGAACGGGATGTGCTTTTTGTTGTGGGTAGGGTCATGTTGAGTCCCCGGGGAAATCTAAGCTCAGAATTACAAACCTTCTGGCTTAGTTTTTTCCTTGCACGCTAGCACAGATCTAGAAAAAATATAGTACTTATGACTGGAAAAAAAACTCTTGACAGAGACTGTTTTGCTGTCCTGTTTCAAGTGGTCATTTGCTGACCAAATCTCAAGGCAACTGGGCCACCTTTCCTCCTTACAGGACTGTTCTCTATTATATTTGCCAATCAGGAGTGTACAAAAATGCACAATTTTTAGGATCGCAACCTCACAGTTTTTTTTGTTTTTAAATTAAAGCTGGCTAGTATTAGGGGATGGGGAAGAATCAAGTGCACAGATAAAAAAAACAGACATCTTTAGCACCCACTCTGACACCCTCAAAGTACCTCAAGCCGCGCCTCACCGCACGCACCATAGAACATCTTCTCGGACTACTGGTCCAGCCCCGGCCTAAACCCTGTTCTCTTGAATCAATAGACCTCACTCCAACCCCGGTGATCAATCCCATTACCCCTTACCTAATAACACCATCACGGGCCACTGAGAGCGGTCTTAAGGGATGGACCTTGCATCCATGGATACAGAAGTCGATTTTAGCTGCAGACGTATAAACTTGCAGTTGTATACTTACCAGGAACAAACAACTTAACCATCTACTGTCACGCCACTATCAACAAACCATGCCATGGCAACGAGCAGACGCTAAATCCACCTACAATTATGTAGGAATGGTGTAGCCACAGTGCACACCATCATCATTGAGTAAGCAGAGAGGACCTTCAAGGTCCCAGCCCTGCGAATTACCACCACCCATAGTGGAACACTGATTACAAAACAGGACAACAGTGCAACTCTTTTATACTGTTTTGTAATCATGCACAGAACACATGCATCCTTTCCAAGCTGGCAGCCAAAAGGATGACTGCAAACAAAAACAAGAACAAATAACGTAAAGAAAAAAAACATTGGCAAAGTAAAGTATTGGCTTACTAGCCGTGGCGCAGAAGTGCACTTCTTTTTAGGTGGTTATGCTCACGTGATCAAGCAAACTGCTATCACTCACACGGGAAGAGAGCAAATGGCTGTAGTGAGCTGACCCATTGTCCATCACCTGCTGTATGTTTGTTTCCGGAGTTTTATATAGCGTGCACTCGACCCAAAGGTATTGGAGCGCTTTATATGAGTACCAGTTATGTTACAAAAGGACAAATTCATTTTTGGTAGGCATGGGGTGATTAAGTGATTTGCCCGGAATCACAGGATGCTGAGCCAATGCTGAGACTCGAATCTGGTTCAGCTCCACAGAACAGACAAATGGTGAGAAGGCGTGAACCGAAGCTCATCTAAGTAGGTATACATGTAAGTATTGTTTTTAATTTATGAGTGTTTTATTTCTTGAGAATGGCAAACACCAAAAGCTGTCTCTAGCTTAGACCTAAAAACTGGATCGGATGCCAAGAATGTTTCAACGCTTTCAGTAAAGACTTCACAAAAAATAGCAAGGGATATGCTAAATTATAAGTACAGCCCTGAAGTTTGGTCAAGGTGACAGCTCATTAGTTTGAAAAGTTTATCACCTTCATATACAATTTCATAGGAGTGAAAAAAGAGTTGTTCCATGGAATTATCCAATGAAAAGTGACATTTTTATACGCATTTTTTTCCAATTTCTTTAAAAAACGAATGAAGTTCACAACTATACAAATTCCATGGACTAAGTCTAATGGCCAACATCTGGATGCATAAACATATTCCCTGCATGGTGTATGCCTCATTCTATGCTTCTCACGGTATACAACCTTTAGCACGCATTTTTTACAACGCACTACCATTACAACGCAGGCATTACCACGCATACCATTACAACGCATTGCGCTGGGGGGTGCTCTAGGATAGGGAATAAGTTTAATTTTCTATCCAACACCTTCCTTACTGTCCACGGGGACTGGAGTTGGAATAGAAAATTATACTTACCACTATCCAGCACCTCTAAGCGCTATGCGTTGTAACGGTATTCGTTGTAAATACCGCGTTGTAAAGGTAAAAGTATGCATGGTAACGTCATACATCCCTTCTCACTCATCTGTTAGGTCTAATGATAGTGATATTTCCTCTCTTCAGAAAGGGCATCAGTAGTGAACAATGTCCTGTCCATTATATTTAGAAAGTCTTCCTGTCTCAAAGATCAGAAGTGGAGAGTTCTCCACAAGAGGCATTGGGTAAAAGAAGAGGATATTTGTGCACGACCGCGGTGGCACAGAAAGGCACTGCAAAGGGGCAAATCCATTTTCAATTCACAAAACTTCAAAGTAAATGTTGGTAAAGTCATGGATACCTCAGCCCAATCTAACCCACTCACAAAGGGAAACTTGGTGAAGCAAAGTTGGCTCTTCTATGCATCATGAATTATGCGCAAAGCACATTGAGGTAACGGCGCAGGATACTTTCAACAACTGCCATTACACTCCGCTTGCTGCAACTAGAAGTCGGTGTTCTTCCTCAGCATATCTGATCAAACAAACTCCCTTTCAAGAAACTTGTATGTGGTAGAAGGTCCAAAACAGCCGAAGGGCCTTAGTTTGCATCTCTAAAAGAAAAGGGGCTACTGTCAGTTTATGAAACTTCTGAAAGTCAAACATTTTAATCAGGCCCTCCACTGAAGCCAGTGTCTACCTGGGAGAGACCACCTGGCTAGACTCAAAAGCTCAGGCATTTTCAACTGCCCACTCTTACTGCTTTATTTATGTTCAGCACTATTAACAGCATAGGAGACTAGAATTATTTTCTTTTCCAAAAATATTTAAACAAATAAATAAATAAAGTGAAAAATGAACATGATTCAGCCACTCTTAAAAAACAGGAACTGGTGTCTCCAACCTGCAGCACAGAGCACGTGGATGAAAACAAGGGTGGGTCTCCTCAACTAGAGGAGGCTCAAGCTGGCCCAAGAAGCAGTCTACACGCTGCAGCAGGAAGTACTACTGTGCCAGTGATATTGACTTATAATTCTCATTGTAAAAAGTACTTTAGTTGATGAGGAGTGTGTTCAGAAGCTCACACGAGGAAAATATAAGAGATTCAGGAGTGAGAGAACACACCACCACCTCAAAGCAGTGTCCAATGATACATCAGATCTCTTTCAGCTGGAACCAATAGTTTATTTGACTTTGTTTTAAGAAAATCACTCGAATCAAATGTCTAGAATACAAACAAGGTGCAGCAAACAACACAAAACTGGGAGCATTGGAACCTGTGTGAAATACGAAAATAGATCGCGAGCAAACGTCTCATCCTGCGTCTTGTTCTTGCGTACTAGAAAGTGACAAGGTCCCTCTCTGAAACATGTACCAATAGGGGAATATGACTCTAGTAAATGAGTGAGAGTTTGAGAATCTGTGAAGGCATTTGCATATACGCTAAGCGATATTGACGTAATTCTATTAAATCAAGGGGAACAAACACCTATACTAAAAATATGTACGCACAAATGAGGAAGCCTCTATCATCCAAGGACTTACAGTGACAATGGTGATAAATAAATCTAATTTCTAGGGTTAATTACCAAAGTGATATTCATTTTTGTAAGTATTCAGGGGATGAATCCCCAGGAAGAAAGTTCTTCACCCTCTGGAGATGTCTCTATCAATTCCAGCATCCTCTGGTGAATGATCTGAGAGCTAGATAGGTCCAAATGAACCAACGCCTTATGGTGTTTCAAGACTACCTGCCCAGGACACCAGTAAATTACGATCTGATACCACAGAGGGTGAAACCACTGGGAGAACATGCACGATTCGATGACGAAAAACCAGCAAACCACCACTTTGTCGCTGTTAACATTCATCTACTGGAAACGGTGCCATACGAACTAATAACAGAGGATGTTGAAAAATGCGATGTCATTCTAATTTCAGATGGTTTGCTATCACTGAAGACGTTCAAAGATCCAGTATTTACAATTGACAATACAATTCTTGGAAGAGGTTTTCTAGAGCTCAGCCACTGTGATCCCTCCTAGGAGGTGCATCAATAAACAGTAAACATCACAAGAACCTTGAAGCAAAATGTCCTAACGCCTTATTTAAAGGAAGGCTGTGACGGCATCTCCGCCAAAACAGGGGGACGTCAAGTTCACCTCCTCAGCATTCTGCTGCTCTACTTTGAGAGCAGTGGAAGATGGCGATCCCAATTGCCGAGCTGTTTCCACCATTGAGAACACCATTTACAACCCTGTGCCGCTTTCATTTAGGGATGGATGGGATACGGCATAGGGCCAGATGTAGCCCGCTTCTTTCTCTTGAAAAGTAGCCGTAACCATGGCAGCGTAAGTAGCTGTGGGTGAAAAATGTTCACAAATGGTGTAGGGAACTAAAAATTTGATGTGGATCAAACCGAGCTGGCGCGACTGAGGTGGCATAACGACATGTTATTACGCTGAATACATAAAACCTTTCTTATTTTTGTGCACAAAAAACAAAACTAAAATTATGGCAAAACCCATGTGGCTTGGTGACTGTACCATTTGCTTCTGCCAATGCCTCAGCCACGAAGAGCACCAGTGACATTCGATCTCCAAGTTTCAAAAGGCCGTAGGTGTAAACTACCTTCAAGGTACACCATCGTGTGATCGTTTAGCAGTGATGGTGAACAAGCGCCGGTGAAACAAATTTAAGAATTGACCTCTAAGTGAGCTGGTTCAAGTTAAGGAATAGGTTTAAAGGAAGCCTAAAGCATATATCTGAATGTGAAGCTCAAATGGATGACTGTGAAGTGGAGGGAGCTGGAAATGAGTATGAGGTGGGAATGAATAGATGTAAATTATTGGCAACAAAACAGAGAGAAATGCAACAGGCGATACTGTCAGAAAGAGGCAACTGAGATGCAAGACATTGTAAAACACGAGAGCTAGAAATGTGAAATACAAATTTCAAATCATACTACTTGGCAATATGTTGTGTGTGGTTAATGTTTGTTGTGGTGGTAGGTGAAAACAAAGGTAAACCTAATGCATGCCAATATAATTTTGTAAAACTCTTGAAGAGAGATACATGAAAAGTACTGCCCTGGAAAGTGCAAGATTCATAGAGCAATTGGAAACATGGCAAAACTTTATAATATCTTTGGGCCTCGTTCCTTTATGATAATCTATCATTGCATCCAGCTCAGGGCCAATCAAGAAGGAACTTTAAAATCCACATGGTTGGTTCATTTACTGATGTATCCACAAAAGGAGTAGTTATGTAGGTGAACAAATACAGCAGTTTCAATGTCAAACATCTCAGGACAAGCAAAAGTGTTATGTAACTGCTAAACCTATGGCCAACATATTAAATCTGGTTTGGTCTCCTCTTCTTATGGTCCTAACTTGTATTCAGTTGATGTGATGACTCAATTACCTCTTGAATATCTTGATTTCTGGATCCAATTAGATGGCAGTAACTCTCATACAGTTATAGTTCCTAAAGTTAATGGATTATTTAAGCGTATCTCATCATCTAAATGGCAAGTGAACTGAGACAAAAATAAAAAAACTGTTCAAAGAATTCTGAGAAATCCTCAGTCTAGGATATTTTTGGATGAACCCCAATCCCAATCAAAATAGAATTGTATTTGTTCGCAATGGGTTAAAACAATATTTAAACTAGATTATCACGTAGCACCACAAGAGACAGAATAAATGTTTATGATAGCAAATACCAGAAAGACAGTATTGAACAATGGGGACATCTTTTTAACTTGGATTCTGGAGAAGGCAGCCAAAACAGGCAAAACATAAACCGATAAACATGCTTTCCTGGTACACAAGGGTTTTCTTAAATACACAAAAGGACCGACGGAATTAGAAGTAACTCAGATTTATAAAATTATTTTCATAAGGTAGGACGTCTACAAATACATTATCAAAGAACAGATAATAATTTGCTCATTTGAAGATTTTATAAGCTGATTTCAAATAATTCTGAAATAGACAATGGCAAACGTGAAAAGATATATGAAAATATAGACAGCACATGTATCTTTATAGTGTGGACATTTACCCAAAAGCTAAAATTGATCAGTGATCATCTATCATAGTTTTGGAGCATGGTCCAAAAAAGACTCACAGGTTTACAAATGCAGAAATTATTGATGGTTCAATTGTCAAGATGTTCAGTTTGAACTGAGAATCAGGAACAATCCTTCTCACGCTCTGCCTCGTCTATAACATGCAGGCTATTTGTCTGTAAATAAAATAGCTAAAGACCATTAGAGTGTTAGTGAAAAATCTGTGCTGTAACATATACTGCTAATTTATATCTCACAAATGTACTCATAGTGGGAACATTTTTGGTTTGAACAGCAAATAAAAATTTGATGAAAGATATCTATAAAAAAGCTATGCCACAGGATATGAATATTAATGAATACATCAGAAAGTTGATCTGCATCCGAGAGTAGGAGACAGCTAAGGTGATTTGCATAGTACGCGATCCAAACCAATATCAGATGTAGACACATTAAAAAAAATAAGATAGATGACAACCATACTATTGAAGCAAAGAGTTATTCTGCTATTGGTTGATGCAAAATACATCAGATAGGCAGCAGAACAAGGTAATGAAGTCAATTTGGTAGTAAAACCTGGTTTTGTACTGGGCAAGCATACTTTGTGTAAACCACTAAGATTGCGAATTTCAGTGCCTGCATGTGACCTTATTGCTGAATAAAGTTGTTTCAAAACAATGTGATAGCATTACATATACTTCATGCATAGAAAAGGAATTTATGGTGACCTTTCTCGCAGTAATTTGAAAAGAGGTTGTATACCAGGAAAACGGTTTTCAGCTATAGGGGATTTGCATAATCTCTTAAAATATTCTGTTACAATCTTTAGGAATCATTGAAAACCATTCAGTTAGTAAAATAGACTGGCTTGCACAAATTGTGAGAGAAACATTCTACTATGGAGGCGCCTTTAATATTTTCTAGATCAGCAGTGCTGCACCTGAAAACATTTCAAATGTTACTTCATCCTGGATGCTCTGAGAATATTTACTGTTTTTCCAGATGTTGAGTTTTGTACTTTTTCTTTAATTCAACATAGGATTATTTTTTTGGTGTACCCTGGGGATATCAAATCCCAAATTTCGATGGTTCAGAATATTGTTACCACAATATTGAGGGACAAAATATCAAAAGATACGTTTTATCCGTTTTAAAGACCAACTCCAAGTATAAGTACCATGGTGACACATGTAGCTTCCTAAGTAGATTGATGTGGAGATAAGAATGTCAATCTGAACTCCCTCTAAGCTCTTACCTTTTGACATTTTCTCCCTTGATATTGTGGTAATGATATCAGAGTTTGGGATTCATTATTCCTAATACAATCATTCTTCTATAGTGTATGCTGTGATCTAAGTTACTTTTAGGTGTCTGAGCGAGTGTAAGATGTTGTTTATGCAGGGGCACAATTGAGAGCTCTCGAACTAAGGCTGAAGGCACTGTATGTTTCTCACACTGCCTGTCACTAGGGCATAAAGATGCATATGATATAACACATGCTCATCTAATCCTTATTCTCTCTGCAGAGTGCGCAGAGCAATGGTTGCTTATGTGCCAATTGTAATTACCAGGGCTTGAGTCGGTGTACCACGTGGATGGACGGCGTCCCCCACTTATTTTACCGGGTGAACGCCGTCCCCCCTGCCCAAAAGCTGGACTTTCAATTATGACATTACTTGCCCGCACGGCCGCCCCGTTGATTTCCCTTTACCCAGTGACTCGCGAGATCTGTGCATTCATGGGTCTTGGACTGAGGGGGGCCCTTCTGAAGGGTGCCTCCCTCGCTTCCTGCTGCCCCAGGGTCTGCAGGGGCCTGTGCAAAGCCCCTGTTTGTAATGATAACAGTCAGCGGTGGGGGGACGCAGTGATCTCCCTATGCGAAGCTGGTGGAGGTGGTTTTTGCAGTTTTCGAGTCAAGTTTGCGAATCAAGAAAACCAGGACTGGCTGATATCGCCCACATGACAGGGAAAAACTTGAGAGCTCGATAACTGTAGCAAATTAAACAGCACATTCACTCTTTGGCCTCTCTGGGGCGAGATTGGATCTCACAGGCTGGCTTCTCTGATGCAATTGCATCTAAGGGGTGAGCGAGGGGAGGCAACAAGTCTGAAGGTGCAAGGCACATTTCGTGACGTCACTTCCCATTGTGACGTCATTTCCGGTTACACCTCCTAACAGAGCGTCCCCCCACTTCTTTTTTTAGGACTTGTGCCCTGGTAATTACCATTTTATGTGAACATGAGTGAAGGATGTATGCACAGCTGTTGAAATGCTGGCAGCACCAAAGGAAACAAAAATACTGTTATGACAGGTAAGGAGAGAGGAGAGAGGAGACGTAAGAGAGGGAGAGAGAGAGAGAGGGAGTGTGTTTGTTAGAGAGATGACATGATCAAGGGATGGTGACCCACAGTATGGACTTGCAAACACACAGTGGAAAGAAACTGATAAAGAGGAAGATGACAACTTGTAAGATATGCAGATGGAGAAATTCAGAAAGATGTGAACAGAATAGGGCATGCAGGCTTAACAGGGGGAGTGACTCCAGAAGATATCAGTGTGAAGAAGAAACAGGCGTGATTGAAATACTCCAAAAACCAATAAGCTTCCATAGACCTTAGCAATGTTAAATTCACAGTGTAAATTTTCCAGAATTAAAATATGTTTGTTTGATATGTTATAATGCAATACAGGCACACTCAGAAACAGGCACCCAAATACTGGTCAGATGGTATACTGTTTGAGCATAGGATTTAAGTTCACATGTTCTAAAGCTCACCTTTGATCACGTAGACCATTCTCTTGAAAAAGATTCCTAACCACTATTCCATAAAGCTTCTTTGGCCACACCCCAATTAGAGGCCCTCCACCCTTTTCATCTACTTAACCCGTTGCGTGCTAATGACAAGCTCAGCTCGTCATGAGGCACGGTTGGGCTGCACTCATGACGAGCTGAGCTCGTCACGGCCGTTGGAACGTTCGCATGCAGGGATAATTTTCCCGCTGTGCTGAACGTTCGAAAAATGGGTGTGGCCGTGACTAGCTCAGCTCGTCATGAGTGCAGCTCCGCTGTGCCTCATGACGAGCTGAGCTTGTCACCAGCAGGGCGGCGCCGTGCGCCTCCCCCCCCCCCCCCCCACCCCCCCCCCCCGGCACAGGAGGTGAAAAACCCCGCAGGGAAGGGGTTAAAGCACTTGCCAAACAATTATTGAGCAATTATTCGGAAACGCAACATGGGTTCTGTGTGGTAAGCGTGGCTGGAATGCATGTGTACGGTGGGAGTGGAGCGATGGATGCGTGACATGAGTGTTTGAATACTCAGTCGCGGTTGGTGGCAGAGGAAATCCATCGTACCACCTTTTCATGGATTTTTGTTTGCAGTATTATATAGCATGATTAAGTGCTCTAAGGCACAGCTCAATAACCTGTTTTGAAATTTCACAAAATGGAAGCAAATTTTGAATTTCCACAGGTGTTACAAGAGGGAATTTCCGGTGGTAGTGGGTCAGAGAGAATATTTCCACCTGCCAAAGGAGGAAGTCTTAAACAAAGGAGTCAATTGAAGAATATTAAACAGCACTGTGTTTGAAGTGTGTTTGCGTGTGTCCGACCTAACAGATAATGTGGGACCTGTTTCTGCAGCTCTTATTGGATTTTTAGATTCCCGGGGGCCTATTCAAAAACTGCATTTTGTTATACATAAAATAGTACTGCAGTACTACTGCTCACCTACTACAAAATGCTACTCACTAACCTACATGCGGAGACCTCGCCACTGCTATCTTTTCTGCGCAGTGAACTGTGCCTTGTGTGCGGAGACCTCTGCACACGTAGGCCTACGTTTTAATAGTAGATGTGGGAGGTATGGGGGAGTGGCTGGAAAATGAGGACTACATACACCCAAATGGGAGCGGTTGGTGAAAAGTTAAGGAGGGGTTTAGGAAGGGACACGCAAATGCAAACACCTACCCATAAAAGAGTAAGCACATTTCTTTTCACTAAGTACGCTGCTAAAGTTACTACAACCAAAAAGGCCTAAAAAAGGAGCAAATGTCCCCCAGCACAGCCGTGGAGTAAGTCCAACACCACATGTGACTACTCAAAAGGTACTGCAGCACACTCACATAATAACGCAGGCAGAGACTTTGGGGGTCATTAGGATGACGGGCGGACTTAGTCCGCCCACCATCATATTGGATAATGGGACCGCCCGCCATAAGGGCGGGGTCCCGTGGGGGGTATTAGGATGCGCCCACCACAGTGGTGGGAGCATCCTGCATTTTTAACATTGTGGCGGGCGGTGCTCTAAGCACCGCCCGCCACAATGCTAAAAATGCGTGTATGCATTTGCATACACAAAGCGGCAGGCACCACGCGGTGCCTGCCGTATTGAGTATGCAAATGCAGGGGGGTACCACAGGTACCCCTCATGTGCACCCCCCACCTTGCCTTCACAATGGAGGCCCGCAGGGGGCCTCCGAAGTGAAGACCGCCTGCCTTTCTGTGGCGGCATTGCCGCCACGGAAAGGCATCTGTTTTGGCCCATACTAATATGGATGGCGGTGTCTGATAGACACCGCCACCATATTAAACCTTTTCGGCCCAGGTCGCAAGGCGACCAAGGTGGAAAAGCGGCGGACAGTCTTTCCGTCTGCCGCGGTCCCCCCGCCATAGTTATATGGCGGGGGGAAATGGGTCGCTTACGGTTAAAGATGTCTGGCGGATCGCCACCGCCCGCATGCCGGTGGCGATCCGCCAGACAATCTAATGGGCCCCTTTATATTATATCCCTTTGGAAATAATGTAAAATAAATAACATTATTTTGAATTTAACAAAATATATGTTTCTTTTCTATTTTAGATACTATACAAAATATGAATTATTATATCATAGAATGTAATAATAAACTTATTTTAATGTGAAAATTAAATAACATTTTTTAAATTTTGCTACGAGAAAAAACATATTGTATACATTTATTTTACACATCAAGTTTAATAAATGTTCATACTTATTAAATAAAAATTAGAAATTAATGTAGATGGGATGTTTTAAATTAAATTTTAACACCTATTAGTAAAACATTAAATAGAATTTAATTATTTATATAATACACATTTATGTTAACGTGCTGTTACATTTTATTCTATTAGGTCTGTGCTTAAAATAATATTGTGAATTATTTCACATTAATATTTTGTACAAAAAAATGGGAAACATGCTTTTTTAGGGCAAACTTTTTCAGTTTTCCTATGATTTTTCACTGCGAAAGTGCAGAGATTTCTACCTATGCGTGAAGAGTTATAAGTAGTAAATTTGCATTTGAAAATCCTGTTGTAGGAGGCTCCACTATGGTGTAGGCAATGGCGATTAACAAAAATGTGTAGTCTTATTACATGGCGTAGAAGTAAATATACATGCCGGTAATTCTATATGTGTATAAATAACTTTGTGAATTGGACCCCAGTTCTTATATTGTTACATATGAATGAACAAAAACTTGCAACTAAGTCTTTTTGTACAGTTCAATGGAGGCCACATCCCCTTCGAATAGGGCAATGTAACCCTGTAGAGGGCTCTGTTGGCCATACTCTGGCCCTTGGTCAACATCAGACTTCTTGCAATTGATAGACCCCAGTCCAGGATCTACTGTTTGTGTAGAGCCTCATGCACTTGACCCGGCCCGGAAGCCCTGGTGTAACACAGGCCCCCACAGTCCCTGCGGTGTGGGGGGTTCCGAGCTGCAGGGGGCCACCTCAGCACAGTACTCAGGCCGTAGAGCTCCATATTGAATACGGAGTGGGGGGCCCTTCATGTACCTTGAAGGGGGGCCCCCTCAACTTTTGTTATGCCAGTGCCCGGAAGCCCTTTCGGTTGATCATTTAAGAGTGTTATAGAGGGGGCTATGAAGGAAGCTTTGGGTGTTGTCAATGATGTTTAGAGGGTTGCTCGCATTGTGTTGCCGTGAGTTGGTGGCAGCTCGTAAGCATGGAGGATAGCAGAATCATTCAAGAGCAACAAGACCGCCTTTGAATAAATACTTACCCTGGTCGACACGGTGGGAAGACTTTGGGAGTGGGTTAGGTGAGTGGAGTTAAGGGTTGAGGGAGTGGGAGAAGAAGAGACGGGAATCTCATTTATTGTCCTTGCTCACTTCATCGAGGGACACGCACCGCCTGACACCAGCTCTCTCTATGTAGTGCAGCCGGTGGTCCTTCAGTCTCCACTGGCTCTTGGGAGCATGTTCGGACGAGGGGCAGGGCTGGCATCTTTTTTCTGCTCCAGATAGGAAGTGCCATGCGTGATAATGTCAGATGTAATGTAGTAAAAGTATATTGCACTAAAATTAAACGAGTGTAGTAATACCTGGGCTACCATTCTGAAGTATTCTGAAATATGGTGAATGGAAGAAGGAAGCGGAATTCTCTGTTCTTCGAAAAAAAAAAAAGAAAGTGACCACCTATAGTTTCATAAGTGGATAAAAACTTTCCTAATCCTCTGAACTCACCTCTTTCCAGCCTTGCTCCAGGACGTCCTTTGGTGGTAGCAGTCCACGCTCAATACATCCACTTCATTATCACCAGGACTCATTCCTACACCTATGCGCAGGGACCTTTCTCTACCTTTTCAAACAGGAGGGGGATGGGCGCACACTGCCTCACATCCCAGCACTCAGTTTGCCCCGATGCATCATAGTAAATGCAGTGCATGATAACACTTTCTTCGGTGTCGGGCTTTACTTTTACACCCTTGTTGGTGCAGCCAGTGCTGTGCATCTCTAGACAAGTGTTTCAGGGTAGTTGTCCTTCTTCAGTAGAGAGCAACACATTATTTTTTGGGGGTGCTGGAAATGCTTTCTCTACCTTGTCAGCGTCGAGTTTGGTGGAAGGATCACTATATTCAGTAATCACCAGAACAATTATAGACAAGCATTGGCAAAGTCTGCAGGTCTGACCTTCACAAGCGTCCAAATATTTTCCCTCTATTTTTGCAAACGTTTCAATATGCAAGAAAATGGCACGATATGAAAATAAAAGTGTATCCAAACATGTCATTCCTGCCTCGGAGGTGCACTCCTTTTCAGTTGGATGTGCACATGAGATCAGACAATATGTCATGCAGTCAAAGTACACTGGAGTCAGTGGCTGAAGTGGGCTGGTCATCTTCACCAAGCCCTATGTTGCGGCGGTGGAGCAGATCACTGGATGAAAATGGCTGATGAAAAGCCCATGTCTATATGAATATCTGCATATATTTTATTATTAATGTATTTAGAACATGAGGCGTATAAAAATTCCCTGGGCCAAACCAAAAAACGCCTAGGATATATCATTGATTTCACCATTTTTTGATGAGATTTGTATTCAACTTGCACATCAGAGGTTTGAATCCTGCTAGGAACAACTCAGCCTTTCATCCTTCAAGGTTGATTAATTCAAGCCCATTAAAATGGTTAATAGAAAGACCTGTCATTTAACAGCAAGGTCTCATGCCTATGCTGGGGCGAGTTTCTGATGACTGCACACTATTATGCTAAATGATAAGTTATTGAGGAATCATTTTAACCTTTCAGTGGGGAGACCCAGCCGTTTTCTATCCCCTTAGTCATAAAGATGTGAGTTTAAATAAACAGAGCCTGTTTCAAGATACTTCTGTTGGTTCCTGTTGTCATGGAGACCAGGAGAAAGCAGCATCAGATTTGATAACGTCACTAGTCAGATATCTGAAGATGAAACCAGAGTGTCCCTTTAAATATTCTATTCCGTGATGCTTTGCGAGTGTTGTTCAGAACTGTCCACTCTCTCCCCAGGAAGCGTAGTTGAAATGTGCACCTTTAAGAGTGTGCATGGGCTCTGTTCATGTTACTAGCTGTGAATGCTGTTCCTGTTGTACACACACTCATGTGGCGTAAATGTAGGGCCTGTATCCATTCCCTAGAAACGCTGCGCCAGTTTTTGTTCATCTCGCCTTCTGCATTAATGGATGAGGTGAGACATGATTATACAGTTTTAATTTAAACACACACACACTTCTGGGATTTAAATCCAGTGAAAAAAAAAGCAAACACACGCCACCACATAACTGCACATTGCTCACACACCCGTAGCCCGTTAGTCAACACAATCAAACCTACAACCAAAAAGGCTTTGTTAGTGACCCATGGGGAACCCCAGAGCCCTTTTTAATGAGTAAACTATCGCTCTGCTACCAACATGACTTGCCACCAAGACACTAAAAAAAGTGGGATTTCCTTTCTGTGTTCTTCAGTTAATTGTTAACCATTTGGCACAACGCAGATATTCCCAATCTACTTTTAGCATGACATGTAAGGATATTTAATACAAGAACTCTATAGATTCCACATTTCACTCAGGTTTATTGTTAGGAAATATTTTGGTTGAAATTATACAATACACAATTAAAACAGTATATAGTCAGTCGCTTAAATCAATAATGTTTCAATTCTACACATTTCTAACTTGAACTATGAGCCTTTGCTTGCACGTATTACAAAAATTTAACATAAAACATAAGAATTAATACAATTAAACAATTATTACAATTAAAAAATTGAAATCACATGAAGTCCTTTTGTCGACGCGTTTCGTCATGAGCATAGAAGGTGTTAAAGGAGGTTAGTTTCAGAGAAGTAGAATTTAACTCTCAAAGCAGTCTGAGTTGCTATTGTACGAATTTTGCCGAAGTATTAATGGATGTATAGAGATTGAGTATAATATTACCAAATCATCATTAATATCATTATTATTATTAGTAGTAGAAGTAGTAGCAGTAGTAGTAATATTATATAATCAATCATGACGTGCCCCATGCCAGAGAATATGTAGGGAATACTCCATGACAGTCTGGAGTATGATTAGAGGCAATGGGAACCAAATGCTGGATGAACCCCTGCAGACGAATGGCCATCATCACGTGTGACCTAGTGAGTGCACCTCTCCTCACAGGGATGTTCAGGAAGCAGAACATTGGGTCCTGGTCACACAAGCATTTTGCAGTACATAAAGTAGTACTTTTGTAATAGGTTTTTACTTACTCCCAAGACAGAGAAAAGGAGAATATAACTGGAATGTACAGGAAACAGTCACATGCTGTTACAATCAGAAATGATGGCCCCTCCTTGCACTTTTACCGAGAGGGATTTGGACGTTTATGGGCAAATTCACAAAGGCATCAAAAAGTGCTTAAAAATTCCTGCTGTGTTTCCAGTTCTCATAAGTGTTTTTGTGAATAGGCACCATTACATGGAAAATGATGCCTTGATCAATGAGCAAATCACAAAATAGGGCAACCCAGCCATCCCCAAGAAACTGGGTACAGTACTAATAATACAAAACAATATTCCATGAGGAATTATTTTCATCACAACTCATTTACAAATTCAAAAAAGGCCCACAATGTGAATCCTAATAATCAATTGCTCAAAATAAGAACAACAGTCACAGGTGTATTCTGAAAAAAATATATACATTTACTTTACTTCATTAATGTATAGTTTGAGTTAAATATGTTATTATCAACGTTAAATTCAGGTCTCCTTCATATTCCTTGGACAACGGGCCGACTGCAAAGTCCAATCCAGGCGGGAGATAAAGTTAACACACGCCGACTCGAAATCTGCCCGTTGTCAAAGGAATCTGAGGAGGCGATTTTAACACAGTAGCTATTGGTGAAACTCACACGTTAGTTGGGTATTGACAATGTATGCTTAAGGAGCAAGTATTTACAGGAGCGATTTGGATTACAACGCCGAGTCCTGAAGATGGTCTCACCGACCTAATTGGACATCGAAGACTGAAACATCGGCACCACATCCTTTATAACCTCAAATGTAATGAATTGTTGATAATATCCCACAGATGTTTATTTGACTGGGATTATTTGTGATGATCACATTATCTGTGTTGAAAGAAGTGACTGTGCTTCCATTTATCTCTTGAAATAAGCAACTATACTAGATGTTGGGATTATGTGGAGGTGCCAGTGTTGTTACTAATGGAATGTAAATACTACCTGAATTTAACGTTGACGATAAGATGTGTAACTCAAACTATACATTAATAAAGTAAAGTAAATTTTTATATTTTTTCAGAATACAACAGTGACTGTGGATCATATTATGAGCAATTGATTATTAGGATTCACATTGTGGACCTTTCATGAATTTGTAAATGAGTTGTGATGAAAATAATTCCTCAAGGAATATTGTTTTGTATTATGATCAAAAAGTAGGTTTTATTCTAGTTGTGTTTTTAAGGGAGACATTTGCTCTGTCCTACACCTGATTCTGTAAATCCCACCTCATGCCTTCGGTGTTGTACGAAGAAGGTGACTTTGTGTCAGCAGAAAAGATAACAAATACCACAGTTTCAGAAAGGCCCCATAGGTGGGCTCATTTCTTCGGATTAGGGGCTGCAGTTTGTTAGCTCCACTGGGGCATAATCTCCTTGCTACCAGAAGAGGGCGGAAGCGAGCAGGCAGCAAAGGGGCGGCCGCTTGGAGAGCAGGCTTAGAAAGACAGAGTAGAAAGACTGAGCCTGGAATTGCTGTAGAAATCCTCTTTGTCAAGGAGGCTGCAGCAATTCAGACTGAAAAGATCCAGGTTCCTGCCCCTTAAAAGACGTTTATCCACAGGTAGCAATCAAGATGAGGAAATTAGTGATTACGAGAACAGGGAATTTGACCTGCTATCCCAGCAGAGAGAATTGGAAACTATATATCATTAGAGAAAACTAGAAATATCTCACTAAATAGAGTTGAAAATTAAATTATTGAATTCTAACTACAGAGAAAAGGAAATGATATCCAAATATGATGATGTGGATCCTGCATATAGACTACAGAACGTCGCGGGCACTAGTGTCATAGACAGTACATCAAGATACAAAAAATAAAAAGGTATAGATGCATAGATCTTCCATACCTAAATCCGCATTTATGTACAGTGATGATATATATCATCAAGTTACATAGACGTGGAAGAAAGAATAATACATCTATACCTCCCTTTATGCATTCACCTTTCGATATTTTGTTATTTGATATTTAGTCCATGTTATAAGGGTGCCACAATAGTCTTCTATTCGACATTCTAGGGTACAATCAGTATCACATGAGACAAAAAGTTAATTATTAAAGGGGAGAAGTGAAACTGTAATTCAGACCACAAGGTAGCGCCTTGACCCTTTGTGAGCAAACCTAAACATTTACACATTCATTTATTTTTGTCTATCTGTAGCTCTTCATTTACTTGTTATTTCTTTCTAATCATGCTGAACTTATAAAGTACCTCCTTCACAACTAACTCTATCAGCTTTCTTGTTGTATCTCATCTCTCTTGTGAAGTAGCTACATAAAGGGGGGTCAGATTGGGGCAGACAAATGGGGCAGTTATCAGCATTACAGTGAGTAGTGCTGTGAAGTTTGACCTAACCCTGGGTCAATGCACTTTTTGGAAATCAACCTTCCTTTACATGTCCTTGAATGGCAGAGGGAAACAACATCATTTATCAATCTAGGACACTGTTCAGAGAGTCAGGTGCGACTTTTACTTATGTACTATTATGCCTTCTGCAAGTATTAGGACCTGTACAGTTCAGAACGTAAACAATGTATTCATGTTGGAGCATCATGACAAGCCATAAAACAGATGTACTCTTGTTGTGAGCTTTACCTCTCTATTATTAAAACTAAGCACAAGATGTGGAATCAGCACCCATCAAAAAGTATCTTCCATAGTCTTTAGTGTCCTTCAATCAATTACTAAGATTCATTTCAAATGAACAGGTCCGAACTTGAATGTAGTTATCTTTCAATTCTTTATTGTAATATTCAACAGTAGAAAAAAAAACGATCCAATATTACAGCAAATTTTTCTTTTTTTAGCCTCTTTTTTAGCCAACGCGTTTCGTCTCATGAATGAGACTTCTTCAGGGCTTATAAAAACTGTCTTTATGAAATTAATGCAAACAGGAAGGTTCCTTAATTCAAGCACAATTGAGATGATCTGTCAATTCAGATTAGTATCCTGAAGAGACGAAAAACGACATGGTAGCCTGAGAAACTTGATCAGCAAGTGTAGTGCAGCAAGGAGTTATTAGTAAAACTAAGTGAGCCTTTTCTGGACCCTCTCGCCATCCCTTTTTGATACAAAAATAGGGAAAGCATGATCTAATGATTTTCGAGGCCGTGACCGTCTCCAGCAATTGACAAATTCCTGTGTTTTTCAAGGTGGGCCACTACATTCACAAGAATAACTTCTGCTGCTTATGCACTGATTCCATATTAAAAGCAATTCTAGGTTTCGTCGGTACATATTTGTTTTGTTGTTCATGTACTGAATCATTCGTTCCTTTTCTCAGTCGAGTTTGTTTTCCAGCTTGTACAAATAAATGCAATGCAGTTACTGCCTGAAATCCACCAATGGTAGATTCCTCAAGTTTCCCCTACTGCACTGTGCGCAAGGTCTGCTTTGGGCACAGAAATTGCACCAACAGATATTTCTCCTACTTTTGGCTTTTCAATAGGGTATATGAAGTTGCAAAGTTTTTCAACCTTCACGAGGTTCGATGGAAATCTTAGAAAATTTGATAAAATTGCAAAACTTTACGCTTTCAGACTTTTTCCTGAAAACTATTACTTTTGCGATAATTTAAGTTGCAAAACGTACATTTGTGGGAAGAACTCTCTGCATATATTTGCTATTGTGCATTGAAAAAACTGTACAAAAGGTAATCCTGAAGAGAAAAAATCTGCATACATTTTTCATATTGGTTGCGTTTGAACAGTCAAAATCCTCTCAATACTGTCAAAATGATCTTGCAACAAGCAGAAAAGTTTAAGAAAATTTTGAATGGGCAAAGGCAAACTTAAATATGACGTTTTGCATACATCACGTAGAGCAAAAATAAGTTTCTTTGCAGAACATCATTGGCGATTGCAAAATCTTACTCAAAGCTTATCACAACCAGTAGGTAAAAAACATTCAAACTGTGCTAAAACACTCAAAGCAGGACTATGCCCATCGCCCTCATTAATTACATCTTAAATTAGGCACCCAGAAGCTACTGTTTACATGTGTTCTATAAAGAGACTTTGAGCTTGTTTAATACAAGTCAAGAATCTATTTCATAAGAATATCCAGTATCAAATGTTACCTACAGCGTTGATCATTTTGACCAAAGACCACTAAATAGTCACCAACACAACACCCTGCATGAGGCAAAACAACCTCATACATTTTCACAGGTGAGTTCATGGTGTATTATTTGGGAATCTTAAACAGTTGTCCTTTTGTATTGAAATGCAACATTGATTTAGCAGGAAGCGTTTGCCTAGGTTGGAAGCATGCTATCCCGTGTAGGGCGTGTGGTTGGGAGTTGTTGTCTTTGTTTTGTGATCCTGGGCGGAAAGTGTTTTCATGCAATGCAGAGGTGCAGTTATTGTGTTATGGGATGCGGCGCTTTTCAGTGTGGTGAAAGAAGAGGTGTGGGAGACAGACACATGGCTCATAGTTTTCAGTGAGCAGGCAGCTTTGTGCAGCACGACAGGTCCCTTTGATCATAATCCACTCAGCTGGTCCGTGCACCGGATTGTCCATCCTGGGGTATTTTGTTTCTGGTCCTGAGCAGGCGGAAGTAATGGAGGGGAATCTTGCTGGGGTGGACTTTGCTACCATCATCCCATATCCACTTGTAATCCTGAGAAGCAATCGTGGTGGGTACCTAGTTGGGACCTGCAGTGGTGGACTAGATTAGTCTGTGTCTGTTCAGTTAGTGATGGCTGGATTGTGGGCTGGTGTATGTATCTGTATTTATAAAGCGCAAACTACTCACCCTTACGGGTCTTAAGGCGCCTGGGGGCCGTCGTGGAAATCAAGCGAGCTGTTGCCCAGAGTCACATGGTGCTGAGCTGAGCTGCCGACGGAGCCGGGGATCGAACCGTGAACCATGTGCTTCGAAGTCAGCTGTCCTGGTCGCTGCACCACACCTCTTCAGCACTGGGTGATATATAAAACCTGTAGCAGATATGTATAATGTGAGTGTAGGAGGATTGAGGTTTATTCGAGTTATTATAAAGCATTCATTAACTACAATTGGCTACTTACTGCTGCCTACTGCTGAGTGCTCTGTTATTAGTATCCGTGTGGGCTATATGAATAAACATCACTATCCAATACCCAGGCCAGCCATAGGTCAGCCCTTCATCTTTTATATAGTTTTAGCCCATAACTTGTGTAACTCGAACTCCCAATAAAAACTATTTTTTTAATGACTGTAGTTATGCTATAAATACAGATTGCTGAATATGGAGACTCTTTGTGATGCAGTTACAGGGATGTATGACGTTACCACGCATACTTTTACATCGCATACCAATACAACGCGATTTTTACAACGCAGGATCCTTCACAACGCATGCCTTTACAACGCATGTCATTACATAGCAGATGCTATTACAACGCATGCCATTACAACGTAAATATATCTTTTTTTTAAAATTCTAATTAATTTAATTTAATTAATTTAATTTAATTAATTTGATTTATTTAAAGTCGTTTTTTAAAAAACAGAACCCTAAAAATACCCCTGTACCCCAAAACCCAAACCTTGCCCTGAACCCTAAAAAACCCTGTACCCCATAACCCAAACCTAGCCCTGAACCCTAAAAATACCCCTGTACCCCATAACCCAAACCTAGCCCTGAACCCTAAAAATACCCCTGTACCCCCATAACCCAAACCTAGCCCTGAACCCTAAAAATACCCCTGTACCCCATAACCCAAACCTAGCCCTGAACCCTAAAAATACCCCTGTACCCCATAACCCAAACCTAGCCCAGAACCCTAAAAATACCCCTGTACCCCATAACCCAAACCTAGCCCTGAACCCTAAAAATACCCCTGTACCCCATAACCCAAACCTAGCCCTGAATCCTAAAAATACCCCTGTACCCCATAACCCAAACCTAGCCCTGAACCCTAAAAATACCCCTGTACCCCATAACCCAAACCTAGCCCTGAACCCTAAAAATACCCCTGTACCCCATAACCCAAACCTAGCCCAGAACCCTAAAAATACCCAAACACCCCAAAACATATACCTCAGTACCCCAAAACATATACTCCTATACTCATACTTATTTTTATAAATTACTTAAATGAATATATTTAATTTATTTGATAAAAATACATAAATTAATATATTTATTTATTTTTAATATTAATTGAATTAATTAAATAATGTTAAATAAAATATAAAATAACATTATATACTTACCTATACTTACGTTGTAATGGCATGCGTTGTAATAGCATCTGCTATGTAATGTCATACGTTGTAAAGGCATGCGATGTAATGGATCCTGCGTTGTAAAAGTAGCGTTGTAATGGTGGTGCGTTGTAAAAGTTGCGTTGTAACGGCTGTTTACCAGTTACAGAGGATGGCAGAGAATGTCACAACTGCTCTCATCCCTCCAACCTGATTGCCAGGGGACAGGCTGATGTGTGTGTGTGGCAGTGAGGGGGGTATGGGGGTTCACCACCTTGACACAGGTTATGTGGGATAGATTTACTGAAGTGACTTATGAGATGAGACCATGAGACAGGGGTGGCGCCATGGATGTCAGACTTCTGATGCAGATTATCTGTCAAGCGCCTCCAGTCTACCCGTGATCCCTCGCAGCAGTCGCAAAGGGTTCTTGTTTGCCACAGCTGCAGAAGCTTTCCTTCTTTAAAAAAAAACAACAACAAAGTTTCCATTTTTCAAACCTTGCAAAGGTAAAGTTGCTCAGTTTCCCACAACCCTCATCAAAATCCTGAAACAACAGCCAGTGTTGGCAGAGAATGAAGGGAGAGGGGTAGATAGTTTGGACAGAGGGATGGTAGCAGGCTGGTGCCTGTAGCAGGGTTGGTGCTTCCATAAAGCAAGAGAGGCAGAAGCCTGAGTGCGCCCCCTAGTGGTTTTGCCAAATTATTGATAACGCCACTAAAGGTGGCCTAGCCCATCAATTCAGCAGAACCGCATTATCAAAGTTCAGTGTAAATCTTAGTAGGATGTGCAAAACTGCACATTTTTCATTCAGCCTTCGTAAAGGCCCAAGGAAAATTTCCCAAGGCTTTTACACCAGTGAGAAAACCATAGCCTTTGTGTTAGTTTATGTAATATTTACTTATTGCTAAAGTATAAATAAGCTGTCCTTACATTCAAAGATTAAGAAGAAGCTTAAAGAATGTGAAAACCATCTTGCACTTGTCGGCACACCAATCCCACTTAACCCCTAACTCATGGGTTGCGCCAGCAGCTAGGACCAGGAGCGGTGAAGTCCTGATATGGTGTAGTCCTGATAGGGTCTCTGGTGCTCCCTGGCGGGAAACGTCACTCTTTCTTGCTATGAGAATCCATATATCAAGGCTGAAACATTCTCATAAAAAGGAAAGACAAAGATTTTCATTCATTGCTTTATATAAAGAATTAATAGGCAGTTTACAATAAAGATGCCCTGAGCAAGTTTAGCAGCAAAGAATATAACTCATAAGTACAAAGAACTCGCTACAATTCTAAGTGAAATCCAGCATAGATTCACCCTCTAATGTGAGAGAAAGGGGGTCTCCGTAGTCACTGAAATCCACATACTTTTATAGGGCTTTGGACAAAGGCATTCATATATTCTGAGGGAATACATAGTTCTCAGGGTTTGCCCCAATTGGAACATTTGACTACAGAATACATTTGAGAATTTGTCTCAGGATACAAATACTTTGAGATTCAGTCACTCCCACAGTCATAGCTGCACAGTTAGACTGATACATTGTTTTAGCATGAGCCCGGGATGAAGAGAAGCATCCTTGATTCAGTATAATGAGACAACGTTTCTGAAAACACTATCTGCTTAGATATGTAAACACTAACAATACATTATTTTTGCACAGAAGATGGTATTAACCATCACGTGGTATATTGTAATGTCGAGACAAGATGGAGGACAGTGTAAACACAAGTTAATGTTAGCATAAGCTCAGTTAGTAACGCTCTTTATTTACAGAAAAATAACTCTCCGAGTACCCCCTCTAATGATTTTAATCATCACTTCATTTCTTTATTACAACAGCTCATTTAACAGCTTTGGATTCTTTTGCTTAGTCTCTCCCAGATCATTCAGGGAGTCAGAAAGTTCACTTTGCATCTCTTCAATTTGAACTGACTGATTTTGCTGAGAGCACCGCCCGACACAATGTTAAAACTGCAGATGCGCCGCCCATCTCTGTGGCGGGTGCATCTTAATACCCCCCATGGGGCCCCCGCCCTTATGGGTCCTTATCACCGATAGGATGGCGGGCGGACTAAGTCCGCCCGTCATCCTAATCATCCCCTAAGTCTTTTCAGCTTCTTCCTCTCATAGCTGACAGCTTCTTGTACCCACAATTATCCCCTTCTGTGATTAAATTCCTTTGTAAAACTTCAAGAAATTGAGTATACATGAAATACCAATTAGTATGGTCAAAAAAGGAGTTAGTAACAACCTTAAAATACCACCTTCTACACTACCAAGCCTTTCTTCTATTTTAGCAAATTCCTTACCAATGGATCCAAAGAATGATCCTAATCCTTACCAGGCACATGATTCTTTCAGCCCGGTTAATTCACGTGTAATGTTCGTGATGCTGGTGATATAGCTGCCAAGCTGCTTATCTGTGCAGGGAATGTATGCACACCATTCCCATGCATGAATAACTTTGCAAACTGCGCCTTCCTTTGTGAGGAGTAAATCCAATGCAAGTCGATTTTGCATAATCATAGCCCTCTTTGCAAGCAATTCCTTATTGATCACTGTTAGTGTACCCGCATTTCAGTTGCAAGCCGGTCAATTAAAGTGCACAGTTTCCTAATCTTTGGGTTGTTCAATGCTCCCCTATGTACAGTATGAGTGCTCCGAAAATATCCCCAAGAATCTGTTTACAGCTTTGCTGGCTTCCCCTAATATAGTTCTCAGGAGTGAAATCTAGATTGCTAGTTTGATAGTTTCTAGTAAAATCTAAATCAACATAGCAACTCCCAGCCCACTTGTGCGGTAACTGGAAATAGCCGAATTCAACGCACACATAATAAATGCCCTTGATGCCGACTTCTAAATTTGAGAACGTTTTCCGTTTTATTAAGTAATTATGCTCACACTCACTCATCCCAACTTCTCAACTGTCTTGTTTACCTCAGGCTGCCGTATTATTTTCTACTTGTTGTTGCACCTTGTGCTGCATCAGCGTTGCTCACGAACACTCCCCTCTCTATGATGGGCTACTTAGGACATCATAGAGCGCATCCGCGTAGCCTGTGGCAAAGTTAGTTGCTGCCCAACTGGCTTTCCTTGTCGGTGCTTCTGCGCCAGTTTTGGCAGTTGGCTGGTTCCTGTTCCCCTCAAGCGCCATCTTAGTAGAGGACTAGCCCCCGTTTTCATTGGTTTATGGTTTCCTTTTATCCCAGTTTATGTTGCCTTATCTATGCATTACTAGCATTTCCCACATTGCAGGGGAGCCTGTGATCTGTGATAGGGGTTGCTGCATCCCAGTATAACTTTGATTTTCCTCTACCTGTCTTTGTATCATATGCTGCATCAAAGCTGTGCTCTGGCATGCCTCCGGGCATGCCACTCTCTATGACGGGCTACTTAGGCCATCACAGAGCATGTTTGCGCCGATGGTGCGCCTAGAGCAAGCCCATCTATCTGCGCCTGTCCGCGCCTGGACCAGGTCCACGGCTTGTTTCCCGGGTCAGTTGAACCCTCATAGGTCGGGGCAAATGTGTTAATCTAGGGACACTCTGCTGGCTCTCAAACCTCCAGGTAAGACTCTCAACGGCCCTAAACTCAGCCCCACAACTCCAGACTTTCTCTGGATCTTTTGCCAAGAATGTAACTCCAGAATTGTCCACACTGACATTCACAAAGAATCATTTCCAGCCACGCTTGTGCCACAGGTTCTGATAAACACTTTGTCAACCTCAACACAAATGTTAAATGTGTGTTACTTAATGCCAGGTCACAGGTTAAACACCACTTTGAATTTGCCAAATTTCTAGATACACTGCAGACTGTGTTAAGTCAAACTTAGGACAAAATCCTAACTTTACTACTACTAAATGCCTTCTGTGAATACCAAAAGTAGTAGGTTTAGGATTTTGTCTTAAGTTAGTTCTGTGAATCAGCCTCTCTTTTACTGACCTTAAGCACTAAGTCAAAACCTCCCGCAGCCCCGTGTCCCCCCATGATCATACAGCTAGTGCCTGACCTAGTAGCCACCCAGATAGTTACAATTTGTAGCACCATGTTTTGGGCAGGCTCTTTTCCTAATCAATGGAAATCAGTGTTAATTCTTCTGAATTCGCTGCATCCAAACAATTTAAGACCTATATCGAGGCTGCCTTTCCCAGCCACATCTATCAAAATGTTCATGAATTCGCAGCTAATTGCCTTTTTGGATAACAGCCATCTGCTAGATGATATGTAATTTGAGTTTCACAAAGGCCAAAAGAAAGAATCAGCACTAGTTGTGGCCACAGAGGTAATTTAGACATCCGTGGATAAGGGTGGAAATGCAGCCCTTATCCTACTTGACCTATCTTCAGCATTCGACACGGTCAATCATGACCTCCTGCCTGACTGGTTGGACAATTTAGGGATTAAGGGCATTGCACTCTAACTATTGTGCTCATTCCTTACTGACCACGTTCAAACTGTTTTCCTGAATTCCTTTACATCTGAACCCATTTCTTTACATTGCAGGGTTCCACAGGGCTTATCTTTAAGCCTAACTCTTTTTAATCTGTACATCACATCTTTGACATCCTTAGTGAAATCTTTTGGGTTGTTAATCATTAGTGTCATATGCTAAAGACACCCAGACCGTGATCTCTCTTTCCAGCAAAAGCCCTGATATGAGCAACATGTTTCGTAACTGTATGAGTGCTGTGTGCAAATGGATGGACAACAACTGTCTTAAATTAAATTAGTCAAAAACAGAAGTCATTTTATTTTGCAACAACACATAATTTCTGGTCCCCTTCCTTGTGGCCAGATGAACTAGGCTCTCTTCTGATCCCGGCTAAAAAAGTAAACAATCTTGTTGTTCTGATTGACAGACTTACCTGTAGGGAACAAGTCAACAAAGTGATCTTTACTTCCTTTTACACCTTGCACATCATCAGGAAAATCGAGCAGTTCCTACCTTTTGACCTACCGAAAGCAGTTGTTATAGTGAAGAACCGGGTTTTAAAACTCAGCGGCGCCAGGGAAAACGCCAGATGTCTTTGAGTTCCCCTGCCTTGGCAAACAGAGACACGGGACACTTCTCGGTGACGTCAAAGGCCAAATTTATTGGCTGCAACCAGGAACAGAGGTCTACGAAGCACAACACGGGTGGTTCGCTAGAGACTGCACAAATTCATAGAGCAGAGCATCGTCTTTTATGCTAAAATTCACATTCCTGGCTAACATCGACTACATACAAACTGACCAATCAAAGAATGACATTTCAAACATATCGCATGACGACAATCCCACTTTCCGTTGTCCAGCCCACCAGAAATGACCAAGCAAAATTCAACATTCCTGCTCGATCAGGCTGGACAGACCCATCATAAAAGACCTCAACCCAAATCAATAATTAAGCCATAAAGGAAGGAACAGAAGCAGATGACAAGCAAGATAGAAGGGTGTGTGCATGTACCATGAACTCAGCAATGTCCTGCTCTTTGATCTCTATCTGATCAGCTGCTTGACAAGGAACTGGCTCAACGAGGTCAGCCTCGGGCAAGGGAGTCAGTTCGTTCAGGTCACTCAGAAGTCAGCTAAGGTGTACGTGTCCCAAAGACTCGTTTGTGGGCCTATGTGAGGGCAACCACACAAAATGGCTGCCGTACACAAAATGGAACCCAAGGGTTCAAACGGAATCCCTGAATACGTAGTGTTCTCATTGATCGGTTATGACGAAAACACTCGTACATACCGCACTGGTCATTTGCGGTCCGCTGACACCAAAATCGTCTATATCCGACGACTTTCATTGAATGGGTTCAGAATCACGGAACCACAATAGCCCTTGTGATATCCAGAGTGGATTACTGTAATGGATTATATCAAAATCTTCCTAAAAGCTTGCCTCATGAATTACAGATCCTTCAAACCTTGGCTGCCTGGATGTTGTTGAAGGTCCTTAGATTTCACTCTTCCTCATAGGCTATCAACAGTCTACACTGGTTGCCTGTGAGGTAACGTATCATCTTCATGGCCCCGTGCATCGCATACAAGGCTCGTCATGGCTCGGGCTCAGCGTACCTGAGGAAAAACTTCAGATGGTATGTACCAAGCAGGACTTTTCATTCAAGCTCAGCAGGACTTTTCATTCAAGCTCAGCCAATAATGTGGCTTTTCCCTTCTACAAGCTTTCCTCCTGGGGAAGCAGGAGCTTTGTTATCTGCACTGCGAGGAACTGGGACTTACTCCCTTTAGAATGGAAAACAGCCCCATCTCTGCTGTTGTTATGAAAGACTGACCTTTTAGCCAGTAGAACTCCCAGTTTGCACTGAAAGGCTAATAATTCCTGGCTCTTTAGCCAATAGAATCTCCAGGTTATCACTAACCCTGTTAGCGCCAAGACACCTGTGAGTATGTGTTCGTGCTTTACAAAAATATAAATCAAATGAAATCATTGGGACCCTTTCTTGGTGGCTTCAATGCTTAATCTAGAGAGAAGGTTCCTTTAAGATCGCCTTACCCTATCCAATAATGTGCTCTGCACTTGTCTTTCCTTCTCCTCATCGTCTATTCTTATGTTTTCATTCAATTCATCTCCAAACAAACTATATCTTGGTTAACTTTGCAATGTTCATCATGCAAGCTACGATTAGTAGTGCTCATGTTAGTCACAGGGGTAAAGAGCTTCATCATACACTCATGCTGAGCCCTTGATTGTGACCCTTTGGTACGAGTAAGAACATTAATTGTTTTGTAGCCCATTAATACAGATTTTCTCCACTGACAATCCACACATTTTCTGAAGAATCAACAAAGTCGGAAAAAAACTGTTTAATAGAATTTTGCTGAGAAATTAGATTTAAGAAAGCAGAGCAGGAAAATGAATAGGATAGAGGTAAGTTAAAGTGTTCTGCTCCATAAGCTGCAGAAGCAGGAAGATCAGAGCAGACAAAGCAGTCATCTACCTCCATGATGTTTACATATTCACACAGCATCTGGTAATTTGCATCATAACCACACACTCTCTCATGCTATGGGAGATGTGAAACCTTACTCTTGAGCAAGGGAGGGCTGGCTACTGGGGTGAAGGTAAAATAGTTTGAAATGCGAGATTTATGCCCTTCCAGAAAGTAAATATCTAGCAACCATCCAAACACAGAAATAGAAATTGCAGCTGCCACAATCACAATTATAATTTTGCAGCGTGACTGCACCATGGGCCATATGTATCAAGATAGCAATTAGAGATTCTGTAATAGCGATTTTTAAGAAATCGCTATTACAGAATCGCTAATTGGTATGTAATCGCAATTTTTTAGCGATTTCTTGATATTCCTTAATTGCGAATTCGCAAATTCCACAAAGTAATCAGATTTCCCAAAGTACTCCATTGTCACTGCAACTCTTTTGCCCACATTTTTCTTTTGGCAGATCATACTTCATTGGTACAAATCTTCTGTCGTCATTCTGAAACGATGATTAAAACCGTCTCTTCCCATTTGAGTTGGACTGTGCATGTGTTTAGGAAACTGGGATTTTGTTGCAGTACCACCCCCAAACCTTTTGCCTTGTAATTGATGCAACCTTGATTGAAGTGTACTGGGTTTCTGCTAACCAGGTCCCCAGTATCGATGTTCTTTCCCTAAAAAGATTCAATTGTTCCCCCTAATTGGCAAAACCTTTAGCACCCTCTGTAAGTTCCTAGTCAATGGTACCCCTGGTACCTGGGTCCTGAGGTACTAAAGAGGGTCTCTGAGGGCAGCGGCATGAATTGTGCCTCCCTAAAGGACCCCTCACCAAGCACATGCGGGACTGCTATCACAGACTGCGTGTCTTGGGGCAGACAAAAGGAAAACTCAACAAGTCACACATCCCTGTGTGCCATGCCCCTAACACTGCATGTACTATTTGTAAGTCACCCCTACAGCAGGCCCGACAGCCCTAAGGCAGGGTGCTGAATATTACATGGGAGGGCACACCTGTGCTGGTCAGTCCTATTACTACCAGTACAAGTGACTGGGCAAGCCATTTTAAAAGATGTGCTGGACACTGGTGAAAATGAGTTTCCCAGCTACATGATGGCTTCACTGAAAATAAAGATGTTTGGTATCAAACATCTTCTATTGGTGAACCCACACAGATGCCAATGTTGGATTTACCCATATATGCACCCAGAGGGCAGCTTAAAGGTGCCCCCTGAAAACCTATCAGCCTCTGGTGTGCTTGCTGACTGGTTTCTGTCAGCCTGGCACCCAATACACTGGTCTGACCTCCTAGGGTGAGAGCCAGTGGTCTCAGGCGACCCAGAGTAAAAGCCTGTCTGGGAAGAGGGTGTAACACCCCTTCCCACAGGATGACCTGCTGATTAGCCTTCCTTGGGCGGCAAGCCTCAAAGGGCTGTCGCTTTTGAAATGTGAATTTGGATCCCCCTCACAGGAGAGGAAGAAAACCCCTTTCTCCAGGACCGCCTTGGCACCTGGAAAAGTCGAAAAATGTATCAGGTAGGCATGCCACCTCCAGGCTAATACCACCACTAAGGTGGGCTACTGTGAGGTGGACGCGATTTTTCAGAAGTAGCCATCGTTGTTACGCCATACTTAGGGATTCTGGGACAGGGTTATACCCACTTCCCACAGGAAGTTGTCATATAGGGGGCATCGTTCAATCTTAGCCTTTTCTATGTCTGGGGCTGCATGTTGTAATTCTCGCAACTCATTGAATACATGTACAGTACTCAGTAACATGTTGTCAAGGTCTCTCCTTTTGTGTTACACTGCTCTTCTAGATGGAAAGTGCTGTACTTAAGAGCACAGTATTGGTCACCTTTGTTCACATAATGATTGCCTCTGGTGCCGCTCTCATGTGCAGCAAAATTCACTTCCGCAAATTCCATTGACAGTTTCCCTGGAGAGCATTTAGCAAATTGGAAACATGCTACCCGTTTTATAGGGGTACCAGTGAAAGTCAAAAATCCCTGCTGCGACCATAACTGGCTAAAGTCATGCACAACTCCTAATTTATACTGTCTGTCAGTATAAATGTGGTAAAGCAAGCTCTGGTAAGGCCTATCAGTTCAGCTACTTGTGCCGAGGTTACTTAGCACAAGTAAGAAGACTCCACTACCCCACTCAGCTTACATATGGCATAAGTAACTCTTAGGATGTCATGTCAGTCTCTCAGACATGACCCATCAACAAAGAGGGTATGATCAGATTCGGAAAGGGGGACATCCAGTATGTCAGACCTTGGTTTTGTGCACAACTTATTTATACAGACACAGTCATGGTCAAAGTTACCCTCACCATCTCCCTCTGGGGTTGGTAATAGAGAAGCAGAGTTTAGAATGTTACAGCTCCGAATGGAGATATTCTCAGCTGTCTTTTTTTTTTTTATTGAGCAGAGCATAGTTAAGGTACAATACATATATGGACAATTTGAACAATGGAAATTAATACAAATATTTAAAAGCTTCCTCTTTTAAAAGCTGATTAAAAAGGAGGGATATTGAATACTTAAAAGCCGTAAGCAGTCAATGTTAATAAAGCTATATATATAAATTTTCAAATACAAGCAATGTGCAACATCCGCAAAGTTTGGTTATAAAGTGCAAATGCAATACAGTGCAATCCAACTTGAAATAAAGTGCTAGTGCTTCAGAATTACTTTAATTGCAAATACCACATAAAAAAAGTATGTTTGTGACTTATTGATAAAACCTACCAATACTTCAAGACTGCTTAAGCATAATATACCGATAAACAACTAGGGGTTGGCTCTAATCAGTAAGGCTGAGCCGTCATAATAAATAACAAAAGAGGGTTGCCAGTACTGATAACATACAGGTAATATAAATTCAAACACAGTACTTGAAGAAAAATTCAAGACCGGGTGCTAATTAATAGCTTTTTATTCTTATTTATGATTTTATCATCAGGGAAAGCTTTTTTTCATATTCAAAACACACACATGTAAGGCATATTAAATAAGGAATGAAAAAGGGGAATCATTCATAGTATCAAGCATGTCACAACCGTACAACAAGCAACCATTCATGGGGAGAAGGGGATACACTAGATAAGAGAGCTATACAATTTACACAAGCAAGTGTTATTTACAATATAATACAAGACAACAAAACGAAAGAAGCCAACGTCTGCACAACACTTAAACAATATTTTCAATTGGTTTTTTGTCAGATCTAACGTACATTCCTGTGTTCCAGTGTCAAAAGTATTTTAGAAAAAATTATTGAAAAAAAGAGGTAATGTACACAAGTTAGTGATAAGCAACAATAATCATGACATTCACGCTTATCACTGTAGCAGACGAAAATATGGCTGGGGCCTACGCGTTTCGAATCCCATAGACTTGTAGGGATTCTCTTCAGGGCCTTTGGTGTTCTCTGTATGAGTGAACAAAAAAGGGGGGAACGGGGGAGACAAGAGTTAGAAAACCTCAGACAGGCATAGTTTACCTAGTCACAGGACCAACATCAGTCACAACACTCAGCTACCACCGTCATCTCCACAGACTTACCACCAAGCAAAGAGATTGCGGGAGGTGGACCTCAGCTTTCTAGAATGGATTATTACAGAATCTGAAAAAATGGGTGAAATGGAGTCAGCAGATGGGAAAGGTGGACACGTGATTAATAAAAAGAAGGGTGCGTCACTTTACTTACCTCTTTCATTAAGATGATATATTCTCAGTGTGAGGGTAAAATAACGCAATTTTAACGGAGGAGAACCTGTGCAGAGGTAAATAATACAGGTATTAGAAAGGAATTTCATAAAGCGGCTGGTGCACTACCCGTTTGTTCTGCAATATCTCACCTAATTAAACGTAGGTGGAGGGAGCTGTGCGTGCTGTCCGGGGGTGTTCACTTGTGGTAAACATCTTGGAAAACAGAAAAAGGACTTTAGAATATATCTTAAGAAACATTGGAGGCTAAACTCTAAAATGGGAGTGGATCTTTTTACCGAAATAAGTCCAGAGGAAAAAAGTATCAGTTTTTTCGGCGTGTGTTTTTTCACTATGAATCAAAGGAGCCTTTTGATGGAAGACGTACGAGGCGGCACTTGTCTAAAACGAAAAAACACTAAATGAGTAGCTGACAAGCGATTTTAGTTCAAGAGCACAATTTTAAAAAAGGGGAGAAAAAAGCGGCAGCTTACCGCGCTAGCACATCTCAGGCATATTGACCGCGAAGGGCAGATTGCGTGAACCTTTAGCGTCAGGGCGCCTTAAACAGGAAATAGGAAAACGCGTGAGTATATTATACTAGCAACAAGAAGCCCCACTCCTTTTTAGCCTATTTTCATCTTGTTGCTAGTTTCGTTTTAGACAAGTGCCGCCTCGTACGTCTTCCATCAAAAGGCTCCTTTGATTCATAGTGAAAAAACACA
This sequence comes from Lissotriton vulgaris, assembly GCF_964263255.1. Classification (NCBI taxonomy): domain Eukaryota; kingdom Metazoa; phylum Chordata; class Amphibia; order Caudata; family Salamandridae; genus Lissotriton; species Lissotriton vulgaris. The sequence continues at coordinate 1,979,787,985 of NC_141693.1, forward strand.
CGCCGAAAAAACTGATACTTTTTTCCTCTGGACTTATTTCGGTAAAAAGATCCACTCCCATTTTAGAGTTTAGCCTCCAATGTTTCTTAAGATATATTCTAAAGTCCTTTTTCTGTTTTCCAAGATGTTTACCACAAGTGAACACCCCCGGACAGCACGCACAGCTCCCTCCACCTACGTTTAATTAGGTGAGATATTGCAGAACAAACGGGTAGTGCACCAGCCGCTTTATGAAATTCCTTTCTAATACCTGTATTATTTACCTCTGCACAGGTTCTCCTCCGTTAAAATTGCGTTATTTTACCCTCACACTGAGAATATATCATCTTAATGAAAGAGGTAAGTAAAGTGACGCACCCTTCTTTTTATTAATCACGTGTCCACCTTTCCCATCTGCTGACTCCATTTCACCCATTTTTTCAGATTCTGTAATAATCCATTCTAGAAAGCTGAGGTCCACCTCCCGCAATCTCTTTGCTTGGTGGTAAGTCTGTGGAGATGACGGTGGTAGCTGAGTGTTGTGACTGATGTTGGTCCTGTGACTAGGTAAACTATGCCTGTCTGAGGTTTTCTAACTCTTGTCTCCCCCGTTCCCCCCTTTTTTGTTCACTCATACAGAGAACACCAAAGGCCCTGAAGAGAATCCCTACAAGTCTATGGGATTCGAAACGCGTAGGCCCCAGCCATATTTTCGTCTGCTACAGTGATAAGCGTGAATGTCATGATTATTGTTGCTTATCACTAACTTGTGTACATTACCTCTTTTTTTCAATAATTTTTTCTAAAATACTTTTGACACTGGAACACAGGAATGTACGTTAGATCTGACAAAAAACCAATTGAAAATATTGTTTAAGTGTTGTGCAGACGTTGGCTTCTTTCGTTTTGTTGTCTTGTATTATATTGTAAATAACACTTGCTTGTGTAAATTGTATAGCTCTCTTATCTAGTGTATCCCCTTCTCCCCATGAATGGTTGCTTGTTGTACGGTTGTGACATGCTTGATACTATAAATGATTCCCCTTTTTCATTCCTTATTTAATATGCCTTACATGTGTGTGTTTTGAATATGAAAAAAAGCTTTCCCTGATGATAAAATCATAAATAAGAATAAAAAGCTATTAACTAGCACCCGGTCTTGAATTTTTCTTCAAGTACTGTGTTTGAATTTATATTACCTGTATGTTATCAGTACTGGCAACCCTCTTTTGTTATTTATTAAGCATAATATAGGCCTATTAACAGTATTCAATCTAATTACTAACTTAACCCCCCCTTATTTCCTCTAGATTCTCAAAATATTTCCAGTTCCTATCAAATCTCCTAACTGCTCCCACTCTACTAGCATAAGCTTTTTCAAAATTCCATGACCTCCTCATTTTGTTAAGCCATTTCAAATGGGAAGGAAGTTCCTTTGAATTCCAATTTTGGAGTATTAGGGAGCGGGCAACAGCACAAGAAATAAATACAAACATTTCCTCAGCTGTCAATATGATTCTCTCACAGAGGAAGAGGTGTGGCCCAGCAGTCATGGCTTCTGAATCCAGAGTGCAGGGCTCACTGTTCGATCTCTGGCACCAGTGGCAGCTCAGCACAGCACCATTTGACTCTAGGCAATAGCTCACTTAATCTACCCACTGGCCCCCAGTGCCTTGAGACCCTTGAGTGGTTTGGACTTTATAAATATCAGGTTTAGATTTAGAGCTAGGTGGCTATTTGTCAAACACTGAGTTCTGGTATGAGTCAATAGCATCTCATTTGAGTGCGGCTCCATCACAATTAAAGGAAAAATCCATCATGATCCCCTCAGTTTGTCATATGCTAAGGCTAACCATTGCAACCATTTAAGACAACTGGGCAATGCTGCATTCACCGGATCAAGAGTACCTGAAAAATAAACAATGGGACGTTTGGTGTCTCCTTGAGCTTGTATTAGCACAGACAGTGTGCACTCATCTGTTTTGTGGCAAAAGAGCACAAAGTCTTTCATATAGTTTGGCATTGCAAGAGCGTGTGTGCAGAAGCACATTTTTGAGCTCATCATCCTTCGGGACAAGGTCATTTCCATCAGCGTGGATCAGCCTTATCAAAGGCTTCACCACAAAGGAAAAGTTTGGGATCCATTGTCGGCAGTAGCCAACCATGCCCAAAAACATCCTAACCTCTCTCTGAGTAGTTGGGAACTTCATTTTTTTAGAACAGTCTCTATGCGTACATGAGACACTCACATCACTCCCTTTGCTATTTGATGTCCCAAATACACAACTTCCCTCTGGCAATGTTGTAGTTTCTCGGGAGAGACCTTATGCCTATTTCAACCCAAATGGATGAGCAAAGCTATAGTATCCTATTTGCAGGCTTCTCTTGGAACCGAAACACATTTAGTGTAATGGGACTGAGAAGAATGCCTGGCAGAGATCAATGACCATGAAGCACTCTGCTGCTGGAGGGATTTGCAATTGAATCATGGCATGGTGCGGTACCACATGATAGCATGGAATGATAACTTGGTTAATTTTTCAGAAGTCTTGAATGATCCTATTTGATTTCTGTAAGCCCATAATTGGGCAGTTACATGGACTCCCAATAACTTCCTTCAGGATCCCTTGCTATTTCAAACTGTCAACGACAGGGGTGATTTCTGCAATGGACTCTGGGGTCATTTTGTATGGGCTAGTCTGGGGATAAACAGCATTGAGAAAGAGGGTAATCATTAGTGGCACAGCATCTTTAACCAATCCAATTTCTTTTCAGCTAAAATCACAGACCTCTTCTTTTACTCTCTCCCTCAAGTCTATTGGCAAGTCCTCAGTTACACGCTACTGAAATCTGGGACCTCTTCAACAGCACCACCCTGGACGTAGCGTTCTTCACTGAAACCTTGACCAACACCACTTCGGGACCTGACATCACCATCCCCAATCCCCAAGGATACAAGATCTCCAGGAAGGAGGAATCTCCATCGTCCATAAATCCACCCACCGCCTGAGCACACTCCCAGATGAGCCCACAGAACTGATGGAACACCTTCACTACAAGATATTGGCCAGCCCCACTGCCACCCTCCAAGGAACCCTTATCTACTGACCCCCTGGGCCCCTCGGACCCTTCGCCAACTCCATCACGGACATCATCTCCCCGCAGCCCATCGCATCCACCAGCTACACCCTGCTGGGAGACCTCAACTTCCACCTCGACAACCAACTGGACCCCAACACCACATCCCTCCTGGACACCCTCCACAACATTGGACTCCGCCAGATCGTGACCGAGCCCATGCACTCAGCAGGATACACCCTCGACCCCCTCTTCACTACTGGAAACTCCATCACCTTCAGCCACACCACCGAACTCCCATGGACCAACCATCGTTGCGTCCACATTACCTTCAGAACACCCACCATCCTCAGACACCAGCACCTGCTCTCACGAAGAAACTGGACCAAAAGCACTGACGACCAGCTCACCTCCTCACTCAACAATTCCACCCCAACCTTCGCAGAAAACGACAACCCCAACACCGCAGCCCAAACCTTGACCCCATCAAGAAAAACAACAATACCTGCACCGAGAAAGCCAGAGGGTTTACCACCGAACTTTGAGCGTCCAGACGCACTTGCCGCCTCCTCAAAAAGGCCTGGAGGAACACCAAATCCACAGAAGCCCACATCAACTTCAGAGTCGCCACCAATGCTCACCACCAACTCATCAGATAAATAAGAAAAAAAGCGGTTGAAGACAGAATCTCCACCCACGCGCACAAGAGCAAGGAACTCTCCAGAATCAGCAAGGAGTTTGTCCAACCCACTAGTGAGTCTACTGACATCCCTCCCTCACAAGACCTCTGCGACAAACTCAGCATCTTTTTCCACCACAATATCAAGAGCATCTACGACAACTTCGACGAAGACAACCAACACACTGAACCCTCACCAATCACCCCTGACACCCGGGAACCAGCGATTGACAACTGGACAGCCCTCACCACCGAGGAAACACTGAAGACAATGAAGTCAATCCACTCAGGGGCCCCCACGGACCCCTGCCCCCACCACATCTTCAACAGAGCCATCAACACCATCACACCCATGTTCTGCCACACCATCAACCGTGCCATGGCGACCGCTTCGTTCCCCGATGACTGGAAACACACTGAGGTCAACCCCCGCCTAAAGAAACCCTCAGCAGACCCCACTGACCTCAAAATCTACAGACCCATCTCCCTGCTTCCGTTCCCAGCGAAAGTCATCGAGAAAGCCATCAACAGCCAACTCGCCACATTAATCGAAGAACACAACATCCCGACTCCTCCCAAACTGGCTTCAGAAAAAATCACAGTACGAAAACCGCCCTCCTCACTGCAACACATGACATCCGCACCCTACTGTACAAAGGAGAAACAGTAGCCCTCATCCTCCTTGACCTCTCAGCGGAGTTCAGCGCAGTCTATCACTGCACCCTAAAGACTCTACGACGCAGGAATCCAGGACAGGGCCCTCGACTGGATCCGCTCCTTCCTTCTCTCCGGCAGAACGCAGCGGGTCAGACTCCCCCCTTTCCTCTTGGACCCTACACCTACCACCTGTGGAGTCCCCAGGACTCCTCCCTTAGCCCGACGCTCTTCAACGTCTACAAGGCTCCACTTGCCCCCATCGTCAGAACCTATGGACTCAACCTTGTGTCATACGCAGACGACACCCAACTCATCCTCTCCTTATCCAACGAACCCAACATTTCCAGACACAACTTTTGAGAAGGCATGGAAGCCGTCGCCAAATGGATGAAAAACATCTGCCTACAACTAAACACCAACAAAACATAAGCACTCATCATGGGCCCAAACCCCGACGCCTGGAGCTACAACTGGTGGCCCCCGCCCTCAGAAACCCGCCAACCCCTACGGACCACACACGCAACCTGGGAATAATCCTGGACTCCGAGCTCAAAATGGATTGCCAGATCAACTCTGACTCGTCCTCCTGCTTCCACACCCTACGCCTCCTTCATAAGACCTTCAAATGGATCCCCCACTCATGCCCTGGTTACCAGCAGACTCGACTACAGCAACGTACTCTACGCCGGAATAAATAAAAACCTCACCGCAGGCTACAGAATATTCAGAACATCGCCACAAGACTGGTCCTCAACCTGCCATAACACTGCCACATCTCCCAGCACCTGCGCACACTCCACTGGCTCCCTGTCAAGGTGAGAATCACCTTCAAGATACTCACCCACGCACACAAGGCCCTCCATGGCACCGGACCAGCATACCTGAACAGCTGACTCAAATTCCACGCACCCCAAGGGACCCTACGATCAGCCCAGCTCTCCTATACCGTGGTCCCCCCCACACCAGAAAGACCGATCGGGAGGCCGCTCCTTCTCCTTCCTCGCAGCCAAAGCATGGAACGCCCTTCCGCTCCACCTCAGACAGACAGCATCGCTCCCCATCTTCGCAAGAAACCTCAAAACCTGGCTCTTCGACAGACCCCCTCCTTGATGGAATGGAACCTGCACCCCCCCTACCCCTAGCGCCTTGAGACCCTTACAGGTGAGTAGTTGCGCTTTAACAAACCCCTGATTGATTGATTGATCAGCAATGAGGACTGGATATAGCCTGAAGACATGCTTCAGTGACTATAATTTGAATTTGGAATCAGCCGCTTGGTTTTCATTTCCAACCCTATACTGCGTGCAATATATAACACAAATGAGCTTACAGAGAAGGGCTCAGCCCAGGAGTTTTACAGGACTGGAATCACAGATTATGAACTGGTGTTGCTCTCTAATGTCTCCTATTTTTACTGACACTGGAAAGTAGATGTGCACGCTGCGCATTTTTAATGCCTACAACTCGAGCTTCATTTCCTGAGAGGGGCAGGTCGGGGACCTCAACATTTCTAACCATTGAACGAGCACCCCTGTGTCTTTTAGGAAAGATACGGGATGTCTGTTAAACTCTGCGTCCACATACCGTCTACTCTGATCCACTTATATGTATACGCCAAGCACACACGCCTTCTCCCCCCTAACGCACCGTCATTGATCCTGAGCTGTGGAAGTTTCAAACATCTTGGGACTGGGCTTCTCTGCAGCATCATTGGATTTTGGGGTACTCTGTGATTTGACTAAGGAGGGTGGAACACCTCCTTGCATCTGCATTGGGTTAAAGGTGTTAGGCAAAACTCCAGCTTTTTAATCTTTATGGGCAACCCTAGGAGGTCTAAGTACTGGAGGAAACTCTCTTTGTCCTGCTGAAGTCATCTCTTGGGAATCGGTCGAAATTTGGTCTGGATTATACCTGCAGTCCCACTTCCAATGCCCTACTCTGTTACCAATGTGGCACTGGATAACCTTCTTTAGGGCTCTTATTTTTGATCCTTCTGCATTTACCCTGCCTTTTCCTGTTCCAGGGGCATTCCCACTGTAAATCGAAGACATTCCTTGCATTATCGTGCCAAAATTGGGATCTCATTCAGACCCTTGGAGCAGAATCTTAAGTCCTTTTGTCTTTGGGTTCTGCACTAACTGGGTTTGGGCTTTTATGAACTTCTTCTTCAGCCCCTTTTTTTCCCCTCTAATGTATCACTGCAATATTTCGCGTACTGCAAAATCTTGTTGAAGGATTTTCGCGGCCAACAGAGGACGCCTTGAATTACATGATTGCTGATTTCTGGCCTCAACCCATAGATTAAGGAAGCTAGAAATCCTCCCATGTTCTCTCCCAATGGGTTATTCATCTCACTATGCTCACTATATGCCTGCATCAATATCTCAAAGTAAGCATTCACTGATTCCTTGGACTCTTGACAGGTTCGATAAATCTTAGGCCATATAATCTCTCTCTGGGAAACCTTCGTCTTTAGGTGTCTTATGACTTCCTCATATTTGGCCCTAAGAATGAGTGAAGGAACATTTATCACTTGCACCCATGGATGTTCTTGTGTAGGCCATTCAACAGCTTTCTTGCATTCTTCCCAGAGACCCTTTAGTACCGCTGCCTTAAATAAAACACCCAAGTCCTCCTACAGTACTTTGGAGATGGTCCAAATTTGCTCCATCAGTGTGTGCCACTTATTAGGATTCTCTTTAAGCTTTGGAAGGGAATTGGTAATACGTCATGGTGATTGAGACCATGGGACATGTACATACGCTCCTCCTTGTGCTTCCCACAAAGGGAACTCCTTTACCTCTCCTCCAACCGCCCCTTCTCACCTTCCATTACTTTTTCTTTTACTTTAACACTCTCCTTCTCGGACCACAACTTCTTGAGTTTTTCAGTGTCACTCCATTTTCTAATTTTTTCGGTTAACTACCTGACATGCGTTTGCAGCCCTCTCAATTTCAGCACCCGCAATTCCTTCTTCCTTGTATACATCCTAGCATTTGTCTGCTGCTTCTTGTGCTGCGTTATGTCAACACCACATTCAACTGCCACCTTCTTCTTCTAAGCATGGACCTACCTTACCACCCTAGGTGTTTCCTTACAAATATAAAGCAACTTGTTTTTCCCGTAATATCCTAAGAAATCCATACTCACATTTCCCTTCACCAGTTCCTCAAATTACATCTTTAACTGTGATAGATGTATCCACAAGGTGCTTTGACCTGTACCCTGTGAGCTAACTACCAAGTCTGTGCAAGTTGTCTGTCCTCTACTTTCCCTGGCTGACTGCATTTCCTCCTTGGTAAGGAACTATGGCATTGCTACCTGCACTTGGTGCTGAATCCTGAGGTAAACTCAGGACAGGTTGTTCTTGGAAGGTGCTAGCAGAGGTCTCAACCAGGAGAACAGGAATGATCTTTGATAAAGCTTAGGTACTTATTGCAACGGACATGGGGCCCTGAGTAGAGAATGGAAAAGGTGTCTCTGTATACATTCGGGGTGCACAAGCCTCTACTGAGGATCCCACGGTCACTCTGGTTTTGGACGATATAGTAGCAATATGTGCATCCATTGATGCATTATATAGGGGTGGTCTCACATTAAGGAGTTCTTCTATGAAGGCATCTTCCTTCTCACTCTCTGTGTCTGGCTCCTTCCCTGGTTTTTGTTTTTCTTTTTCCTCCTTTCCTAGCAGACAATAAGCCACAACCATGTCAATGACTTCCTTCCTCAACTTTCTCTACCTTCCCACCGCTTCCTCCTTTCTCCAAGAATGAGCTCTACTAAGAATCATGAACTCAAACTTCTTCTTTTTCTTTTTGCTCGCCATTTGATCCCAAAGACTTAAGGCCTCAAATTGTGTGGGTCTAGAATGTGGTTTTAGACTATATATCCTTCTCCTCAAATTCTCTATTCGAGGGATATGGAAAGTTCTACTCAGGGGGAATCGAAGCTCCCCATCTTTGGGTGTATATTTGTGCCATTGATCAAGCCACATGCACGTATGTAACCCTTTCTTTGATGTAATTTCCCTATCTGTCGCAACTTTGGTGGGAAACATTTCTTACTTATTTGCATCTTTCTTCTTTTTTGACAAAGGGTTCCACATTATAGCAACAATTACGCACAACTAACAGTTCAAGCTTTCACTTCTCTCACACTGATGATCACTCTATCAGCCCACCAATACTGGTGTGTCTCTGTCAATGGCCACCCTACCACAGCACGCTTTCGCTGTCCACCAGCTGGGGCACCTTGATGACACGACTCCCCGATCGCTTCTGAATCTCTTTTCAATCTTTTCTCTGTTTGGAGGCTTCAACTATGCAAAACAATATCAATGCTACCTACTTCCATACAAGAGTGAACCCTCGACCTGCCAAAGTCAGTACTCCCAGTGCATCTTCCTCTCATGCACAAGGAGGAAACTGCTACCGAAGAACAGATTGCATTTCTAATGTGGTGCAACTGATACCACCCCACAGTACACCCCTCATCAGAACTACAAAAATGATCACTCCAACAAATTCAACAGACTCACATACTTGTTCTCAATTATCATCGACTGCATCCCCTTGCTCTCCATTTACTACAACTCACCCAAAAAATGCTACGCAAACAAATGATAGACGGAATACTGAATAAATCATGCATTCCCGTCCCAGTCAAGAGATCTGGGTTAAATCCATTGTTCTTTTGCTCACCATGCTACCCCAGATTAGACCCAACCATGTACAAATCAGTCTTGACCCTGTTCCTCATAGGAGCAGTCCAGCCCAAACTGCCAAGCCAGGTCCTTCCTGGACCAGAAACAAGTATCCTGGGACCGGTTTTAGGGTATCATCCCTCGTCAGCCAGGCTAGCTTGAATCCAGTTGCACTGTGAGTAAGGGACCCACGTATGGGCATACCTAGCGCAGTGAGGGCGAAAAAGGCTGAGCAAAGAAATGATGGACAGAATGCTGAATAAATCATGCATTTACACCAAGTCGAGAGATCTGGGTTATATTATATTGTTCTTTTGCTCACCATGCCACCCCAATTTAGACCCAGCCATATGCAAATCAGTCTTGACCCTGCTCCTCATGGGAACCGTCCAGCCCGAACTGCCAAACCAGGTCCTCCCTGGACCGGAAACAAGCATTCTGGGACTGATTTCAGCGTATTACCCCTCATCAGCCAGGCTAGCTTGAATCCAGTGACACAGTGAGCTAGGGACCCACATCTGGGCATACCAACCCCACTTAGGACAAAAAGTGCTACGAAATCAAATGATGGACTGAAAGCTGAATAAATCATGCAGTCACACCCAGTCAAGAGATGTTGTTTAAATCCATCGTTTTCTGCTCGCCACGTCATCCCAGTTTAGACCCAGTCATATTCAAATCAGTCTTGACACTGTTCCTCATTGGAAAAGTCCAGCCCGAACTGCCAAGCCTGGTACTCCCTGGAAAGGAAACAAGTATTCTGGGACCTGTTTTAGGATATTACTCCTCATCAGCCAGGCTAGCTTGAATCCAGTGGCACAGTGAGCAAGGGACCCACGTCTGGGCATACTGGTTTCAAGCTAGCCTGGTGTAGCAAGAAAAATAACAATGGATTAAACCCAGATCTGTGACTGGGGGGTGAATTTTTGACAATGTTCAACATTCTGTTCATCATCTTTTGGTGTTGCATTTTCATGCTAAGTGGGAAGGGTATGCCCAGACGTGGGTCCTGTACTCGCTATGCCACCAGTTTTGAGCTAACCCAGCTGATGAGAGGTGATACCCCAAAACCCATCCCAGAAGGCTTGTTTTTCGGTCCAGCGAAGACCTGGCCTGGCACTTCGGGCTGAAAGTTCGTATGGGAAACAGGGACAGGGCTGATTTGTATATGGCAGGGTCCAAACTGGGATGATGCTGTGAGCAAAATAACGATGGATTAAACCCCGATCTGTGAATGTTTGACATTGTTCAACATTCTGCCCATCATCTTTTAGTGTTGTACCTGCTACAAATCCCAACATCCACTGCTCCATACCTACTTCATTCCCTCATTTCGCATGTGATCCCTATTGATAAACATGTTGTTCTTTTTCACCCACCTCGCATAACGGGACCAAGATTGGATTGAGATTGGGGCAAAATTAATTCTCGGGGTAAACCGTCTGGTAAAGATACCTTGCTTGGTTCTACGGGCAATTCATTTATGGGTCAGCTCCAATGAGAAACACCACCTCTTCATACCAGATCTGTCAGCACAGAAATTAGGCTTAAACTCTAACTCATGGGGCATGCCAAAGGCTAGGACTGGGAGTGGTCAGGCTGATACAGACTTTGGTGCTCCCAGACCAGAACGGCCACTCTTTCTTGTTAGGGGGGTCCATATAACAAGCATGAAAAGTTCTCTTACAAAAAAAAGATAAAGATTTTCATTCAATATTTTATTTAAATAAATGATAGGCAGAATACAATAATGATGTCATGAGCAAGTACAGTTCTAAGCAAAATCCAGCATAGGCTTGCCTACTTTTTTTTTATTACATTATCATATATTCTTTTTTTTTTAACAATTTTTATTAAACAGGTATTTATATACATACAGTACAGTGTCAATGTCTTATTTTCGATACAACGAGGGTAATGTCGTGTAAGTTCCAACAATATTATTGTTACATGGGGCGTACAGTGGGGCGTGATATTGAAAATGTTATCTGGCCCCCTGCGCACTGGGCGGTAAGGTCACGTCTAGTGGTTAACTTACCTCCCCTCTTTCGTGGATGTTAAAGGGACAGGAAGAAAAGAAAGAAGGAAGAAGAGGCCCTAGGGGTGGGGGGGCCGAGGGGGGGTATGGGAGGGTGTGCAGATTTGTCCGAAGATTCTTTGCTGGTAATGGCGTGCAGTCTTTTTATGGGGGTTTTAGGGTGATCAGGTGTTTGTCCAGACGCTCCACATGTCCCCGCCGGAGTGGTGGCATGGCGAGTGGTACGTAGCTATATTATCTGCCCCTCTTAAGAAGGTGATCCAGTTGAGCCATCTTTGAAGGTGGCCTTCCCGGTGTCTTTCCGTTCGTGAGGATGGTTTTCACTGCTGCAGTTAGGAGTAGGTCGATCAGGTCTCTGTCCTCTTTTGCTTTGGTGTTGGGGGTTACGGCTGTCGCAATGAGCTCTGTGATGTTACCTTGCATGCGGTGGCCAGTCACGTCGGATAAGAATTGTCTGATTTTGCCCCAGAAGAATTTGACTTCGGAGCAATGGAGGATCAGGTGTTCTAGGTCTCCCATCTCTCTGTGGCAGTTCCAGCACTTGTCATTTTCTCTAATACCGGCTGCGGCTAGACAGGCTGGAGTCCAGAGCAACCTGTGGAACAGCCAGTATTTCGTTTGAGCTAGCTGTGGGGTAACCTTATTTCTAGTTGTGGATTGCCATATTGCTGTTTTTTCCCTGTCTGTGAGTTTTCTACCCATGGCCTTTTCCAGGGGTTCTAGTGCTTTGATGAATGTGAAAGAAAGGGGGTCTCTCTAGGTACAGACATCCACATACTTTTATGGGGCTTTGGACAAAGACTTTCATACAGTCTGTGGGAATACTTAGTTCTCAGGGTTTGGACCAATAGGATCAAGCTAGAAGAAACATTGTACTACAGAGTACATTGAAGAATTCTCTCAGGATAGAAATACATTTAGATTCACTCATTCTCACAGTCTTAGCTGCACAGTTGAGCCGATACATTGTTCTAGCGTGAGCCTTCGATGACGCGAAACGTCCTACATTTAAGTACAATGAGAAAACTTTTCTGAGAACACTATTTGCTCAATCATGTGAACACTAACAATACTTTATTTTAGCGCTGAAGGTGGTATTCATCATCACATGGTATATTGTGACGTGGAGGTATGATGGAGGGCAATGTAAACACAATCTAATGTTAGCATAAGCTCAGTTTGTAATGCTCTTTATTGACAGAAAATCAACTCTCCCACTATGCAAAGGAAAGGGCGAATTAAATTGGAATGTTTTCACATTTTGAGAAAAAAAATATTTTCTGCTGTTAAAAAATAGCTTACACCTCTAGCCTTAAACAACAAAAATATCAGAGTTGACAACAAACAGAGAGAGCTTCAGCTCCCATTCATGAAAGGAAAACGGTAAACTTCCATTGTTAACTATGTGGAAATCATTAAGGTTTTGAGTTCCTTGATTTAAATTTAATGAGTTTATCAAGTCGACAATTAAAATATAAAGTCAATAGTGAAGTGCCTCAAGAACTCCACCTGACTTTGGTGTTTCTGCTCCAAGAGCACAAACACAGTTAAACAAATATTCAGATTGAAAAGAGCTGCAGTTTTTACCAAGGTACTGATCTTAAAACTATTTAAGGAAAGTAGGCTTCACTGACAGGCACCCACGGACACGGAATTCACTGCTATTCTTTAGAACTGTAAAAGCTATTTAAAAACTATTTTAGGCATTTTCATTTGATTTTACACTGTTGGGAGCCGACTGTATGAATTTAATGTGTTAGCTTCCCTGAGGGGTTGCTACTTCCTGCTTTCCCTGCTCGACAACGAGAGACGCCGTTTTGGGCAGTGCACTTTCTAGTTGTCTGCGGAACAGCCCCATAAATATGCACGCTGCACGGACGCTCAGTGGGCGTGCCTAAGGCAAGCCCGTCTGCGCCTGTCAGTGTCCCGGAGGTGGCCAGCGCCAGCCTCGCTGCCCGTTTCACCCCCAACCTGAGGGCCTGCTGCACTATAGCAGGAAGCAATTGTGGCTACTCCGCCCCCGTCCCTGCTCCAATTTCAGCAATTGGGGTGGGTCAGTGTTCCCTGGTACCGCCTGCCCAATATGCGGCTTCGTTTTGGGCTCTGGCTCTGTTGGCTCCACCCAGCCCAGTACTTTTACCAGCATAGGTAAGCAGGGGCCCTTAATTTGTGCTGCCAAGATTAACACTCGTTCACTAAGGAAGCATTACCCTGATGTTTTTGACCTCCTCTTGGACAAACCAGTTGACTTCCTGTTCATTGAGACTGAAACAAGGTTGGATGAATTTTCCAATCCCACTGTTACGATGGCCATTTCAGATGGCTACAGGATCTCTAGAGTTGACCGCACAGGCGGAAGAGGGGGAGGGGTGGCTATTATATACAAAGATAAGTGGGTCTTCCATCGGCGTGAGGCTCTACCGTTGGGGGAATGTGAAGCTTCGGATTTTAGTATCTGCATTTTTGCACATTTTTCCTTGGGAGGCTCCCTGATCCATTGGCCCCCACGGCCAGCAGGGGCTTTTCTTAAATCACTGGGGAATGTTATTGTTCCCGGTGCCCTATGCTTAGCTCACTATATTGTCCTTGGGGTTCTGAATATACACATTGACCAGGCAGATGCTGGGGATACTCAATAATTCCTGGACACACTGAACCTCACCCAGCTTACCCATGGGTTAGCCTCCAGAAGCATCTTTGGGGTCATATTCTCGACCCCATTTTCTCTAACTTTCCCATCCTGGTCGAAGACCCCCTGCCGGTGCCTTGGTCTGACCACTTTTTGACATATTTTTCCTGGGTGGCAGCAGGCATTCATTCCCCAGCCCGGGCTAGTTATGACCCTGCCTTAGCCAAAATTGACCCGCTTGCATTTAGCCAGGCCCTTGCGGCTTCAGGCCCGATCCCACCAATGACCTAGAGGGGGGGATTGCCAGCTTTACCAGCTGGATTTCAAAAACAATGGATCTCCTATTCCCATCTCCCCTCCATAGGCATTCCAGGTAATTTATTTATTTATTTATTTACTTACATTGCGCCTGAATCACCCGCGTAGGGGTATCTCCGCCCTTGCGGATGAGTAGGAAAATGCTAATAATGAATGAGATGTATAGAATAGAAATGTTTTCAAGGACTTTCTAAAATGGAAATAGTCCGTACACTGCCTCTGTGTTAGCGGTAGTGAATTCCAGGTCGGTGGGGCATGGTAGGAAAAAGCCTTCCCCCCAGTCCTGGCCTTGTTAATACGTGGGACTCTAAGAAGGGATTTAGAGCTGGATCGCAGGTCTCTAAGAGGAGTGTATTGACTAAGCTTCTCCGCCAAATATGTTGGCCCGTTGCCGTATACTGCCTTATGGGTGATGCAGCAAATCTTACATTTCATTCGCTTACGCACCGGGAGCTAGTGCAGCTTCCGCAGTAGCGGGTTCAACGGAGATCTATAGGGGGCTTTCAGTACCAGACTCACTGCTGTATTTTGCACCGCCTGCAAGGAATCCAACACGGCCTCATTGGCTGATATCAGTAAAGCATTGCAAGAGTCAAATGGACTTATGACTAGTGTCTGGATAAGGGTCTTCCATGTGTGGTCTGGAAGAAACGGAAATACTCGCCTCAGAAAACTTAATACATGAAAGCATGAGCTTACCATTTAAGACACCTGCTCCTTCATGTTTAAACTCAGCTCAATGCGCAACCCAAGATTCTTTACTGATGCCTTCGAGGCAGGGGCCCCCAACTCCCTGGGCCACCATTCTGGTGTCCACATCAAGGTGGCGACTTCAAAGAACATAATCGCTGTTTTCCCGGCATTTAGTTGGAGATAGTTGGTACTCATCCACTGAGATATTGCTAGCATGCCGGTAGAGAAGTTGGTCTGGGCTGTAATCCGCATAGGATATTGGAACAAATCCATATGTCCTCATAAGGTTTGCCAAGGGAGCTATGTAGATGTTGACTAAGGTAGGGCTTCAACAAGATCCTGCGGGACTCCCTTGGACAACTTCCTGGACTTGGACATATAGGGGCCCAAGCTAACTATCTGGGAGCGGTCAGAAAGGAAGCTGGTCATCCACTGCAATGCCTTTCCTTTTAGCCTGGATTCCTCTAATCTTCTGAGCAGAATTTGATGGTTGACGGTGTCGAATGCTGCAAAGAGGTCTAAAAGTACCAGTAGGGTGGATTGTCCTCTATCTAGTGCTAGCCTAATATCGTCCGTGACTGCCACTAGGGCTGTCTCTGTACTATATTTCGGCCTGAAGCCTGATTATGACACATTCAGGCAATTTGACGCTTCAACATAAGCTGATAAATGCTTGTTGATATGTTTTTCCAGCATTTACCTCAGGAGCGGTACGAGGGATACAGGTCACAGGTTAGATAGATCTTTCATAGATGCTTTAGTGTTTTTTTACATAGTGGAATGACCTGTGCTGCCTTCCATTCTGAAGGTAAATGATCTTCCTTTATTGATGCAGTCAGAAGAGAACAGATAGGAGCAAACAGTTGTTTTGAGAGGCTCGCTGATATTTTGGCTGGTACAACATCAAGGGAGGAACCTGATCTGACGGTATGTAATAAGGCTTCCACCTCTTCACAAGTCAGAGGGCGGAAACTCATCAAAGGTGTCCCCTTTATGTTGGGGAGGTGTTCATATGTTGTGGCCGGTTTCGTATTGCCAGCTGTAATGATTTTATCACATAAGGCTTGGGAGGGTTTTTTTTCCGGATCACATGCTTTAGGGTTTGTGAAGGTCTTAAGGATCTGGTACAATACTTTTGGGGCACCTCTGCCTGGGTTAACTGCAGAGCGATGAAAGTCTTCTGAGCGATTTTAATATTTTTGTGGTTTTGGGCGAGGAGAGTCCTATATTTTTCTTTATCACCAATATCATGGGACCGTCTCCACCGCCTTTTCAAGATTTTTGTAGTGTCCTTTCTCTATCAATAATTCCACAGTAAACCAAGCTGCTTGAACCTGTCTTGACTTACCCATAGTGATTTTTAAAGGTCCAAGTTGATCAATAGCAGCTTTTGCTAATGCATTAAAGCGAGCTAACCCCTCCTCTACCTTTGCGTGTTCCCATCACATGGTGCAGCAAAAACTGCTGGGAGGGCATTCAGGGGTGACTGTTCGGGGAGATTCACAGGTGATACGGGATGAATTTGTGAAAATAATATCCAAAGTGTGGCCAGCAGTATGAGTGGGACCATCGTTGATCTTGGTTATTTTTGAGAGCTGCAAGGTCGGCGAGGAGAGCCATTGCTTCCGCATTGTCCATGCACTCACTGTGTATATTAAAATCTCCAAGTAGGAGAAAGTTTTTGGTAGATATAACATGTGGCACTATAAGTTCCATTAGCTTAGTAGAGAAGTCCACAATGGGGCCTGGGGGTGGATAAACTAAAACTCCCTTTCAGCTCAGCTGAGGGGTGAGATCTAAACTAAAAATAAGGATCTCATTTTTTTCGTTACTTAGTTCCTTCAAAACAGTAACTGTCACACAATCTCTATAGACAATGGTTATTCCTCCTCCCATCCCATCCAATCTACTTCAAAACCCTGGTTCTTTCCCGAACTGACAGAATTAAAGCAGGAGTGTAATAAATTGGACCGAGGCTGGTGTAAGGAATTGTGCCGTTTGTCGAAGCTTATGCTTAGGAAAAAGCAAAAAATCTATTACACCGCCATAGCCCATGCAAAAAGCCTCAACTACACGGCCCGCATTGATCTGGCCAGGAATAACAGGAAGGACATTTTTTCCATTGTTCAGAGTTTTTTTTGCTCCCAAAGCTGAACTGAGTACGCTCCGATCCTTGACCGCCTCGTCCAAAAAACTCTCCAGTTTATTTATTGATAAAATCCACACTATACAGGCATAATTTACTTCCTGCAGTAAGAACATGGCTGCACCCTTGCTTTCTGGGGCTCGGCCCGCTTCTTCCCCCCTTTCTCTGACTGCATTCAAACCCATGAACCTGTCCAGCTCAGAATCCTCAAGGCCTTGAAATCAGGCTCTCTGTCGGATTCCTGCGCAGCCAGACTTCTGGCCGCAGTAGGGGAGACAGTTAACCTGGAAGTTAACAGACTCATTAATATGTCCCTTCAGGAGGCTCTTGTTCCGGCAGTCTGGAAACAGGCCAAGATCTTACCATTACTAAAAAAAGACAACGCTGGACCCTCTGAGCCCAGTGAGCTATCATCCCATTCCAATTTCCCTTTTGCTAAGTGTGCGAAAAAGTGATGAATAAACAGCTTACTGAGTTTATCGAAAGCTCGGGCCTACTATATCGGCCCAATCTGAGTTCAGGGCCTCCTCCAGCACAGAGTTAGCTCTAGTGGAGGTTTCTGAGGCCATCCAGGATTGCTCTGAGTTTGCTCGACCTCTCGGCGGCATTCAACACTGTTCTCCACTCTATGCTGCTCGCCCGACTTGCAGACATTGGCATATCGGGTACTGCCTGGGGCTGGCTTCAATCATTTCTAGAGTGCCGGATGTGAGAAGTTGGCCTGGTATATTATGTTCACTATTCTAGTGAGCACCTTGCACCAGTCCAAACGACCCTTATTAATGGTGGTTGTAAAGTCAACCTTATAGAAAGCTATCCTAGTGGCAGCTGTGGAGAGCAGCCTTCAGGCTAAGACTTTGGAGATGAGTTAAGCAAGTTATTTTACCATTTATAATCTCTTGAGTACCAAATAAAAGCACACCACACAAGGTATATATCAAATATATATGTATTTATTCTAAACACAACCCCTCTGGACTCTTTATGAGGTCAGAGGTAAAAGTACAATACAAGGAACTTAATTAGCATACGATAAGTTGTACAGTATATGTTATGCCCTAGGGGCCTCACAAACCATATACTAAAACAGTGGTATAAGAACCACGTCTGAGATAGAAAGCAGGCCTGGGGCCTGTAGAATCGCTGGGGCTTCTAGGAACAACCAAAGGTTAGGATGTAGGAGACCCACCGGAGACACGTGCAGTGTCTAAACACAGCCGCGGGTTACCATTGACTTTCTATGGAGAACAAACGAGTTACAATTTTAAAGATTAAGGGTACAAGGAGGTAAACTGCGATGGAACCCTTTTAGACTAGGACACTTGGAGAGTCAATACCCATGGAAGCACCGGAGTACTAGTGTTACCTCACCCAGGGAGGCCGGGTGCATAGGTGTCTTTTCGTGTTGGGTTTCGTCGTCGATTCCAATGGAGACTTGCGAAGAAGTGCTGCAGTCAACCAGCGGAAAAGTGTCCGAGTGGATCCAAGGGTGGATCGGAGATGTGAAGAACCTGATAGCAGAAGGGACAGAGTCTGGGTCACTTGCCAGTGACCAGGATTGCGATGGGAAGATGCCAGCCAATGTCGGGTGATTTCAGGTGAAAAGGTGAAGTTTGTCTCTTCAGCTGTAGTTTAGTTCCTATATTCCCAATAGGCTCTGCGCATTGGAATAACATATACTATAGATTTGACATAGGACTTAGGTCGACTGGGTCTCTATCGAATATATTAAACTGAATTGTGAGTGTCAGCTAGCTCAGAGGTCACTAGAAACTTTCTCGAATAAACAAGAAGGGATTAGTTTCTGACAACCGCATAAACATGACAACTTTGTTTCCCCAAGATTAAACGTATCTTCAGAGTCAAGCAAGCAATAGATAGATTTTTTAATCAGTCAATCTTGCATGCTTCGTTTCATCAGAGGTGCAGAGAAAATAGAGAAACTGGCGTTTTCAATAAAAGGATTTATTGAACAGTCTTCTTTCTCATGCAAAAGAAATGAACTGCTACAATCGTAGTACTGGCTGCAAAGTATAATACGTACAGCAAAAGAGTATTATAAAATAATATTGTAAAAGCATGGTATGGTTTCTAAGCCATAAAATACATACATAAATAACAATGACTAAAAGTACTTAACTGGTGCTTCTAAAATACGCCTACCCCAATGCACCTAACCTAAGTCTAGTACGAGGGAAGAAGTAAGTGAGGTGTAGCATAGGCCTAGTATTCTTTGCCAAGAATTTATCCAAGATTTCTCGTAGGGTCTAATCGGCTCCGTACCTTGGTTTAGAATGAAGGTTGTCCGGTATCTCTGTCTCGGGAATCGATTTCCCAACACCCCGCAAGGGGAGCTTGGAAACATTGGAGCTGGATTTCACAGTGGGAGAAAAGACAGCGTCTCTCTCAGTGCGTCAGCTGAAGGGTCGGCTTCCTTCGGCACTTGCTGTAGAGAGCTGTGTCGGGCAAGTAGATAGTCGAACTGCTCCAAACCACCGTGTGTTTGCTAGGGCAAGTGTGGGCATATTTATACCTTGAAGGTGCCTGGATTGACGTAAAGTTGGACATAATAACGTCATCAAAGAATGGCAGTTCTTTGAAAACTCCATGAGTTCTTGGACAAATCAATATTCAAGCAAGGGGAAGTCCCTGACTGCTGAATCTGAGTTTTCCAAGAAATCGTTGTGGCTTTTCGGAACTAGTGGAAGTGTTCATGCCTGTATTTGAACTGCAAGGGCTATGTCTAAATATGGTTATGATTTCTAAACCTATATAAGGACAAGGTGATTTAGGGCATGAATTGGGAAAATTACACTAGGGTCTTAAAATGCTATACAACACCCACTCCACTTTATTATGTTCGACATTACTAAATTCTAAGCATTTAAAACATATCTAAAGCATGTGTTTACAATCCTACCCAAAAATACATAAATTACGTTTTTTTAAATCGTTGTACACGAAAATTAGTATTTGTGCTGTACGTTAGGCAATGGTTTCATTCAAAGCATATAATATGACATTTGAAATGCTATCAGAATGAATCATGAAATTACATTTATGAAATGGCTCTTAAATACAGAAGAAAAAAGAGATCGAGACCATTCCATAGCAGAATATATACACTGTTTTGGTTTGTGGATAAGGTCAATATTGTTTCTAGAAAGTATTCAAAGAATTCTTGTTCTCTGAGAATAGTTCTACTTTAAGCAGATTACTTTGTGCCAAAGTTCAATTTTGGAAAAAGTCAAATCAAATTGTAGAAAAATAGAGCTCCCAAGTTAGAAGTTTTTGTTTTGAAAAACGAAGGTCGAATTCAAAGTTGATAGAACGCTGAGTGTTAATTTCAAAAGTTATTCTCGTTGTCAGGAGAAAACATGAAATCTTCTAAGCTGGCAAAGAAATCGTCTACCACAGTAGGTGAAAGTTGGACTACTTCATTATGTAGATCAATCGTACACAGATGAGAGGCATCGCCCTCAGCGTCAGCCGCATTAGCAATGTTCACAGTAGATGGTACCTGTGTGCCTGTTGGTCCACTTATCTCACCGTCAGCTGGATGTGCTGTTGAGTCCTCAATGAATGCCGTCGTCAGGATTGGTAGCTGCTGTGGACAACACAATGCATGAGCGTTACCGAACCAAGCAAAGTGTCAACATCCGTTGGCAGTGCTGATGGGAGTGTTAGACAAATATCCAACACGCATTCCCCTCCACAAAGCAGGCATCGTAGAACAGGTAAGATGCAATCTTGCCAGATTGGTCTGAATGATAGGAACCACGTGGTATTCAGATCTCTCAAATGAGCCAAGCCAAGAATCTGTATCATGCGCTCACGACACTGCATTGCCAAAAGAGTGTTCTCCATGGTAATCTGGGTATCGCTGGTGACAGGACTTGCCATATCGGAGCAGAATGAACAAGAATAGTATTCCTGCTATGAGTCCCAAAATGAGAGGCAGGCCGCCGAACACAGAGCGCACAAAGTTTGGAAAAATGCCTAGGACTGCTTCAAAGGGTGCTAACAGTCCCGAAAAAATCATCTTAAATACATGTACAATTCCACTGGTATCAGACATGTTTAAGATACAACCTAAAATTTCTGCGAAATGTATGGGGCAGTTTGTTGATAATAGGGCATGTATCTCTGCAGAGGACCTTGCAACTTGCAGATCATACATCTCTTCGGACGAGGTCAGTGGCACAGTTTTTTGTAAAAGAATGGCTTTCATTCTGCTTAAAGTATCAATTCGTATAGAAGAGATGTTCAATAAAGGCCATAGCGGCGACTCCTCGTCTGTCTTAGTTTTAGGAAACAATACTTGCATACAACAAGTGACCCTGGGTGACACACTAACAATATAGGCTAGTCCTGGCATCATTCCACAACAGCTGTGATCATTCAACATTATGTAGCTCCCATTGGAAAGCTGCCTAAAAATTGGATCTATCACTGCTGCCTGAGAACCTCACAGGTGGCAGGATAAGTTGGTCGAAGACCCATCACAGGCTCCGTGTAAATTAATACCCTGACATAAAAGTGTACAGCTTAGTGCGTTTTTGCATTTTTCAGCACTAAGAAATACCTCCATCCCCCACTCCAACATTTGTGTGTGTATGGTCAATCCCAGGTTGACTTTATGTATTCTTTACTCAACCTTTCATACAGGCCTGCTGGTATGTATTTCAAGCAATACTGAAACTGGAAAATTGTCACTGGCAACGTAATGGTGCCATGTATTATCCATTCTACGGCTGGTTTCTCAGAAACGTTTAATGGTAATCTTTCCAGTTTTTCTATGCTCAGCACCATATAGTCCGCTCACCTCTGTGCCAAAGAGATTTGTTCATCTGTAAGGTTAAATCCTCTAAACAATGACGTGGTGTTGATTAGACGCCAAGGCACATAGCCTGAACGAAGATTTTGTAACGTCCAGCCTAGCAGCATTATAGAACGTAATTGAGACTGTTCACATTATAACATGAGCAAGTCCTGTTCCATTATGTCTATGGCAGAGGATACAATACTGTCCAAAGAATAAATTCTGGATGACAGTCGTTAACCCATTGTCAACTACAGAGAGAGCTTTCCCTAAATTAATACGATCAATTTCTCATATTTGTTCTGCAGTTTCCATTTGCGTGATTTTCCGTGCTTCATTATAAGCAGCATGTATACCGGCGTATATGAAACGTTTATGACGTGGTTTACAAGGCCCTTGTAAGAAGTCTCTCAAATTAACGCCATCTTTAAGTAAAGTTAAGCGTTTTTTTTTTATCTGGAAGTGCGGATTTTTGTAGCCACTCAAGGCACAGTTTTCCTACACTGTATGTTGTTATTATCCCTGAATGTTGTCTCTGGACATTTCTTGGATCTGGCCTAGTTACTGTAAACCCTTGTGTCTTGTTCAGGAATCTATCTTGACAGTTATTCATGTCTGTGGGCCAGATTAACAATTTTTTCCAATCAGGATTAGTTCTGTTCTGTTGTAAACTGTAGTTTACGCCTACCTCCTCCTCTGTAGTGCCATTACTATCAGGTGTGGATTTAGGTATAGACGGTTTGTTTAAATCTTTTATCTTAGCCAGGCCAAGACAAGATGTCTGTTGAACAGTGTCATTTAAAAACACAATTTGTTCTGGGATGATGCAGGCTCTGAATAAGGTTTTTAAACCCTGCACCTGCCAGTCTTTTGTATTTGTATTTGTATTTGCATTTATAACGCGCAGTTATCACCAACTGGTCTCTAAGCGCTGTAAGAGGAGAGAGACACGGACTAGCCTACAAGCACAAGGGGCAGAGATAAACCCAACCCCCAAGCCTCTTGGCAAAGAACCGTTTTCAACTTCTTCCTGAAAGGGAGAAGGGCGTGCTCTTTACGCACTGTCTCTGGTAGTTTATTCCACAAAGGGGGGATGGTGATAGAAAAAGCTCTACCCCCTTTTGTGACCAGCCTGAATCGCTGACACTTCAGTAAACAGGCCTCTGAGGACCGGAGCGCCTGCATCGTAGTGTAGAGTACTAGGTGATCTTTAACATACCGGGGGGCTTGACCATAGATGGCCTTATGCGCAATGCAGAGGCCCTTGAACTTGGCTCTCTGCTTTACCGGGAGCCAAAGCAGGTGTTGGAGGAGAGGGGTGGCATGGGCTTCTCTGGGCAGTTTAAAAATCACCCTGGTCGCATTGTTCATGGTAACCTGAAGTCTAGCCAGTAGCTTCTCTGGAAGGCCGATGTAAAGGGCGTTACCGTAGTCCAGGTGGGAAATTATCATTGCTGACACGATCAGTCTAAGAGTGGAGAAGCTCAGGAGGGGAGCGAGCTTGTGAAACTGTCTCATCAGGCCAGCACAGGCTCCCACTACTGCGGACACATGTTGAGACATGGACAGGTCGACGTCTACTTTAATTCCAAGACTCTTCACGACCGAGGCCGGGACTGGGTCGGTGCCCAGTTCCTGAGACCAAAAGAGGTTGCTCCACGGCTTGGAGACAGTAGTGATTGCCAAGACCTCTGTCTTATCCGGATTAATTTTGAGAGAGTTAGCTGTCATCCAGTTGGTGATAAATTTAAGAATATTCTGTGTCTTAACATGGGAAACTGAGGAATTGTCGATCTGGATGATACATTTGGTATCATCTGCATAATTATAGATCTGGCAATCCATGTGCGCCTATCAGGGGCTGCAGGTAGGCATTGAAAAGAAGAGGGGACAAGGCCGATCCCTGCGGGACACCACAAGAGAGACTGCCCGAAACAGACATGTGGGATGCCAGCTGTACTCTCTGGGTCCGACCACTAAGGAAATATGTGAGCCATTTAAATACTTTGCCCTGGCCTCCAAGATCATGTATCCGCGACAGTAACAGCTTGTGGTTAACCGTGTCAAATGCCGCGGATAGATCCAGTAGAACTAGGGCACACAGCCTCTTATTGTCAACTTGGAGCCTAAGATCATCCAGCACTGCCAGCATAACCATTTCAGTGCTATGGTGGATCCTGAAACCTGCCTGGTTGTGCTGTGGGAGATTATTTATTTCAAGATGGTGAGAAAGATATTTCACCACATGTTGCTCCAGCACCTTTGCCAAAAAAGGCAGCTGGGAAATAGGTCTGAATTTGTTTGAATTCTTCACATCCGCTCCCGGCTTCTTCAGAAGTGGAATAACCCGAGCTTCTTCGAAGTTAACAGGAACAGAGCACAAAGTCAAGGATTGGTTCAGAAGTGACAGCACCTCATCCTCAATCCCGGGAAGCGCCATCTTGAAAATAGTAGGAGGACATGGATCTGCCGGAGAGCCAGACTTAACCCGTCCTATTAGGTGGGACAGGAAATCAACAGTCAAAGTCGTAAAAACAGTGAGTGGTGTTGTAAAACGAGATGCCAAAGGAATGGGTAACAGAGAACATGGTACAATAGAGGTGGTGGTAAATACATTTAATAGATCCTTGACCTTGTCAAAAAAAAAGAACTGCAACAAATTGCAGTCCTCTGGACTGTGTACCGGCCTCACAGTCTCTGTTTGCCTTAGCTCAGAGAGTACCTGAAAGGTTTCCTTTTGAATATCCGGAGCTGAAGTGATCCTAATTTCATAGAATTCCGCCTTCCTAGTTGAGGATGGCTTTTTTATAGGCACCAAGCGCTAACAGATACTCCCTGCGGGCATCTACATTATAGGATTTCCGCCATGCACTCTCCTGTTGATGGAGACGTTGCTTCAGAACTCTTAGGTGGTCGTTGAACCATGGGGCTCCTTTGCCTCTGTCTCTAATTTTAACTCTCTGTATAGGGGCAACTACATATAGGGCCTGCTTCAACCTAGTTGACAGGGCAGTGCTAGCAGCATCCGGATAAACCCCAATGAACTTTGAGGGAGCTGTGTTATTTAGGATGTTAACCAAAGCATCTGTTTGGATTTTCTTCCAGTTTCGTAGTTCTTTCCACTCAGGCGCAGTGTTACATGCGCGCTTAGTAAACGGTAACTGGGCACTAATTAAATAGTGGTCTGATCAAGCACAGGGACTGACGTCTATTGGATGACCAAAGGGATGTGATGTCCAAACCAGGTCCAAGGTGTGTCCTTTTCTTGTGTGGGAACATGTACCACATGCTTAAGTACCAAACAGGTCAGTGCTTCGTAGAGTTGGACAGCCTGACTGTCCATGGGAAACTAATCCCAATGGAAGTTAAAGTCTCCCAGAATTAGTAAGCATTGGTAGCGTGTACGAATGTCACAGACTAGTTCAATAAAGGCCTCCACGAACTTGCGGGATGTATGCGGGGGTCGATATATTATCATGATGCTTAGACAGAAAGCTGGAAAGCAGAATTACGCCCCAGCACATCCACCCCCTCAATGCTTTCAGCACAGATTATTTCGGCCTTCAACTCCTTTTTATATAGAATTGCTACTCCGCACCCCCCCCCCCCCCCCCCCTAGTGCTGCCCGGTCTGTTATGGTAGACGGCAGCATAATTGGGAGGCAGGGAAGCAACAATATCAGGAGTAGAGGACTCCTCAAGCCAGGTTTCCGTAATGCCAAGGAGATACAAGGTGTTATACTGCAGGAGGGAGACAACCTCGAGATTGTGTTTATGTAAGGAGCGGGTGTTGAGAGAAGCTACCTTGATTCCCCGTGATACGGGGCTTACGGGTGGCTTAGCAGGGGAAGCATTAGGCCTAAAAGCAATAGTTCCCCTTTGAGCTTTAAACAACTTATGGGATCTACGAATATCAATAATAGAGTCATTGAGAGGCACAGAGTTGTGGGCCAAACTCCGTAGATCTTCCGGGCCGTACAGGAGCTGGGGGACAGGGGTCATGGCCCCCAGCCCCAATCGAGCGTGGGCGGGCGCAGATGGGCTTGCCTTTGGCACACTTTCGGCGCACCGTCGGCAAGACCCGCTGCGCGTCCTGAAAGGCCTCATCTTATATCCCTTCTGTTGGGCAAAGACTAGGGCGCTAACCGCGCTGTCCCCCAAAGCCTACTGCCTGCGTGTAGCAGTGGCGCGTGCGTGTCCCTCCGATCCCCCCCAGCACCTAACTCGGCTGGGATGTCGGGCGGTTTTTGGTCCAGATCAGTGTGTGCAGGTAGGAGTGCAAAAAAGAGTTAAAACAGCAGCAATTTTATTTTAAAATAAAATCACGAGCTACGATCTCCCGGCTGCCGCCTCAGGAGCTGGCCAAACTATCCTTCTTACAGTGCCTACCAATCAGGCCTCTTATATCACTTCTGTTGGGCACAGACTAGAGCGCTAACCGCGCTGTCCCGCAAAGCTGGCTGCCTGTGTGTAGCAGTGGCGCGCGCGTGTCCCTCCGATCTCCCCCCAGCACCTAACTCGGCTGGGATGTCGGGCGGGTTTTGGTCCAGAGCAGTGCGTGCAGGTAGGGGTGCAAAAAAGAGTTACAACAGCATCAATTTTATTATTTTTAAAAATCACGAGCTACAATCTCCCGGCTTCCGCCTCAGGAGCTGGCCAAACTATCCTTCTTACAGTGCCCACCAATCAGGCCTCTTATATCCCTTCTGTTGGGCAAAGACTAGAGCGCTAACCGTGCTGTACCCCAAAGCTGGCTGCCTGCGTGTAGCAGTTGCGCGTGCGTGTCCCTCCGACCACCCCAAGCACCTAACTCGGCTGGGATGTCGGGCGGGTTTTGGTCCAGAGCAGTGCGTGCAGGTAGGTATGCAAAAAAGAGATAAAACAGCAGCAATTTTATTTTTTAGAAAGTGCCCCCCACAGTTTTTGTCTCAATGTTGTCTTTCCAATAGTCTAAACCTAATGTGGAGGATGTATGACATTACAACACATGCTTTTACCACAAATGCTGTTACAACGCAGTTTTTACAATGCATGCTGTTACAATGCATAGCGCTTTGGGGTGCTGGATAGAGAAAAGTTTAATTTACTATTCCAACTCTAGTCCCCGTGAATAGTAGGGAAGGGGTTGGATAGTAAATTAAAACTATTCCCTATCCTAGAGCGCCCACCAGTGCAATGCGTTGTAATGGTTTTCATTGTAAAACCTGCGTTGTAAAAGCACTGCGTTGTAAAAGTTTCATTGTAAAGGATGTTTCCCAATGTGGACAATCGAGCATAAAAGGCCGCAGAATAAATTTGCTTAGTATTAGTCAACACACTTTTCATTCCTGTCTTATTAACATTTTTGAAGTAAAATATTTCTGGATTTGAGACATGAAAACCTGAGAAGTATGTACATTTTTCATAGAATGTTTTTGAGCTAACCTTCGGTGGCGTTGGACAATGTTCCCATTGATTATAAGTAAAAACATTTCTAGGGTTTGCAGATTTATGCAAATAATGATGACTATAATGATTAAAACAATACATTTGTTCATAATCAGATGCACCTTCTAAGTATTCATCTTTAGTAAATGTTGCCGACAGTTCTAAATCTGCCATCATATTATTAACAGTTTCAAAGTCCCAATCATCAGAAAATGTGCTGGGTGAAACAAAGTCACTCAAGGAAACCTTAAATTGATGTGGAATCTTCAACAGCTCTACAGGACCATAAATGTCATATTCAGTTCTGTCCCATGCTATACCACCTGGTATAGGAACGGCTGTGATGTTTACTGATGACAAGTCTCTCTGTTCACAATGGGATGATTTATGTGGCTTCAGCTGCAAGTTGATGTTCTTACTTGCTGTGTCCATTTGACTATATTTTCCATTTATCAGCATTCCCAAACTTAATACAAGGATTAGCCAAAGTAGGAGAAAAAGTACACCTAACACAATCCAAAGTTCAACCCATGGTGATACCAGATATGTATTTTCAAGCTGGTGAAAAGGTTCTGCTAAGTGTTCCTTGAAAGTTTTACTTGCTGGCGATGTTTCGGGCTCACTGGGATCCCCAGTTGATAAAATAGCCAGAGGCAGTTCTGTGAATTGTTGGTATTGCATCCAAATTATTTGAAATCACTGGAGCTACTTGATCCCTTGTCATATTAGTATAGTTAGATGATATATCATTGTAGACAGGAGTGTCTTGACGAACTGTTATTTGGGTTTCAAGAGGCACAAGTTCCATTGCTTTGTTGCATAGTCCTTCTTTTCGTACTTTAGATTCTTCAAAGGTGATGAGTCTTTCAGTTTGAACCTCTTGGATAGTAGCAAGATTTGGTCTTCTGCTACATCTTTGGAGTCCACTTGACCTACTCCTTATTATCGGCCACATGATGTTGTTTTACCAGGTCGATAGATACAAACAGGTTCCCCTTTCTTCCAGCAAGGGGCGGCAGTAACACTGTTCTTGATCCGTGGATTGCTAAGACAGGTACCGGTTTTCTGTAAGAAGGCCCAAATTCCTTCTTATCCGCGATCTTTTCTCTGACTAGATACCCAATCTTTGGAATTCAGACAGGTCTTGCTGTGATAGGTGATTTTTCTTCAGTGGTCGTTGGCTTCTGTAATGTGTTGCTTCGACTTCATCTTGTTTCATTTAACTCCTTTAAAACAGCCAAACGGTCTTTGATATCAAAGGGTTTTTGTTCTACCACTGAAGTATGATGATTGAGGTCTTCCACAAACATTCTAGTACCAAAAAAGATTTCATATGGAGTGATTCCACTCAGAGAATTTCTTGGCAGATTATTTAAACTACGTTGGACACTTATTAGATGTTTTACTCACCCGTCACCCCAGCCTAATACCCTAGCTGTTATAGATTGCTTTATGACCCGTTTTGTTTCTTTCCACTACCGAATTTCCCTCAGGATGGAATGGACTTGAGTACCGCAATGCAACGCCCAGATTGGACATGGCCTCCTTGTAAGCTCAAGAGCTAAACGCAGGACCCTGGTCAAAATGTAGTGTGCCGATTGGGTATGTGCTGATAAACACTCGCAAATCTTTTAGAACAGTTCGGGCGTCAGCAGAGCTCTGAGGCTACATCCAAATGAATCTTGTGTATGAATCCACTGTGACCATGATATATTTATAGTTACCATCCCTTTGTAAGAGACTGCAGTGGTCCAGGTAAACGCACGCTAGTGGTTTATCTGAAATAAGAAGGGGCGTCTCCGCGGGAAGTTTTATCATTGAAACCTTCGTTTTTTAGCAGATTTCACATTCTAGAACATAGTTTCTAGTTTGTTTCCTCATGCGCGGCCACCAGTATCTCTGTTTTAATAATGATACTGTGGCAGAAACACCTGCGTGTGAAGAGGCAAGCCCTTCACCTGCTGCTCAGATTAGTCATAATCTATGTTCCATGTTTGGAATTACTCTATCCCCCACTCCAGGGATTCGAGAAAAAGGAGCATTATTTGCATCAGTTATAAATGAGTACTTGAGTGGAAAACATTTCGGTAATGTTTTACCGCTGTCTTTGTTGGAAGCGGAGACTGCCTGCAATATTTTGCTGTCTATTTTTGTTTTGGAACGAGTGTTTGCAGCTACGGAAGCCGTTTGCACAGCGGCCTTCGCGGCTACATCAGCCATTGAATTCCCTGCAACGTGAACGCCATCACACTGATGACTCAGTGTATGAATCACGTGAGTCTTTGGTAGTTCTTTCTGTGATAGAACTACTTGTTCCCAAAGCTATTTATGCTTGAGTGTGCCACCTTTTGCATCTTTGAAACCGTTTTGAACCTAGTTCTGCAGGTATTCGTTGTAAGATTGAACGCAATAATACGAATCGCATACTATGAGTGTGGGGAATTCACGATTGGTATTTTCAAGCGCCATCTTGAAAGCCTGTAGTTCAGCTCACTGAGCTGTACAGTCTCAGAGAGATTGTGTTTTTGTGACCATAGGTCGGAATTTACCATCGCTCCAGCGACCTTTAACAATCGCACATGCATAGGCATGTTTACCCCCAATTGCGGGATGTGCTGATCCGTCTGTATAAAATATACATTTGTACTGTTCTTGAGGCAGAATCTCAGTGGGCAGAGGACATTCTTGTTCGTATTGTAGAAATTCTTGAGTTTTCAAGTAAGGGTAAAAAATGTATTCAACTTCTGTTGCAGCAAGAGAATTAACCCATTGTATCCATCTTGGGTGTAAAGCTTTTGCATTCGGAATGCTTGCTTTTGTCACTGCCTATAAGGCAGGTACAGGCGTAATGACCATTATGTGTTTTCCCTGTGCAAGGGCTCTCTCTTTTGCTACTGCAGTTTGAACCGCTGTCAGAATTTTTTCTGTTGAAGTGAATTTCATTTCAGCTTGTGTGTACAAGTGTGATTTGTAAGAAATTGGTACCTTTTTCCCTTTCATTAAAGGTTAAGTACCTGAATCAACGGGGAGGGGGAGGAACAGCACCGACCACAGACTCAAATTAAGGTGTGACAAAGGCCGCTTTATTGGAAGCAGGTGCACCTTACACAAACAAAAACCCTTAGCCTGTGCCATACAAAATTAAATTTCACTAAGTATATAATTTTCCTAACAACCCCCCACCCCCTCCCCTAAAATTGTTCCCCCCAAATAACAAACATGAAGACACTTTGCAAACTTCAACTTGCCTCTCTACCTAGCTTAATAACTTGTTGTACTTAACCGCCCCGATAATCAAACCAGATCTCCTACAATCCCCCTATAACTTAGGAAAAACCACCTCAAACGGCTTACCAGCACACCAGCACCTGTTCCAGCGACACAAAAAAACCCCAGATACAAAAAACACTCCGGATGCACCGGCTCCCAAGAAAACCCTTCCAAAAACCCCCTCACACAAAAAACCCTTTTACCTACCAGAACGCTAAGAAACCCCCATCCCTAAAAGCTACCAAGCGACCCCACAACAAAAGAGGAGGGAGGGAGGGAAAATCAATTTCAGCACCACGACAATCCCCCGCCCGGCTGCTGTGTCACTGCCACCAAAATGGTGGCGTGTGACCTAAAATGGCCTACTTTAACTCGGCCAGCCCAACCACCAGCACAAAAACAGCCCAACCCCAGCCCAAAACTACCACCAGCCCAAATAACAGCCCACGTACGATGCTGGTTATTCTCCACCCCTTCCCCCGGCCCCAAAATCCCCCGGGGGTAGCAGTCCTCCTGCTGGTCGGCCCCCCCCCCCAAGCCCTATTGGGGCCCAACGGGGAGGGGGGGGAACAGCACCGACCACAGATTCAAATTAAGGTGTGACAAAGGGCGCTTTATTGGAAGCAGGTGCACTTTGCACAAACAAAAACCCTTGGCCTGTGCAGTACAAAACTAAACCTCACTAAGTATATAATTTTCCTAACAACCCCCCACCCCTCCCCTAAAATGGTTCCCTCCAAATAACAAACATGAAAACACTTTGCAAACTTCAACTTGCCTCTCTACCTAGCTAAATATCTTGTTGTACTTAACCCCCCGGTAATCAAACCAGATCTCCTACTATTCCCCTATAACTTAGGAAGACCCGCCACTCGAAAGACGTGCTAACGACTTTCGACCCCCCCAGGAGGCCTGAACCTTCGGATACCTGCGCACCTCAATAGCCTGATCCAGAGCCTACTTCAACTGAACAATATAGAGCTCCATCCCATACCGAGACAGGTGGACACCATCTTCCCGAAAGAAGTACACCACCCCATACCTAAGCTTTGGGTGCTCCATCCTACCTAATCCTTCCTTTTCACAAAAAACCTTCATCTCCCTGTTAATTTTTCTCCGAGTCTTATCAATGGCCACCGGCCTTTCTTCCCCCCTCCAAACCCACCTGGGAACGAACTCTGATCAGATCACATGGCACACCGCCCACCTGCGCCGTATCTCCAACAAGTCCCTCTTCATCTGTTTGACCAAAGCTAACCATTTGCACAGAACCAAATCATTCTCCCCCAAGTGTATGACTACTACGTCCGGACACATGCCCCCCTTTACCACTTTATTCAAAGTCGGCAACAACTCATGTCAGCGCATGCCCCCTTTTCTTTGCCACTGGCAGTGAAACAACCTTTCGTCCAATTCCAGGTTCAGACTCCGGTGCTTTTCCCACTTTGCCCTCCCTGCTCGCTTCACAAAAGAATGTCCTACAATGCATATCTCCAGCGCCGCCGCAGTTGGCACTGCCACTGCACCTGAAAAGACACACATGTAAGAGGGCAGGAAAACTCCTCCATTTTAGTGCTCAACCCCTACCCCCGCATCCTGACATATGTCGGGTAACTATCCGACTTCCAATGCCCGAGACGCTTGATGTCCACCTTCCCTCATCCCTGACTCACTGCCTCCGTTGCCGCCCCAATCCGAAACGAATGTGTCCCGAAAGCCTTCGGATCCTCACCCATAACCCGTAGGGCGTGCCGCAGGACCAACAACACCTGAGCTGCAGTCACTCTGCCAGTTCCTTCCCGGCCAAAAACCTCCCCCGCCAACACCCGCCGTCCAGACACCAGCCCCCGTCCCCACTCTGCCTGGCAAACTGCCTTGCACCTCAACGGACCTAACACCACCCAAGTACCCTCGCCCCGCTGATCAGTCTTCGAACGCCGAAGCTGCACCGCCACCTCCTGATCCCTTCAGTCCACTTCCCGCCAAAGCACCCCTGGTCCACCCCGCGGTCCTACCAATTCCGAAACCCTAAAGGCTCCGAAAAACATCCACGACATAATGGTGACAAACAAAGTAGTCTCCCCCTAGTCGCTACAGATCGACGGCAACGTTTCCAACAGACCCTTGAGCATGCCCTCCGTAATGGGCCTCCGCTGACTCACCTTGGCCCCTTTCTCCCTTGCCCAGCCTTTCAGAAGACGCGTCCCCAATTCTCCCGCTGACGGTGAGTAACCCTACCACAACTTCCCCATGAAAGCCACCGCCAACAGCTTACCCGCAATCGTCACCCTCGACAGCCCTTTGTCCATCAAACTCAACATGAACTGTAACACCTGCTCTTCCCGACGCCACCGGTCCCCCTGTCTTACTGTGCCACCAACGCTCTCAGCTGTTGAACGACCCGGAGTCTCCCACCAACCACAATTCCAATGGCCCCGGTGTCTTGTGCTCGTCCGCCTGCGTGGCTAGCCCATGGAATCTCTGCCACTGTGAACGAGACAAAGCATATGCAATGTCATTGTCCACCCCCGGCACATGTCGAACTTGAAACAAGATATCATGCTCCAACCAGCGCAGCACGAAAACTCTCATCAGTTTCAATACCTGTGGGTCCCTGGCCGACTGCCTATTGACCACCTGAACCACTGACATGTTGTCTACCTTGAACAACACCCATTTGTGCGCCAGCTCCCTTGCCCACACCGAAACAGCCACCACAAGAGGAAACAACTCCAGGAAGGCGATGCTCCGCTCCCCACCTTGCCAAAGCTGCGGCCACAGCTCCGCGCACCATCTCCCTGCCCAGTAGAGCCCGAAACCGCCAACCCGCGCCGCATCCTACGACAAGGTGACATCCCATTTCCAATCCTCCGGGGGCACCATTGGCACACCATTGAAGCGCCCCAAAAAAGCCGGCCACATGCACAAGTCCTCCTTCGTTCCCCCTGACAACCGCAGAGGATGATGTGGCAGCATCAATCCGGACAGCGCCAGTACCAGCCGATGGCAGAAAGTACTGCCCGCCCTCACCTCGTGGCAGACAAAGTTCAAATGCCCTAGCAACACTTGAACCTCCCGGACTGTCACCTTCCGCTTGTCCAACATGCCGTCCACCAAAGCCAACATTGCCGTCCGCTTGTCCTCTGGCAGGCATGCTTCCATGGTCACCGAGTCGAGCTCTATACCAAGGAATGACAGCACCGTACTGGGACCGTGCGTCTTCTCAGGCACCAGGGGCACACCCAGGTAACCCATGAGGTCCGTAAAACCGTCCAGCTGCTGCTGGCAGTCCATTGAACCCGGCCGTCCCACCAAGAAGAAGTCATCCAGATAGTGTGTCACCATCTCAGAGTCTGTGCCCCAGGTAAAAGCCCACTGCAAAAAGGAACTGAACCGCTCAAACAGAGCACACGAGATCGAGCAACCCATGGGCAGTGCTTTGTCCACAAAAATGCCCCCATCAAACTGGATCCCCAACCACTGGTGATCCTCCGGATGAACCGGAAGCAACCTGAACGCCGACTTAACGTCAAAATTTGCCATGAGGACGCCTGCTCCCACCGCCGCCATGATCCTCCGCGCCACATCCACGGACAAATACAACACCGACGTGAGTTCCGCCGAAATATAGTCATTTACCGACGTCCCCTCTGGCCATGACAAATGCTGTATCAAGCGAAATTGACCGGGCTCCTTCTTGGACACCACACCAATAGGGGAAATATTCAGACCTGGCAGTGGCGGCGCAGGAAAGGGGCCCACCATCCGGCCTCCCTCACCTCCTTGAACAACTTCTCCCACACAACCCCTTTGCGCACGTTGACCGACTTCAAATTCTCCACCCACCTGACGATTCGTGGACCCTCATACCCAAGCCGAAAACCCTCTAGAAACGCCCGTCGCAATGTGGCCGCATCCTCCGTCCGCGGATAAGACGCCAAGAGGGGCTCGAGACGGTCCAACCTAACCGGCGTATGAGCCTTTGCCCATAGCTCCTGAACCCCCTTTTCCACCTCCCCGCCCCCCTGCCGGCATCCCAGCCACAGCGGCTGCTGCCCCTGTGTACCCTCTCCGAAACCCCAGCATCGCACCACTGGGTGTCTCTTCCCACTCTTTTTAAAATCCCAGCAGGCTCCGACTGTGGCATGCGTAGCGGTGTCTCCCTGCCCCACACCTCCCTGGGTGGGGCGGGCCAAAAAGGGTGGCAGCACGAGCGGCAGACCGCTGGCCGTATAAATCCTCCTGCCAAACTTCTCCCCGCCCATCATCTGATGTTACAAATCTGAATCAATCTCACCCCACCGTGCCTCAGGATCTGACGCCATCCGCGCCCGAAACTCCTCGTCATAATGCGACCAGGCATAACCGCCATAAGTGACCTGGGCCCGCCTGATCACATCCATGTACTTGAAAAGAGCTATGGCCCTGTCTGGATACTTCTCGCAATACACGCTGGCGTATATTAGAAAAGCTGCCGAACAGTTGTCGATTGTCAGGGGAACCTTGGGGCGCATAGCCAACTCCTGCTCCTCTTCCTTCGACCCTTCTTTCGCCGTCAGCTCCCTATGAAGGAGCTTCAAGATCTCCACATACTCCCCCTTCCATATCTTCTCTTTGGTTACCAGTGACAGGTGCACCCCTAACTGCTTTGCAACACCCATGTAGGGGAGCTTGCGCACCGGGACAATACAACTCTCCTTTCCCCCCTTGTCCCCGGCGGCACCCTCGCCCACCTTCGCTACCCCCGCACCAGCACCATCGACACCGCCGCTCGCCGCACCGCCCCCAGACTCCCCCACGTCCACCACCATCGCTTCATCTGGGCCCGCTCCCGTGTCCTTCACGTAACGCCCTTTCAGCAGGTGCACCCTCAAATCCCCGCCTCGTGCATCCATACCCACTGATACCTGCACACCTCGAGGCTTGCGCAAACCACTCCCTGCTCCGTAACCCTCCTTACCTGGCGTCAAGGCTGGCGTCCGTACTGGATCCCATCGCCTGACCAGTGGAGCCGGGGGGGCCGTCACTCTCGGCTCTCTTAGCCGTGGGCATGCCTGTAACACACTACCAACATTGTTACTCCGCACCCCCCACCCACCCCACCCCCTCCTCCTCCCGAATGTCCCCCTCCTCCGAAGAATCCTCCTCATAATCCAATTGCACCATGTCCCCCGGTCAGTACTGTGCCCCTTCATCCCCCCCAGCTCCCGGCCGGCCCCCAGGGGCTCCAGCTAGCTCAACCCCACCTTCTCTCTACATGCCCACATCAAATCCCCCAAACCCAAACTCTCCCTCCTCTCATCCACAGTAAATGATTCCACGTCTCGATCCACAGCACCCGTCCTCGAACCCCGTCCATTGGCGGCTGTCTCAACCCTTCGGGGTGGGGCTGGCGGGGACCTACCGCCCCGCCTCCCAGCGTGCTCCCATGACAGGTTCCACGGTGGAGCATGACCGTCCGTACCAGGCAGAGCTGGCCCATCCCCTCGGTGGATTGGAGCCGCATGCTGCTCCCCCTAGCACCTAGCCAACTGGTCCTGTTGAGAAAAAGAGGTGGAGTCCAGCATGCCGGGGAAAAAATGACCCACTGCCCCCCATGCCCCCGAACACCCCCCAACCCCCATGCTTGCCCCTACCCCATCCTGCCAAAGGGCCACCCCTCCGCACCGGGCGGTCTCCCACTTCTACTCCCCCGGGCCCGACCCAGCCCACTCTCCACTGCCCACCTTTGGACCCTCCTCTCTCTCACGCCCCACCCCTGTGACTCCCCTGCATCGACCCTCCCCCCACAAGTCCTGCACCCCAGCCTGACCCCAGACTAGCCCCCGTCCCACCACCCTTTGCACCCCTGCGCAACCTGCCCCCTGCACTGCCACCTCCACCCGCCCTGCCCCCTCAACCCCCAACGCCCCTACCTCCAGCTCCCACCCCCTCAATACCCTGGACCCCCCCCTCGGTGATGGCGATCTGCTAGGTCCCACCATGCTCCCTTCCCCTTCCGACGACATCCCGACCCCCGGACCACTCCCCTCGCTGCACATGCCCCCCCCTCCATGTCTGACTCCTCAATAAGCAGCGGAGACTCCTCTCCCTTCTCTCCCCATGTCCGATCCCCCCTCCTCCACCGACTCTCCACCTGCCAAAGGCCCAGGCGCCACCCGGCCCGCCCCCCTTTTCGCACCTGTCCCTCGTCCCCTCGCGATGTCTCCTCATCCCTTGGCTCTTCCACCCGCCACCCCGCCCCCGCCGCGAATTCCAAAGCTGGTTTGGCAACCACAACCCGCTTCTCTCCTGCCCTCGGCCTCTTCCCATTTGCCGGCACTGCGGTGCGACCACGCCGCCCTACCTCCCTGGCCTTCCTGCCTCGCCCCCCGCACCCGCCTCCTGCCGCAGGCACGTACGCGGCGACTCCGGGGCCAGAACGGCTGCTGCGGCGTCGCTGGCAGTGCGCTGCGGCGGTATCACCTTGACGCCTGGCCTCAGAATATCCATTTGGCCTGCCTCCTCAAGTAAGCGCAGCGCCTCCACGACACGCGGGTCCTCCTGTCGAGCCATACCGCTAGTTTCACCGCTGGCAACACTTGCTCCGCACTGCTCCTCGATCCCTCACCGCACGACCACGCCACAGGCAAACCAAGGCCGGCCCGACCATCAGACCCGCCGCACACTCAACCCCACAAGGCCAACTTAATTTTCCGCAGCGCAACCACAAAAACACACTGGGAGCATGACCGCAAAGCCAGACAGACCCAGATTCCAGCTTAAAATTGATAATAAATCAATTTCAGCACCACGACAATCCCCCGCCCGGCTGCTGTGTCACTGCCACCAAAATGGTGACGTATGACCTAAAATGGACGGCTTTAACTCGGCCAGCCCAACCACCAGCCCAAACACAGCCCAAAACTACTACCAGCCCAGGTACGGTGCTGGTCATTCTCCCCCCCTTCCCCGCTGGTCGGCGGCCCCCCCCCCAAAGCACTATTGCACTGAACGCAAAATTTCTGTGTGTTTTTTAGTCCAATTACCTGTTTTGAAATCAGGTTTGATTAGTTCATAGAGAGGTTTAAACCTTTCTGCGTAATTTATAATGTAAGTTCTTCCGAAGTTCAGGAAACCTAGAATTGACTGTAAGTTTTTCCGCGTTTTTGGAGGTTGGAGCAGCGCACACTTTTCTAAAAAGTTGGCTGCCAGGTTTTTGCCTTCACTTGAGAGTTCGTATAGTAAGAATAGGACGTCGAGGTGGGCAATTCGTGATTTCTTAAAATGTAATTTGTACCCGTCAGAAGCCCAGTATTATGGTATTCACTCTGTTCAAGTGCCTATCCAAGTCATCGTCTGTAAGATAGATGTCATCGACATAAGATAATGCCTCATCATCATATGTTTGTAGTAACTCTGTT
The DNA here is from genome assembly GCF_964263255.1 of Lissotriton vulgaris. Lineage (NCBI taxonomy): Eukaryota > Metazoa > Chordata > Amphibia > Caudata > Salamandridae > Lissotriton > Lissotriton vulgaris. Next base: position 1,979,825,825 of record NC_141693.1, read on the forward strand.
ACCCTGGCTGAAAATAACCCTGGACTATTCTTGAATCCTTGGGGGAGACGACAGAAGTGACGCTGTGTCCCCATGATTGAGAAAGCGGTCAAGTACCTGCCTTCCGCTGCAATGTTTTTACAAAAGCAACCGTTAGAAATATCTAATGCCGTTTTATATTTGTTGCGCACAATGTTATTCATCAGTGCTGCACTATGTGCATTTTGTACTGCAACAAGAGTTTAAATGTCTGTAGTCCAAAACTAGACGATATGTATTGTCTGGTTTGGAGACAGGAAACAAAGGATTGTTCATGGACGAGGTGCATGTTTCAATCACCCCTTGGTATTCAAGTTGATCTAAGAACCCCCTTACCTGTTTTTTAGCTTCTTGCTTAACTGGATACTGCCTCTGAGCAGTTGGTTGATATTTTAACTGGATCTTATGGTGAGGACAATCCTCAACCCAAATCAGATGATTTTTATATAATGCTGGAGCCTGGGCTACAGCCCATTTTCTGGCATAGGTGTATTTTTTATGAATATGAATATGATTGGAGAAAGCTGGCATAATGATTTGTTCGCCATGTGGGCACTCCCTGACAAATCCAGGTGGCCAGTCTTGCTCAGCCAGAAGAATATCATAACCTTTACAGAGTTTTTCCCAAAAGAGTGCTCTTATTTTCCTAGTTATGTCCCCATCTATCCTGAGCGTTACTTCATATAACTTATGCGGTACACTAACCCTAGTATCAGCAGTTTCAACTTGAATGTATTCATTCAAGTTCACTGTCTCCAGATGATCCTTCAAGATCTTGCGAGCTATGGTAACTTCTGCTGCGGTGTCCAGCATTGTCTGAGCCCACTCCCCGTTCTTGAGTTGTATCCTCAAGATCCTCGGCATGTCAGATTTTTAGACCTGCTACCTACCTTCTTTTTGGTGAATTGAGTTTTCTTATTTTTCTGAACGTGTTGATCGTATTTGGACTTCACGCGTTCTTCCTTGTGTTCTGATAGTCCTCTTCTTTCCGATTTCTGTGAGGAAGTCTGAAAGGTACGAGAGGAACGTGCATCAGTATCTCGATATCTATCAGGTTTTCTCAAATGATCCCCGTTTCTGAGGTTATACCTCTTTTCAGAGGGCTCCTTTTGAGAAGACCTACCTCTGGATTGAGAATGCTTCTCTTTAGGAAGTGTCTGTTTAGTTTGTCCCACTTCTTTAGTAGTAGTGAGAGTGTTTTTAATAAAAACTTTTTTAGGATTTTCTATTAGTTGGGGTTTTACTGGTTTCCCACCCAAACTATCTCTACCTAGTTCTTCATAGGATTTCTCAATTATTATGGCCACATATAGTCCCAGGATACGCGTTCAAATGCTTTCTCAGCATCTAAAAGCAATACCGCTAATGGTTCCCCTGCAACTTCCATTTTATCAAAAAGAGTGATTAATTTCCGTGTGTGATGCGTGGTTCCTCGCCCAGGTATAAATCCATGCTGGCTGATGGTGACTAATGGAGTTATTACACTAGCAAATCTTATTGCTAATGCTTTTGAGTAAATCTTTGTATCAGTATTCATTAACGTTATTGGTCTATAGGAACCCGGATCTGTAGGTGCCTTTCCTTTCTTTAGAATGACGACTATTTCTGCACCGGACCAGGAGTTTGGTATTGATACGCCCCTCTGTGCCTGTTGCATAGCACATACCATATCCTTCCCTAATTCTTCCCAAAAAACTTTGTAAAATTCTAGCGGTATCTTATCTGGTCCCGCTGCTTTGCCAGATGGGAGAGACTTACGGGCCCTTCCAATCTCCTGTTGATCTAATAAGTTATCTAATCTTTTTCTCTCTGATTCGCCCAGCTCCACCCTTGGGGAATCATTCAAATATGCTGCTATTTCCCCAGGATCTTTTACATGGCTTTCTTGATATAGGTTCGTATAGAATTTTCTAAAGACTTCTCTTATTTGATGTGTACCCGTTACCACCTTTCCACAGCTATCTTTTATTGCATTGATCTCCCCAAGTGATGCCTTTTGCCTTGCTCTGACTGCTAACATTCTGCCTACTCGGTCACTCAGCTCATAGCATTTTTCCCTATTGGTCACATATTGTTTTGCTGCCTTGGACGCTATATGTTCTTCTGCCTCCATTCTCAACTTCGCTAACTTAATTATTGCAGGGTCTAGTACACTCCCATTGCTATTGGGTGTATTTATCTGATTTATTACACCCTCGCTTACTTCTTCCTCTGCTAATAATATCTCCCTTCTTAGAGCCTGATTTCTCTCTTGTTCCTGCTTCCTTCTCCTTACACCAAAGCTTAGAGTCTCTCCCCTCACCCCAGCCTTAAAACTATCCCAGACCATACCTTCAGTTGCCATATCCCTATTTATTGTCAGGTATTCCACTATCCATTGTTTCATATGCTGGATATATGCCTCATCTTCTAACAGCGCTCTTTCGAAGGTCCAGACCGAGCCCCCCCTTGACTCTGATAGTCCTTTTAAGTTGATAATCAGGGGGTTATGGTCCGCCAATAATCTTGGCAATCTCTCAATATGTGCACCAGAAACACCATGATTACTAACCAGGAAATAATCTAATCTTGCACTCACTTTGTGCGGTGCAGAATAATACGTATATCCATTCTCTCTTAGTTTGAGGGTGTCCCAGACATCTAATAAACCGTTATTCCTTGCTAGGGAGCACACTGCTTGGAATACTCTTCTTTTCCTTCCTTGATATTTAACCGGGGGTCCTAACCCTAATCCCAGGCCTCCTGCACCATTAATGTTAGAATCCCCTCCTAGTACTACATAAGGGGCCCAAGTTGCCAGCTCTATATCTATCTGTTCAAATATTTCTGCATCGTCCTCAGTAGATTTATATATAGAGCCAAGAGTTATCCATTGCTCTCCTACCAGGCATTCTACCAAAGCCCATCTCCCCCAAACATCTTCCCATTTTTTCCTAGTGTTGAGTGTTGATGCCCCTCTGTCTTGCTAATACTGCTACTCCCCTATTCCTAGACCCCTGTCTTGAGTACGCTAAAACCGAGAGTCCCAATTGTTCAAGCAAATGTATTTCAGACACCTGGATGTGTGTTTCTTGCAGTATTAGGAAATCTAATCTAAGACTTTTTATCAAAATAGACACCTTTTGTCTCTTTTGTCTATCATTTAACCCACAGACATTCCATGTCATTATCTGAGTATTCATTCTGGATTATTAATTAGATCAACATTTCTTATATCATTGCACAACTCAAAATTTATACATAGTAAACTAACAGCCATATAAAAATAATACAGTTTTCCTTTATTAGTCATTGTCTTCTGACTTACTTGCTTTGTTCCTCTAGAATATCTCCAAAACTTTTGTTCCTCACACCCCCCTCCACCCTCCCCCCCCTGTGTTCCCACCCTGTCTGTCCCTCCCCCCCTACTGGCAAATAGGTCCATAGGACCTATGTGTGGCAGCTGTGACTGACTGGGCATCCCGCGTCCCCCACTCCCCCTATCGTGATACCAACCTATGCAGACAAAAGCAAACATGAGCAAAAAAAAAAAGGTTTTTTTCCCTCCCCAATATATACATACATACATCCTTTCCTTACTTTGTTATAAAGTCATTGTACATTTTTAATCATTTTTATTCATTTTGTGTATTTGTGTATTTTTATGCCTTTTTATTTCCTTGCGACACCAGAGCTACCACTCGCTCTTTATCAGCCTGCGTCTGTGTCTGTGTCTTGCTCTCTTTCAGCCAGATCAGAAATTCTTGAGCCTTAATTTCAGATTGAAAAATTTTAAACTGTCCATCCCTTACCACTTTTAGCCTGCTAGGAAACATCAGGTACGCTTCACATCCCATTTTTTGAAAAGGCACAATCAACTCCTGCATTCTCCACCTCCTTTCTACTGTTGTGTGGCAGAAGTCAGGCCTAGCAAAAAACTCAACATCCTTGTATCTACACTTGGCCTGAGGTTTTGCCTTTGCCATAATCTCCTCTCTCAACAGGTAGTTACCCACATATATAAGTATCGCTCTAGGTTTATTTGATGTACCCCCCTTTCTCTGCGTAAATGGGAATCTGTGCGCACGCTGTATCTCAGTTTCCCAATCCCAGCCTTCTATGCCAGGGAGCGCACCTCTGAGTAACTCAATAACATATGATCTCACATCCTGCCCCTCTTTTCCCTCCGCAATACCCAAAAGTCTAATGTTGTTTCTACGCTGCCTATTTTCAAAATCTTCCAATTTCCATAGGACATCTGATGTGGTCTTCTCCTGATCCTGCCTGAACTCCTTGAGTTCTAGGACAAATCAATATTCAAGCAAGGGGAAGTCCCTGACTGCTGAAGCCGAGTTTTCCAAGAAATCGTTGTGGCTTTTCGGAACTCGTGGAAGTGTTCATGCCTGTATTTGGACTGCAAGGGTTATGTCTAAATATGGTTATGATTTCTATGCCTATATAAGGACAAGGTGATTTATACCTATATAAGGGCATGAATTGGGAAAATTACACTAGGGTCCTAAAATGCTATACAACACAGCCACGTGGTCCAGGAGGGGTCAACACCAACCAGGATCTGGATTCGAGCTGTCCCACAAAGGATCTAGTTGACTGCGGTGTAGGTTTCCGGATTGGACCCAACAAGCCTTGGCAAACGCAATCCACGCAAGATGTCAAGATTGGCTTTGGTGCAGACCAACAAGGTCTGTAGTACTTCTCCTTTGCAGGGAAGTTGAAGCAAGCCTGGAGCAACCAGAAAAGCAAAGTAGATTAAAGGAAAGTCTACGTGGGGGCTCACTAGCCAACAGACTAGGAACCACGAAGACGCGTGAAATGCACAAAGTAGACCTAGGGACACTTGTGGAGTGTGAGCCTCTGAGCTTCAGTGTAAAAGGTGCTTGGGACTGGGGCTTCAAGAACCCCAATGCACAACTTCGGGATACCTCGGGAAGTAGGTGCAGTTTTCAAAATACAGGATGTCCATGAGTTCCGGTCCCACGTCTCTTGTGTCAGCTACGGGTCTCAGCTTTGCTGAGAGCTCGGGTCAGCTTCATAGATGTCTGGAACTCCATGTCCTGTGTCACAGATTCTTCGGGATCCGGCGGGAGCCTCAAAAATGCAGACCGGCAAAGATGCAGTTGGTGGCTGTTTGAACAGGGTGGTCACTCCTTGATCACAAGGGAGATTTCTTCCGTCTTCCAGTCGATATGGAATGTCGAAGGTCCAAGATATATGTTGCACAGTTTCGTCCAGGGTAATCTAAACTCCTAGGGACTGGGGTTCTATCTTTATAGTAAAAATAGGGGATTGACTAATTCTAGGGTCCCACCTATGGGAGGACCACAAGGGAGATGTCTTCCGTCTTCCAGTCGAAATGGAATGCCGAAGGTCCAGGATATGTCTTTCAAAGATTCGTCCAGGGTAATCTAAAGTCCTAGGGACACAGTTCCTATACTTATACTAAGGATGAGGGCTGGACTACCTGTAAGGTCCCTCCTATGGGTGGACCTGAGAAGGGGGTAGTTACACCCCTTTCCCTTTGTCCAGCTTAACGCCAGAGCTGGGGCTGAGGGCTCCAGCAACCGGTTTGAACTGGGAAATGCATGGAGCACCTTGTGTGCCCCAGGCAGTGTCTGAAAAGCATTCACTGAATGCAACCCACCCTGCCCCAATTCACTAAAGCCTGTCTAGGGAGGTGCCAGCAGGAAAACTATTGTCCAGGCCTCCCCTGCTGGAGGCTCGTCCAGCAGCAAGAGGGAAGACTTGTGTCTGTAGCAGCAGCATACACTTTGTGATGCTGGGGCTTTGTTTACCTTTAACCGGGTAAACCAGTAACTACATGTCTTCTCCCTCTAGAAGGGTGGTAGTATTCCAAAGTGTTTGACACCTTACACGACATGTTTCGATAAAGCCAAACCAAAGTTAGCATTAACTGCGAAGATTATAATGCACTTGGGGATAGATGTAGGTAATAGCAAATTACCGAATGGTAAATACCGAATTTCACCGATTCGGTATTTACTAATCGGTAATTGCTATGTAGGAAAAAAAAATCGGGAAAAATACCGAATCGGTAAGATTCGGTAATTACCGATTCGGTAATTACCGAATCAGTATTTGCCATTGATTCCTACGGGCCTTGAAGCCCATAGGATTCAATAGCAAATACTGATTCGGTAATAACCGAATCGGTAAAAATACTGAATTTCCAAGGGGGACAGGGTGTCACTTTGACACCCTGTGTAACCCCTGTTTCTGGCTTGTGTGCCAAGTGGCACACATACATGCCCTATGGCACAGGTGTACATGCACAGATGTGCATGTACACAGCAATTCGTAATTTACCACCCAATAGTATTGGGTGGTAAATAACGAATTTCTAAGGGCCTGTGGCACTGTAAACTGTGCCACCTACATATTGAAATACAGAATCGGTATATTTACCGATTCGGTATTTTACCGAATCGGTAAATTTACCGAATCGGTAAATATACCATTTCTGTAATTTTCTAGCCCCCTACATTACAATACCCAAATACTGGTCTTTAACGGCCGAAATCGGCCGTTACCGACCGGTATTTGGGCTCTTACATCTGGCCCTTGGTATGGTATGGCCATATCATAGAACAGCTATAAGGAGACGGTTTTGAAAGCTGCAGAGGGGCTCAGCTCATGCTAGGGCACCCTCTCACTCAAAACCAAGCACTCTGCCTCCAGGATTGTCAAGGCCTGCCATAAGAGTGACTTATAGGTTAATATGTGTCTATATAGATATAGGGGTATAGGTATACTATATCCCAGTAAGGGGTAATTACACCACCCTACCCAGGCTGCATGTGCAGACCTGTGGTGTCAGTTTGGAAGGCTAACCAGGGGTGGCACAATGCATGCTGCAGCCCCTGGTAGGCCTAGGGTGCACCTATGCCCTGGGTACCTATGGTACAGTATGCAGGGGCTCACAAGGGTGACCCAGTAACCAATCTGGTATGTACCTAAAGTACATGGAGTCCATTTTATAGAGAAATTACCCTGAATAGCAGGGTCCCAGTCCAACTAAGTTGAAAACCAGCAAAACATCAGGCAAAAAGTGGGGTAACCATATAGTCAGATTCCACCTTCCTACACTGGATGCAACAGGTATGGCTTCCCTCGTTTGCTTCTTCACCACAGATGGTGTCTACTGGAGTTCCACAGGAGTCCTCTTTGAGCCAACTCCTTTTTTACATCTGTGTTACTCCTTTGGTTCAATTGGCGGATGATCTGGGGGCCAAAATTATTGCTTCTGCTGACGAAACCCAGCTCTTGTTCGCATGGGGAAAATGCCAGTGTTCTAACTCCTCGGCAAAAAATTGCCTGACCACAGTTTTTCATTGGTTTGCCTCTGCTCAACTTAAATGCAGTGAGGAGAAATCTGAAATCCTCCTTTATGGAAGCTTCCCCCCTCAGTTTAGAGAAACACGTTTGCCTCCTGATTTCTCTATGCCAGCCTCAATGGGGCAACTCGCAAAGAATCTGGAGATCTGGTTTGAGGAGAGCCTCTCGTTCTAGATCCAGATCAAGAAGCTAGCCGGGAACTGTTTTGGGTTACTCAAAACCCTCAGGAAAATTTCTTCCACTTCTTCCCAGGGTTGCTAAAGAAACGGTCACCCGAGCCCAAATTTGATCATGAATCAATTACCCCAATGCCCTGTACGTTGGTCTCCTGGGACACCTGCTTAATACACTACAAGTAGTCCAAAATGCTGCAGCCAGGCTTCTCTTTAACGACCCTATCAGAAGCAGCGTGAGACAACATCTGCGCGCCCTTCACTGGCGGACCGTAGCCGAGCGAGTTAAGTTCAAAGCTCTGGTCATAGCATACCGTACACTGCGTGCCTCAGGTCCAATTTACTTGTGGACGCGCTTTAGTTTTTACACTCCTTGTAGACAACTGCGCTCTGCTTCTCAACTCTTGGCTCATGTCCCCCGCTTCCGACCACAAAGGATGGGTGGCAGTTCCCTAGCCTTGATGGCTGCGCTGGCTTGGAATCCGCTGCCTCTTGCTCTCTGTAGCATTCAGGATTCCATTCTTTAAAAAAAATCTGAAAATGTTCCTCTTTATCTAATTAGTTCTCACTCACTCCTCAAGGTTTGCGCCGGGAAACTCCTCGGAGTATCTATGCGCGCTACAAGTACAAATAACATAACAGACCTTTTACAGGTGCATAACTCGTTTACTATTCTCAAATACTGGTTTCCTACATGAAAAAGGATTAACTTACACAAACTTGTGACTAAATGCACAACCAGGATTCAAGAGGGTTGGGGAGTGAGAATTCCCTGTAATTTTATGAACACTCCCCTAATTAAACATGTAGGTATTCACTTACTTGTTTCTCACTCTCTCCTACCATGTTAAAGGTCGTAGATTTACTGCTGGCAAGGACAAGAGCAAATCCCTTTCCAGGGTAGGATTGGAAGGAAATGGAAGGAAACATCCAGACATATATTGGTTGGTAGAGGAAATATTTGCACTTTGTTTTACATCTCGCGCCTGTGATTTACACCCAAAAACGGAATGCAAACTTGATTTTCAGTAGTATGTCTAGCACCCTATGCTTGTTGCACATTTCCAGGCACTAGCTAGAACATTTTTGTGAGTTTTAAAATATTAGAATTCTGTACCCATGCGAGGTCAGAAGCCTGGGGTGCAGATTTCGGAATTTTTGGGCGATTCGGGTCAATAGTGAAGAGCGAGGAACTCAAGAGAAATGGTCATTAGTAAAGCCAAGAGCCACCAAACGCCCTAAAACATTGTGGCTGCACCTCTGGCAGTGATCCATTCACCAGACTACGATCTGCAGAACTTCCTTAACTCCTTCTCCGTGTGACAGGAAGTGCTTCTGGACTTTTTACATTTAAAAATGCCCATAATGCTGTCCTGAAGCTCAGAACAGAAGCCTGCCTGCTGGACCTCAATGAAGCATTGTGGGCAACACAATGCTATATACTGAGTAATGAAAATATTTAGAAATGTTGGGACTTTCTCTGAACACAAAGTCCTTTCATTATGCGCTTGTGTAATCATGACCTTAAGCCACCGTAGGATGCGCGTGATTGGCCCAATCTCCTGAACCTGTGCAATGGTGGCTGCGTCCTCCTTGTGAGCTCTGGAGCTCTTCCACCACGGCCTCCTCATCTCACATCCTTACAGTGGTGGTAGTGTCCAGGTCTTCAGTGCAACCCCTACTTCCAGCCTTGCTGTGACAGGTGAGCCTCTCATTAATGCCCCACACAAACCCTCGCACCTGTCAGATTACCGCTGATAATGGGACGATGAGTATTTGTGGAGCACTTGAAAGCAGCAGCCACAAAGCCCTTGATGCTCCCGACAAGGCATCAGGTCAAAACGTCCCCAGGAGGATTTGGTGGTAAATATCAGATTGCGATTGATTCTTGAGGGAGATTTTCTTGTTTTGTAGACGGCCAATTTATCATAGAGGACGGTTAGCGGTGGGCGTTGCCATCAAATAGTTCATTTTCACAACCTCACCAAAGATGTATGGACCACTTGGGAAAGAACCAGGAAGTTTGCCAAGGCTGTTGCTTTGGGACTTCCCTGTGAAAATAAGGACCTAAGTGACAGCTATTCTGAATTTATGATGATGAATCATGTCGATAATGATATTATTATTACCATCATCATCATTATTACTGGTAATATGATTGTTATTATTATTATTATTACTACTGCTATTATTATTGTTATTATTAGCATCATCATCATCGTCATCATTATTATTGGCAATATTATTATTATTATCATCATCATCATAATCTTTACTACTGGTGATATGAGTGTTATTATTATTATTATTACTGCTATTATGATTGTGATTATTTGCTTCATTGTCATCATTATTATTGGCAATAATATTATTATTATCATCACCAATATCATCATCATCATCATCATTATTACTGGTGATATGACTGTTATTATTATTTTTATTATTATTGTTATTATTATTATTATTAGTATTATTATTAGCATCATCATCATTGTCATCATTATTATTGGCAATATTATTATTATTATTATCATCACCATCATCATAATCATTATTACTGGTGATATGATTGTTATTATTATTACTGCTATTATTAGCATCATCATCATCGTCATCATTATTATTGGCAATATTATTATTATTATCATCATCATCATAATCTTTACTACTGGTGATATGAGTGTTATTATTATTATTATTACTGCTATTATGATTGTGATTATTAGCTTCATCGTCATCATTATTATTGGCAATATTATTATTATCATCACCATCATCATCATCATCATCATCATCATCATCATCATCATCATCATCATCATTATTACTGGTGATATGATTGTTGATATTATTATTATTATTATTATCATTAATATTATTATTATTGTTGTTGTTGCTATCATTATTATCATCATCATAGTCATCATTATTACTGGTGATATTAATATTATCATTGGTAGTAGTTTTATTAGTATTACTCTTATTATTGCTATTAATAATAATATTAATAATAATGTTAATACCTAATACTACTACTACTACTAATAATAATAATATCAATTATAATAATAGCATTCTTCCCTTATTCTCGTTGTGTACAGAAAAGCTCCCAAAAAAATAATAGTGCATGAAAAACATTTGTTCATCTAATTATAAGCTGTAACCATTTCTTCCGACATCAGGTATTTTGTTGGCAGAACATTTTCATGTCAAATGGATAAAACCAGTGCTTAATTTCAGCTCGTGGTTTCCGGTGCTTGGCACCTGCACTTAATTGTCAACACCGTCACTTATGAGAGCTGCTACATGGTGGCGCTGTTTGTGTAATTTAGAGATGAGTAGAACAACAATTCTTTATTAATTCAATATAAATTATAAATAACTAATACCTCCTATCCAAACCATTCTTATAGCTTTGGGGGCCTGGAGTAGTCTGAACTGTCACAGTTGTAGGAGTGTGATGGTTAGTAGTTGTGCTGGTACTGTCACTGGCCACACTGGCAGTGGCAGTGGGTGGTGCTTGCTGCTGTGGCATCCTGGCAGCAGCCCTGCCACTTTTCTATGTTTTACTAATTAAGCTCTGCAGAAACCTATGTTTGTCAAATTCGGTATAGCATTCACAAATGAAATGCTGTACATTTTGCACACTTTGCTGCTACAGTCATCTTCATGAACCTAGATTGAGACACTTTCATGCACAGAAACTACCAGTGAGAATATGTCCTCGCGAAAATTGTGTAACCAGAGAATGTTCTTCCTATAAAATACATTATTTTCAGTTCTTCTCCCGAAAAAAACTAATTTTATTGGAGGCTTGCTCCTGCTATGTGTTTTCTGTTCTAAAGCTTCTTGAAGTTCATGGACATTGCAGGTTGTTAAAAAAACGTTATTAAGTTGTATGTGGAAAACAACTGTGCCCACCCTTTTTACACAATAGTATCACAACACAAAATAATATAATGGTTTCGGGATTTTCATGTTATGTTTTTATGTGTGATTTCTGAAATTATGCAATTACGTGTAATGATGTTGTTTCGTCAAAATTATAGGACAGGAGCGTCGGAACAACGCGAATAACCAGAACCAGTGGCGGCTGGTGAACTTTGAAAGTGGTGAGGCACAGAATGTACCCCAAATTCAGGATGAACATGAGTGTAGTGAGCTTACCTTCCCTGCCCTATCCACATAGGGGGACCAGGGAAACCTGTTTTAAATACAGGTCAAACGGTGCATTTTCCGGCATCTTTTTCTGATTTTTGCCGAGCGGTTCTGACCCTCCGTTGGCCGCCAAGCTCTGAGACATCACAGAGTTCAGAGAGTAACAGTGGGTGAACGTGGTGAAGAGAGATCAGAGAGTTATACACAAAATGGCAAGACAGGAAGAAAACAGCAGAATGTGAGAGCTGCATAAGAGGAGTGCCACAGGGATGAGAGGCCAGGAAGTGACATAAGGAGCCAGAGGATGGAGAACTGGAGAGTGTCACCGAGAGGAAATAAAGGTGGAACCTAGAAAAACTGAAAGTAGGACGTAACATTTAGAAGTGAGGGCAGAATGTGCCATGTTGATAATAAAGAGGGCCGAGACAGTTAAAAAATCAGGGGCTTATTTACAAGTCCCTTGCGCCACTTTTGTGTCACTTTTCCCATGTTAAATCTGACGCAAAAGGGGTGCAAGGGCCCCCTCAGTAGTGGAGAAAAGTGGCAGAAAATGGAAGGTTGGAGAGTTGGAGACAAGCATGGCGTGGAGAGGAGGATGGGAACTAGAAGTCGGAGTGTGAAGTAAAGTAAAGATGATGATACATGTTAAAGGAAAGGGCAGAGTGTCAGAAAGAAAGTAAGAAAGGGAAGACGAGGTAAGTAAAACAAGCTAGAAAGTGACATAATTTAAGGGGAGGAGGTAAAATGGGATGCACTGGGGAAGATTAGGAGAGGTCCGTTTACGCCACATTACAGTCCAGAGTCTGCCAACCCCACTGATGCCTCTCCAGTGCCATGTTTGTTTATATTTTCTTGCCTTGCTAGTTATTTTAAAATGGTGCCTCTTATCTATTGTCTCAAAAACAATTATGAAAAATGCGGGTAGGCACAGCATGGAAACGTCAGCTGCATGTTTAACTTGGTGGAGAAATTAAACTTAAGAAGACAGTCCCTGGAGCTGCTGTCGAATGGAGAATTGAGCTGAAGTGGGAAATGTCTGCCCTTTTCCATGTATGTCTTTTACATCACGAAAAAAACATGCACTCCTACCATTATAATACATCCCTGGCTTGCCCTGGATGTGAGAGAAACAGGGAAGAAGTTTAGCATGCATTTAGCAGGCAGTTCCACAATGATTGGCTCAATGGAAATTATTTTACTTTTTGTGTAATCTGCTGCAAGCTTTCATATTCTAGAAACAATAAAAAATAAAAATAGATTCCTGTGACAGTTTCCTGGTTCCTCTCTGTTAGGACAACCCTCTGCCGTTACTGCGCAACCGCACCCGCCCTGTGGGCCTCATTTATGAGGCCTTGCGACAGTTTTGCGCTTCCGATGCGTCACTTTTTGTGGCGCATCGGTGGAGTAAAATATGCCTCCTGTTGCGTACTATTTACAAAGTGACGCATCCAAGCAGATGCGTCACTTTGTAAACCCCTGCGCTACATTATACCTGCGTCAGGTATAATGTATGAGTTCCCCCGCAACAAGCCTCGTATAAGTGATGCAGTGAAATCTATGAGATTTCACGGCGTCACTTCTAGGACGCCGTTGCGTCAAAATCCTACGCCTGCCTCACAGCAGGCGTATGACTGACGCAGGCCCTTTCACATGTGTTCATGTCCCGGGATGCCGAGGACAGTCTGGCCGGTGTGTTTTGTATTGTCTGGAGTTTGTGGAGTAGGGACTTGTTGATGCCAGCGTAGAGTGAGTTTCCATTGTCCAGTCTGCTGGTGATGAGTGCGTGGGTGACTGTCTTCCTTGACACTTGAAGGTCTTGCAGGGGATGCGGAGGGTGTTGAAGCAGCTGGAGGTGTCGGCGTTGACCTGTCGGTTCATGGTGAGTGATGAGTCGAGTATGATGCCAAGGTTCTTGGCATGGTCTGAGGGGTTAGGTGGGCTTTCAAGGGAGGTCGGCCACCAAGTGCTGTCCCATGCAGAAGGGGTGGCACAGAGGACGAGGACTTCTACCTTCTCTGCGTTGAGCTTCAGGCAGCTGTTGGTCATCCAGACTGCTACATCTGGCATTTCTTTCTGGAAGTTGAATTTGGCAGTGGTGGGGTCTTTGGTACGGGTGAGGATGAGCTGGGTGTCGTTGCCGTAGGATACGATGTTGAGGATGTATTATCGGACGATGGCTGTGAGGAACGGGCCACGTGGATATTGAAGACGGGGGTGCTCAGTGATGAACCCTATGTGACTCTGCAGGTGATTTTAATGGGGTTGGAGAGGAAGGGTGGGAGTCTGATCCTCTGGCTTCTTCCAATGAGGAATGATCGGATCCAGTCCAGGGCTCTACCTTGTATGCCTGTGTCGTGTAGTCTGGCGACTAGTGTGCGGTGGGAGACGGTGTTGAAGGCTGCTGATAGGTCGAGTAGGATAAGGGCTGCGGAGTGACCTTGGTCCTGGAGGGTGCCGATGTCGTCGGTGGCGGCGAGTAGGGAGGTCTCTGTGCTGTGGTTGCTTCAAAATCCAGATTTGGATGGGTCTAGGACGGCGTTCTCTTCAATGAATCATGTCAATTTCCTGTTGACTGTTTTCTCTGCAACTTTGGCTGCTAAGGGGAGGAGCGAGATGGGCTGATAGTTCTTGAGTTCGGTGGGGTCAGCTGTAGGCTTCTTGAGCAGGGGTCTGACTTCTGCTTGCTTCCAGTCATCTGGGAAGGTGCCTGTTTTGAAGGTGGTGTTGATGGTGCATTGTAGTTCAGGTATGATTGCGGCCGTGGCTCTGTGGTAGACGTGAGGGGGCAGGGGTCGGTGGGGGCCCCCGAGTGGATGCTTTTCATGGTCGAGGCGGTGTCTTTTGCAGTCATAGGCGTCCAGTTAGAGATGGTGTGCTGGCTGGTGTTTCTGGGGGACGGGGGGCGTCTGTTGTGCCTGGTGGATGGTCGATGAAGTTGCCAGAGAGGTTTTTGATCTTGAGATGGAAATAGGTTCCAAGTTTGTCACAGAGGTCTTGGTATGGGGTGATGTTTGTGGCTTCGCTGCGTGGGTTGATGAATTCTTGAATGACACTGAAAAGTTGCTTGGATTTGGTGGAGTTGGCCAGGATTTTGTTGTGGATGAAGTTCCTCTTGGTGGCTCTAATCTGGTTGTGGTAGTCCCTCAAGGTGTCCTTGTAGGTGGTGTGGTTTTCGGTTGTCTTGGTATTTCTCCAGTTCTTCTCCAGGCGCCTGCAGGTGCATCTGGCTTCTTGCAGAGCAGTGGTGAACCAGGCGGCTTTCCTGTGGTGTTGTCTGACGGGGTTGCGTGCCTTAGAAGTGTATCGTCCAATTGAGAGCTGATAGAAAATAGGAGATTGGTGTCTCTACACAATTTAAAAATACATCTTTCGGTGAAGTCGGTTTTTAAATTGCAGGTCTGAAGAGGCCACTTTTAGAAAGTGAAAAAGCGAGTCTAGGACGCAAGTCTTAGACAGAGAGCGCACTACCTAAAGAACTCAAAATGAGTATATCAACTTAATGTTAATCAGAAACCTTTGACATTGAATGAAGAAATTGACAAAGTTGTCAATTTCTGCATTCAATGTCAAAGGTTTTTGATTAACATTGAGTTGATATACTCATTTTGAGTTCTTTAGGTAGTGCGCTCACTGTCTAAGATTTGCGTCCTAGTTTTCCTTCTTCAGTATTGAACGGGTGGTAGGGTTGAACCACCGCAGTAGGCGCACAACAACTTTGAGAAGTTTTGATTCATTTATAATTGGGTTTATTATTTAGAGATCGAGTGCATTACTGCTGTTGTCTCATATATTCTCACTTTTAGAAAGTGAGCATTTTCTTACTTTAACCATTCTGTGCCTCTGCCACGTCTGGGTCATGATGACAGTTGGGCTGTTTGTGCAATCACTCTAGACAATCACACAAATGGAGCTGAAGTGTGCCCTGCATATCCTGATGGCCCATCACCAGGCTGAAGGACCTTCCTGAGCTAGAGGGGTGGGAGGAGTTGACACTGACATCTGAATAGAGCTGTGGCTGTCCTCACACAAAGAAGTCTCCACTCCTGCGGTGTTTCTGGAGCCAGGGCAGGGATAGGCAGGGTCTTGTGCCAAACAAAGACTAGCCTTTGAAGTTTGGAAACTTTAAAGACTAAATTGGGTATAAGTATTGGACCTGTGACCCCATATCCTCAGAACACTTCTGGTTGAGGACATTCTACCATGAAGAAGAGCTGGATAAGCTGTCAGGAGGGACTACCACATTTCCATTTGCTTTGCTCTGTTGGCCTGCTGCTGGCTGCTTCTGTCCTGGGAGTGAAAGCACTGGATCTTGTGTTATACATCCTGCTTCCAAGGTTCTCCAAGGGCTTGAGTATTGCTTGCCTCCTGTTAAGAAGTCTCAGGGCCAGGAACTCCCCTGCCAGTGCCTGGGCTCTCCTGCTGAGAGTCCTTACTTGCCAAGTGGTGCCAAATCTAGTTCCTGGGCCCTTGGAATTCAATTCCGGTGATTTCAAGGAGAAAATCCATGCATGAACTCCCAGCGTCATTCTGAACAGGTGCATCGCAGCAAATCCCAAAGCATTGCTGCTGCCAAAATAGGAGCATGGACCCTGCTTGACGCAACGACCGCGGCTTACAATGCAGACCCCAGCTCTCAATTGAAGTGCTTCAGAAGAACCACCGCTGAGTGTGTTTAGAGTACCTCATCACTGAAGTCCGTAAGGCACAGCTCTTACTCAGACACAGCGCATAGTGAAGTAGTGTGGCTCACTGGTTAGAGGCGGCAGACCCGAGAGCAGAGGACGGCCCGGGACCAGGGTTCGATTCCCGACGCGGCAGGCTTCTGGACCAGGGTCAGCGGACTCGATAATTCTCTCGCCTCGGTGCCCAC
This sequence comes from Lissotriton vulgaris, assembly GCF_964263255.1. Lineage (NCBI taxonomy): Eukaryota > Metazoa > Chordata > Amphibia > Caudata > Salamandridae > Lissotriton > Lissotriton vulgaris. The sequence continues at coordinate 1,979,842,400 of NC_141693.1, forward strand.
TCTGATCAGCGATCACACTCGGCAACTCTGGGCATTAGCTTGCCTCATCTTCACTAACGGCCCCACCAGACTGCCGGGGATGCCTGGTCTCACCCTGGAGATACCCATTAAGGGACCATCTCTCAGGGAAGCCAGGAAGGGTTTCGCAGCGGTCGAAGCGCCTTGGGACCCTACGGGTAAGTAGTGCGCTATATAAATGCCTACACATTTACACATTTACTTCATTGCTGTGGAATTGATGCAGCATGGCTGACTTTCGAATCATTGGGTGCCTATTTCTTCATCGACATCGCACAGCAGTAAGAAAACGATGCTTCATGCCCGCAAACTACACACCATCTCCCTTGCAACAGTAAGGAAGCGACGCATCACCTCCCCTGCCTAGCAGTGAGGGACCAGCACCTCACCTGCTATTTCGATGCTTCATCTCCCTTGCACCTCTCATTGTCTTTGATTGTTGACACATCTAAGGCATTTTATCCTGAACAAGGGCATCCATTGATTTCTATGGACTAAACTTTCTTAACGTTTTAAAAGTGACATTTTGACTTGTGTATGTTGGATGTTTGTCATTTTGGTCTTGTTTTGTTCAGGTGAATATTGGCAATTTTTCTAAACTGGTGTGGACCCCATTCCAAACACTGTCCCTCAGTGCCTGCCTGCCTGACTTACTCCACGAGCCAGAGTGAGGCGATGCACTGATAATTAATGTATTAAAACTACAAGTTTAATCTGCATGACAGACTGAGATTGGAAATGTTTTCTTAAGGCTGAAATTATGGAGGGGTGCCACCCCAACGCTCTAATGGAGAAACTGTGTCTGACCAGAACGTAAGCGATTGTTGTTCTCAACACTTGTCATTTTCAAGCAAAAATGTTTTCCGCAAAATGCAGCCACGTGTCAAAAAGTGCTGTAAGGACGCATTTTGTACTAAAAGATGGTGCTACATGACTAACTTGCATTTCACACAATTAAGCACAATATCATGTAATTTTCACATCATTTGCGTAATTAAACAAAAGCAAAATACACAAATCTCCAACACCCCTAGTATTAATATAGCTCTGCCCTCTTTAAAAAAATAAATACTGTGAACAGTGTAAACAAATGGACTAAAAGGAAAATAACCCCACGTATATTTTGATCTCTGCATAGGCCATGCTTTGAGGGAAGTTCATTGCACGGAACTTCGTTTAGCCAAGCAGACAACGAAAGTAGGAGTATTCCAACCTGCGAACGGTTTGCTACTTTTTATTGAAAGCGTTGCAACCTTGAAAAGATTGCAAAATGTTTTGCTTTGCCACATCTTGGAAAATCATGACTTTTGTGACAATTAATGACACATTTATTCTTATTTCTCAACAAAAAAATGTTTCTGCATGAAACACAATTCACTGAAAACTGTTTTTCTGGTCTTTGTTGTTGTGCAAAGAATGTTGCGCTAAAGGTGAAACTGCAGAAAAATAGGTTTGAATTTACCAGCTTTGCTAGGCTTTTGATTAGATTGATAATAGTCTTTCTTTGGAATAGAATCACATCTCCGTGTAAAGTAAATCTTTGCATGGGCGAAAGTAACCAAGGGAAGTCTCAAAGGTTTATGAATTGGAAATCTGTTGAGATTCTACCATTGAAAAAAATGCACACAACTTCAGTAAAAATGTGGAAGCCCAGCATCTATTTGGAAACATGAAATGGAGGCCAGCCACCGAAGGGCAACGGTACCTGCAAAGGGAAACCAGATCACTATTTAAGTTATCAACCAACTGCTTTCCCTAAAAAACAGTAATCTCAAGCTACAATAGGAGGTCCATTTAAACCACAACCAATATTGATTCCAATTATAGGTGTGTCCGTAATTACTGAGCACATTATGTGTCATTCTTACTCATTGAGTACTGAAGAAAGATGGGAAAGATACTAATATTATATGAAAATATTTTCAAATCGGTATCACAAAATTACTTGGATAGTAAAGATTTTATAGAGGTTGATACTTATGTGTCCATTCTTAAACATAGGGAAGTAATTACATTTCCACAATCATAAACAGACAATTTTAATGAAAGTAAATGTATTATATAAAATACACAAAAATAGCTTTATATATTTTTACAGCAGTATCAAGAGAGTGAAAAATATCAACAAAGTTGTTTCGGCATGGCTCATTTTCATCAGCCTTCTTCAGGGCACCTATTGCCTCATTAAAAAAGGAGTTACAAAACTCATCAAAATCAGTACTGGATGTCCATGGTAGAATCTTCCATAAAGTGAGGAATATTGACATGTAAAAGTAACCAGATTTTATTGGTGCCTCCCTGTACATTAATGGGCAATGTTATAAATGTGCTTGTGTTATTGTTCAACACTTTTTCAATGCCACCAGTACCTGAAATGCATTCACTATTGGAAGCAGTATTTAAAGCGATTAAGTAGCTTTCATATTATTTGTGAAATTCATATTTGAACCGTGATTTCTCCAGTTTCTTCGTTTTCTGAAACCTTTGCTTGTTCCTTCATCCTTTGGAAGTCTTTGCGAGACAGCAAGAAAGTGCACATATTTTTTTTTAAATTTCATCTAGTCCTACTCAAAATAGACAGAGCACTACTGGACTGTTGACAGTAGGCCTCAGAAGACTTTCAACTTCACCTTTATTTCAGAGCTCTGGCACCAACTAGGAAATTAATTCAGCGACAATATTTTCATAAGATTACGGCTGAAGGTCTCACTCTTAGGCAGTTCTGTCCGCTGGTAATACGCTCTAGTTATGAGCAAAGAATGTGTCTGTGTGCTGCCTGTTGCCTGAATATATTAGGTTAATGAATAAATAAATTTGTGTCTTATGCTGTAAATCCCATTTTACGTCAAAACACGCCATGGAAAGGAGATGGCCGACAAGTAGAGTTAGTGAACTATTTCTTTTTCATTGTAAGTGTGTTTCATAAGCGTTTGTCTTAACCACTCGCGAAAAGGGTTCCAGTAAACGATCTGCTGCGACCAACGAAAAGTCCATTTTAAAGTTTATTTTCATAATTAGGAACCTGCTTAATCCTTTTTGGGCAACATGAAAATGTGGGAAGGCAAATTAATGTAATGGAACCCATTGCACAAATAAGAAAAAAGAAACATATTTGAGTTGGGTGGATAATATTCAGATATATGAGTATTTAAACAGCTGGAGTGAGCTCACAAGCGGTCCACTTTTACATCCAACAAATGTTGCATATAATGAAATGTCAGCCAGATCAAGGGTCTGACCTAGAGGTGGGTGGAAAAGAAATGCCCACCATTTTTGGGGGAAGTGCCAAAGCTGGACTATAGTCCACCAATGGGGTTTCCTTCACTTTACAATCTTTTGGTGGTGTACAGTCACTGTTGGTTTCTCATCTATATATAGCCCTTTCTCCAGATAAAACATTTATTTTTCATTATTCCGCTACTCAAAATAAGTGCTTATGTATCCTTTTGACAGAGTGCCATCCTAGACACAAAAGATGCACACAACATGAATTAGTGTGGGGTTGAGTAACAAAAAGAGCAAACAGTACGCATTGTCGACTTCTCCCTACGACCCACTTAGATATCCTCCTCATTCAAATATTCATACAATCCAGGAGGCTCCACCTGAATAAATCTCTGCTAGGCAGATTTCTAGTCGAACTCCTGCTACCCTAGGTTCATCCTCCACACTCACCCCTTAATTGCCACTCTGTAGTATTAATTATACCTTAATTGTGAATTTGCACATGTAACATTTTTATGTTTATAGATTATTTCCCATACACCCCGATGGAAATGTAGAGCTGTTTACTGACATGTTAACGCTCTATTGGCACGCATGCTCCAATGTTTTACAGAACTGAAGTGTGATGAGTGAATAGGGAGATACATTTTGGGGGGAATGTTGGATAAAACTAAATAGTTATGACTTGTGAGTTTTCCTAACCTTCCCAGTTGCTTTGTCCTCGGGCTTTCAATTTTATCACACCCTTTTCTGGGATTTCTGGGGTGGTAAGCTCCAAAATGTGCAATTTTTTCCACATTCATAACTAGTAGTGTGCAAAAGTTGTATCGACTTCTTTGCAACTTTGTGAGTTTTTTGTTATGCTTTATCATATGTACAAGTTTTGCAAAGGTTGTGAAGTCATAACAAAAATCAGAGAAAAGTGAACAAATTATGGGGCATATTAATAATTTTAACGAGGTTCTTGCTAATAAGCCCCCCATGTTTCATGGCAAAAGTTAGTTTTTCTGCACGCATTTCTTTGCACAGAAAAATATACCAAATTTGTGAAACTCAACATACTTAGCACTTGCTGTAAAAAGGAACATTTTCCAACTTCACCTACTGTCATGGCAGAATAATAACCTTTGAGGTTGGGAGGGAAACTGAAAAAGCCCTCAAATCCCTAGTCTGTCAATCAGGATTTTTGAGTCCCAATTGTAAATTCGCAAACATTTGGTACGTATCTCCACGTGCTTCAGGTCTCTGTTGTGTATGAGTTGTGGCACTTACCATCAGACGTTCGCTCAGCATTACTGGGTGTAAAACATTAGATCTCAGATACCTGCTCTTTGCATAGACATTGCAGATGTTGGACTCTGGATATTATTTTTTCAAACTTACTAGCGCAAACTTAAAGTTTATTCATTTTATCATCGTTAGATACCGTAGTGATGTTCACATTTTTGAGTCAAGTTCACTATGGGCGACATAGATCATGCATTTTACCAGTTCCAAATGGCCTGATTTGACCGATAAAATGCAGTTTGGTATGTATGAATTCCAATTTGCGATTCAGTAACATGTTACTGAATTACAATTTGGAATTGCAAATACATACCGATTCGGAATTAGGAAGGGGACTGTTTATGGCATCCCTTCCTAATACTGAATCGCAGCAGTAAGATTGTTTTGCGACCAAAATGCCCCAGGGACCACGGCCTGTTCTTAAAAAATGAAAACAAAACTTTTCATGTTTCTTTTTTAAATGCAGCCCATTTTCCTTTAAGGAAAAAGGACTGCATAAAAAAATGATTGTTTTATTTAAAAGCTATCATGGACATGGTGGTCTCCTGACCCCAGCAGGCCACCATCCATCCCCGTGATTTTAGTGATTCCTAATGGGTCGTATATAGTGACCTACCTCATTAATATTCATGAGTTAGGTCGATTTGCGACCATCTAGGAATCGCTAAATGAAAATCATGGAGTTTCATATATTAGGACTAGTGATTACCAAATTGTGATTCACAGAAAATCGCAATTAGGTATTCGCTATTTTCACTATTGATACATGTGGCTCTATATAAAAGAGAGCGAGCAGTCTTGTAGTTGAAGCGGGGCAGGTAATCTGGACTTTCTAAAGTTGCACACTGTACAGCTGCTCTTTTCTCAAATTGGCAATACACCTATTGACGATTTGAATCCCACAGAGATAATGTGCTAAGAATCGCACGATTCTTTGGTCAAATGCCCAATGCTTCATCAATAGTTATAGATTGAGTGCATGTTTTTCAATGTTGGTGGATTAGAAGAATTTGCTAACCCTTGGATCAAAATGGTGCTCAGTGGGTCAGACTCACTCCTCCTGCTTTGTTGCCTGAGTCCTAGAGCACCGTCTGCTATCGAAACACCCTTGTCTAGAATATCGGATACGCCTAGCAACATAGCAAACATATTGCAATACTGTTAATTACATGACATCTGATCCTGTTTGCCTTTGCCAAGTTGCATTTATTATTCAAATCCACTGTAATAGTGTACTAGTATTTACTCCCACACCAGGCATCAGATTGAAAGTGCGTCCAATCAGATGTATCCGTTCTGCAAAGTTAGTTTAACCACAGCTGATGACTCCACAATGACCCAGATGACAGAAGGAAGGGCGAATGGAAGCCGGGTGATCATAACCCCTTCCCATGGAATGGCTTGTCTCACAGGATGGAAGGGATTTGCTGGGAGGAAGAGGACAGAGCTGTATGGATATGAACACTTGTGGAGTTGAATAACTTGCAACTTGGTGATGTATAGTTAAAACTTTGCCAAGAGAGAATGTAATAGAGTCTACTTTTAAAGAAAGGGGGCGGGGCAGCCTTATTCCCCTTCATAGGTTTGGGAAGCGGTATCCTCTGCCTTGAGAAACAGCAAGTTTAGCTGTGCTGTGTGTTAACCAATCCCCTGTGCCCTATCAGACCCCCACCTACTTCAGTATGGTGTGCCTACTAGCCCTGCACAGTTGACCGCCCTGACAGCCCATCTTTTCCTGACCTGCCATCAGTGTCCCTTCATCAGCAGCCGGTGTCCACTGACCCGCACTGTGCTCTGCCCTGTCAATCTCCCCTTATCAGACCGGCACATGATTTTCCCTCTGCAACTCAGCCACTAGGGATTCAGGAACAGGATTTCAGGCCACAGCATTTCCTGCCCATGCGATATCATGTCCTGCCCACGGCACATCATGCAATCATTAGGGATGTGTGGAGCTTTCATTACACACGCATAGCCTCATGGTGTTTCTGATTTTTGTTCTGCACATAGGGCCACGTTTATCATTGTATGCATTGCCCTTGCGTCATGCGTGGTGTCCCAAGGGCAACGCAATACTGAAGTCAGATTCACCAAGTAACCCAAGGCCACCTTGCAATAAGTAATGCAAGACAGTGAAAGTTGCTGCATTGTCACTCTTCCGGGACGGCGTTCCATGGGTGGTGCGTGGGTTTTCCCACGTAATAACCTATGTGTTTTGGAGCATTCTTAGAATTACCAAGACTGATGAACCCGGGAATGTCTCAAAATGCTACACCTTCCCAGGGGAGGTGCAAGAGGTGACATATCTTTATTTCTGCTCAATGTTTCCTCTTTCCAAGTGCGCTTCTAGTGTGCGCTAGACAGCAGATTGTGCGCCAGCGCAGGCAGAGAGCGGGAATGCGACAGATATTGCTACATTTGACACATTCCCACTCTCTCCCTTGCACACAGCCCAGCAAGGTGCCTGAAAATTGATAAATATGGGCCATAGTTTGCAGAATCGCAGGTTTCATGTCTACTTACTTGCCTACTTTCCTCTGGCGGTTGTTAGCTAACACAAGTTGATTGTAAGCAAGTATCCCCCTTACTTCACTTTTCTCTATGAGTACGCCGAAACCACACTGCATCAATAACCCAACAGCATTTTGTAAAGAAGTGCTTCTTAGATGTTTCCTGCAAGAAATGTGCTACACTGCAAACTCATGAGAAGCTTGAATGCAATTGTATTTGCTTAGCTTTTCTTGCAACTGACTGCGCACAAACAACTGCTTAAAAAATAAACACAGATGTCTGGATTTATCAAATGGACTACATTTTCATGCTGAACTTTGAGAACTTGGCATGGTTATTGAACATATTTCAGAAGGAAAAAAAGGCAAACACCCTTAGAAATCATGTCTTGGCGGAGGACGTGGGTGGGTATGTTTTTCTCCTCCCTGACTTAGGAAAGTTGAGCCACTTTGCCCAAATTTTCTTGAAATGAAATTAGCACTGGAATTGTAATTTTAATTGTATTTATGTAGTGCCTATTACCCCCTGATGAGGCATTGAAGCACTATACAGTGAGTAGTATGCTACTTCGGGACATAAATATCAAGTCAAAAATATCTAAAACAAAAATATCGTTTTCCTATACTTATAATGTAAATGACAAAAATACTGACAAAACCCTATAGTTATACACCAATATGGATTACAAAAATATTGTTTTTTGACATATATATTTCTAAAAAGTAAACATTCAGGGCCTGATCACGAGTTTCGCCGTCTAATAGACCGCTTAACCCGTGGTGGCGGTCTCACTAGTGGTCCAACTGCCGCCTTACGAGTGCAGCGGTCGGACCGTGAGGGGACTGCCGCACCCGTGGCAGAGCAGTACAGAGTCTGCAATATGGTTGTCGGTACAACTGCTGCACGGGCAAGCATATTACAGGTTTCCTCCCCACCTCACTTTTGATGGCGGTGAGTCCGCCATATAATGTTTGGCAGTGAGGAAACAAAGGAGGCACGGGGACATATGCACAGGATCACATGCTGTGCCCCCCTGTGTGCATGCATCCCCTCTTCCTGCATGGCATGGACTAAATAGTCCAAGTCCTGCAAGAATGGCTTTTGATGTTCCCATTGCGCTTGAAAGGTACCACCATTAGAACACCATAGGACCACCCGCCAGACTACAAAAATACTTGCAATCTGGTGAGTATATGTGTCCATGTTTATGTACACATACATAATTTAAAACTATTAAAATATTCATTTTAATTTATATTATAATTTACTTATTTATTGAAAGTAAAAATAAAATATATATATATATATATATAAATTCACTTGACTTTTGAACACGGAGTGCGGTCTCGTGCTTCCTTATATGGGGGAGGTTTACCTCCTTCGACTTAAACTTGGATCTGTATCCTTGACACCTCACCCGCCCCGTTTAGTGGATGTGACTGGCTCCTTACAGACAACTCTCCCTTTGATATACATATATATATATACGTTTAGAATGAATTAAAAACCATAACAAATAAACTGGAAAAAATGTAAATGCATACCAATTTAATTAAGCATAAAAAATATATAAGAATTACAATTTGCTAAAAAAATTACACATCACAAACATTACTAAAAATAATATAATTTAAAATACACAAAACATCATAATAATATAACATTGTAGGAATAATACATATACAACTCCCACTTCAGTCTCTGCAACAGTAGGGAAATCGTTGGACTCAGGAGAGGTGAGAGGTACAATTTTCCATTCCCACTCCAGTCAGTGCAACAGTAGGGAAAGCATTGAACTCAGAACTCAGGAGGGGTGCACATTACTATTCCCACTAGAGTCACTGGAACAGCAGGGAGAGGGTTGGATTCAGGACTGGTAACAATGTACCATTCCCACTTCAGTTGGTGCAACAGTAGGGAAAGTGTGGTATTGAGGAGGGGTGACATTTGCTATTCCCACTCCAGTCTATCAAACAGTAGGGAAAGTGTTGGATTGTGGAAGGGTAAAATGTACTATTCCCACTCCATACTGACGAACAGTAGAGAGAGAGAGTAGTTCACTTCAAACAAATAAAATATTTTAGGAACTACATTAAATAGTATCACATATAAATATTTAAATAAATATATTTAAATATATATATATATATATAAAAAATTAAAAGAAATTACTCATTGATTACAGTGTTTAATAGATATTTTAAATCAAAACAAATAATTAAAATATAACTATATTTTGACAATCATAACAACCAACAAATATAATGTTATTTACAATTAAAAAGCATAACACAATTAACACATAACCTAATAAATGAAATTGAACAATAAATATCTATTTTACATTTATTATTACTTAAGTAAATTCCTACCCTCTACCACTAGAAAGTAAACAAAACACACCTAAAATACATCATGAATTATAATAATTACAAATGTTGCATTATTGATGATCAATTACACAATTAATAGTAATGAACTGATAATAAAATTTTAATATTTAATTAACTTCCAACTCTTTATCCTTAGAAACCCAACAACCCGCACCTAACATATATTTTCAAAAAAAATCACAATGGTATAATTTACATAATTAATCATCAATTAAATAATTATTAATAATAAACATTAATTGATCCTTATTATATCTATTTGCTTCACACCCTTTGCCCGTACAAAATCCACAACTCACAGCAAATATATTTATAAAAAATGCAATTGATTATATAATTTACACAATTAATTATCAATTAAATAATTAGTAATAGTGAAAAATGTATTATTAAATATTATAATTAACTGAAGGGGCTTATTTGTGTGAGCCGTGCGCCGCCGGAGTGTCACTTTTTTCGACACTCCAGCTGCGCAAGCCTCTCATGGCCTTATAGATATGGAATAAGAGAAAGCGGCACAAGTCGCTGCATTGCCGTACTCTGCCTCAGGGAGGCGTTCTTTGGGCGTTGCAGTGGAGGTTCCCACCCAACACCAATGGATTTTTCCTTTGCCTCAGATTTACTTATTCACGAAAACCTGGGGTAGCGCCGAAGCCTTACGCTCTCCCGGAGTATTCGGCAGCACACATGGAAAGAGGAAAATACCTCTCGAATTGTGTTTGTGCAAGAAGGTACTCCCTTCCTGCATAGAAAAAATCCTGCATGCAATGCAGACACCGTTGCACCAGGGTGCAAGAATGCCTGCATTGACGCTAGGCAGCAAATTGTGCGCCAGCGCACGGGGAAAGGACAGGAATGTGCCGTATTTCATTCTTGCCCTTTCTCATTGGCATAGGGCAAGGCAGCAAGAAGCCTTGTGGCACTGTCCTACGTCAATTTCCCATAAATGAGGCCCTGAGAGGCCTAGCCTATTGTGTGCCAAGCCTAGGACAACCCTTTAAAACACAGTTGTGATGCAAGACCAAACTTTATAATACATCATTTCCGGCTCCATCTGTTAGTGCAGCCAGACCTGCCAGGTATGTTTAACAGGCTGCTGCTGCCCATGCGCAGTTATGGGTTTCACTCTGCTGAGAACAGAGTGCATTTTCCTCGAAGGGACTCTTACCTCGCCTCCCTGAGAGGAAGGGCAGGCCCACGGGAGCTCAAAGACTCCGCCAAGCGCCTCTGCTGACTGACAGAGAAGGAAACTGCTTCCGGAGGAAGCCCCGCTCTTAAGTGGCCATTTTAACCAGACCCTTATGGCGCAGGGAGGGGTTTGCTCTACTCACTTATGACGGAGTAAAAACATACGTTTCCACTTTATTCCGCCTCTGGTTGGTTTGCATTAATTCTTGGCACTCGCTGGGTCCTCGCTTTGTCAAGTTTGCTTTTACAAATGCGGCGCGGTTTCCGATAGATTTCAGTTGTCCCGTTTAGAAAAATGCTTTGCAGAATTCTGGCTGCCAACTGTGTCCTTTTTCTTGGAAAAGTCTTCAAACGTATCTCAACTTCAGCTGCTGCTGGAGTCCAGACTGGCTGAAGTGTTTACTTTCGCTTTCATCCCTGGCGTGGAGAGACATTGTTATTACTACATTGTGGCGGCCATATCAGGCGTCGGATTGTTTCATGTGCGGAAGAATGTGGGTGGCAGGGCGGGGAGGGTTGGATCCTTGCGCCTGCCTGTGTGCCAAGACTGAGGGGTGTTTCTGGTCCTCTGTCCTGGCGAATACTCATTCTCTTTTCTGTTTGGAAATCAGCCTGAAAAATCCCACAAAAAGCTGATTCAGCACCCTGCATATTACAGATTTGGATTTGCCACTCAAATTTTGCTTCAAAGAAACAACTAAATTTAGTTCCTCACAAACTAATTTTTCAGTCAGTGTTTTATTCAAGAATGATTTAGTAATTTTGCAACTATGGGTTTGTTGCTTTAAATAGCAAACATTTGGTTTACCATGCATGGATGTGTTATTGTAATAGATCCATTTGTTTTTGACAATATCCCAGGACGGTAGTTTGTAATGAACTGTCACATTGCTCAAAATCTTCTTGTTTTACATGTATGAAAAATTAAAATTTTCAACTATAATTTTTGTATTTTACTCTTAAATCTCATTCCCAGAAGTGAGTTTGATGCAGGGTGAAATGCCATGTCAATTAAATGGATATATTTCATTGTCATGGTGTTTACAATAATGTAACAATAGGAAGTAATGTTGGGTGATTTACCTCTGACCAAAATGCTAAAATTCTAATAGTCATTGCCAGAATTTCAATATATTTCTATTTCAAAGTTTTCTTATCATTAAATGGATCAACAGATAGCATCAGATATTGTGAACAACAATAAAATATTTTAAGAGCTGATAATGGTCCCACTTTCCATTTTCGTTCAAGGAAAACGGGCAGCATTTTAAAAAAAATATTGCTTTATTTAAAAGTAATTATTACATGTTGGTCTGCTGACCCCAGCAGGCCACCATCTTTGTGATTTTAGCAATTCCCAATGAGTTGCAAATCGAGACATCCCTCATTAATATTCATGAGATAGGTCTATTTGCGACTCACTGAGAACCGCAAAATCTGTCACAGACACATTTGCACATTGGTGCTTGCGGTTACTAATGGGCTGAGTACGATGTCGGGCGGACGCACTGTATCAGTCTGGAACCTCCCGACATTAGGTCGGCGGTTCTGACCGCAGAATTGAGATTGGGCGGTCACCAACATGAATTTTGCAATGGAAGCTTTTGCAGCAGGCGGAAAAGGCCCTCAGCACAAACTTCCCTTGTAAAAGGCATCTTTTGAAACATCCCTGCACCTTGTGACAGGCACCCCACGTGCCTACCACACTGTGCTGAGATGTTTAGATGGGGACCCAAGGTGGCATCCCGGCCCCATAGTGGAGGACCAAGGGGGTAGGGTGCCCTGCTAGGGGCACCCAAAGTTACTTTATGTTTACTATTTCAAGGCGGGCATGAAAGGGAAGACGGGAAGTGCCATCATAATCCCGATGGCGGAGCCTGACTCCATCGTCATTAGGGGAATATGCAGTAGCAGTCAGAGGTGGGAGTGCTGCCGGGCGGTAATGTGGGGCGGGGGAAGGGTAGGGTGGGGGTAGTAAACTATGGAATACGACCAAATACAGATAAGTAAAAATATAAATAAATCAAATTGAGTTGCGCGCACTGCATCACCAAATGCGATGCTATACGCCCGACAAAATTTGTTTTATTTATTTATATGTTTACTTGCCTGTATTTGGCCTTATTGTGTATTTTATTGACCCCCACCCTGCCCCTTCCCGGCCCCACGTCATCGCCCGGCAGTGCTCCCACCACCGACCGCTACTGGGAATATGGGGCCATCCAACACACCGACGGGCTCCTTGAGCATGTAGGAAGGGCCGCGGACGGTCCCTCTGCCCGATGCCTCTCGTGACGCCTCATAATGCGGCGGGTGGACCGCAGAGGCAAATGTCGGTGGGCTGACACACCAACATCATAATCAGCCCCCAAATAGTTATTCGCAAAAAATTGCTATTTAGTGATCACAAACAATTACCTTTGTACATGTGGTCCCTAGTTATTTGGGTGAAATTTGTCACCTTATGTCACTGAGCCCTTGCAAAGAAACTAATAGGCGGATCTTCATTTGTAGAACGTGCTATCAGTCTTTCATGGTTCCTTGGTGTGAAAGCACCAATAGTGATCACGTTTGATCATATTTAAAGGGTCTTTGACTAAGAGTGATCAAACTCCAGCATGAAAGCTGACCAGATATGAGCTATTATCCTGTTGTACAACTTGAGTGAGATATGTAAACCTAGCAAAGCAAGCCTTTTTATACAAATATCTGCAGGTTTGAGTATTTAAGTTTAAGTCTAGGGTGATGGAAGATGTAACCGAGGCCACCCCCAGGCCACCCCCAATGGTGGAATTAATGAAGACACAAGAGGTTCCTTACGTGATTACAGTCCTCATTAAGTGCATCAGCCCTCCATAGCAAGGCAGGAATGTAATCCTCTGCCCTTGCGATAGACACACCATCATACTTAGAAATCTCTCCCAGTGGCTGTGCCTTCAGCAGACCCACTGTCCCTGCAGATCTTCTAAAGTCACAGAAATGTTGCTCAGTGAGCACCATGTTTAACACACCTGTCCAGCAAACATTTGCTGTTCCTCAAAAATAAACTCCCAAAGAGGGAATTTGTTATTGAAAAACGAAAAAGAAGTGTCAATGACATGTAACGAGTTTTCTCCCAGCTTGTGAGAATTATCTTCTTGGGTTTCCTCTTCAGGACCAGCAGCCTTTCCCTGGTGGTCAAGTACACAAAGATTAGTACTTCAGAATATCCGCCGTAAGTCAGATCGACGGCCTGAGGTACTTTGACTCATGGCTCATTATCCAGAAGGCTGGTGGCCAAAGACTTCCCTGGCACGGCCAGCCTAGTTTCCTCTGTCAGGAAAATGTCCATTCCTTCAATGAGGCGGACGGGGCATGTACCAAATCTAGACACATCACCCCATCTGGCGAACTCTAGAAGAGGTAATAGGCCTATTTATTCCTTTTTTTACTTTTTTACTCTCAGACATACAAGCATGGGCAAGGAAATGAATGTCACACCTTCAAGCAGCGGTCAGCGCAGATGAGATATAAAAAACAAACACTGCTTGAACAAAAATCCAACATAAACATGAAATGTATCTCATTTATTAAATAAATTTGTTGGATCTTCTTATTAAATAACACAGAGCAAATACTAGGCGCACACACTGTAGGGTTGATGCAACCCATGACGTCTCACGCACTCAGCTTGCCCTGTCTGTCCAATTAATGGACGCATATCTTGGATTCATTATGGGCACATCGCACCAGGTAATTGAAAACATTCAGAAGACTACAAAGCTGGGGATGGATGACATACAAATGGTCATTTCCCAACATTTTATGTTAGTTTGTATCAACCGCGGCCCGTGGAGGGAGTTGCGGTAGGGCAGAGAGGCAGGGCGGGGGAGGGGCAGGGTGAGGGGTTCTAAAAACCGGAATATGGATAATTGGAGGTAAGTAAACAATTTAATTAACAAAACGAATTTCATAGTGCGCGCTTTATTGCATTTTGCAATGCAGGGCGCGCTACGAAATTCGTTTTATTTATTAAATTGTTTACTTACCTCCAATTATCCATACTCCTGTTTTTAGCACCCACCCACCGTGCCCCTCCTTCCTGCCCCTCCGTAACTCCCTCTACGGGCCGCGGCTTGGTTTACTCCATGCCTGTACCTTCTGTGGAATGGGGTTTACTTCACCTCTTGTCAGTGACTAGAGAACTCTATTTCCTCATTATGAGCAAGGGTAAAGTAACAGTGACACCATTCGTTCCAATCCATTATTATTTTTTTGCAGAGTTTCCTGGAGCTGGGAGTGGGTCTACTGAATGAAGAGAGGGCGCAGATCAAGTGCTGTCATTGCAGTTTCCATTGAGATTTCTGACTCTCCATTACACCTGCCTGCACCAGAGACTGATCTACCTGTGTAGTCCTAGCTGCCTGCTTTTCTAATGTTACTGTTGAGGTTCAATACCCAGAATAAGGACCTGTAAGGAGCCATGTTTGCAAAACATTAGCACATTCCATTGGCCCAGATAGGGGTGAACGCACTATATTAAATTATAACCACAAGAGTAAAACACACCATGGACGCGTTTGCAGATTTTATGGATGATTATTAAGACCTAAGGATCAATTTATGCCACATGTAATCCAAATTGAGGACAGATTAGGTCAGATTGAGGTATCCATTAAGATCAAACCTATAATAAACCTCCGTGAACTCAGACGAAAACAATTGCCCCACCCTCCATTGGTGAGTCTCCAATGAACAGAACAGCTGAGTGTTTTATGAGGTTGATACAGCCATGCATGGTAGCCTTCTGTAATCCTCAGAAAAATTGATTTGTCCTGATCAGAACATCTTTAGATGTCAATCAATGGGAGAATGCGACTGTGAGCATTTGAAAAATAAGAAAGTACACTGGCTGAACATAATTTTGGGGCAAAAGGTGGACAACTAATTTAGATTGCAGTTTCAGTTGATTTCACTGTTAAAGTGAGATCTAGTGGCTTTCCAAATATACAGATTTTAAAGTTTCTTTTAAGGACAAAAATGTCATTTATTTGTTCATTATTTGAAACAATAATGTAACAACTTCCTATACAACCCGTGTGCAGAATGTGCATGCCATTATGGATTCCCTTATCGAGACACCATTCAGGAGTACTAATTATAGATTATGCTTTTATTGGAGATTCTGCAAAGATGGAATTTATATCATGTCAGTTATAATTTTAATCTTTTGGGTCCGAGTGTCAACTTTTTGGCCACAAAGTAGTTCTTGTGTCATCGACTATTTTGTTTGTTTTAATGTATTTGTTAGACAGACTAATTCATTGGAAGGTTATGACCAAGTCTTTTAGTGGTCTGTGTGCCATTAGAACAGTGGTAGATGTTTAGAATGTTGTTAAACCTGCATAATCTCTGTTTCCTTAAATATCCCCCCCTCTAATGGAAATTGAAGTTTAACGGGTATGAGATTGCATTTAGGCAAATATCACCTCTGTAGCTACCAAGCCTATTAACTGCAAGGTACACTGTCATACATGGTCATATTTCAGGCATATTTCAGACAGAACCTGGAATCTGGAATGAAAACTACGGTAAATTAAATTAAATTGACACTACTTATAACTATTGCTGAATTTTTTTTGCAAGATGTTCTGAATCTAATTTAAGAAACTAATGTGGAAAAGTTTGGCTCCTGACTGGGTGCCAATTGATTTATATAAGGATTATATAGTTTTGTTGGTCCCCATTTTAGCTATAGTGTTGAACGTGACAGCTGTTGCCGAATTACCAAGGTCGTTGTCAGAACCAATAATTATTTCTATGTTTAAGAAGGGCAGCTGAGGGGTCCCTCTTGGTATGGACCCATTTCTCTGGGTCACTTTGCACTAAAGGTGATGGGTAGGGTCTTGTTGACTGGGATCCACGCTTGGCTGTGTTGAAGGAGGTTTTGTCAGCATTGGAGTTTGGATTTGAACTGCGAACAGCTCATCAATGTCTGAATCTGTGTTTACAGATGGGTAAATAAGTATGTGCTAAGAAGGGGGTTCTCCACCTTTATGGATGTAAGCAGTGTCTTTGACACGGTCAATAGATTCAACCTCTGGACTACACCATAAGATATTGGCCTAGACATGGTAATTTTACATTTTTGTCAAAGATTACATCATGGATTGACTGCTAAAGTCAGGTATGGTGAGTAGGGTTTTTTTTCTCAGAACCCTTGGCCCTAGACAAAGGTATTCAACACGGTTGTGTTATTGCTTCTCTTTTATTTACATTATATGCAAACAATCTAGAGGCTACAAAACTGATTCCCCCATTAGTCCCATTCCAGCTTTATTACATGCTTGTGATGCCCTTCTCCTCTCAAGGTGAGAGGCATTTGGTATATAGGTGGTGCTGGCGATCAGCTCGGAGCAGCTGATTGGCTCAAAGAAGCGGAAGTAGTAATCACTTCCGGTGGCACGTTCCGGTCCCTCCACTCAATCCGAAAAATCGGCGGTGGACCGGGGACCTAGTGCACGCAATGGGGTGAGTGGCAGGTGTGTGACAGTGGTATTTTCTAAAAATAGGTCAGGCAAACAAGACAAGACAATGGACAGCCATGGCCTCAAAAAGCCAATTGAAGGCTATGTCTAAATTAAGAAGGACTTAGATTTAACTAATTTCTCCAAAACATTTTATAACTGGAGAGAAAATATGAAGACAAAAAGCTAAAGATATACTAATGGCGCAGTGAAAATTGTAATTCAAAAAGCGATATATACTAATGTTGCGTTTTGAAAAGGGTATCTTCTTTTTCCTGGTTGGGAGTTACTTTTGATAATACCAAAAGTTGGTTTCATCTTGCCGAACAGGGAGCTGCAGTGTATCAGATTTCAGGTGGCAATGATGATAAACCAATTAAACATATGCTGACAGTGTCTATTGGTAAATACACTGCAATTGTCATTTATGGAGAGGGTGGAGGGGACTGAAGAAAATACCTTTTGTAGGCACCTTTTAGGACTGCCACATAGCACTCCTACTTTCATCTGTCATGAAGTGTTGCACCATGGTGCAAGGGCATCTGCATTGTTGACAAGGTTGTTTTTGTGCAGGAAGGGACACCTCCTGGCATAAAAACAATCCATGGAGGCTTTTTCCTCTTTCTCTTCACATTCTGCAGCACACATAGAAACAGGGAATAGGTGGAGAAATAAAGGGCCCCATTACAATGGAGTTGGGACCGCCACTGTCAGGCCGTCGGTGGAGGTCCTACTGCCATCGGAACCTGCAGGACCCCCCACCTCATTATGATGGTGGCCGGAAGTAGAGCAGGCGGACAGATTGACCGCCATACATCCGACGGGTTCAAGGAGCCCTTTGAA
Source organism: Lissotriton vulgaris (assembly GCF_964263255.1). NCBI lineage: Eukaryota > Metazoa > Chordata > Amphibia > Caudata > Salamandridae > Lissotriton > Lissotriton vulgaris. The sequence goes on from NC_141693.1 coordinate 1,979,860,371, forward strand.
CTGTCAGGGGGACTACAATCCTTACAACTGTGGCAGTGCCTGATCAGGCCTCACCATAGGGATTACAATTTTCCTTTCCGCTGGCAGTTTCATAGCAGTTAACCCGATATGAAAAGACAGGTGGAAAGGGAATTTGGGGTCCCTTAGCGGGACCCCCTTCCACCCTGGGCCTCTCATATGGGTCCTGGGGGGCACCTAGGGTGGACATATCCTTGCATATCCCTGCACCATGTAACAGGCACCAGATCGTGCCTGTCACGTAGTGCAGAAATATGTAAGATGTGTTTATTGTGTACTGCAGTGAGTGCTGCAGCCTGCAGCACACGTCACAATGCAAACTTTACACATTGCGACCGTCGTGAAGGCGGGCACATTGTAATGAGGCCAGCGGGACAGCCGACTACTAGTTGGGTGCGCCTGCTTACGCCATCATGTCCAACCGGCATTGTAATGGGGCCCAAAGTTAACTCTTCGTGTTACACCTCCTCTGGGGAGGCATACGGCTCCCATGTCTACACGACCGTGTAAATCTGGGACTGAGTCAAAACCCATGGGTGGTGCGCGGGAAAACCCATTGCAACGACACTGGAACGCCGCCCTGATGCAGTGTAAGGCAACGCAGCGCAAATACATCATATCTACAAGGCCATGCTCATTGCTCCTGGCACCGATCCGCCAGGGCTTGTGCCGTTTGTAGCGGCGGTGGCCACACGAGCGCACTCTGACCCCCGCCCTCCATACTCACTTCCGCCCTGCTGCCCAATTCGCAGGTTAGCGGTGCAGTGATTATCTCCCTTGGTGTATTTAATGCCTCTATGGCGGAAGCGCAGCGGACGAGCGCAGCGGGAGCGCCGACTTCGTGCCGAAGTCGTGCCAAAGTCCTGCCCGTCTACGCCCGTCCGCGCCAGCACGGGCCTAGGGCCTAGTCCCTCTGCATGCACTCCTATCTCCTACTCACGTTCCACTCTACTGCAGTTGCGGGGACCTTTGTGCCTCTCGCATACCGTTTTAAATTGCCAAAATGCTCCCATATCCTGCTCCCACTGCTCCCTTGTCTTGGACTCCCTCGATTCATGCGTTGACAGTAAGTCATCCACATTCTGGAACTACCCCTCCCCTATACGCCCCCTCCCTCCCACTTTGCACAATTCCTCACCCGCTTTGAGCTTCATTAGCATTAACTGTCGGTCGCTCTCAAAACACAAGAGAGACATATTCGACCTTTTGGAGACAGTTTAGTCCTGCTGCCATGTTTGTCACCGAAACGTGGCTAAACGACAGCTCTGGCCCTGATATCGCCATGGCTCTCCCCAATGACTACACCTATGTGGGGCGAAATCGAGTGCTTAAAGACGGTGGGGGAATTGCTATCATCTTCAAGAGAGAATTCTCCTGTAAATGGGAAGACCTTGACTTTCCTAACTGTGAAGCGGGCCTGTTTAAATTAACTCTCTCTCCTCAGTTTACCTTAACCGGCTCCCTGATTTACCGCCCGCCTGGCTCAGCTAGCCTCTGGGCTGCCTCACTTCCTGAACTGATCGCCCCGTTCTTAGCACTATCTACCAACTTCACTATTGTTGGGGATTTAAACATTCATTTCAATTCTGCTTCTTGTGCTATTGCTAAACGCCTTATACAGGACCTTGAAGCCCTAGACTTGCATCTCCTCAATTCCGACCCTACTCATAAGGCCGGTAATCTTCTAGATCCCATCATTTCCAACTTGACTGGCATCTCCTATCAATCCTCTACCCCGGTTCTCTGGTCAGATCATTTTATTGTTAATTTCTCTATTAAAACGTGCGGAGGTGACTCGTTCAAGCCAGACCCTCCTCACAAAGCCAGCAGGAACTGGAAACGTCTAGATCTTAACAAACTAAACTCTCTCCTTGCCAATTCTAAACCTTCAATTTCCAACATAACCATCAAAGAGCTACCTGCTATTAGATCATGGTTAAATACTGCATTGGATTCTTGTCTCCCTACCCAAAAAAACAAATCTCAAATTCATCACCCCCCGGCACCCTGGTTCAACGACTCCCTCCGTCTTGAAAAATCTAATTGCAAAAAACTGGAACGGATCTGGCGTTCTAATTATAACCCTGAGCATAAAGCAAAATATAGGTCCGCTCTTAAAATTTACCATGAGGCATGTGACACTGCTAGAGCTAACTTTGCCAACAACACCATACTGACAGCTCAAAACAGACCCAAGGCCCTGTTTAAAATAGTCAAGGAGCTCTCAGGTGCCTCCTCTGTTCCTAAGGATCCCTGCCTAGACACTGCTCAGTGTAACGCCCTAGCCAATTTCTTCCTTGAAAAAATTGACAAAATCTATGCCATTTTTAATTCTACTCCAGCCGCCCCAACTTATGCTGCCCAAAATCCTTGTAACTCTCCCCCAGTTACTACTCCCTGCTCTCTGCCTCAACCACACGAGATTACCACCACCCCACTTCATGCGTGGGATCCTATCTCCCCCGCGCTTTTAAAAAAATACCTTCAGGACATCAAATCTGGCTCCCCCCTCGACCCTCTGCCCCCTCAAGTTTTGAGTTCCCTTGACCCAGCCCTACTCCACATTATTTTGGATGTCCTAAACGCTTCCCTAACAGAAGCGACTGTCCCAAATGAATGGAAGCACGCAATGGTGGTACCATTTCTAAAAAAGCCCAACGCAGACCCCAATAATCCCTCCAACTTTCGCCCTTTTTCTTTGCTTCCCTGCTTCTCCAAGATTTTGGAGAAACATGTTAATTGTTTGCTTAACTCCTTTGTTGAATCCACGAATTTTCTTCATGGTTCGCAATCCGGGTTCAGGGCTGGCTTTTTCACGGAAACAACTCTCCTTGGCGTGTCAGAAACCATCAGACGTCAAGTGAATAATGGTGAGACGGTGGCACTCATCCTGCTTGATTTGAGTGCCGCTTTTGACACCGTCTCCCATTCCAACTTATTGTCCACTTTGGAGGCAGTTGGTGTCGGTGGTACCGCCCTGGCCTGGATCGCTAATTTTCTTTCTGACCGCACGTTTCAAGTTTTTTCTTCCACATCCGCGTCATCTATCCTCCCTTCTTCTCACGGTGTTCCCCAGAGATCTATCCTTAGTCCCCTTTTTTAACATCTATGTGAGGCCTCTTGCTTTCCTAGCGGAGCAAGCTGGTCTCACAATTTACTCTTATGCTGATGACACTCAAGTCATCTACTCACTTTCAACTAATAAAAATCTCCCATTTTCCTCTCTCCAAATTGGGCTAAAACACATATCGGACTGGATGCTGAAGCACAAACTAAAATTAAACGGGGACAAAACTGAGCTGCTCCTGTTTGGCCCAGACACCTCCCTCTGGGGCCCACATCATTGGCCTCCGGAGATGGGTCCTCTACCCACTCCATCAGTGTCTGCTCGCAATCTTGGTGTGATCTTTGACAACCAACTCACTTTCAAACAACACGCTGTGAAAGTCTCAGCCACCTGTACTACCATCATCAGGTGGCTGAGAAAGATCACCTGGATGCTGCCTGTGGACACCTTGAGGACCGTAGTCCAGGCTCTTGTCATCTCCCGCCTGGACTATGGGAACATCCTTCTCTTAGGCGCCGCCAAGGAGGTAACCAGGAAGTATCAGGTGGTACAGAATATGGCAGTCCGCCTGATCTGTCACCTTCCGGCCAGATCCTCGGTTACTCATCATATGAGGAACCTACACTGGTTGCGGATTGAAAGCAGAGTCAATTTCAAAGCACTTTGCTACATGCATAAAATCATGACGGGTAAAGCCCCCCGCTATCTCTCTGATCTGGTGCAGCAATATATCCCCCCCGTACACTCAGGTCCTCGACGCAGAATAAATTTAAAATTCCGTGCATCAACAGAGCCAAGATGGGAGGACGCTCGTTTTCCCTGTTGGCCCCATCCTTATGGAATTCTATTCCTCAATCTTTGCGCACTGAAGTGTGCTTTCTGAAATTCCGGAAGGGAATAAAAACGTGGCTCTTCAACAAGTAATGTTTGATCTTACGTTCCTCCCTCCCTTTCATCTGTCAGTTTGCCCTAGCGCCGGGAAACCTCCGGGTAGCTGCGCGCTCAATAAATGTAATTATAAATAAATAAAATAAATAGCCAGGCTGAGTGGCGTTGCATGACCTCCTAGATAAGGGTCTGCAATCTACAGCACCAGAGCATCAAAAAGAGACAAACCGGCGGCGCAAGTGGCTTGAAAATAAACCCCATAGTTCTGAAGGTGGTAATCTACACTCAAAACGGTATAGAGACAAAATATCGACTCCAAAATATCGACTGGACATAATATCGAGTTTTAAATATAGACTGGACAAAATATCGACTGGACATAATATCGACTACAAAAATATCGTTTTTCAGGTAAGTGAAGTAATATCGACTGTATAAAATATAGATAGCAAAAATATCGATTTTTTAATAATATATAATATTTTATAGTGTATTTTTATGTAATAATATGTGTGAATAGTGTGTATTAATGTTATTAAATATTTTATTACATGAATTTTGTTTTGATAATAATTGCGTAATGTAATTCTGTAGCGGGTTGTGGGTTTATAGGGGAATAGGGTGGGAAGTAATTTAATAATAATTAATTAATTAATATATGTTTGTTAATATTTTTATTTAATAATTAATTGATAATTAATTAATATTAATTAGTTAATTAATTAATATAATTTTGAATATATTTTGTATTAGTAAATAATTGTTAATTAATTAATTGTAATTAGTTAATTACATTAATTAGAGTACATTTTTTATATATATAATATATAATGTTTGTTAATATTTTTATTTAATAATTAATTGATAATTAATTAATATTAATTAGTTAATTAATTAATATAATTTTGAATATATTTTGTATTAGTAAATAATTGTTAATTAATTAATTGTAATTAGTTAATTACATTAATTAGAGTACATTTTTTATATATGTAATTTTGGGTTATTTTTAAGTAATTCATTTTGAAAAAATAATATTAATTATTAAAATAATGACACCTAATGTTCTAATATATTTACTTTATTGTTATTGTTAATTAATAATTAATTGGTAATTAAATAATATTGATACATTTTGGGTAAAGGAGCATTTTTAGGGTTCAGGGTCAGTTTTCAGTTCATGGGTAAAGGGGTATTTTTTGGGTTCAGGGTAAGTTTTCAGTTCATGGGTAAAGGGGTATTTTTAGGGTTCAGGGTCAGTTTTCAGTTCATGGGTAAAGGGGTATTTTTAGGGTTCAGGGTCAGTTTTCAGGTCATGGGTAAAGGGGTATTTTTAGGGTTCAGGGACAGTTTTCAGTTCATGGGTAAAGGGGTATTTTTAGGGTTCAGGGTCAGTTTTCAGTTCATGGGTAAAGGGGTATTTTTAGGGTTCAGGGTCAGTTTTCAGGTCATGGGTAAAGGGGTATTTTTAGGGTTCAGGGTCAGTTTTCAGGTCATGGGTAAAGGGGTATTTTTAGGGTTCAGGGTCAGTTTTCAGGTCATGGGTAAAGGGGTATTTTTAGGGTTCAGGGTCAGTTTTCAGTTCATGGGTAAAGGGGTATTTTTAGGGTTCAGGGTCAGTTTTCAGGTCATGGGTAAAGGGGTATTTTTAGGGTTCAGGGTCAGTTTTGGGTTTTTGGGTAAAGGGGTATTTTTAGGGTTCAGGGTCAGTTTTGGGTTTATGGGTAAAGGGGTATTTTTAGGGTTCAGGGTCAACAAATAAGATTTAAAAGAATTATTTTTATTATTTTCATTTATTATTTTATTATTATAATTTAATTTAAGTCGTTTTAAGTATATTTTAGTAATTAAGATTTAATATTAATTTAATTTAACACTGTTTTTAATAAAGTCGATATTTTTTACATCTATATTTTTGTTAACGATATTTTGTACTCGATATTTTTGTACTTACCTGTTTGTAGATACAAACTCGATATTTTGACTGTCGATATTTTGTCCACGATATTTTGGCAAGTCGATATTTTGTCAGTCGATATTATTTCAGTGATCCACTCAAAACTGTTAGTGCGATTTTCTTCCACAATGTAATTTTGAACAGACGGGCTCTGCAGCTACAAAATCTAAACTTGCAGTCAATTTGCATACATTTTCCAGCATTTCTCTGTAAAGAAAATATGCAGTTTACGTCTGCCTAATATGAAACAGAAAAGGAGTAAGATTTTAATGTAAGCTGCTATATTGATGAATTCATTGCTATCTCTACATGCCTAATTCGCATGTCAAACTGTTGCCAACATGTAATTATAGTACAATTCAATAGAATATTTTAAGGTTAATAACATATATGAAAAGGTGCCTTATTGATGTGCCATGACCAAAAGACTTCATTGAGATACTGTCTAGAAAACATGGAAACAGGAACACCAATTGTTTTAAGGGTAAAAGTATGTATAAAACACAAAATACGTAAAAGTTCAACAGCATTCTGACCTAAAAAACAATAAGGCCATCATTATAACTGGCCCTGTGTTTAGTCGGATATCTATTGGTTCCAATAGTTAATTTCCAATTAGGAGTTTTTCCCCAATATTGGGGAATAACATGTTGATTTTGATACGTAGGACAGCAAACTCTGCATATCCCAGGCTTTTTTTACCAGAGAAATTTCAGCGGGTTTAGCCTGCTGAAATGTACTGGGTGCAAAACTGCAAGAGTTTGGTGCTAGCTCCCAAAACCCTTACAAAAATATGTACATATTGCAATTAACCAGGACTCTCGTAATAAGGACCCAGGAATTAGAACCCCTAAACAACTCGACAATGACAAACATACAGAAGCAAAACCCCAAATTTAATTTTAAAACTGATAAAATGTTTGCTATTAAACATACTGGGTGTTGTTTTACAAAGACAAGGGAACCAAGTTAATGGACAGGGACCTTGGGTACAAACTATTTCCAAAAACAAGGGTCTCTTACACACAAAATATTACTGCTGTAATGTAAATAGAAATACAATGATGTCTATGTTTTAACTGTCCAACTGGAGATAAACATTTAATGTGAATATTTGGAAGAACACCATGTAGGTGGGATATTTAACAACAGCAAAGGAAAGGACTCAGGATTGAAGTAGCAAGGCCTGTAGCACAATTCAATAGTTAGGCCAAGGAAAATACATTACAGCACCATACCACATGTTGATAAAAAGTAATATGGTGTCAAGGTGAGAGGAGTCGACAACATTTCAATTCCTTTATCAAAATACTGGGATCATCTTCAGGTCATCAAAGAGGATGCCTGAGATGGATGACTATTACAATTAAAGTATTGAGGGATTGCTGGTCAGACCACGACCGTAAGACAGAGGAGCGATCCAAAGATGGGACCTCAGAGTGGTTCCTGAAGCGCTGTTGGACCAATCATGATGGTTGTGTTGAAATAGTGATGCGCAGTCGGGTCACATGTGAGCTGAGACTCGCGGGCAATGGATCAGTTACGTGGTTGTTGAGCGAAATTCTGCAAGGAGGCATCGGTACTAGCGTGCGTGATTACACGTACTGCTGGCTTTACTGAGGTCACTGATTGCATCAGCTTCCTAATGGAGCTCTGTATTTGAAAGGGACATCCACTTTCTATACCTTAGAAAATACTACTAGGTCTCACCGTTGGGGGTGATTGATGATCCAGTGGAGGAACTGTTGATCAGAACAGATAGACTTACTTGTTCTACTTGCATGTACGGGAAAGATGTTACCGCTACTGAACAGACACAATCAGCCATTGGATGATGGAAGGCCTCCACAATGAAGACTGGCTAGAAGAACAGATTCTGGAGGAGGTTGCGGCATCAAGAGGCTTCAATAATTGGTACATCATTAAGACCTACACATCAAGTAACCTGGATGAACAAAGTGACATAAAGGGCTATACCCAACTTAAGACCTGCTATGACTCGGTGGAGAGAAGGGTTACAGGTAGCTGCAGACGTGTCATGCTCTGGAGAGGTGTGACACACCCAAGGATGAGTCGCCTAAATATTTCTGCACTGAAATCGGAATATTGACTGAGGAATTGGGTGCTGGTGCAATCTCAAGGTCCTACAAAATGCTCATCAATAAAATGGCGTACCGCCTATAAGGCCTAGATAATCTGAGGAAAAAATTGAATGCTGACCTCAGGGATGGGCCTCAGACAGTGAGGAGGCACACGAGTTGGCTTTTCAGGTGAGTCTCAGCCTCCTTCGGCTCAATATAATTTAGCAGGCTACAACTCATCTGACTGAATTCATCACAGGTGTGCTAAGGCTCAGGTCCCATTTCTACGTTTTACAATTTGGGAATATAAAATACCTGGACACATTTTATGGTGTTAAGGCGAGCAAAGCAAAGAAGACAATTTTATGGAAATATCATCCTGAAAGTTACCTCGACTAGCGGGGCTACTTGGTACACATCCGTATCGCTAATGCGACCTATGGTGGACCAAAGAGACACTGCTAGAGAAAGGAGTATTACCACAGTTTGAAACACAGGAAGTGGTCACGGACTAGTCTTCTTCCTCATAAACTGCTGCATGAGAAGGTCATTACAGTAGCTATAAAGTTACCACAATTTGAGGACACTGCTTCCCACACTTTGTTTTGCAGGCTTCACATGGTCTGATGCTGGAATCTTCAGCCTTTTTTCCTTTTAGTCGCCAAACCCTACCCCCAACAAGAAACAAAGGGGCATATTAACCAGGGCTTTATCTCTGCTTTTTTGGCGTAAAAAGCCAAAAAAGCATAGATAAAACTATCGCCCTGTTTCCAAGAGGGTGCTAAAATGCATAATCCATGTTAGCACCCTTTTTCCCGACGCCTCTCTAATGAGATGCAAAGTGGGCATCACAGGGCGTACCCCGGATGGACTACCTTGTAAAATATTGGTGATGTGCACATCGCGATATTTACAAGGCAGCCCACAGGATTTTAGCACACGTTAGATTATGGCGAAAACTGCGGTTTTTGCCAAAAACTAACGTCTTCCAAAATCCTGACTTACCTATGCTTAACATAGGGGGTGGATTAAGCGGATACCACCACAGGGTCGTATCAGCAAGGTTATCGCCGTTTTACAGGGAACATCGCTGGAAAACCAGCAATATTCCCTGCAAAACGACGATTTCCCCGCTATCGCTGGATTTCTTAACGCCGTTGTGAAAAGCATTGTTGATCCAGCGCTATCACGGCGATGAAATCTAGCGATAGGATAAACATTGGTAAACGGGCTTAGCGATGTTTATCTCTAATCATTGTTGATATGCCCCAAAGTTCTAATCAAGTGGTTACTATATTTTCTGTCTGCTGCCTCGTGGTGCTTCTAGACCACCCTCTACCATTTCTTAATTTTGTTTTGCATTGCTCATTTCTCCATATTAGCAATATATACGCTATATTAAAGAAAAATAAAATGCAAAACTAACAAAGACCAGTGAAGGGCAGCAGTGCATGGAGTTAAACAAGTACTAAGGCAAATAAATTGGCATATGACATACTATCCCAGGGAATGAGGCATAACACAAATGAGCTCTGGCGTCCGAGTTCCAAAATAATATACCTAGCCCTCTATAAAGAAAATATTGAAGAAAAAGAAGGAATGAATGGAATAGTTTAAAAATCATCATTCTAGAAGAGAAGAGAGAATGGAAACAAGAACCGTCTATTTTTAAGCAAATCCTAATGTTTTAGCAACTGCAGAAAACGAAAAGAACATTGAAAAGGGCAGTCGAGGTCACAGAAGACCAACATTTTAAAGCTAAAATACGATATTCCAGTCAATCAATGAAATCAGCTGAAAACTGTGGGAATTAATACAGGTCACCCCTTAAAGAAATGTTTTTAAAACCAACTAAAACAGATCTTCGTCATAGGGAGAAAATATTTTCCTTTCCTCTTAGATTTCCCTGGGAATGTACTTTCCTCTACAGAGAAAGGGGTTAAGCTAAGTTAGACGAAGTCATGCCTCTCAGCTCAAGACACAAAGATCTGCAACAGACTTGCTTCACTGAAAATAGGTGAAGAAATGCGAAAACTCTGGGTGGCAAGAAAGACTAAAACTAAAAGAGGCAATTCACGAAGCTTTTTTCCATTTGTAAGTCAGTCATGGTACTGGATGAAACCCAAAAGCAGATGTGTGTTTCCAGATATGATTCACAAAGTGAGCAAGCCAGGCATGTATGTAGTAAAGGAGATTGATGCATGCCTAGTGTGCGCAACCGATGTGTGCTCTATTGCCAAATGACCATTTCAAGGACTGTCTCAAACAAGCATTGGCATAGCCAATAGTTCTCGCCTTTGGTACCTTATAAGTGTTTAGTCATGCAGCACAATATCCTGGGTATGTGCGCCAGGAATTGAACAGCTATACCATTACTACAAACTGGGAGCCAGATTCACAGAATGAACTTAAGACTCAATCCTAAACTTATGACTATTTTGGTATTCACAGAATGCACTTACTACTTTTGGTATTCACAGAAGTTAGGATTTTGTCTTGTTTGTCTTAAGACAAACTTAAGACAGACTTAAGTTAGGATTTTGTCTCAAGTCTGTCTTAAGTCTGTCTTAAGTCTGTTTTAAGTTTGTCTTAAGTCTGTCTTAAGTCTGTCTTAAGACAAACTTAAGACAAAATCCTAACTTCTGTGAATACCAAAAGTAGTAAGTGCATTCTGTGAATACCAAAATAGTAGTAAGTTTAGGATTGAGTCCTAAGTTCATTTTGTGAATCGGGCCCACCGTCATGCAGTATGATTCAGAAATACATGCTTGCCTCTGCCGCATGCTTTTTCTTTCTGGGCGGCATTATGGTAAACACTTGGGAGGCTCTTGTGATGTTAGATGCAATGGACACCAGAAGCCAATCTACACAGCATGTCTATCTCTTTTCCTGCGTGATCTTTCAATATTTAATGGCTTATGCAAAAGAGTTGCTGGAGATGAGGGGTGGTACTGTGAATCAGCACATGCTTAGAGGAAGGTGGGTCATCAGTTATGCAATTTTATCCTTTGGCATATCCCAGCTGTCACTGTAAGTGTCCATTGTGTCAAGGTTGTATTTAATATGAGCTATACAGTTACCAAGATTATATTAGCTGATGCAAGTAATGTAATTATGGTGTGAGGTGTGTTCTAAAGTAAGGACAAAGAGAGGAAAATAACGACAGGAGCAGGAAGATCTCATACAGGGAAATGCATGCAGCAACAGTGAAATAATGCACGGCCGAGGAGTGTAGTTAAACTTAGAAAGGATAGGAGCTTTGAGTTACAGATAGGAAGCAACAATAGAGGAAGGTTTAAGAAAGCAAAATAAGGATAAGAGAAAAAGGTACGTTTGAGTAAGCTTGCGGCGAGAGCTGCTCAAACCAGGTTCGAGCCTCGAAGTAAGCACAACAGCCTGTGATTCTGGACAAATAATGTAAATGTATAACGTAACTGGTGCTCATGTAAAGCGATTTAATACCTTCGAGTCGAGTTTGCGCTATAAAAATTGACAAAAAAAACTACGATGGGGCAATGCTTAGCAGCTGCCAGTCATAATATTACGGTGTGAAGTGTGCAGTCAGTTTGAAAGTAAGAACAGGAATACCTACAAATAAAGACACGATTGGAAGAGAAACTAGCAAGGAAGTGTAGGTAGAGATGTATTTAAATATTCATTCTATGACTTAACCTTTCGTGACCCTTTATTCACTGTTCAGAGAACCGAGTGGAGTCGGAGCGCGCATTCCCCTGTATTGAAGTGCATTCTACCAATGGATTTAGTGTGGATTCTGGCATGAAAATCCAGCATCCTGGGATGGGTGTAACCCCACACTTGGCAGTCCTGGGTAGCTGTTTATGTATAGAGAACATGTTAAAGGCAGCGTTACTCGCATTATAGTGGTACGGTGCAGAGATTAACATTATTCATCAATATTATATATATATGCACTGAAGTGTGCATATTTCTTAAATTATACTGTATTACTTTTCACAAAGCGAAGGAAATTGCGCCTAAAAGGTCGACACAGGCGTATGCCATTAATTCGTAGCTGCCACAGATATGGTAAATACAGCATATGTTTTAGACATGAAAGTGAAAACAATGTTTTTACAAGAAGTGTTTCAGTATGGCTGACTCCACCATGTGAAAATATTGTATTGTGCTCTCTACAGGTAGCTAAAATCTCAACAATGTAAATTGGCCGAGATCACCATATGATGTGGTGATGCCAAGACTGAAATGCCTTTTTTTCATTGAAATGTAATTGCCATGTACTTTACTTAGTTAAACAAGCAAAACAAGTGACTGATTAAGAGTGGTGTGCGCGTGAGACAGAGGGGGAGCAGGAGGTGAGCCCGGGAGTGGTGCGTACGCAGTCTGCTCATTTTCAAGCACTGCACTTGTGCTTGTGGCGCGCCCTGCTCGCTCCTGCAAGGTGGATGCCGACACAAGCACGAGTGTGTGCTTGAAAATGACCACAGAAACGGCTAAAGGTCCTCCTATGTAGCACATGCGCGTTGGGTAGGCGAGACCTAAATATGGGAGAAGGAAGCCATGCTAGTGAGGTGAACATGCACACAGTAGCAAGCTTTTCATACCCTTAAACTCCACCCATTCCTCAACCCTAAAAGCCTTTTCTACCCTTAAACTCCACCCATTTCTGAACACTAAAACCCCCTTACCACACTTAACCTGTTTGATGCTCATGACAAGGTGAACTCGTCATGAGGCACACTGGAGCTGTGCTCATGACAAGGTCAACTCGTCATGAACAATGGGAAAATGAAAATTTCAGCGCAGGAGGCGAAACTCTATTAGCACCCAAGGTGTTAAACCCCACCCATCTCCGAGCCCTTTAAACCCCTCACCACCCTTGAACTCCACTCATCCCTAAACCTTAAAAACCCCTTTCCTGCCACCCTGGAACCTTAAAATCCCTCTCTACCCCTAAACCCTATCCATTCCGGAATCCCTCTCTACCCCTCAACACCGCTAAACCCCACCTATCCCAATACCCAAAAAAACCGTCACAAACCCTAAACACCACCCTTTCCTGAAACTGAAAAACCTTTCCGTATCTAAACTCAGATATCCCTAAATGTAAATAGCGCCTTGACGCCCTTGGGCTAAGTTTGTGCTCTAAAAGTTCAAGTTCTAAAGAACCTATGGACTCATGACGGAACGGTTCCGTCATGAGCACAGGCCAACCGACGCTCATGAGCATGGAAGGGGTTAACACCACCCATTCCTGAACCCTAAAACTCTTTCTGCCCTTAAACTTCACCCATCCTTAATCCCTAAAACCTATTACCACCCCTAAACGTCACCAATAAAAGAACGCTGAAAACCATTGACCATCCCTCAATCCTACCCAGCACTGAACATTAAAAATCCTAACCAGCCCTAAACTCCGCCCATCCGTGAAACCTCACTACCTCTCAACGACCCTACACTCAACCCATACCTCAACCCCAAAAACGCCTCACGAATTCTAAATTCCACTAATCTGTAAACCCTAAAAAACCCTCACCATCCCTAAACTCCACTAATTCTTGATCCCTAAAAAATCATCACCACCTCTGAGCTCCCCCAACCCTGAACCCTAAAAACCTATTTCTGTCCGTGAACTTCACCCATCCCTGACCCTAAAGCTCCCTCATCATCCCTAAACAGTACTCATCCCTGAACCTAGAAACCCCTCACCACTCCTAATTTCAAGGCAAGTTTAATGTAATCTTGGATGTTTCTTTTCAATTATCTTTCCTTCATAATGTTTCCTTTGATTTTCAATTTATTTGTTTTTGCTTAAATTTATTTTTTTAATACAGGTTTTCTATGATTAGGTTTCCTTCTATGTATTTTCTCTTTTTTGCTCTCCATTAATTCACATACATCAAACCACTCCATAGGTAAGGATGGTGCAAGGCTAATTAGTCTGGACACACTCAGAGCCTGAGCAGCAGTGGGATTATTTTCCAATATCATGGAGGACTTATTTTTCACTATTTTTATTTTAAAAAGTTTACCCGCTTCCACTTTGTGAAGCTGGTAAATTTTTACGCAAATAATATGACATTTAGAAGTTGAACTTCCCTTGAACTGTTTTAAGTGCTGTAGAAAGTGTGTGAAAAATGCACCATTCTCACTGTGTCTTTGTTGAAAGGTGAGATATACTTACAAATATTTTATTGAAATAAAAATATGTATACATACAATAAATCTGTATTGCACTTTTTTGTAAACCATCAGTTGCGTACTAATTGCACTACGCTAGGTATATACGGTTAAGAAAAATAAAATAGGAACAGCCCTGCAATCTATGTTCAGTAGCAGACACGTATGCATGTACACTACGAAAGGTATAGTTTATGAAGGAACTGATGGCAATGTTTGTGAGCAAGGCTAGAACCCATAAACTCTGCACTTGTAAAGGAGTAAATGCTCGCTTTCATGCTTCATCCCTTAGAATGCCATAGTGCATGCAAGAAAGTCAACCATGACCAGGGATAATATGGGCATGGTGCAGTGGCGAAGGAATGATACAAAAATATGACATTCGGAGAGCATAAGTTTCCAGAAGTCGAGATCAATGGAGAGTAGAGATTTGTTAACAGTCAAAGTAGTTCTCAAATAGCCTGATTTTCAAGTTTCTCTTGAATTGCAGGAAATTGTGAATACGCCATATACCTGCATGAAGCTTATTCCGTAGATTTGGGCCTTCTTGACTGAAAGACTTTTCTCTCCGTCTCAGGAAGCTGATGGTTAAAGTGTTATCTTGCCATAACTTTGTTCTTGAACCAGTTGGTAGTGATTGATTCTGCCTTGGAAGTCAGACAGGGCTGATTTCCAAAAGAATTGTTGCATTCTACAGAAGATGTTGAAGCCAAATTCTCAAAGGTGGTCAACAAATACAGTTCTTTCAAATTGGTTGCTCTTCTTTCTTGGTCCAAATATTATTCTGTATGTCAGGTTCTGTACAATTTATAGCTTGTTCATTAGTTTTGTGAACTTCTGACTACAAAGAATAGAATCAATTGCCATAGTCCAATTTAGGTGCAGTGATTCTATGACTGGATCAACATGTATGTGCTATGACTGCTTCTGCATGAATTTTGTTTGTGTTATGTCTTGATCAAACTGGAGCAGCAAAGAGAGTTTGTTGGAAAAGATGAGTTCTAAATTCCAAGTTGGGTTAACTGGGAGTAGGTGGGGTCCTAGGGAAGCAGGCTGATTAAATGGACGGATCTGACCTTCTTGTCACCATAGAGAAGGATTACAAGTGAGACTCTTTGATTCATCCATACTAGAACCTACTAAGGCCTGTTCCGATACCGCTGCTTGACCTGGATCGTTCTTTGTGCTTTACTCGTAAACAACTATAGATCGCCTGCGTGCCAGTGACAGTCAACATTGTGAGAAATGTTTCTTGTAGAAGTGCATTGTCTAGATTGAAAAGCATCAGGGAGAGGGATAATCCAATAGCTGCTCATTTGCTGATTTTATTGGTAGTTAATTTGCACATCCCCATTCGGACTTGTTACCATTATTGTAATAAGAATGATCCTCTTTATCGGGTGACTATGACTTAGGGCCTAATTAAGTTAAGAGTGCTATGGTCCTGGGACCGCCCTACTCATGGATGGCCCTCCTATCGCCACCATCGGGTTGGGCCTTCCACCTGATTACGGTGGTGACAATGGGGCCGCCACAAGACCGCTACCACCGCCAGGATCCAGGATCCTGCAGCGGTGGGGAAAATAGGCATGAATTGAGGTAGTGCTGTTGCCTGCACTCCCAAGCAGATTACGACCTGCCTTTTCACCAAGTATTTTATGGCAGGGACCCGCCATGAAATGCTTGGTGGGAATGCATGTAATGGGTTCCCTGAGAGGTCCCAAGACAAATCTGCCCATGGGGGTGCATACGGGGGCACATGATGTGCCCCCGAAAAGTTCCCAGACATGGTGGATGCGACACCATCCATGGGCGTGCTGGAAGTGCTGTTACGGCGGCGGTATGCTTTTTAGGCTCTCATATGAACTAAACATTCTGGCCGCTATGATACTGCCACACTGCAAACCCTGGATTACTATTGTAATCCAGCAGGTGGTCTTCCTGGGACCGCTACGGTGGCTGTCCTACATGAAGACTCGTAATATGGCCCCTGGACCAGAGTGAACTAAATCAATTTTTTTTCTACTGCTAAATTTAATGAAACTTTTCCAAATTATGCAAAATGTAGAGAAATGTACTAACCAGTACCTTGCCTGAATGCAAGTTCACACCTCACATTAGAAAGTCACAAAAAATACTAGCAAATGACTGATTCATGGAAAAAAAAGCTTTACTGTTTCATGCGACATTTTGTGCTCCTACCGGTCTCCCTGTCAAGAAAATTCATGAAAAGATTTGTACTTGGGAAATTTCCTGACATTTCACAACATTTTGATAATAAATAAGTGATGAATTTTGCCCTTTTAAAAAACATTCACCTAGTCTTACCTGAGATCTACATTTATTCATTGAATCTGTTTAGTAGGGCGTGTGATTCAGTACATCCAGGCCTCACCTCCATCCAGCTGGGTGCACAATGCATCTAAATTATAATCCAGGCTTGAAAGAGGTTATTGTGCTGCCCCATTTGTGCAGTTTCATTGCTGTACATCTTGCACTGCACGTGGTTACAAAGAGATACCTTGGGGACCAGTGTAAGAGGGGCGAGAGGTTACTGAGGACACGTCAGGCAAGGAATCTAGGGATCCTTTCACATTTCGACCTCAAATCCTGCAAAGAGTGTGTCAAGGAAGTGCTATCAGCTGACGGAGTATGGAGGCGCATAAGTAGTGTTGTAGCAGCCAAGAAGAAGCTGGAAGGAGTAAGAAGAAAGGTGAAATAAGATGGATGTGAATCCATCATCTTCAGTGAGGCAGGCATATACTTCATGATAGGTCATGTGGAACCTTGAGGGCTGCTGGAGGGCACAGATATGGACCACACCCGCCCAGCTAACTAGCAGCTGGATACTAACCAGGCTGGTCTGTGAGACCAGAAAGTTCTGCCGCGCTTTGCTTGTCGCCGCAGGCCTCTAGCCCAGGAAGCCTGAGGCGGATGCAGATTTCTACTGTAGTCCTGGAAACCTCTGGTCAATGCTGAATTAAAGGCCCTTCTCTCGTGGGTGACCTTTGTTCTCTTGAGTTGGCCCTAAAGCGTTATTGCAGCTCTGGTTTGTTTTTGCAGTAGCCTTAAATGTTAATATTTTGTATTCCTTAATTCCTTTTTTCAATTACCCATCACAGCGCAGCCTGTGTGCTTAGCTTCTCGCCTGCTGACCACTCCAGATGTTTGCTCTGTAATCTGAAGGGCCAATACTCCAGGAGCTTCACCCTGCCAGCCCTGGGCACTCCTGCCACGACAGGAGCCGCTCCCCATCACAGGGCAAACACCGGCTCCTCGTCCCTTTGTGGCCGTGCTCAGCCCAGCTGGCTCGGTTTAGCAGGGGCCGGCCTCAGCCTAAGCCCAGCCGGGCGCTGTGTCCCTTCAGCTGCCGTCCTCAAACAAGATCCGAGCGCTGTTTGCTCTGCTTTGTGCTGACAGCACTCGTAATATGCTCGAAGCATTCGATGAAAGGCACCTCAGCCAATCGGAGGGGCCCTGATCCAAAGCCCTCTGTCCACCCTGGGAGATTTCCTGGTCTGACTCCCGTTTAAAATGATCACTGTTGTCAAATTGTGGGATTACACTTTTTTCCCATATGAATGAGATGTGTGCGAATTTGACATTTTTTGTTGTTGCAATCTTTGCAAAGGTTCATGGAAAATCTTCCTATCTAACTAACTTGGCAAACTTTTGTTCTTTGTCACAATTGCAGAAATATGATGTTAGAATGACATAATAATTTAGCAACAATTAATATCAAATGTAATTACGCAAATTACACTTTGTGGTATCTGGAGTGAAAATTGACAGAGAAGGTAAACCTGGGGCCTTATTTATGAAGGCCTTGCGCCCCCGGTGCGTCACTTTTAACATCGGAAAAAGTGACGCACCGGCGGCGCAAGGCCTTCATAAATAAGGCCCCTGGTGTTTAAAAGTCACTCGAGATACCTGAATGGGGACAAGCTTGAAGAAAAATGTCTCGCATTTTCTCCTGCAAGATATTTTCTGCTCAAACTGGTCCCCTCCAGCAAATAAATGCGCAAAAATGTGATCTCTTGTCATTTCCAACATCTCTCAAAATTTGCATACAGCGAATTAGCGCAAACTATGTTACTAAGGAAATTATGGAAGCATAATTGAAATTTCTCATGGGACTAGACATGATTGGATTTTGGGATAAGTTAGGGTGTGTTGATAATTCGAGTGATGCCCACTAAGGTATATATAGCTCACAGATCTGAAGGAGGCGTAGATGAGCAGAAATGATGGGAGGGAACGACCAGCTCAGAGGGATGGAGGGAGCTACATAGGGTAAAGAAGCAGAGAGTTTTGTGGATGGAGTGATATCCCTTGTGTCTCCGGATCGTGCATTCAGGGTACTCAGTATCACAGTGTGCTTCCATAACATAACATAACATGTGTATTTGTAAAGCGCATGTTCACCCATATACAGAAAACAGATGTTTATTGTTGCCCAACTCAATGGTATTCAGTTTATCGACCTCAGAAGGAGGAATGGCTGAGTGGACCCACCGGGATTCGAACCTGTGACCATGAGGTTAAACACAGACGCATTAGTCCACTGAGATACCAGACCCGGCTCCATGAAGGTAATCTAGATGCTCAGGGCCCCTTAGCAGGCATATCATGCCATGTTAGCTCCAGTTACTACCCACCTGCCTCACTAGTACTCGTCGGCCCTGCAATCTGTACTCCCTGGCAGCCTGGCAACAAGTGTGCTGTAGACGTTATGTGCAAGCTGTCGCTTCTCTCTTCTGGCGCCATGTCGGAGCCGTGTCCTGCCCATTTTCCCATTCCCTAAACTATTGCTCACTCAATTCCCTTGTCTGTCCTTCACTTTTTCTTGTTAATGCCAGGGATGCCAAGTAGGGAGTGCAGTCCCCAATTGCTTTAATTGTAGAACCTACCATCCCACTGCAGTCCTGTTGAACCCAGACTTACCATGGAGGCTTTCCTTGCCTGCCAACCCCATCCGCCCTGGGGTGTCAGCGGTCAATTTCTTTACCCTTGTTCCCCACCTCGCCGCGGGCCCTACACTCACTGTATAGCTATATCTGCCCCTTCTGGCACACTGGGGCCACTGAGTAAGCTTTCCTGACCCCCCCACCAATCTTTGTCTATTCCTCACACTATCTGTACCAGCTGTCTCAGCGCCTTCCTGCACGACCCAGGGGCAATATTATTAGACAGGGAGACATTTCTGATAACCAGCTTAAAGCCGCATAATTTTGTGGATTTCACTTTATGCTTGTTATTTGAAAATTCACCGTTAGGGTGAACACACACCTGAATATTCTTCACCCTAACATGAATTGCTTCGAGATAAGCCATCTTTAGGTAACTGTGTAGCATTATTATTGCATGTCGGTCAGATGATCTTTACGCTGGGATCAAGCAGCGGTACTTGATTTTCATCATTCCATTTTGAATTATCGCCTTGATATGGCCGCCAAAATGAAGCTCATGTTGACTGCTCTGCAATACTTTTTTTAACTTTTGTCATTTTGATTGGTAATTTTGGTAAAAATGACAAATATAATAAAATTAAAGAAATTACACAGTGTCTTCATATTTACATATTGACTATTCTCACCGCTGAGTGTGCAGCCCCACAACTGAAGCTATACAAGCAGGCTTGGCCACTTCTTCATCAACATCTACTGTTGGTACATCAGGAAAAGGAAACAATGCCATTCTTTGTGGATATGGGCACACCACAGCCAACACAAAATGTGTATATTGATTCATATCTATTGATAAGGAGACCAAGCCATGCCATAACCCTTTACTTAACTACAGTGGGAAATAGTTTCCATTCCTTATTATTACAGCAACAATCTTGAATAGGCAAATCACTCAGTCTCCAGCACTACATGCTGTTAGTTTGGTAAAAATTTTGTTTTTGTCTACAATGAGTAGGGCAACGTTTTGGAAATTTTCCTAACGACCCTCTTCCAACTTCCACAGTGGACTTTTTTTTCCTTATTTCCTTTCCTACCATTGTATACTATTCAGTATTTTATTTCCTTCTTGTATGTTTCTGATTCATTCATAGCTGCTGTTCTAGTCTTGCTCAGGAAGCCTTCACTTGACTCCAGTGTTCATTCAACTTTACATAAATGTCTCTTTTCCACATTTGTCTTAAATACCTCAATATATGGCTTTGCACCTCACCCAATCCAATATGGTGTTCCATACGTCTCTGTACCGGGTCCTGTGTTATTCTATACGATTCCATTTTACTTTATGATGGGTCTGACTGAGTTCACTTTTACGAAGACAATTTCTAGATCGTTTCCCCTTTCTCCATTCAGTCTTCCCTTCAGAATCAGGTTTCTGTCACTCTAAAGAATAGGTGTGTGTGGAGATTTCTAATTTTCTCAAACTCACTCACAAAAAACTGACACTTTTTTATTTCTTCATATATGTTTACTCCTCCCTCTTTTGTTTGTCTTTTGTTTCTCACGTCTAAATAATAATTTACATGTCTGCACACAGTCATGGCTTTGGATTTGATCCCTCTCCCAATTTTCTAAATCTGGAATCTTAATTCGTCCATTTTTCTAATATCCATTAAAAGTCAGAATATTTTAACTGTGGGCCAAAAATCCGTTCTGCTCGCGGAATTTGCGGAGTTTCGGCAATTTTGCAATCCGCGAATCTCGCGAAATTGCCAAAATCCGCTCACGGGCGGATTTTTTAGAGGGTCCACAGGAAGCACTTACAGTTAAGGCAGGTGCTCGAGTTGAAGCTAACTTTGTAACCATTTTAGAATGGCGCCGGCAAGCTGCCAGAGTTGAAGTTGCTTACTTGCAAGTTGCAACTTCAACTCTGGCAGCTTGCCGGCGCCATTCTAAAATGGTTACAAAGTTAGCTTCAACTCGGGCACCTGCCTTAACTCTGTAAGTGCTTCCTGTGGGCCAAAAATTAAACCTCAAGAGGAAGCACTTACAGATATAAATAAAGCAGGTGCCCGAGTTGAAGCTCAAATTCAGTAACGTTTTAATCAGCCCAAAACATTAGTGAGCACGGTCGAGGCTGGGCAAGTGTAATTTAACCCCATATCTGCCGTCAAAAATGATCTGTAATACTCGAGGGAGGTCTTTGAATCCCTGAGTTTCTCGAGCGCAACCCCCGTGTAGTTCCTGTGACCAGGAGCCTGTTTTCTCCTCACCTGCTGCCCTGCTCGCTCTCTGACCCTTTATACACAAGAGGCATATTGACACACATAGAAGCCCCGCTCTTTTGGCCCCGCACCACACACTTGCCGTATCAAACGTCTTCCCGCCCTTTCCCAACTATGATGGACAGCTCACTCAAGGGACCTCAGCGCCTTTTGGCGCGGTGGCAAAGTTACAGGCACACATGGTCAGTGGAGACAAATCTTCTGGCCCTTTATGCAGCTGCAGTGTAGGAAAAACACTATACATTTACCCAACGAGGTAGCACCTACTGTTTAGCCAATAGAAAGTACTCCAGTTTGAAGTGCACATCGCAAACAAATCCGCGAGTTCGTGGGAAAATCCGCTGATTTTTTTGCGATTTCGCGTGAATTCACGGACCGCAGATCCGCAAAATTCGCCCATACTTAGAATATTTCTCCCTTTCTCTTCTTTGACATTTCTGTTTTAAAGTCTTGTTTTAAAGTCATGTCTTGCCTTCATTTCTGTTGATGTTTACCAAATACATCCGCTCCAAGTTGGTCACAATTCCTGCATTCTTCATTCACACATTTTCCATCATGTCTTTATGCCTTGTAAATAAATGTGTTCGTTCTCTGGCCCCATCTTATTAATATTATCTAGTATGTTTATAAACCTCTCTTCATATTCTTCACTCAGCTGCTTAATTTCTACTGTCTGTTCCCAGACTTATAGTTCATTTTCTTTGTTAGCACATGCATTGTGGAATGTTTTGCTCATCCTTATTACAGGAGGTCAGCTTTATTTTTATTTATAAGATATTCGAAGGTTCATTTTCAAGAACTTTTTGCCCACTTTGACACTGTTCATTCAGGATTTAGAATACCCCATCTGCTGCGTTGTTTTGCTTAGTTGTGGTCCCCTATGTGAATTGGGCAGTGCTTTGACTAAAACAACCGTAATTATTTAAATGAACAAATATAATCAGAACTGGGAAAGTGTGACGTTTTCATTATGCTGGCTAATCTAACGTTATTTGTGTTACCCTTGCCAGGCAAAATTCCAAAAAAATGTGGCATTACGCCTGGTTAGAAAATTAAAGACAGTTCAGGCAAAAATCCTATTGTGGCAGCACATGAACAACTTTAACGATTAGCGCAATTATGCCTGTTATTTTCAGCACAGGTATTGTTTGAATTATTATGGAGCCTTGTGCCCGAAATGAATGCAAGGACACATTTCGTACTGAAATATTGTGTTAAATGTCACATTTCCATTTCGAATACCTTCACAAAATGTTTTCTTATTTTTTTCCACAATTTCCTGAAATTGCACAAAAGGAAGTTACACAAATGTTGCACACCTTTAATGAGAACCCACTATTTGAGGCAAGTGCAAAACTGCCTTTGTTCAAGTGATGAAAAAATGAAAGAACGGAGAGTACCATTACAACAAAACAGATTCGCTGAACATAGGTTCTGGGGACGAACCGTCGATCGAAATAGGCCTTGTAACAATGTTTTTCCAACTCACTGCATTTCTACGTTTTTTAATGTTAGTTTTACCACTCCGATTACACTGAAAAACAGCACACCCTAAGACAAAAACAACTCTGAAGTTATAAGATACTCTGTGACTTCTAATTCCCTGAAAACGAAGCATCCAGAGAGCTGCCACCCCTCTCAAACAAAGGAAACTTGACCAAGAGACCCTTGCAGGCTGCCAAATCCCAAAGAAAGATTATTTTTCAAACTAAATGGGTTACACCTCTATGAAAAATGTCCATTGAATTCCACGTCTTGTTTGTTCGTGGTCTCAAAGTGTACATGCAACTTGGCGCCATCAGGAGTTATCCCTCTCAAGAAATGTTCTCTGGTGCAGGCCCTCTGGTCCTGCTTGTGACTGGTTGCTCGGTCAGTTTCATCCAAGGGTCCAGGGTAGACATGGAGAGTGATTGGAGAAATGACACGCAAGGACAACATAGGTAGTGTGACTAGATCTTGAGAACCAATAACCGGGACATTTTAGGAAAATAGAAGAAGGACTGCAATTTTTGATCAAAAGAATGGTGCAGAATGACAGTTCTCATCAACATAAGATCACAGAAAAGGCATTAAGAAAATAAATAAAATGTAATTTCTACAACCAACATCATACATATGATTTAAACTGCTCACTTATAACAGCTGCTCATTAGCACAGCTTTATAACACCCAAAAAGTGCCTCTCAATGTTTTCAGGCGACCCCCTCTAAAAACCGGGACATGAGCCAAAATTACCGAAATCTACTGGGACAGCCGGTGAAAACCGGGACTGTCCGGGCAAATCCGGGACGGCCCGGTCACCCTAAACATAGGGCCTGATTCTTAATAAAATTTGTACCCGACCCTTAATTTTGTTTGGGTGTAATTTGTCACCAAACAGGCCCCCCTGGGCTGTTTACATAATCGGGTCCCTCTAGCCTCAGTTCATACTAGGCAATAGTAACTTTAGTCCCAACTAAGCAATTGTAGGGACTACCATAGGGCAGCATGAAACTATGCAAAATAAACAATTATAACATATCATAGCTATCTCTACATAGATAACACCGCAGTACAGAAAACAGGGCTAAAGAAAACACCACAGTCAATGAGCACCACCCAGGGAACTATTTCGATTCAGGCACTGTAAATATACTCACGACTAAACGCTACATACAATTGCACTAGTCTCACACTTTTATAACTTTATTCTGAATATGAAGATCGATTTACAGCAAATGTCCTATTCCATTAAATTTTCCATGACCCCCTTAATTTCAGTTAATGAATCTACCAGTCACATATCATTCAGAAAGTATTCTAGCTTGTTTGTAAACATAGGTTTGTCCCTTTTATCCCTTTTGAAACTGACTTGGCAATACCCATTATCTTAGTCAGAAAACAATGTGACCTAATGTCCAAGGGACCTATTACAATGTCGGTTTTAAGGCCTCTGACTTAAGGTCGGAGGCCTTAAGACCGACATTGCCGGTTTCAATTCCGACCGGCTGATTTTGATTCACGCGGTCGGAATTGAAATTGGCCAGTCATTACGGCTGGCTTCCGACAGGCTCAAGGAGCCCGTTGGCCAGTTGGAACCACCTGTAATCTAAATGGATGGCAATTTACGCCGTCCGGATCACAATTCACGGTTTCCGGCAGGGGTTCCATGCCTGTCTTTCCAACATGAAAACCCTGTCGAAAAGCGTGTTTGGGGGCCCCTAGCAGGGCCCCCTTTCCTCTGTGGCCTCCGGTTGGTGGCTGAGGGGGCATCTATGGTGCCCCCCATTAATCCTTGCGCCTGTGGCAGGCACCATAAGGAGCCTGCCACAGGTGCAGGGATTAACACCACCTCACATTTCCCTATGGGAGCATGTACTATGGCTGGTTTACGGCCGTAACATGCTCCCATAGGGAAATGTCGGAATAAGACAGCACCATGTGCAGTCGCATCATAATGAGGTGGTCGGGACCGCCTATCGGTCCCGTTTCTAAGACGGTTGCGGCCGCCCAACATCGTAATAGGCCCCACAGTATTATTCAAGAGTGATTTGAGATTTGAAAAGCAAAGAGAATATAGGGCCACTGAAACCAAGCTATATCCGAAGAGCGAGCCCTAATTAGGGCAAAATTGATCTTGGGGTGCTTGAGTCACGGTTCAGGGAGGACCTAGCCTGGTAGTTTGAGCTGAACTATTCTTATTGAAGCAGGGTCATGACTAATTTCTATATGGCTTGGTCCAACCAGAGGTGTGTGCAAAATGCCCATGAACAGGGATGCGTCCCTGAGTAATTACTAGGGGTTGAAACTAATTCAAGCATTCCATCCATCACTTTTTTGAATATTTCATTGCAACACCCAAAGTGGGATGGGTATGCCGAGACATGTGTCCTGTCCATACTGTGCCACTGGAAGTAAGCTGTACCTGGCTGATGAGCCCTGATAAGGGTGAAGCCGGTCTTGGGTTGTTTGTGTTCCGGTTAAGGGAGGCTGGACTGTTCCTATTGGAGCAAGGTCAAGATTGATTTGCATATGGATGAGTCCAAACTGAGGTGGCATGATGCACAAAATAACATTGGACTGGGATACTGCCTGAGTAATTAACAGTGCCTGAGATTAATTCAATCATTCAATGCATTCCTTTTTTGAACTTGAGTGCGACCCCTAAGTGGGATGGGTATGCCCAGACGAGGGTCCCTTGCACACTGTGCCAGTGGAACCAAGCTATGCTCGACTGATGAGCCCTAATAAGAGCAGAACTGGTCTTGGGTTGCTTGTGTACCCGGTCAGAAAGGAATGCTCTGGAAAATCAGGCTGCACTGCTCTAATTGGAACAAGGCCAAGACTGAGTGCATATGGCTGGATCTAAACTGTAGTGGCAGAGTGTGCAAAACAACGATGGACTGGGATGTGGTTGCAGGTAATTGCCAGTGTCTGAGAGTAATTAAAGTAATCACATTTTTTGTACACTTCAGTGAGAAACCCTCAGGGGGATGGGTATGCTCAGACATAGGTCCTATATAGTCTGTGCTATAAGGGCCAAGCTATACCCAACTAATAAGCCCGAATAAGGGTGAAACCAGTCCTAGGTTGCTTGTGTTCCGATTCAGGGATGACCTGGCCTGGAAGTTTAGACTGGTCTGTTCCTATTGGAGCAGGGTCAAGATTTATTTGCATATGATTGGGTTCAAACTAAGGTGGTATAATATTCAAAATAACAATGGACTGGGATACAGCCAGAGTAATTACCAGTGGCTGAGATTAATTCAAGCATTTCATCAACCACTGTTTTGAATACTTCAGTCCCATCCTAGCCATTGCCCGGAAAAGATAATTCCATTCCACACAAGGAAACGCATTTTCTTCATCCAATAATATCATGAGTTTTTAATTATTATCTTTTTTGTTTGCTATAAAAAATGACTGAGCATTCCCAGGTGATTAGCAAATGACCTATCTGGTACAATGCATGTTTGAATAGATGGATCAGGTGTGGAATAATCTTTTTAATCCTATTGGCTCATGTTATGGCTGAGATCTCCATGCCAGAAGTTATGAGTGAAATAGGCCTATTGGCACATTTTAGAGGATCTCTACATGGTTTACGAATCAGTCATGTTTTGGTTCTAATATACTCATCAGGGAGTTTGTTCATTTGTGAGGTTTCCAGAAGTACCTTGTACAATATTGGAACCACAATGCCGTCATTAATCTAATAAAATTCTGCATTTAATCCATCTTCATGGCCTTTTATGTGTAGACATTTCGTTGATAGCTAGGGGAATTTCCTCCTCCAAAGTTTCTGTCGCCAAAGTCTTCTTTTGTTCGTCTGTGAGGGTAGGTGGCTCAAGGTCTTGCCTGAAGAGGTCTTCCTCCATGTCATGATGAGGAGTCTCAGATGATTATAGTGTATTATAATAAGAGGCAAATTCCTCCATAATATCAAGAGGGTCAGTTAACAGTTTGTCAGTGTCAGTTTGTGTAACGGGTGTGCATCTAGACGATTCAAACTCCTTAAGTTGTGCGTATAAAGTCTCCCAGCCTTCTCGCCTCTTTCATAGTTTCTTTGGTTTAACCTAAAAAGCAGTGATTCGACTCTATTACTATGTCCTGTTCAGATTGAATTCAGCTTTAGTGAAGGCTCTCCATGCTTATTGTGTACGAGAAACGGTATAATCTATATGAAGCGGTTGCTCTACTCTCTTCAGTCAGTCTTTCTCGCTATTTTCCATAGCCGCATCTTTCATTACTTCACCTCTAGGATACGCCTTTCCAGCTGCCCATAGAGAATATGTTGAATTTTAACTGTTCGCTCATTATTTTCCATATAAGTCTGCACGAAGGAGCACAACTTTTCCTTCTCTGTTGGGCACATGAATCTGCCTGTATTCATGAGCCGTTGACCCAGGGGAGTAGGTATGAGTGTAAGGTCTAAGTGGATCGATGAGATCAACGCCTGAGACTGGACTCAGCACTTTCATGGATGACGGAGTTCTATTAAGTAGTCCTACAGTCACCAACATGAATCCCTAATCCCATACGCACATGAACTGGAATGTATAGTTTGTTACTCATGGTTGTAGTCTCCATGGTTCCGTTAAGACACAGTCAATGATCATTTCTCGTAATATAAGTCTGTTCCAGGACCGGACAGGGAACCACAACCGGCCCTGGCAAAGTAAAGTGCTCGGCCGCCCTCTCCCTCCCCGCCCGGGAGGGGGAGAGAGGGGGGTGGTTGGAGGTGCCAAAACGGCCCTGTAACAAAAACAGCCCCCAGGGGCCAAAAACCGGCCCCAACCCATGCGGCCCACCAGGGAATTGCCCGGTGCACGCTATGGCCAGTCCGGCCCTGGTCTGTTCCAAATATGGTGAGTATCAAGCCCACCTGAGCATTCTAGGTGAGGGCCAGGCACTTGTTTTTCCAGTCGCCACCCATTAGTGTCTATGTTTTTCCAAAACTATCTATCAATCTAAATAAAGACGAGCAGAAGCTTGTCTTATCTCCCACCGGAGCATAGGTTGAGCCAAATATCAGAGTTGCCTTTTGTATTTTTTAGTTTTGTGTACTCCTCATCTGCCAGTGTTCTCAATGCCCTGGCTGGTAATGCTTGGTGTGTTTAAATAGACACTCCTTTCTTGGTATGTTCCAGTGGAGTGTGTACTGTGTCTTGCCCTCGCCCAGTACCAGCATAAACAACTTTCCTGACCCGGTCTTGTTGGAATGCTTGTCACTTTACATCAATCGAATGGGTCATCTGTCTTAGAGATACATCATTTTTTATCTATGAAAGGCAAGAGTCTTTTTCATTTTTATATATTGGCTCAGTCCATTCATATTGAAAGATACCACTAAAAGGGTTTGACAGGCATGGTCCTGGTACCAAAGATTCGAGGAGGGTACACAAAAGATGATCAGCTGTGTAGTTAAAGCGGTGACATAGCTGTGTACCTCACTGTAAGTATACAGCTGCTCTACTCACTTCCAGATGATGACGTGTTTCGCGGGACACTGATACTCTGTATTGTCCATACATCTGCTTCAAAATTCTGTGATCACTGCAAGGTTGTACAGGAGGAGGTACAATGGGTATCACCAGTTGGGAAGATTGTTTACATCTATTTGTGAATTACTGCAATGCACACCTTTTGCTTGGTGGGTACCTGCCACATAGGCGTGGGCGGAAAATCCGTTCCGCTCGCGGATTTTGCGGATTTTCGGGAAATCCGCAATCCGCGAGATTTGCGAATTTCCCGCAAAATCCGCAAATCCGCGAGCAGCGGATTTTGCTCGCACTGCTCGCACTGTTCGCGTGAGTTCGCGCCCCGCGAATAAGTGCAAAATTGCAGAAATACGATTTTAGCAAAACTGAAAGTAACTACTTACCAGGTTCAAAAGTTCAGGCTCATCATTAGTAGCCATTTCCTGGAGTGCTTCCTGAGGGGCCCCTCCAGAGTTCAGTTGCCAGTTGAAACTAGTATGTGACCCTGCTCTGAACCTCAGAATAGTTACACATATGCCACAAAGGTCCTGAATTACAGCTAAGGGAGACAAGCAGGAGCCAGGCTGGAAGTTAAAATCCATTAATCAGCCCCTAATTCATTATTGTCAGTTGGGGCAGGGCAGGTGTTGTAACTAATTTTGCAACAATGAAAGCACTTAGCAAGTGCAAAAGATCACTAATCAGGGCGCACTAAGGAAGCAGGTGCCAGCTAAAAAAATATTCTGTGACACATGAATCAGCCCCAAATTAATTCAGGTCACTTGAGGCAGGGAAGGTGTGCTTTGCTTTGCCGAAAATAATGTACACTGGACAACCAGAGGGTGTGGTGATGAAACAGAGGGTGGCATGGGTGGGCCAGAGGGTGGCATGAGTAGTCAGAGAGTGGCAGTGGTGACAGAGAGTGGCAGTGATGAAGAAGAGTGTCCCAAACAGGCTGGACACGTAGAAACAACAAGTTCGCGAAACTTGCGACCCGACAGGTAAGTTCGCAATTTGCGAAAGTGTACAAAACCCTCGCGAACTGGCAGAAACACGGGCGAACACAAAAAAAAAAAAAATCCGCAAATTCGCGGGAATTCGCGGATTTTGCGGATTGCGAATCCGCAAATCCGCAAAATTCGCGAACGCGAGATCCGCAAAATTCGCTCATGCTTACTGCCACATGAGTAACTACACTGTTTGAACCCCAGGCCCGACAACTTCCCTCCCCCTCCTACAGTTTTTTTTAGAGTTTTATATAGAGCGAACCAGATCTGAGACATCGGGTATCAGAGCGCTTTACATGAGCACCAGTTTCGTTACAGATGGACACATTTTTTTTTTGGTTAGGCACCAGGAGATTAAGTGATTTGCCCAGAATCACAGGATGTTGAGCATCGTTGCCGAGGCTCAAACCTGGTTCTTTCTTCTTGATCTCCCCTTCCGGCAGAAGCGGCTCCTGGAGGGAGTGCTGCGGGGTGGTGGTCCGGGGAGTGGGAGGGACAGGGCGTTGCTTAGTAAACTACGGCATACAGCCAAACAGAGTTAATCAACTAAATAAATAAATGAAATGAATTACATTGCGTGCGCTGCATCGCCATTTACCATTTTGCAATGCAGCGTGCGCAATGTAATTCGTTTTTTAAATTTATTTAGTTACTTAACTACATTTGGCTATATCCTGGAGTTTACTACCCCCTACCCTGCCCCTCCCCCCATGCAGCACTCCCTCGAGGAGCAGCCACTGAGTAATACAGAGACAACACAAGAAGAAAAAGTGCACATTAATTTAGGAAAAGAGTACATTTTTATAAATAAATCAAGACAAACAACAAAAATCAAAGTCGGAGAACTAGAAATATGCATTTTTTTTATTTTTCCTGAGAAAATAGTGCCAAAAAGCACAAAGCGCCAATGGTGGAAACCTGGTTGCACCGGACTAGGACAAAGTCACAAGTCCAGGCTGAACATGGTGGATTGCAGGCTGACTACAGGGACACAGTTAGGCCCACTGAACACAAGTAACTCAAGCCTTGGTTGCGAAGTGTTGGGAGGTCCTGCGTCATGAATGCATTGCTCATTTGAGGCATGCATCTGTTCCGAGAAACTGCAGAGTTGATATGTAGGGCCGTGTGTCATTGTCGGGGATTCCGTTGATGAGGGCTTACAAGGTGAAGCCTGGTGTTGAGGATGCGTTGTGCAGTCGAGGTGATGCCTCAGTTCCGAAGAGCGGCAAGGCACCGATGCAAGAACCTGCGTTGTTGTCGAGGCTGCCGATGATGAGAGATTTGCGATGTGTGGGCCTGCAAAGTGAAAGCTTCGCACATCAGTGGCTCTGATGTGGGCTGCGAGGTTGATGCGGATTCTTTGCACAAAGCCCAACTGTCAACTACACCCAGTCATGTGACCCAGTGACAGGCTGCAGGCACTAAATGGCAAGGGCAGGAAAATGCCAACTTTCTAAAAGTGCAGTTTTCTAAATTTTAATTTAAAATCTGACTTTACCATAAGAAAAGATTTTTCATTACAATTCCAAAGGCATCAAACATGAACTGTTGATCTGTTCCCATTTTGAAGTTACAGATTATTAAATGTAATAAGGTAATTCCAATGTTATCCTAAAAGAGAGGTAGGCCTTGCAGATGTGTAAAATGAGTTTAAGAGTTTTTCACTACCAGGACATGTAAAACTTGAGACATGTTTTAAAGGGATACTTAAGTGGGTCTGCACAATCAATTCTGCAGGCCCAATAGTAGCATTTAGTTTACAGGCCCTGGGTATAGGTAGTTCAACTTAACTGGGAGATTACAAGTAAATTAAATATGCCTATTGGAAATACGCCAATTGGGCCCTGTTTTAAGGAGCAAGCACTTTAGCACTGGTTAGCAGTGGTAAAAGGAGCAGATTCCTAAAAGCCAACAAAAACAAGTTCAGAAAACAGGAGGGTGAAGGCAAAATGTTTGGGGAAGATCCTGCAGAAAGGGCCAAGTTCAACAGTCTCTTATTGATGTCTGCCTACAGTAACAGGCGACAAACATCAGTTTACAGAGTGTTATTGATGTCTGTATAATCTGCGTACACTAAGCAGGTGACACAAACAGGGCAGTTTATATTGTGCCATTGGTGTCTAACTACACTAAGTACATGAAGCAAGTAATAGTAATTACAGTCAGTTACTGATGTCTCCCTACAATAAGTACATGAGGCAAATAATACTGCATTTACAGGCAGGTATTGATGTCTGCCTACATTAGGCTCACAATGGGAATAATAGTGTGTTTATAGACAGGTAGAGATGTCTGCCTACGCTAAGTATACATGATGCAAGTAATGTAGTGTTTACAGACAGTTATTGATGTCTCCCTACACTATGCACATGATGCAAGTAATGTAGTGTTTACAGACAGTTATTGATGTCTCCCTACACTATGCACATGATGCAAGTAATGTAGTGTTTACAGACAGTTATTGATGTCTGCCTACACTATGCACGTGATGCAAGTAATGTAGTGTTTACAGACAGTTATTGATGTCTCCCTACACTATGCACATGATGCAAGTAATGTAGTGTTTACAGACAGTTATTGATGTCTGCCTACACTATGCACGTGATGCAAGTAATGTAGTGTTTACAGACAGTTATTGATGTCCCCCTACACTATGCACATGATGCAAGTAAGGTATTGTTTACAGACAGTTATTGATGTCTCCCTACACTATGCACGTGATGCAAGTAATGTAGTGTTTACAGACAGTTATTGATGTCCCCCTACACTATGCACATGATGCAAGTAAGGTATTGTTTACAGACAGTTATTGATGTCTCCCTACACTATGCACATGACGCAAGTAATGTAGTGTTTACAGACAGTTATTGATGTCTGCCTACACTATGGACGTGATGCAAGTAATGTAGTGTTTACAGAGTTATTGATGTCTCCCTACACTCTGCACGTGATGCAAGTAATGCAGTGTTTACAGACAGTTATTGATGTCTCCCTACACTATGCACATGACGCAAGTAATGTAGTGTTTACAGACAGTTATTGATGCCTCCCTACACTATGCATGTGATGCAAGTAATGTAGTGTTTACAGACAGTTATTGATGTCTCCCTACACTAAGCACATGACGCAAGTAATGTAGTGTTTACAGACAGTTATTGATGTCTCCTTACACTATGCACGTGATGCAAGTAATGTAGTGTTTATAGACAGTTATTGATGTCTCCTTACACTATGCACGTGATGCAAGTAATGCAGTGTTTACAGACAGTTATTGATGTCTCCCTACACTATGCACACGACGCAAGTAATGTAGTGTTTACAGACAGGTATTGATGTCTCCCTACACTATGCATGTGATGCAAGTAATGTAGTGTTTACAGACAGTTATTGATGTCTCCCTACACTAAGCACATGACACAAGTAATGTAGTGTTTACAGACAGTTATTGATGTCTCCTTACACTATGCACGTGATGCAAGTAATGTAGTGTTTACAGACAATTATTGATGTCTCCTTACACTATGCACGCGATGCAAGTAATGTAGTGTTTATAGACAGTTATTGATGTCTCCCTACACTATGCACGTGATGCAAGTAATGTAGTGTTTACAGACAGTTATTGATGTCTCCCTACACTATGCACATGACGCAAGTAATGTAGTGTTTACAGACAGGTATTGATGTCTCCCTACACTAAGCACATGACGCAAGTAATGTAGTGTTTACAGACAGTTATTGATGTCTGCCTATACAAAGTACAAAATGCAAATCAAGGAAGGTTTAATGCGAGTGGGCCCTAACGAATCATAAGGTGCAATAGTTCTCCCTAACACCAGCCTTACGCAGGCTTCTTGCATGAGTTAATGCTTGTTAAAATTTGTGTTTTCACTTGTTAAGCTGTCTTGACTCATGTGCTCTCAATTGAACACGTTTACCCTATTTTTGTATCTCATTTATAGTTCATTGTTAGAAAAATGAAGGTGTTCTGGCCCTCTCAACACTTTTCAAATTGCAAAAAACAAGACTGGTGCCCTTTATTCCCCCAGTCTGTGGCTGAGCCCCCACATTCAGCTCACCTAGAGCAACACAGAACAAACTAAGATCTCACACTGCTTAGACTAGCCTTGCTCAGTGGCAGAGCCTTTTTTTCATTTTCACAGGGAAGCTGAGGACATGATCCCTCCAGCAGATGGGCGGAAGGAAAGAACTCCAGTGGCTTCTGGGAGAAAGGCGAGAAGGTTCACCTTCAGTTGTGGTCAGGTCACCCAGAAGTAGGTATTGAGTGAACAGTGAGGACTTGCTGTTTCTTCCCTGCACACTCCTGACTCTTCCCTGAAGATAGCTGGTCCTTGAGGGTCTCGGGCCAGAAACCAGCAGGCTAGCATCAAGGACAGAGACGCGGGCTTCGCGGCACAGGCTCGTGCGTAGACTTTCTGCGTTACTAATCCTATTCTTCTGCTGAGGATTGAGCCTTTCTTTTTTTTTCCATGTGAGCATTTTTCCTTGGCTGCAGAAAAAGGCTGCTTAACCACAAGCCACTGCGCTGCCAAGAACCGTCAATCAGCCCTGCTTAGGTCTACATTATATGTTCCAGTTACCAGTTTTTGACTGTCATTTACTGCAGGACTACCTCACACATTGACACAGAAAACTTCTGGCACTCAGAGGGTCTTGGCATTCTTCAGCGAGCCAGCATATGCAGCCTCTTCAGACTTGAAAGCCTTTTAATTAGATTTAAACCTAGGAGGCACTTGCAGCTTCTCGCTGAGTCTTCGGCAGCAGTGCTACAAGGAACCCCGCCGCCCACGGGGTGGGGTGCATTATTTGGCTGCAAACAAGCACACAATGTTTCAAGTTCTAAAAGCAAAACACCTCCTATTGTGTAACATGAAGCAGAAGGCATGCTGCAGACTACCATCAAAGAGAATCTTTATAAGCCATTTTTATGCAAAATAAAACTGCCATGAGAGGGGAATTCATGAAGTTTATGTTCAATATGGTTTGAACACAAAAAGATTGGATGTCCCTGACCCCTGAGAATAAACGATAACGATAAAATGAATATGACAATGGCTTGATGGACAAGAGAGGCTTATGTTCTGGCTAAAATTAGAAGTAGTGGGTAGTGCTCTGCTGGTCCATTCAGATCTGTTTCTTGCAACGTTGATTGGTGTAAGAGTTTGCACCAGTCAATGGCCTTGGATGGTGAATGGAGGTTCCTGCTTCTGACATCCGTCAGCCCCACCTCTGTTGCAAAGGGCGGTTCCGCATCTGTTTTCCTAGTCTTATGTTTCTCAAACAGTCACAACATGGCTACTCAAACAAGGGCAGCTCTGGAGCGGGGTCAATACCCAGATCATTTCTTGAACTATTCTGCCTTATAGGTGTAAAAACTATACATTGAGTAAAGGCACAGCAAATATTCACAGAGAGCACATAAAAGAACTTAGAGATCACGTCTGGTTACCCTACTTTTATGTGAATGGACAAATCATGATTTGCACATTCATCTGGTTGATGACAGGAGGGTTTGCCCACTATAGACACAACCTCTTAAACCCATGGGTGCGGTGTTGCAATCTATAGGTGAAAAACAGCAGTCTGATGTAGGCTCATGCATTGTCGTGCCCTGATAACTGTACAACTTGGTATTCCTCAAATTTCGCATTGAAAGTCTCGATCTGCAGTATTGTTTCAGAGGTGACTTCTGTTTGTTTCTCTGAATTGTCCATTTTGCCGTGCGCTCTTTTCACTTTTGGCCCTGATTTATGGTAGGAAATATGATACCGGCCTTGAGGAGAAGATGCCATCCTGTGGCTGCTTTATATTCAGAGGAAGAACTGTATGGAGCCAAAGAAGCAATGTTACTTTGCCGCTGAGTGTATAGCAGCCAAAGAAAGCAGTGTTACTGTGTCTCTGAGTGTATAGCAGCTAAAGAAGCAATGTTACTGTGGCACTGAATGTATAGAGTCAAAGAAGGAATAATACTGTGTCGCTGATTGTATAGCAGACAAAGAAGCAGTGTTACTGTGTATCTGAGTGTATAGCAGCCAGAGAAGGAATGTTAATGTGCCGCTGACTATATGGAGCCAAAGTAGCAATGTTACTATGTCGCTGAGTGTACAGACCCAAAGAAGGAATGTTACTATGCCGCTAAATGTATAGAGCCAAAGTAGCAAAGTTACTGTGCTGCTGAGTGTATAGCAGCCACAGAAGCATTGTTACTGTGGCACTGAATGTGAAATGTATTGGCTCAAAAGTGTGAAAGGAAACGCTGAATTAATGGCTGCCCAGTTCTCTCTGTTCTGCAGAGACTTTTGATAAGGGCCAGTATCCATTTTATAGTCCAGGTTCTCACACACAGACAAATACATGCACACAGATCACATATTCATTTTCGATAAATAACTATTTCCATTGTGAAAAAGCTATGCCTCTAGCCTTTGCCACTGCTTATTTATAAATGAGTGTGCGCCTTCCGATTTCTCCATGAGGAAAATTGCCTATTTTTCTTTGAAAGATGGAATGCACATCTAGTGGATATGAGATAGGGAGGCAGCGTGCCTTTTTGTTCTGATGTCTTACCAAGAGCCAGGGCTCTTTAATTCACTGCACACCACTATCTGCACCAGGGCGACAGCTGGTAGAAGTTTGCTAGAATTGGAAACAGTTCCCAAGAAATCCAATATTGTTAAACTTTCCTTCTGAGCTTGTGTTGACATTGTGTTGACATTTTCTTTCTGTACGGTTTACACTTTTGCACAGAGTATCATTTTTTTCATTAAACATTGGCCTCTCACGTACAAAAAAGGATGCCAACTGTGTAACAAGCAGAGCGATTAACTTGTTATGTTGCCAATAAACTGTTAAGTGTGGTGTTCTTCTAACCCGCTTCTGCGGATATTGAGTGATGGAGGTATGTGCGCTGCAGGCCATGTCACGCGGCAGCAACATGCATTGGCCCATGTGGAGCCGGGCCCGGCATTGGCCCATGTGGAGCCGGGCCGGGCCGGGCCGGGGTAGAGTCGAGTGGCTGAATTATTAATATTATGATTATTAGTACTATTACAATTATTATTAGCATTATTATTATTAGTATTATTAATAATGATAATACCAATTATTATAGTATTGGCAATTTCATAATGTATTATTATCATTGTTATTATTACATGTAGTAGTAGGAATATTACAATTATTACTAGTAGAATTACTAATTATAATAATAACAATGATAATAATCATAAAAGAATAATAATAATAATAATATTGCCAGTATGGTAATTTATTATCATCATTATTATTTTTGCAAATAGTAGTAGTAATATTAAAATTATTATTAGTAGTAGTAGTAATAATAATAATGGGCCCGATTCACAGAACTATCTTAAGACAAAATCCTAAACTTGCTACCATTTTGGTATTCACAGAAGGCACTTACTAATTTCTGTATTCACAGAAGGCACTTACTTAGGGTGACCAGACGTCCCGGTTTACCCCGGACGGTCCGGGGTTTTGGAGAAGTGTCCCGGTGTCCCGACACTTTTCTCCAACTTGGAGAAATGTCCGGGTTTTTGGGTAGTGCCTGGGCTATTAAAAGAAATGTCCCGGTTTTTAAGCAAGGGTCGGGTGAACCTGCAAGTTAATTAGTGTTATGCAGGCTCA
Organism: Lissotriton vulgaris; assembly: GCF_964263255.1. Classification (NCBI taxonomy): domain Eukaryota; kingdom Metazoa; phylum Chordata; class Amphibia; order Caudata; family Salamandridae; genus Lissotriton; species Lissotriton vulgaris. The sequence goes on from NC_141693.1 coordinate 1,979,897,361, forward strand.
CATTGCCACCCGCCCTCCAGGAAACGGCGGCAGAAGTTCAGTTCTTTACCTCTCCTGCTGTGCTGCTTCGCCTCACTTGAGCAGCACAGCAGGATTTAATGAGGTGTGAATCAGGGCTGCAGAGGCCACAGGGCAAGGCCAGGTCCAGTGGTAGTTGGACCCTGGTGCTCTTTACAGAACGGGAGGTAATGTAAACATACATTTCTTTAAAAGAGCACAAATATATATGTTTGTGTTCTTAAAAAATTTATTTATATATACATGTGTATATATATATATATATATCTGATACCTGACAGAACATTTAGTCCCTTTTCTATGTTTGTGCCCGTCCCGGTTTTTAATTTTGAAAATCTGGTCACCCTACACTTACTCATTTCGGTATTCACAGAAGTTAGGAGTCCTAACTTTACTACTCCTAAACTGAGAAAAATCCTAAAATGTAAGACTTTCGATATTCACAGAAGGCATTTAGGAGTCCTAAAGTTAGGAGTCCTAACTTTACTACTCCTAAACTGAGAAAAACCCTAACTTTAAGACTTTCGGTATTCACAGAAGGCATTTAGGAGTCCTAAAGATAAGAGTCCTAACTTTATTACTCCTAAACTGAGAAAAATCCTAAAATGTAAGACTTTCGGTATTCACAGAAGGCATTTAGGAGTCCTAAAGTTAGGACTCCTAACTTTACTACTCCTAAACTGAGAAAAACCCTAACTTTAAGACTTTCGGTATTCACAGAAGGCATTTAGGAGTCCTAAAGGTAGGACTCCTAACTTCTATGAATACCGAAATGAGTAAGTGCCTTCTGTGAATACCAAAATGGTAGTAAGTTTAGGATTTTGTCTTAAGTTAGTTCTGTGAATCGAGCCTAATAACATTGTCATCATTTATTATTATTATTATTATTATTATTATTATTATTATTATTATTATTAAGGTAGACAGAGCATTGCAAGGCGTACCGAGGGATGCAGTGTTCTCTAGAACTAGGAACTCAGCAAACAGTAATAACGCTCAATAGCTCTTTCGTATATCTTTTTTAAAACTTTTTTTGTATGACAGGGGACTAAGGGCCAGATTTACAAAGATGTGAAGCAGTACAACACAGCAACTCAACATAGCATTACATGGATTGGGCAGGAATGTTTACATCTATAAAGATATAGCACATCCCTGCTCTCTCCCTGTGCTGGTGCACACTGTGCTACCTAGTGCCAGTGCAGACCCCCTTGCACCATGCTGCAGTGGTGTTAGGCAGGATAGTTTTCGTGCAGGAATGGTCACCTTAGTGCACACAAACAATATTTTTAGGCTTATTGTTCCTTTACGTCTACTGCAGAATGCAGCTGACGTAGAAAGAGAAAAAGATATTTCTTCTTGTTGTGCTTCCCCTGGGATTGTATTGTATTGTATTGTATTGTAACGGTATTTGTAGAGCGCGATTGCTGCCCGTGGGCGTCCAAGCGCTGAGCTGACCAGAAAGTGACAGAGGAGGTGCTATGGTACAGTGGGTTTGTCAAACAGCCATGTTTTTAAGTTTTTGCGGAATGAGAGAAGATCTGAGTTGGACCGGAGTGAAAGGGGAAGGTCATTCCAGAGCCTGGCGGTATTCAGCGAGAACATTCTTCCCCCTGCTCTGGCTCGCTTTACTCTGGGAATGACGGCAAGGAAGGCCTCCTTTGATCGTAGGTTCCTGTTGGGATGATAGGGGGTGACAAGATTTCTGTTGATCGCTGGGCTTGTGTTCCAGAAGGTGCGGTGCGCCAGGCACAGTGCTTTGAAGGCTATCCTCTGCCTCACTGGCAACCAGTGGAGATTTTTTAGAGCAGGTTTAGCAGACTGAGTGCGCGGGATTTCTAGCAGGGAACGTGCTGCACAGTTTTGAACAACCTGTAGTTTCCGAAGTGTAAACTCAGGAGCCCCCATGTATAGGGCATTGTTCGAGTCAAGGCGAGACTGGATTAGCCCTTGGACCGCAACCTTTTTGGCTTCTAACGGCAGCAGCGGAAGAACCTTCCTCAAGGTTCTTAGTAGGCCAAAGCATGTAGCAGATAGTTTTGTGGCCTGGGTGGAGAAGGAGAGTTTGTTATCCAACCACACTCCCAGGCTCTTCACGCTTTCCTTTGGGGTGGGGGGGGGGCCCAGTGCATTGGGCCACAGGGAGGTGAATGGGACCTTTTAGATGCATTTCCACGGCAGAGTAATGCAAGCCAGCGACGTGCGCTGCATTGTGTCATACCAGATTTCCTGAGCCACACCAGGAGGCTTTACGTGGCATAGATAATCTGACTTATGGCTTGCCTTGCACTTCCACCACCTTGGAAGGGCAACACAATCCTTTTGTAAATCTGACCCATAGTCCCAGAGTCCTAAAATGACCACCACAACATCTTTGTTGATATGATGGCAGACCATCAGAACTTTTGTAGTAATCATGCAGGCCAGTAGAGTAGTTTCATAGTAGTTTATTCGTAGTACATCTTCTTCATGTAGTAACCTCCAGCAGACTGGCAAAATCAACTGCCATTCATAGAATCCCGCCAAGACATCATTCTGAAAACATCATCAATGTCCAGAGAAACATAGAACATCTCCAAACATCTCCCCCTTAAATAATATAATGAAAACATAACAGATAATATAACACTGAGAATCATAGAAGGATACAGTAGACATAAGCATTTAAAGGTGAATGGTATCAACAGGGCTCTTGACCCTACAAAGAATTCCTTTACTCCAGAACGTCCCATCACTCAATTGAACAACAGAATTTTTTTTATATCAACCACTTTTTAAAGTTGATAAAAACTCAAGAGCTAATTTTTTCACAACCACCCATCACCACAACTGACATCCAACTCTTTAACCACTTTCCTGTTGTCATAAATTATTTTATTTTGTCTTAAAGACTCCATTGCTCTTGCTAACATGCAATCATGATCAACCCACACTTGATCTTTCTTACCAAATCACACAGGTGATTCTTTTGTTGCAGGTTCTCTTCCCTTGAGAGCCATAAATGGAAACACACATGTCGTAGAGTGTGGCATAATTCTATGGGCCCAACCCATTTGTTCAATTCAGACTTCCATACAAGACCATTAGCCAAACATTCGTGGATATTTTCCATGATTATTCTATTGACCCTTTCCACTAATCCATTTGCTTGTGGTCTAAATAATGCAACCTTTTCATGCTTGATACCAAGACCCTCAAGGAAACTTGTCATGACCGTAGAAACTAATTGCACTTTGTTATCAGAAACAAATACTTTGGGAATTTCTTCTTCCAAGAACACTCCCTTCAAAGATTCTACTTCGCTCTGACTAGATGTTCCAAGAACTAGCTTTCTGCCAAATTTGGTGTGACTCTGTTCAGCCATTTGGACTGTATCTGTGTCTAATTTTCCTCCGAAAGAATGGGCAAACACGTTTTGGGAGATCCCCACCTTTTTTTCAGCCCACTTGACAGATTTCGCCAGAGCTTACTGAGAAGGAGCTAAGATGGAAGAATTTTTATGGGGGAAAGAGTTATGAAGATTCGGCAAATGGTGCCAAAGTTATACGTAAACCCCAAAAAAATTTTCCTATGGGAATGTGGTCCTAGCTGTGATAAAGCGAGGTGGAAAAACAACATTTTGTATACCCCTCGTAAAGTTACTTTCTCATAACAGTAACATTAATTCATCATGTGGTTTTGAAAATTAATCAACGTATAATAGAATGCACACACACAAGTACACGTAGGAAACGAATTTGCTTATGTTGCGACCATAATCGACTAACTGAGTAATCTTGTTAGGTCCAACATTAATGCATTTGCTATAAATTAACCAAAAGCGGCATGAATGTGCTTTCTGTTCATGTACTTGTGGCAAAGACATGAAGACAGGTGAATATAACGTGCATATATGTAGGTTTGTTTGCTAGGTAATAACTAACAGGGATACCTTAGTAAGGGGGAGGTAAACAGAAGAGTTATAATTCAACAATTAACGTTTAACTGTGTTTGTTTCTACAATAGTTCTCATTTTGGCCTGTGAGGCCCAAAACAAAATGGACATTTTCGTGACTTCGAGATTGAAGCACTGTACGCATGCGCAGGGGTGAAAAAAATTGTAAGCGCGCTCGAGATCCCTCTGCTTTTACATGATGAGTCAAGGACAGCGTGCCCTGAAAACTTGACTGACTGCCAACAAAATGGACATTCGTATTGAAAACCATGAGAAAGGAACTGAATATTACCATTTAAAGGACATAGACGAAGTAGACATTAGAAGAACAATGGTGAAATTCATTGAGCTGACTTTGTGAAAATCAAAAAATAAGATGATGAGGTTATGCTCATCCACCCCTTGGACTGACCAATCAAAACTGTAGAAAACCCCAAATGTTTCAGAATTTAGATAAATTAGCTAGAGAAAAAGGGTATAAAAGAGTATGTCCGGACTTAAGAAAAAACTCTGTTCTTCGATTACCCTCTGTGTATCCTGACATGCTGAATTTTCCTGAGGCGTAAGAACTTAGAATTTTTCTGAACTTTAATTTTTCTTGACTGAACATGGAGTCTTTAGATGAGGGTAATAGTTAGAGAGAATAGGGAGGTGAACTTTGGGAACTATTATGTCTTTTGCTAATGCTCATATCCTATAATCTCAATAATAATGTGCTTATTTTTTTAACTTTGAATTAAATGAAATATAAATGTATGGCTTAAAATTCTTTCTTTCCCTTAAATCTATTTTGCATTAAATGAATAAACAAGTGAATAAATACAGGTCATGCTACAAGATTTCTCTTCAAATAAAAATTAGATAAATGAAGAATCAAGCTGGTCTTGTTCATCCTTAGCCTAATTTTTACTAGCAGATCTATTCACAATTAATGGTGGTGTGTCTGAATACATTGTTGTGTTGATAAAACCATGGTAAAACCAATTTAAACTGCAGATGTATATATTATAAATAGTTAGTTAAAATGTTTAGACACTCCGCTATGATCCAGCAGCTCTCCTTTCATTCACACCAATCCATGAAGTAGAGAGAAAGTGTGTACAAGTGACTCGCAGTGTTATGGGCTCCACTGATGAGTAAATGTATGATTTAATACTTCAGGGAAAGGTGATGAGGTTTTAGAAATCTCCCCCGAGGCACACCGCTGCTCCCCCTAAGACTAGACATGGGTCTCCCCTCTATTGCTGAGGATCTTGAGTCAAAGCCAATAAGGTTCTGGCATAGGCTCTGGTCTACTAGTGAACTCGCGCACTATAGACAAGACCTCATTCATGTCTTGAACCTGAATCACTGCGATAGAATCTCTTGGCTGGCTTTTGCGAAGAAAGAATTGTATCGTTTGAAATTGTCTGAGTTGTGGGATGATCCTGTACAAGGCTGCCAAAGGGTTTCCCGCAAAAAACTGGTGCAAATTTATAAGGAGGAAAAACTAGCACTTTTGGTGTCTGCACCGAATAACGGCACCCTAACCTATTGTTTTCTGGAATCCAAAAATTCCTACAGATTTGAAGGTTTTATGGATATTATTTTTCCCATTTTGTCACGAAAATTGTTTATACAATGGAGGCTGGGCACATTGCCCATTAAAACCTTTACTTGTAAAAGGCTAAAGGGGGATGACAAAATCTGTCCAGGCTGTAATAATCAAGAAGAAGATGAAATCCATCTCTTGTTTTTCTGCCCAGCATACAACAGACCCAGAAAATACTGGTTGGTGCCGCTATGCAGGAACCTGGGTTTTAGGAGTCACCTGTCTGCGTACAGAATACTGAAAACTAGCACTCTGCCCCACATAGTTTTTGCAGTTGCTAAACTCTTAACGGCCATGTGGCAGATAAGGAAAAAACTATTGAAAGTACGGTCAATGTCAAGAACTGTTTTTTAACCCTCACCTGAGCCTGGATTACAATGGGAAGTAATTGTATGTAATGTGTTTTTACAATATTTAAGTTTTAAATGTGAATATGTTTTGCATCTTTTATGGTCTAAATGACCGAAATAAAGAATTTTTGGATTGGATTGGTTTTAGAAATTATTTCCGGAGTAGCGCTGCATCAGCTGTAACTACCCAGTTAAAACACCATCTTGTCATCAATTATGTCATTTCAGATGTTAAAGAAAATCCCATGAGTGATCTAATATGGGGAGTAATTAATTGTGCATCTCGAGGATGCAAGTTATAGTTATCTTAGGTCTCAAGTTCCATTTACTTAAGATAACTATAACTGGTTAATGTCATTGTTTTTCTTCGCTATGGTATATATTAACTAACATTAACTAACATCTTCAGCTAACTATAACACCCAAACGGGCCGATTCTGAGAATCGGCCCATTTGCGAATGGGAAAAGGGCTTGATTCATGTGCCTCTTCTGTGTTAAAAAACCAAGGGCCAGATGTATGGCCCTAAATAGAATGCGCAAACGGGTTTGCAACCCGTTTGTGCTTTGAAAATGGCCCATGGCAATGTTCATTCATTAATTGATAACTTTATTTCGGTCAATTGACCATAAAAGTGCACATACAATACATCAGCACGATCAATAAAACAATAAATATACATAAAATGTAAAAACAGCATTAAACTGGAAGTTATCAGGATACAGCGATAAAAGCAATAAATACATCAATTAATTTAATTTAAAAAAGTTTGTCTCCTGCGCCACATGCTTAAAAGATAACGTGAGACCGCAAACACAATCGGGGGATGGGTATCATAGGTTAATATCCTACAAGCCTGTGTAAAGTGCAAAAATCCCAGGTTCCTACAAATAGGGGTCAGCCAACATTTCCTAATGGCAGAATAGGCAGGGCAAAAAAACAGTACATTATAGTTACATACAAGGCAAGCTTCGATGTTAGTTTTTGCCCACTTAGATGTAAAAGATCCAATAGGAAGAGTACCATGCCTTAACTGAAGATATAATTTTCGAGCAAATGGGGGTTCAATTGTGTTCAAGAATTCCTCAAATTTGGATTCAAGTTTCACTTGAAGGAATTCAGAAGTTAACCTGCCCAATGATGTAGAGCTCGCTAGCATCTGAGCACTCTGCTTGCTTATATGGGAGAGAAGTTCCTTCTTTGATATCCCTGGGCAATAAGTCTCTGGGTTTTCCCACAGATCTGGTAGACCTAGTCCGGTACTAACCGCACGGATGTGCTGTAGCCAAGGGATTTTTTGTGTATAAGAAGGGACAGAATGTCAGCGAACTCTGCTCTATATGCGGCCAGTTCAGGGACTGACCACAGCCTCTTCCAGAACATGATTGGTCTAGCACTAGTAATCTCTTCTAATGGGACCATGCCCAGATCAAGCCTAAGAGGAATCATAGGTGTACTGGGCGGTAACCCAACTAAATTTCTCAGAAAAAGCTGTTCTGCCTTTTTGAGATTTGATGTCTGCTTGTGCCCCCAAAGTTCAGCCCCGTAAATTGCAGCCATTCTCGCCTGGCGGCAATATATTTCCAAAGCTGGGGACACCGGCCTAAATGTTGACTCCCTAAAAACTTTACTTATACCCCCGGCAAGCTGGGATAGCTTAAGTGTAGATTTGGCGATCTGGGTGTTCCAAACTAAGGGCCAGATGTAGGTAAATGAGATTTACCGATTTTTAATTACCGAATTTTACCGATTCGGTAATTAAAAATCGGTAAATCTGAGGGGTGGATATGTAGGAACATCCAGATGTTCCTTTTACCGAATCGGTAAATATCTGTATTTACCGATTCGGTAAATACCGACCGGTAATGCCCAATTCATTCCTATGGGCTTTGAAGCCCATAGGAATGAATGGGGCATTACCGGTCGGTATTTACCGAATCGGTAAATACCTATTCTGACAAGGGTGCAGGGGGTGTCACTTTGACACCCGCTAGCACCCCCAAAAAAGGTTTGGGCCATGTGGCAGGCATACCTGCCCTAAGGGCAGGTCTGCCTGTCATATGGCACAGGTGTGCATGCACACATGTGCATGCACACCAGAATCGTTATTTTACCATCAAATAGTATTTGATGGTAAAATACCGATTCTGTAATGCTTGTGGGACTCAGAAGAGTCCCACCTACATATCAATTTTACCGAATCGGAAAAATACCGATTCGGTATTTTACAGAATCGGTAAATTTACCGATCGGTAAATTTACCGATTCTGTAAAATACAGGGCCCTACATCTCAAATTGCATTTACCGGTCGGTAACGGCCGAATTCGGCCGTTACCGACCGGTAAATGCCTACCTACATCTGGCCCTAAGTCCTCAGTTAGAGTAACACCCAGATAGACAAATGTTTTTACCCTTTCAAGGGGAGTTCCATGTAGGACTGGGTTTGGGCGTACCCGCTTAGGGGGATTAAAAATCATAAACTTGGTTTTTCCAAGATTGATTTCCAGTCCCCGTAGCTCACAGAACTCAACAAAACCATCAAGGGTATTTTGAATGCCCGATGATGTTCTAGACAACAACAATGTGTCGTCTGCGAACATCAGTGCGGGCACTCTACCCGTAACCAGTTTAGGGGCATCGTTGTTAACCACACCATTCAAATGTTCCACAAGGCCGTTAATGTAAAGGCTAAAAAGTATGGGTGCCAGCACGCACCCTTGGCGAACTCCTTTTTGAACTGGAAACTGATCTATGAGTTCGCCATGCCTACCACACCTGACTTGTGCAAAATTGTTTATATGTAGCCTAGCTAATACATTTAGTAGGTATAACGGGAGACCTAGGTCCGCCAACACCTTCCACAATTTGGCACGGGAAACCAGATCAAATGCCGCCCGCAGGTCCACAAACACAAGGTAGAGGCTGCCACCCTCCACCTTTGCTGTTTTCCAGTACAGGACCTGCAGGCGGAATATCTGGTCTAGGGTAGATGTCCCGGACCTAAACCCTGCCTGGAGAGTAGAAAGGATCCCTTTATCTTCGATCCATCCAAGGATCCTATCGAGGATGACCCTCCCCATCACCTTTTGTGAGGTATCAATTAAACTAATTGGTCTATAATTAGAAGGGATAAGCGGGCAGCCCTTTTTTAGAATGGGGACGATTTCTGCTCCGAGCCAAGTAGGGGGCGGGTTTTCTCCCTGCCCAATGCCATTAAATAAAACGACCAGATAGGGAGCCCAAATTTTCGGCTGCCCCCTAAACAAATCCCCCGGCAGTTTATCCAATCCAGGGGCCTTGTTGGGGAGCAATTTGCCTATGGCTGTCTCAACCTCTGTTAGGATAAAGAGTTCCACCGAAACGTGGGGCGTAGGGGCTTCAGTCAGCCATCCACAATCCTCAGTCCGATTGACGCCCTGCATTTGCTGGGGTTCTACAGAGCTACGAGGCAAGGCGTCAGGCTCTGAAGTGCCATATAAACTAGCAACGTGTCTTTCCCAGATGGAGGGGGCAATATTAGGGGCAAGCGCCTGGGTATGCCCACTAATGCCAGTGGAAACAATGGACCAGAATAGTTTGGAGTCCTTATTCCTGAGTGCAGATCCCAACTCTACCCACACCGCGGCTTCCCACTCCCTTTTAGCTTCACAAATTAGCTTTTTGTAGTTAATGCGATGTATCCTAGTGGCCTTGCTATCATTGGTCTTTAATGCTGTAAGCAAAGCCTTTTTGGCCTTCCTACAGGAACTATTAAACCATCGAGAAGTCTTGGTCCGTATATTATTTACCCTTCTTATTGGGTGGAAAATATCATTTAGTGAGGCAACCAGTTGATTATGTATTTGAGTTGCCCTACCCAGGTGGCCAACTTTCCCCATCTCTTCGATGAACGGGATAATGGTTTCATACAGTTCTGCGAGTTTAGTAGTCGAAGCTTGTAGGTCTGGCCATTTAACCCTACGTCTACAGTTTGTTATTATTAGTGGAACAGTATCAGAGTAATTAATCAAGGTTGAGCCCTTCAACCCGAAACTCCCTGGTTTAAGGGGCAGAACTAAAGCGTTGTGGTCACTGTCAGACCTTTTGATGACCCTAAATCAGACAACCTATCCCAATATTTAGCCTCCATAAAAATATATTCAATTATTGAGGTCTGATTTGATCTATTAAACGTGGTTCTCCCTGGTCTATCAGGCTCCACCCTCCCATTGCAGGCTCTTAGCGAAGTAGCTAGCACAAACGACTGCATTTGCAAAACAAGGGGTGTCCATGCCTTGACCTGAGGGGTCAGTGTTTCTGGGATATTCCAAAGTAGATCTACGTCATTTGATTCACCAAAGTTTGGGTCCGTAAGGGGCTCAAAATGACAGTTAAAATCACCACCCAGGATTAATATAGTAGAGGGGTCAATCGATTGTATGAGGGTTAAAAATATCTCAATAGTTTTTGACTCAAGACCCCGCCTAACTGGCCTTCAATATACATTAATCAAGGCGATGTCTGGCCCATGTGGCAAGATCAGCAAGACACACTGAACATCTAATGAGCTAGTTGGAATGGGTTTTGCATTTACTCCCAAATGCGTGCCAACCCATATAGACAATCCTCCCGAGGGTCTACCCCTAGCACCCACGGTTGCCAGAATATCACATGTTGCAAAGCCCTGGACTACGCTTTCTTTAAGCGCCCAAGTTTCCTGCAACATGCAGATATCATGCAAAGCCATTAGGGAACCCCACTCTGGAATGGGGAATTTACTCTTAAGACCCGCCACATTCCAGGACAAGATTTTGACTGGAGCTTCAGCCAAGTCTTGCTTAGTTGGTTCGCAATCCAAGTGTCCAGGGCAATGTACAATTACTAAATAGCGAGTCACAATTTATTTGCGACTCGCTATTTAGGAATTGATTCGCAATTAGAAAGGGGCGTTACTTTCCTAATTGCGAGCCGCAAATCAATGTATGAATGTTTTGTGACCGCAATTACGGTAACATTCAAGAGGGTGGTACTGCAGTCAGAATTTGGAAGGGGCCCCAGGGGACCCCTCCCACTTTCTGACTTTCTCTAAAAATATTCTTTATGGGCAGGCAGTGCTCCCAAGGACCACTACCTGCCCTTAAAAAATTAGTTTCATTTTTTTTTAAAGTGAATCCCATTTTCCCTTAATCTCATCGATGCTTGAGATATTCTTCTCCTGTGCTGGGCCATAATAGAACTGGGTGTGGTCATGATGAGCTGAGCTCATCATGAGCACACGAGCACCATGCCTCATGACGAGCTGAGCTCGTCATGAGCATCGAAAGGGTTAAGGAAAACGTGCTGCATTAAAAAAAAACTGCTTTATTTAAAAGCAGTCTCAGGCATGGTGGTCTGCTGAGCCCGGCACCATACATGGGAGGGCCTGTTATTCACAATGGGTTTGCAAATTGCGAGAGGCTCATTAATATTAATGAGCTTCACAATTTGCGACCCCTTTGGGAATCGCAAACAGTGTTAAACACACTGTTCTACATGGCAAATTGCACCTCGCAAATCACGACTCACAAATTAGTCGCACTTTGCGGGGCGCAATTTTGCTGGTCGTACATCTGGCCCGAAGTGCAGTTAACTAAGAAATTGGACCATGCAAAGCCACAAAGTGAACTAGAAAGACACGATGTGGATGCTTGTACTGTGACAACAGAGCTACATGCATTAAGCCAGAGCACAAAAATATATTGAAGTTTTTTTTTAATGATTTAAAAAACATGTCGCCAAGTGGCGAGGAACTCTATCACTCTATAGCCACCCACAGTAAGAAGAAATTACCTAGCTGGAGAATGTGAGATGCCAGTGGTTACAGGCTGGTCTAAAAGGCTCAATACCAAGGGCCAACATGAAAAGAAGTGGAAGGCAAGGAAAGAAGTGTCAAATATGCTAAGTGATTAAATAAAGTGCCAAGCCTGGAGCATCGTACTTACTGGGAGCCAATCACTCGAAACCATAAGTATCAAAGGATTAGGAAAATAAATGACATCCAAGCCCTTAAAACAGTGGCCTACGCTCGATCATGTAGGAGAGAGACAACCAAAATTTCGACTGGCAAATAGTGTGCTGTACAAATCCCAAACACATACCCGCTATCTGTCTAGGGCTGGAAAACCTCCTGTGGCAGCTGCCTCCAATTATTATAAAGATAAGGAAAGCATTAGACCATGGGGGCAAGACTACTATAAAAGGTGAAAACAGGGGGGCTAGCTCAAAATGAAAGAATCCCCTGTCCAATCCGCTGATCCAAAGGGACATGAATCTGCTCTATGCTCGATATAATCCAAATTTGATAAGGTCAAGCTCATCTTAGGTAGGTGTCAAGAGGCTACATACTTGTACAAGATTACAACTTACATCCTACCAGGGGTCTCACTCGTAGACCACAATAAATTCAAGAGTGAGGGTAACCAGGGGCTGGGAATGGCCTTAGCTGGCTTGCCGACTAGCCAATCTAAAAGAGAACACTCTAGATAGAGAAGAATACACACTTCCTTGTCCTGAGCAAAGCAGGGCGCCAGATTGGTGTCGTGCCCGGCCCACACGGCTAAAATCAGTCCAGAAAGTTGTGTGTGAAAGGAGCTCCTTGTATAGAATTGATCCGTAAAACCCGCAATCTATAAGGGATAAAGCCACACATGAACTTAACACGCTTCTCTGCAACCCCTCACTGGTATTCTGTGCAAACATAGGGTAGAAGTCATCAATTTACTGTAATATCCGTGTGTCCTAACATAGAACGACACGTCAGGCGAGAGAAGTGAACAACGCGGTTGCAATTACTCGCAAAGGCTTCCTCAGGAAAACACTCGGAATCCTCTGCAAGTGCTGCCGGACAAGTCGGTATCCATCAATCAGCTGAGTCGCCTCAGAAGGGAAGAGTGCTTTAAAAAAAGATGGTACATTTTCCTCTAGTCATGAATTTAAGGAGACTTATTGTTATTTTTGTATGTTGTTTGGGGGCTGCTACATTCCTTGCAGCCTCCCACAACAAACAAATGTGTGTTGGTCTCCTGCCCTTTTCTAGGGACTGCACACTTATTTACACATTAATTCAAGGTACAATGAACAAAACAATTGCCCTTGTGAAACCGCTTTTTCAGTTTGATTTTAATCATCAACTTTTTCAAATATAGTCAAAAACACTATCTTATTTTTTTGTTTTCTTTATTCAAAGTATTATTCAAAATCATAGATACAAATATACAAAATCGCTCTCAATTCTTTTCTTTAGGGGACCCATTTTAAATTGAACTTACACATTCACTCTCTAAAATATACCCTATACTCTCAACATATACGTGGCTGACTCATACATTTGTTCTACTACTCCTCACATCCATCTATTCAATCACAAAACATACATACACAAGTGCCCACCCTGGGTTACCTAACATTACCCTTTTTCAGTGAACACACTTTCCGTTAAATCTTATATACACGACAAAACATTATTTATACAACCAGGCCATCCGCTCAATGAACCGAAATCCTTAATTTCACAACTGAATATATTCAGATTGGCCTAAACAAAACAACGATCTACGCGTTTCGAATCTCCCTCAATTTGTGGATTCTCCTCAGGACCAATAAATTCTGAAAAACACAAACAAAAACTTTCTTACTTAATGCATTCTGCAAATCACCTCCATCATCTACACAACTCGCCCAGCACTCAGCCTCTTACCTTTTTGTCTGTCAATGGTGAATACGTGTCACTGTCTGTAAACATGAAAAACCTTAATTACTTTCCACTCTCAGCATTCAATTGCCATCATAGTATATGGCGAACTAAGATTCTTTCTTACTTGTTTCATGAAGAGCAATAAGGCACAGCATGATGTCGAAGCACAGAAATAGGTATGATCCAAGTTCTATAAAAATATTGGATTGGGTCAATGTCCCCATCCGGTATGCGACGTTTACAACGCAGCAATTACAACGCCGTTCCATTACGAAGCGGTCATAACAACGAAAGTTGTTACAACGAATTGCGCTGGGGGGCGCTCAAGGATAGAAAATCATTTAATTTACTATCCCAACACCTTCCCTACTATCCACAGGGACTGGTGTTGGAATAGTAAATGATTTTTTTTTTATTTGCGCCCCTCCAACGCAAGTCGTTGTAACGACTTGCGTTGTTACGACCGCGTTGTAATGGAACGCGTTGTAAAAGTGTGCGTCGTAATGACGTACATCCTCTACATCCCATTATATCACTGACAAAAAATTCAAAACTTTTTTTTTTTTTGATGTACCTTCTTAATACAATGGCGCCTTTCAAGTTGGCATTGTTCTATTTATGTAAATCATACAAGTCTCTTCCAGATCTGCGGACGACACATAAATAAACTCTGTCAGTTGTTTCTGGACTTGATAAAGAATCGTGATTCTTACCTTCTTTGTAGGGTACAGGCTCCAAATTCGGCCACGCCGTGTGAACGATTCCCTGTCGTACCACTAACAAATCGCGGTCGTGCCGCTGACTGCTCGTGTTAGGGCGCCTTCATTCGACGTAATGTTTATACCGACTTCCCAGTCGAGCATGCTGGGAGTCGTAGTGTCAAATTGTGGCATTTGTTTGCATCTTGAATTTAATCGATAATGATTTTTTCTAAATCTTTTTCTTTCTATACTCATGCCACAATTATACATGGGCAAATATTAGCGTGGTACATGCATGTTTAAAAAGAATGTTGCGCTTGCTATTACAAAATCAGTTAAGCATGCTGGACATATTGAAGCCTCATTTATAGTTGGCTCACGATCTTCCTTGTATCAAATCACGCAGGCCTTGCTATGGCATTTTTTTATGACTATACATCGTGCGTTAATATCCTTTGCAAACTAATTTCATTTGAGTTATATAAAAATGATCTCTATTCAGAAATTGACACGTTATGAGCGGAAGGCTGAACATAAATGATTCCGCTTGTGCGTGTTAAATCTGCAAACTGTCAATGAATCCCAGAATCTGTGCTAGTCAAATTAGCGGCTCTACTACTCTGAGACTATGGTCTCTAATTCTTGGAGTGACTTGAAGGAACATTATAATTGCCATGGTGATCGAAGCTCATGTAAGATCATAGACACTTGTCATTCTCGACGTGTGGAACGGTTCTAATCACTCATCTCCCGCAGTCTTAAAAATGAGCTAATTATGACCGTCAAACTCCAGTTCAGAGAAGACCTACTATAAATGATACATTTTTGATAGCTCGTTCAGGCCATCAACTGCTGTATTGAACTTTATGATTAATGTGGCCTCCCTCTTTATCAGACTCGCCTCTAGGTCACCTCCTCTGGCACCTTGTTCCACTTTTGAGATGATAGTCCATCTCAAATCTTTGAGATGGACTATCATCTACTATACCAATGATTTACTAAAGGAGCAGTTTGTACGTTCTTTTTTATCCTGGATTTATGTTGTGTTATCTGATTTCGGACTTCCTGGTTAATTTTGCCAATGTATAATTTTTGGCAATTCAAAATGGGTCCCCTAAAAAATAGAATTGAGTGCAATTTTTTATATTTGTATCTGTGATTTTGAATAATACTTTGAACAAAGAAAACAAAAAAATGAGAAAGTGTTTTTGACTATATTTGAAAGAGAGACTATATTTGACCAGAGAGAGGAGACACACACAAACTTGTGTGTGTCTCCTCTCTCTGGCCATGAACATCCCCGAACCTGAGCCCAAGTGTTATTCTTAGGCAGGCAAATTATTTCATTACATACTCAAACTTTGGGTGGTCAGATCTTGCAGAGGCAGATGCTATTTCCAGGAGCCCTTCTTGAGTTCTAGTTTGCGCTGGGTTTGGGGTTTTTGTATATTCATCTCAGACTGGTCCAGCCACAGTTATTTCTTTACTGATGCAGCAGGAAGAGGGAGTGGAGGTGGGAGTGCACTGACACAGAAATAGGCTATACATCATGGAAAAACCAATGGGAATCCTAGCCACCGGCTTCTGAATCGTGACTACAATGACACTTCTAGGTCAGAGGGGGGACCATTGCATGACCTGCTCTCAAAAATCAAAGGAGAGCCTACACCAAACATAGTAGAGTTAAACTGCACACTTCTTGGGTCAAACAAAGGGACCAGGCAGCCTCCCTTTAGACCTTTGTGTTTAGTAGCTATCCATACAAAAGAATACCAAGATGGATTACTTTTCCCAAACATTGATGCTCACCCTATCCGACACATACAAAGTTATACTTTGTTATAAAAATTTGTAGATCACATCGTATACCCGGAGGTGTCTTGGTGCTAGCTAGAGTACCAAGCAAATGTGAGAAGGAGGTCTTACTGGTTGAAGAGATAGGTTTTAATGAGCTTTCCAAACTTTTGAGGAGAGGAAACTGATTTAATGTGTAAAGGTTGAGATTCCACTATTGGGTTGCTCCAGCAAGAAAACTGCTTCCACCCCATTTAGATTTCTTGTATCTGAAGGAGTAATCAACGTTTTTTCGCATCTTTTTTTCCGCTGACTTTCAGCCCGCATACCATTACTCCGCGAGGTCATTGACCTCGCATACCAACACTCCGCATTTTTTCACAACGCATGTGCATTTACCACACATGCCTTTACAACAAATTACTTGTAAAGGCATGTATGGTAAATGCACACGGGTTGTGAAAAAAACAGACTTCATGAAGATGGAACCAGGAGGAGTGTGGAACCACGACAAGAGAGAGGTAAGGAGGTTTGGGTTCTTTTTTTTCGGGGTGGGGGGGTCGTGCTAGGGTAGTGCTTGTGTAGTGTAGTGTAGTGTTTGTGTAGTGTAGTGTGGTGGTATGGTGGTTGTGTAGTGTAGGGTCGTGCTGGGGTAGTGTTATAGGGATTAGGGTAGTGTTTTTTTGTTGTTGTTTTTTTGTTGAAAACCTTTATTTCAATAAGAGAAACACATTTGCAGGCCTACAACCACAGGGGTCGGCCGTCGCTAAAACAAAACGGAAACTCAAAATTGCATTGTTACACAGCTCTTCAGCAGACAGCCTGGGGGCCCGGCAGCGATTCAACATATTGTTCTTAAGAGTCCTGTGGTGGTACGCAGGATGAATTCAAGGTTTCACATTTTAATATATATAAATAAACAATGAAAATTAAACTGAAAAGACAAACGAGGCAAAGAGACTATACAGTGAGTGTCCGTCCCAGGGGGGGGGAAACCGTATCAGAAAATGATATATGCAATGTAGGTAGATGAGATCTTGGGAAGGGGGGACGGGGAGCGAGTGATCACAGCATCAGCAAGAATATACACTAAACAAGGAATGCTCGGCTACGGGGACAGCGGTATTTCCGGGACCTCTACAAGAGGAGGAGTACAGACCTCCCCGCGGTATAGGTTCCATTGATTCCATATTCTCCCCCACTTCTTAGGTCTACCCCGTGCAACATATACGGTTTTCTCCCTAAACATGCACCAGTCCATGTTTTCTTTCCAAGCTGAAATCGTACGCGCTCTTTGGGACCCCCATAGTTGAGCTATGTCTCTTTTAGCTACCATGTTCCCAAGGGTAGCCCATTGCATCTGTGCCACATTATAATCATTTGGTTCCCACACATTCAGTAAACAGCGTCGGGCCTCCGGCAACAATGAAACTCCTGTAACCTCCTCCATAACAGCATGCACACGATTCCAAAAAACCACCACATCAGGGCACTCCCATATGATATGGAGGAAGGTAGCAATCAAACCACACCCACGCTTGCACAACCCATCCACAGAATAACCCATACGGAGCAGCCGGGGACCTGTTATATAGATACGATGTAGGATTTTTAATTGCACCAGCTGGAGACGGGCCGGAATCGCGACCTCTTTAGGAGAAGATATCGCAGCTTGCCAATCTTCATCATCCAACTCCAGTCCATCGCCGGTCCAAGCACCCCGAAGCTGCAAAAGCAAATCCGATCGATCGTTAATAAGTTTTCTGTATATTATGGAAATAGTGCTATCCGGGACGTGTCCGTCAAGCACTCTGTCCTCGAGAGGAGAAGATCCCGGGATAACAGTCCCGGCCGGGAAAACCGAACCAAGCGCGTGGTGGATCTGCATATAACAGAAATGCTCCGTATCACTAAGCGCATATTCCGATTTAAGCTCATCAAAAGTCTTGACCCTGTTCTTGACCCAGAGATCCCCGACCCTACTAATACCGACGAGGTCCCACTTCTCGAAGCCCTTCATAGTCCAAAGACTACCCAATCTTTCCGCAGCGTAAAGCGGGGTTGCTCTAGTCGATCTGTCCGACCACCCCATAGCTGCGTTTACGCTACGCCACACCCGCACCGCGACCCCGGTGCGTCCAGTCAGTTTCCTACCGGTCGATTTAGAATACAACGCCCTGTTATAGTTCCCTCTAGGCAGCTGCCATTTGTCCATTTCGAATGCAGGATTTGGAACAGGGCCGTACATGGCATGATTAATTGCACTCAATTGGGTTGCCCAGTAATAATGTTTAATGTCTGGCAGCGCGATGCCCCCATCGTACCAGGGCAAAGTCAACTTCGCTAGGGCAATGCGGGAACGCCCGCCCCATATCAACTTCCTCTGTAGGCTCTCTATTTCACGAAAGTACTCTGGTCGGTACAGATCAAGCGTATTCTGGAGGGCATATAGAAATCGGGGTAGGGACATCATCTTGAAAAGAGCTGCCCTCCCGACCGGAGACAGCGGCAGGCCGCACCAAGCCGTCACGTCGGATTTAAGCCGAAGAAGCGGAGGAAGCAGGTTACGTTCGTACCGAACCGCGGGGTCTAGTGATATAAAGATCCCCAGATATTTAAAACCGGCCTGTGAGATCGATATCGGGCAGATACGTGGAAGGTGGGTACTTCCCCGGTGAGTGAATAAATACTAGATTTAGCCCAATTGATGACTAGACCAGAGTTTTTCCCGAACAAACTAAGTACATCAAACAGTACCCCCAGTGACTTCCGAGGGGAAGTAAGATATAACAGA
The DNA here is from genome assembly GCF_964263255.1 of Lissotriton vulgaris. Taxonomy (NCBI): domain Eukaryota; kingdom Metazoa; phylum Chordata; class Amphibia; order Caudata; family Salamandridae; genus Lissotriton; species Lissotriton vulgaris. The sequence goes on from NC_141693.1 coordinate 1,979,916,254, forward strand.
ATGTTGTCTGCGTATAGCGATATGCGGCCTTCAAAGTCAGGGGACCACCTAATGCCTTTAAGCGACGGTTCCCACCGCAGCCAAGCAGCAAGGGGTTCTAAAGCAAGCGCAAAGAGCAATTGAGATAAAGGGCACCCCTGTCGCGTACCCCTCCAAAGAATAAAGGATTCCGAGGCCATGCCATTAACCACCACCTGGGCCAAGCAGCAAGGGGTTCTAAAGCAAGCGCAAAGAGCAATGGAGATAAAGGGCACCCCTGTCGCGTACCCCTCCCAAGAACAAAGGATTCCGAGACCCTGCCGTTAACCACCACCTGGTCCAGCGGTTCCTCGTACAGGAGTTTAACCCAACCGATAAACCCGGGGCCAAAACCAAATTTCACGAGGGACGCCCACAAATATGGCCATTCCACAGTATCGAAGGCCATCGTGGCATCCAAAGAGACCAAGATGGCCGGCTCATGCAACGACTCCGCTCTCGCCAGGACGCCATGGAGACGACGCAGGTTAAGCGCGGTGTTGCAGTGGGGAATAAACCCGGACTGATCTGGGTGTATCAGGTCGCCGATCACCTTTATCAGCCGGTTTGCCAGAAGTTTTGCCGAGATCTTAGTTTCAGCATTCAAGAGTGATATCGGTCTGTAAGACGCACGTAGGTCCCGGGGTTTCCCTTCATTATGAATAACAACAATGGACGCCAGTCTCTGGTCTCGGGGAAGGCACCTGACATCTCGCGATTCTAGAAACATCTGACGGAGGTACAATGCCATTTTGTCAGGACACAACTTATACAATTCGATGGGGATGCCATTTGGGCCCGTAGCTTTTCCCGAGCAGATGGAGCGGATAGCGAGCGCTATTTCGTCGTTAGAAAATTCCGCCTCCATAAGCTCTTTGTCAGAATCAGACAATCAAGGCAATGCAATATCTCTGAGCAACAAGTGCGAGTCCTCCTCCGGTCTGTCTGAGACTGGCGCATACACCTTTTGGAAATGATGTGCGAAACCCTCCACTATCTCAACTGGATCCACAACTCGCACTCCATCCGAACTCTCTATAACAGTCACAACACAATTCAATCTTTCCTTTTTATCCAACCAGGCAATCAGTTTCCCCGCTTTATCTCCAACATCATACAGTCGCCCCTGTTGCTCACGACTCATAGCCTTGGCCGAATCATTCACCAAAGCTCTGTAGTCAAACTGCTTGAGGGACAAAGCATGTAGTTTATCCTGTGTGGCACCAGACTGCAGCTCTTCTTCATTGTCAGTAATTTCAGTCTCCAGTGGTACAACCTCCTCATTCTTACTTTTCTTTGCACAAGCAATCAACGACAGAGTTTGGCCACGGATTACCTCCTTAAAGGCCTCCCATAATGAAATGGAGGAAGACACTTACCCCACATTTTCAGCGAAATAATGATCAATAGACTTAACCACACCCGCCCTGGTTCTGGGATTACGAAGATGCCAGGGATTAATCGGAGCCACTCGACTCTCCGTTCCCAGCTGTATATCAACAGAGAGCCACAGTGGGGAGAGGTCCGAAATACCCCTGGCTAGGTGTCTAACTTCTCTCACCGAGACGGCCTGCGCCGCCGACACAAGAACGTAATCAAGCCTAGCAAGGCTCCCGTGTGCTCCTGAGTGAAAGGTGTATTGTGCCTGTCCGGGGTGCATCAGCCTCCAACAATCCACCAGCCCCATTGTCTCCAGGAAGTTACCCAGCCAAGATTGTGATCTCGCAAGATCCCTGGGGGAGCTGCGGTCCTCTCTACCACAGACAACAAAATTAAAGTCTCCACCCACAACCAAAATACCTTCGGGGAACCCCAACACCACCTTTCCCAAATCAGAAAACGTCGTAGTTTGTAAACCTGGCGGGACATACACCGAGAGTATGGAGATCGTCTTCCCCTCCCACCTGCCGATGATAGCAGCATATCGTCCCCTATCGTCTAGTATAGTAACATCTATTTCCAGGGGGAGGGAGTTTCTGACAAGAACGCCAGCCCCCCTCGACCCAGTAGTGAATCCCGAGTGCGCTACCAGACGATAACCTCGCCTATTCATTGTATGGCATGTGCTCCCTATCAAATGTGTTTCCTGTAGCAACACTACATCAGGGGAAAGATGTTTCAAAAACTGCAATACTATCCCCTGTTTTATCCTGTCCCCCAGACCGTTAACATTCCAACTTAGTACCCTCAGCCCCCTACCCCCATCCCAGAGATGAAGACAGATTCCCTCCCACAACGAAACGGACACCAAAGTCAAAATATGCAATAATACGTAGCCTCGAAACAAACCAATACAAAACAAAGTTCCCCCCACCACCCCCAAAGAAATTCTCTGAACACCCCCCTACCCTGCACCCCTGCGTTAGACCAAAAAGCCATCCCAAGTTGCAGTGTGCCTGTCGCCCTAACATAAAACTAGTCTACAAAAAGAGAAAAAAAACCCTGAAGGAGGAAGAGTCCCGGTTCCCCTACCGCCCCAGGGTATTTACGAATATATGTACAAACTCAAAAAGTCATCAAACCACTGCTGCGAAGTCCATATAGCGCGCATACCGGTCGTCACTCACTCCTCCTGTTCCAATGGGCCACAGTCAGCGCCCCCCGAGTGCTCCGGGCTGTCTCGATGCATTGGTAAAGTATCAAGCCAGTCGCTAACGACCTCGGGCCGATCAAAAAAGAGCGCCCCTTCATTGTATTCGATGCATAGTTGAGCAGGGAAGAGCATAGCGTATTTCAAGCCCATGTCTCAAACCGTCATATTCATGAAAATCGGCATTTGCGATTCTGTAATAGCGAAAAAAAGCGAATTGCTATTCAGAAATCGCAAATCCGAATTCATGAAGAATTGCGATTAAAAAAAGCGATTCGCACGCGATCGCAAATTCCGTTAGCGATGACCGATAATCGCAGAATAATCGCTATTTCCGGCTACCCGCGCCTGGACTGCGAGCTCGCAAATAGCGATATCGCTATTTGCGATATCGCTATTTGCGAGATCGCAAACTCGCGAGATCGGGAAAACGGGAAGTCGCATTTCGAGCCCAGTGATGACATCACAACCAGGAAGCTGCCGGTTCCCACCACCATTTTCCACAGTGAGGCTGAGAGAGAGGGAGCATTTTGGAGAGCTGCAGCTAATCAGGAAAAATAACACTGATCCACAACCCTGGTACAATGGCAGAGGAAGCAGCACCTGGCACCAGCAGCTCGTCTGGGCGCAAAAGAAAATTGAAATTCTCAGAGCAGGAGCTGGAACACCTCATAGAGGGGGTTGTGGCCAACCATGACAGACTGTTTGGCGCAAATTCTCGGAGGGTCCCTGAACAGGAGAAGCGGCGCATATGGCAGGGGATAGCCTCGGCTGTGAACTCCGTGGGAGTGGTGGACAGGTCCCTCGAGGAATTAAAAAAGCGGTGGTACGACCTCCGAGGCCGTGCCAAGGAGAAGGTGGCGGCGCGCCCTGGGGAGTCCTCGGCACTGGAGGAGGAGGACCAACTGTACCACCCAATACTCCCATGGAGGACCAGGTCGAGAACACACTGGAGAAGGAGGCCTGTGTCGGATTTACAACACTGGACTCATCCCGCACCACCCAAGACACCCAAGGTAAGTGGCATGCGACTGCGACCCTGCCCCCTATGGATGTCCATGACCAAATAGGCTCCCCCAATGTCCCATAGGCATGCCATAGTTGCACATCAAGGAATGTCCTGAAGCATTGTGGGAGATGTAGTCTGGCCACAATGTTGTAGTACCACAATGCAGCCAGACAGGTCCCAAAGCACACAAAGCCACTGCCATTCAGGGAATGTCACCCAGCATGCATGTAGCAACTGCACGTCTGCCAGATACATGCAACTAATGACCCACCACTTACCCCCACAGGTGGCGATACCAGCGACAGCGATAGGCTGGAAATCGATGAGGGCGTCCAGAAGGAGGAGGTGCCAACACCAACCCAGGCACCAGCCCCTGCCGCTGCATCAACACCAGCAGCAAGAACCACCTGCAGCGTCCCCCCTGCGACTGGTGCAGCACCCACATCCGCTGGCAGGCCAACCACCATTGTGCCTCCTGCCACCGCTGCTCCTCCCAGAGCCGCAGACAGGGCTCTCAGTACTGTGCCCCCTGCATCTTCTACAACAGCCACACCAGCAGTCACACCCCCTGCATCTGGCGCACCTGCAACACCGGCGGTCATACCCCCAGCAGCTGTCGCCTCTACATCCGGGGCTGCGCCAGTGTCCACACAGCGGCCAGCCTCACACTCAGGCCAGCAGGGCAGGCGTGGCAGGTCACGCCAGCACTCCACAGCAGCTAGCAGGCGGGCCAATGCTCATGGACTGGCGCGGCTCAGCGTCGAGAGACGCATGCTTCGCATTCACCAGCGCCAGGCTCAGCAGCAGGGAGCTATACAGCTGCAACTGCACATGATAGGGCGCAACGTGGCCTCTGTTGCAGGCCACATGGAAGGCATGAGGGCAGACATGGCAGGTGTGGGAGAAGGACTGGCCCGCATGACTGCAGCCATGGAGGCCAACACCGCTGCCATGTCGAGAGAGCGCAGTGGAGCACGCCGGCGCCACTGCCAACTAATGACCCGGCTGGCCACTTACAGCAGGGCAAGTTACGTAGCAGCGAATGCTACTTCTCTGTTGGCGCGGCGCTCCCTGACCCAGCAGCACCAAATCATACAGTGCAGCGAGGACATGACAAGGGTGCTGGAGACCCTCACCACGGCCGTCATTGCTCTTCACCCTCCAGCTATTCCATCTGTTGTGGGGGGTGATGATGCGAGTGAGGGGGCGTCCAGCGTCAGCTCTCAATCTGCCTCACAGGTCCCACCACACACCCACAGCACCAGGCCCCCCCCTTTGCCTGAAGCCCCGGAGGAGGATGCCCCTCAGAGGCGCTATGGCGCAACGCGCACCAGGCGCTCCTGAGAACTGCAGTTAATCAATGGCACAGGCTGAGGTTAAGCCTGCCATGTAGTGATGCACGGCAGTATGGCGTAAAACTGTTTGTTGAACTTATTTGGACTGGAACCTTATTTTTATTTTTGTGAATTTAACAAATACATTTATTTTGCAACACACATTAGCGTTGTGTCATCATTACATTTAGCATGCATTGTTGATTTGTGGGGTGATGGAAGTGGTTGTACTAGAAACTGTTCACTGTGATGTGGTTGCGACGTCTGTGCCCTTCTGCTGGGTTCTCCCCATGTGCATGGCGCGCATGTGCAGGTGGCCGGTTGTCCCCCTCAGATTCACTCCCAGAGATGTCAACAGGTATCCGGCGCTTGGTTGCAATGTTATGTAGTATTGCGCAGACAGCCACAATGCGGCAGCACTTTTCAGGACTGTAATACATGGCCCCACCTGTCTTGTGCAGTATGCGGAACCTGCTCTTGAGCAGGCCAAATGTCCTTTCTATGCAATTCCTTGTCCGTATGTGTGCAATATTGTAGCGCCGTTGCTGGGGTGTAGCAGGGTTGAGGTATGGGGTCAGGAGGTATTCACGGAGGGCGTAGCCACTGTCACCTGAATGAGAGGAGCAGATGGTGATTGCCTGTGCTGCGCTGTTACATCATTGCAACGTGACATTTCAAACAAAGTGTACTTACCAAGTAGGTGTCCTTCCCCAAACTCTCCCCTGACCAGTCGTGTGTGGAGTCCGCTGTGCCGGAAAATGAAGGAGTCATGGGTACTCCCTGGGTACTGTGCGATAATGTCAGTGATGTATGTCTTAGCATTGCAGACCATCTGGATGTTGAGGGAGTGGTAGGACTTTCTATTGCGGAACATATACTCCATGCCAGCTGGTGGGCAGATGGCAACGTGGGTACAGTCTATACATCCGAGCACATGTGGAAAATGGGCTACATTGTAGAATTGTAGCTTGGTCATGTCCAATTCCTGTTGGCTGGCGGGGAATTTGATGTGACGGTGTAGCTGGGTGAGCATGGCGTCAACAAAAGTATGGAGGCAGCGTGACATGGTGGGCTGGGATATCCCCCCAGCAGCCGCTACTATCCCCTGGAAACTCCCGGAGGCCAGGAGGTGCAGGCTACACAATACCTGCACATGTGTAGGCACAGCATTGGTACGGCTTGTTGGGTGCTGCATCAGGGGGTCAAGGTCCTGTATTAGCTGCATTATCATTTCCCCATTCAGCCTGTATTTAGCATATATCTGCTCTCTGGTTTGGCCCAGCAAGGTGACCCGCTGGCGGAATATCCTGTCCTGGATCCTGCGTCTCCTCCGTGCTAATCGCTCTAGCCTGCGACGCCTCACCACCATGTACATTCCTGGCATTGTGGGACTCCTAATGCTGCTGATGATGATGGTCCTTATGTGTGATTGGTCAGGCCAGTACCTGTTGGTGATAGGACAACGGTTTTTTGAATGTTTTTTTTTGCATGGCTTTCATGGTTACCACCTGCTTTGAGTCCTTATTTTGCGCGGTGCAAATAGCGATTTTTGGTTTTTTCGCTAATAGCGATTTTTCTTGAATACCGATTGCGATTATATTGCGATTTCGCTATTATTTTCGCAGAATCCGTGGTGTGTCGCTATTTCCGAATCGCTAATGCTCACCTGCCGGGATTCTGCGAATATATTAGCGAATTCGCAAATATGTGTTTGCGAATTTGCTATTTTGATGTTGAATGCCGATTACGGAAATTGCGCCCGCATTTGCATTTTCGCAGCGATTGCGGGCGCAATTTTATTTCATGAATCAGGCTGATAGTCTCCGTTTCACCCCCATGAATCCCATCCTCTGCTTTTGTACAGACTGTGTAAAGTCTGGGTAGAAACCAATAGTCACATTCTCAAATTTCGTGGGGCCATTGGCCCGCGACGCCTGAAGGATAGTGACCCTGTCCCTGAAGTTGAAAATTCTGGCTATTATGGGCCGTGGAGGGGCGCCCGGTTTATGTTTCCCACCCGGGACTCTGTGGGCACGCTCAACCGCAAAAAAAGTCACTGAGGCCCTTAGGGGCCAGATGGTTCAATATCAGGTCCTCTACAAGGAGATCTGTCGTTAATTCAGTGGACTTCTCCGGAACCCTGATGATACGCACATTGTTGCGCCTAGCTCGACTTTCGATGTCATCCAGCCGACGGGCAAACAAATCATTAGAGGACCGCAGATTACGAGCTTCTGCTTGGAGATCGGACATGTCGGTCGTGAGACTGGCGGTCTTGATATCCAAAGACTTGACCTGTTCATTGGTCTTCGCCAGATCAGTCCTGATCAAGTTGACATCAATAGCCACCGTGTCAATCTTTAAAGCCAATGTTTCGTATTGCTGGCCCATGGATGTCTTCATGCTTGCAATGGCGCCCATGACGTCTCGTAGGGTCAATTCTTCCGTCGCTAAGGAGCCATCTCCGGTCTCTTCCAAAGCTTTACCAACACCACTGGGGAATCCTTTTGGACGAGTGTAGCGATCCATGATATTGGATTGGATGGCACCCCCTCGGTGCGTGACTTTGGTGGTCCGTTTCTCGCTTTCCGGCTTGCTCGCCATATTGAGCGACGCGCCCCGGAGGGGCCTTTGGGACCTGGTTTGAATGGCTCCTCACAGATCTGACTTGTAAAGTCTAGAGATGAGGTGCAGCGGGCAAGCGCTCACCCAAAGTTAAGCCATGGGCCAACAGAGTCAAATGGCGGCAGGTTGCAACAGAAGAGGACCAAAAACGAAACCGAAAGTACTTCAGGGGCACCAGTCGACTGCCACTGGCCATTGTTGTTCAATTGCCACCTGGGTATCTCGGGGACTCGAGTCCCGGGCTGCTCCTCGGTGTAGGCCGCAAACTTTCGGAGTGGAGTAAGTCCGGTTCCCGGCAGCCAAATCGACTTCTGAAAAGAGCTTCTATGTCAGCAGGGTCATATCCATAAGAACCCGTCGTCTATATCAGGATCAGTGACAGGATAGATGCGGGAGGCGGCGAGGGTCTCGGGAGCCCCTTGCTCACGCGACCATCTTGGATGCGCGCTAAGCTCCTCCTCTAGGGTAGTATTGTAGTGTTTGTGTAGTGTAGGGTTGTACTGGGGGTAGTGTTTTAGGGTTTAGGGTAGTGTTGTAGTGTTGTGTGTGGTGTAGGGTCATGCTGGGGGTAGTGTCTTTAGGGTTTAGGGTAGTGTTGTAGTATTTGTGTAGTGTAGGGTCATGAAGGGGTAGTGTTTTAGGGTTTAGGGTAGTGTTGTAGTGTTTTGTGTAGTGTGGGGCCATGCTGGGGGTAGTGTTTTAGGGTTAAGGGTAGGGTTGTAGTGTTTGTGTAGTGTAGGGTAGTGTTTTAGGGTTTAGGGTAGTGTTTGTATAGTGTAGGGTAGTGATGTGGTGTTTGTGTAGTGTAAGTTCTGTAGGGGTAGTGTTTTAAGGTAGTGTTGTAGTGTTTGTGTAGGGAAGAAAAGTGGTTTATGGTAGTGTTGGGGGGTTTTGCTGGGTAGTGTTATTGTAGGATAAGGTCTGTGTGTCGAGGGTGGGTTGTGCAGGGGTACTACATTGGGGTGTAGGGTAGGGTAGGGTAGGATAGGGTACTCACACTTACCTTTAAAACTTTTACAATGAGTATACCTTTAACATGCATGCCTTTGCGTTGTAGTGGCATGCGTGGTAAAGGCATAGTTGCTGTAAAAGTTTGCGTTGTGACAATTTGCGGGGTATTTGTCTTTGCGGAATGATAATTGCGGAGTGATGGTATGCGGGGTATTTGTTTGCGGAAATATGTCACATATTCATCTGAAGGTGTTTGTTTTGAAGGTTCCTATAGATCAGAGATTACTATTGGGGACATACCAAGAGATAGCTTTCCTCACAAAAACTGGTCCCGAATTGTAAATATCCGTATGAGTAAGGCAGAAAGCCTTGACTTTGATCCTATTTTTAATCGTCAGCCAGTGAAGATCCATTATGGCTGAGGAGGCTGACTGATGTTTGGGGAGATCAAGAAGAATACTAGCAGCTGAGTTCTGTAGAACCTGAAGTTTGTTGATATATTGTGAATGGAGACTGATATATAAGCCACTGCAATAATCCAATTTGGTGAGAATAAGATCGGTGATCACTGTCCTTCTGGAATTAATGGGGAGGAGGCTTAATATTTTCTTTAGGATTCTAAGGGTATTATAAGACAATATGACTGCATTGATTTGTTTCCCAAGATTCAACTAGAATTACCCCCAGACTCTTGACTTTGGTTGTGCACCTAGGAAGCATGCCCATTTCAAGCTTGCCCCAGACCAAATATTGGGATGGCTTCCCAATAGAATCACTTCGGTCTTTTATGTGTTCAGTTTAAGACAGTGTTTGCTCATCCATGTGCAGATTGCTCTCCTGCAATTCTGAATTCTAAGGCAGTTGTTATTAAGGTTATTTGAGGCAGATACCACAATCTGCGTGTCATCTGCATAGGATGTGAGCGAGAAGCCGAAGGCTTGAATAAGAGGGGCAAGTTCAGTTACATATGAATTAAAAAGGGTAAGGCTGAGTGACGATCCCTGTGAAACTCCACAGGGCAGAGAGAAGCTGTTGGAGCAGAAAGTGTCTAATTTGACTGAGTTCTCCCTGTTACTAAGGAAGGATTTAATTAATTTCAATGATCTGCTTTTTATGCCCATGGCTTCCAATCGGTAGAATAAGGTGGAATGTTCCACTGTGTCGAAAGCTGCTGACAGATCCAACAGGATCAAAGCAGCCATTCCTCCTCCATCTAGAGTGACCTTGAGTTCATCTGTGGCCGTAATAAGGGCTGTCTTGGTGCTATGTTCTGATCTGAACCCAAATTGTGTTGGGTTCAGTAGATTGTTCTTATTTCTGTAATAGGTCAATTGGCTGTTCATGATCTTTTCAATTATTGTGGAGGGAAAGAAAAGTCTGGAGATAGGTCTGTAGTTAGAAGGGTCTTCTGGATCAAGACTAGTTTTTTTAAGAGGAGAAGGATGGATGCCCTTTTCCATATGTTAGAGAACATTCCTGTTATAAACATGGAATTAAAGATGTTTGTCATTGTCGTAGCTATAAGCTTCGGGACTGACTTGAGGACTTAGGGGGCGCAGGGATCATCTGAGGATCCAGATTGGGTCGTCTGGATAAGATCCTCAATCTATGCTACCGCGACTGGGTCAAAGGAATTTAGCGAAGATAGTGAGGTGTCACCATTACTCAAGTAATCACTCATGCTATTAGTCAATTGAGAGTTAGCATCCCAAACTCAAACATCTCTAATATAAACAAGCCGGGAACGGACCCGGAATCTGAGCCTGAATCAATATCAGAGTCCGAAATCTATGAGACAGGGATGTCAACCTCAAGTGAACCTCCAGGATTACGATATGAAGAAATCCACACAGACTCTATTGATTTATCTAACTCCAACTCTAGCTCCAAAAAACAGAACAATTCTCCTACAGATAACAGTGCTATAAAAAAGAAACAAGAAAGAAAAAAAGAAGACAAAGGAGACAAAACAAAATGTTGGACGAAGATACTACAGACCAAGGAAGTAACGTAGAACTAGTCTATCGGCTTGATCAAAAACACAGGAACACTTCCCCACACGCTATGACCAAGCCACATTCAAAAACAAAACCAAAATCAATAGGCGACGACATGGTGGCTAGTGAACCATCCTTGGTAGATGTATTCAATTCAATAAAGAAGTTTCAACTGGATGTTAAAGCTGACAACAAGAAACTCCAAGGGGCTATCAGTAAAGTAGGCCAAACATGTTTGGAAATTTCAGATAGAATGGCCTAGGTTGAACAACGCACTGAGAATCTTGAAACAGACGTCCTGGCTCTCCAGAAACAAGGCCAATCACAAGAAGAGATTATTCGTGATCTAATGATGAAGGTAGAAGATCATGAAAACCGGGCTCGCCGCAATAATCTACGCATTTTGGGGATCCCCGAGGGATTAGAGGGGAACAATCCCTGTTTAAAGGATCATTCCCCAAGCTTGCTTCATGGGATCGGGAGAAGGAGATCCAGCGAGTCCATCGCTTTCCTTTTACCATCAACAAAAAGTCACAAGGATCAGAGCAATATCCCAGAGCAATGCTTGTCAATTTCGGTAACTTTCTTTTACGGGAAGCAATCTTCGACTTGGCTAGACCGACCAAAAAAAGACAATACAAAGGATATGCTTTCTTTAGCAGACCCGATTTTGCCCATGCAACAGTCGAGAGAAGATGGCGATTACGGCAACTTTTTTCCCCATTCGAAAAGATTGGCGCAACAGTCTTCTTACTCAATCCAGCTAGACTAAAAGTTATATTAAATATCATAACGAGAAGCTTCTCCAGCGAGATTCAAGCGCAATCCTATTTGGAAGAGATCTCCGACCACAGTAAAGATAAAACAAATCTTTCGAAAGGGAAAAAACACAACAAATAGAGACTATACGTTTGCAGTCAATGGGTTGAGAGATAGGTAGAGAGGGAGAGCCGAGATTCTCCTTGAAAAAGTGGGTTGACAGGTAAGATTATTGTGGAATAAGTAAACGCCTATAAATGATAGTCGTTGAATAAAATTACTGATTAGGGCTAACAGCTCTTCAGAAGTTACCGGGGTCAGGGCCTAGAGCCACCAACTTCCAAAGGACCTGCGAGATGCCCACAACCTGGGCCCACGGGCAACAGGTAGCCTCATCAGATGGAGGGGTTTTAGTTGTTGTGGGGAAGACGGGGGAGGGGGAAGGGGGCAACGGTACAGGCAAATTGAAAATGGGGAACTAATGATCAGGCTAAGATATAGGATAAGAAGAGCACACTGTCAAATGAATAAAAAAGATTCAATTTTAGAAGTACACCAAATTTACAAAATAAATGGCTAAATTGAGAATACTACTATGAATATATGTGGGCTTAATGACATCAAAAAAGGCAAAGATTAGCAATAGGTTTACATTCAATAGGAGCAGAAATAATATGTCTTCAAGAAACACATATAGAGGGGTCACAAAGACATCTGCTTAAAGATTTGGGATATAGAGTTGTTGTCGCCACCACCCAACCAAACAAAACTCCTGGGGTAGCTATTTTAGCGCGAGGTGGGGGTTTGAGTTTTTTAAGATCCGCTTTAGGTCCATCGGGTAAATGGGCCATTACAGAATGTCAATGTAAAAGCGGGAAAACATTTACTGTCTCTTCAATCTATGGCAATGTCATAGATGATCCAACATTGTTACAGTTCCTATCTAATGAATTAGCACACTGGCCATTACCTATGATCATGTGTGGGGATATCAATATCAATTTCCCACCAATTTGGCTTTCGGAACTAACATTTAAATATCAAGGCCGGAAACCTAGAACATACAAGGCCTTGGTGGAACTCTTCAGAAAAGGGGGTGGTGATGAACAGAGTGTCTGAGTTAAGCAGACCACTTTTACCCAGTCCAAAGATCAGGGCTTGATCCATCACCGTTTTTTAGCTCACTGCACCATCCCAGCTCAGAACCTGGCTACATGCAAATTAGTCTGACCCTGGCCCAGTGCATCATGGGAACAGGGCAGACCAAACTACCAAGCCAATTCTTATACTGGGAAGGAAACAAGCTTCCGGGGACCGGTTTCTGGCATTTCAGCCGTCGCCGGCCCGGCTTGCTTGCATCCTGATGGTGCAATGAGCAAGGGACTCACATCTGAGTATACCCTTCCACGCTTATGGTGGACAAAAACGATTCAGAAAAGGGGGTGGTGATGAACAGAGTGTCTGAGTTAAGCAGACCACTCTTACCCAGTCCAAAGATCAGGGCTTGATCCATCACCATTTTTTAGCTCACTGCACCATCCCATCTCAGAACCTGGCTACATGCAAATTAGTCTGACCCTGGCCCAGTGCATCATGGGAACAGGGCAGACCAAACTACCAAGCTAATTCTTATACTGGGAAGGAAACAAGCTTCCGGGGACCGGTTTCTGGCATTTCAGCCATCGTCGGCCCGGCTTGATGAATCCTGATGGTGCAATGAGCAAGGGACTCACATCTGAGTATACCCTTCCACGCTTATGGTGGACAAAAACGATTCAGAAAAGGGGGTGGTGATGAACAGAGTGTCTGAGTTAAGCAGACACCCCGGAAGCTTGTTTCCTTCCCAGTATAAGAATTGGCTTGGCAATTTGGTCTGCCCTGTTCCCATGATGCACTGGGCCAGGAACAGACTAATTTGCATGTAGCCAGGTTCTGAGCTGGGATGGTGCAGTGAGCTAAAAAACGGTGATGGATCAAGCCCTGATCTTTGGACTGGGTAAGAGTGGTCTGCTTAATTCAGACACTCTGTTCATCACCACCCCCTTTTCTGAATCATTGGTGGAACTCTGTCATGTTCATGGGCTGGTAGATTGTTGGGAGATGAAAAGACCGCAAAACCATGGATATACTTTTTTTCCCACCCCCATCGCAAACTGGCTAGATTGGACTATATGTGTATCTCCAATGTAATACTATCCAAATGCTCTATAAATAAGCTGCCGAGGGTTTTTTCAGACCATAATCCTTTGCTTTTGAGTTTTGATATCGACATTATTAAATCTGATCGCAGTAACTGGACCTTTGAAAGAGCTCTGCTAACCAATGACCAATATTGCACCCATATGGATCAATGGATCCCAGAATTTTTAAGTTTCAACATCGGTAGCGCCCCGCTAGAGGTGGTATGGGACTCATTAAAGGCAGGGATAAGGGGAGAAACCCTCAGATTTTCTATTCAAAATAACAAAAAATCCAAACAAAACTTAAAAGATCTTGAGGAGAATTTGGCCAGGAAAGAAGAAGATTTAATCAGAGTACTTCAAAGGGGGAACAATATCGACGAGGCAATCAGAGATGTAGCGATAGCAAAAAAACCTAATTTCTGAAATATTCACTCGCAAAGCAATCCTTAAAGCTACAGCAAATAGGGAAAAAATGTATGAATGGAGCGAACAGGTAGGGCACCAATTAGCCATTAGTGTAAGAGAACAAAATTCTAAAAATACGATTAAAGCCATACGAGACCCTATTCTGGGCCTAACTCATGATACAAATGACATCAGAGATGCCTTTAGGAGATATTATGCAGAGCTTTATTCTGAAACAGATATCAAACAAGATAAAATCGATGAGTATCTAATTTCGGATATAAGGACCTGCCTATCCAAAACAGATGAGGAAACTCTCGCTGAAACACCAGACTGGATAGAAATTTTACTACCCATATGTATTTTTCCATCAGGCAAGGCATCAGGTCTGGACGGTATCCCCGTGGAATTTTATGTCAGATTTAGTAGCTCACTCAAAGATATCCTAACCCAGCTGTTTATCCAGGTCTTTATGAATGGAAATCCTCCGGCGTCTTGGGCACGTGCAAAAATTATAGTGTTCCCTAAAAAAAATAAAGATCCGACAGAATTAGGCTCATACCGTCCAATTACCCTAATTAACAATGACTCCAAAATATATTCCAAACTGCTAGCAAGTAGATTGGCACCTCTGATCCATAAAATTGTATCTGCTAGACAGCACAGGTTTGTTCCTGGAAGATCAACCACAGACCACGTTCAGAGGGTGAAAACCCTCTTTGACATTGCCGAGGTCGCAGGAGACCCTATTGGGCTAATTTTATTAGATGCTGAAAAAGCATTCGACAGTGTCTCCTGGCCATATCTATGGTCGGTCATGGCAAAGAGTGGGATCGGGGAGCATTTTATTAAAGCAGTACAGAAAATGTATATTGCTCCCGAAGCGGTCGTTATGATTAATGGGGTCACATCGGATACTATCAAAGTGACAAGAGGCACAAGACAAGGGTGCCCATGTTCTCCCCTACTCTTCGCCATTTATATCGACCCTTTTATCACAAAGCTAGAAATGAATCCGACCATACTACCCATTAAGACATCGAATGAGGAAACTAAAACTCTAGCCTTCGCAGATGATATTGCGATTGTGACATCTGATCCAATTACAACAGCAAGGATAATGGAGGAAGAAGCTAAAAAGTTCAGGGAGATTTCGGGATACAAATTAAATAAAACCAAAACCCAGATTGTAATAAATAATAATATCAGTGTGGATGATGCAAGAGTTACTGATAATGCATTATATCTCGGCATTAATATCACATCCGATCTGAATAAACTAGTGGCCCTGAACCTAGACCCTTTAGTCAAACAGACAAATAAAACCTTATTGAGACTTCATAACCTGCATTTAACAATAATCGGAATCTCATTAAAATGTTTTTTTTCCCCAAATGTTTGTACCTATTCCGGGCAATCTGTCTCAACTTTGACTTATCACTCTTTAATGAAATAGACAATATGCTATCTCGCTTCGTTTGGGGCTATGGAAAAACACGAAGAGTCTACAAACATATCACACACTCCAGGGACAGAGGTGGCCTAGCCCTCCCTAATTTAAAACTATATTGGTGGGCTACAACCATCAAATACAGTCGTTTACTGTTAATCCCCAAACAAGACTCAACGCCAACTTGCTTGACTCCAACGACACAGGAATTTATTTTGGGTAATAATGCCAATAACCATCTCTGGAAACTACCCAATGAATGCCATCTAAAAAAAGAACGATTTAAAACACTCAAGGGTATCTATACAGTTTGGAATATGGTTCGGAAACATTTGGCGATAGGCAGGTTTTCATTTTATACTCCGATAGATAACAACACCAACCTGCCCGAAATTTTTTTTGGATTCCTGCATGCCGCGATGGGTTAGTTTGGGAATTTGGCAACTCGGCTCGTTTTTCGATTCAACGGGTTTTTGTTCATTTGAATCACTAAAAATTAAATATGGGCTAAATTCGCATGATTTTTTAAAGTTTTTACAATCAAGAGATTTTATTCTCAAAAAGGGGGGACCCAATGGTTGCTTTAAGAAAATCCCAACAATTAACACTGTGGTTAGTTCGGCTAGGGTAAAAATTGGAGAATATATAAGAACTAATTGCTGCACTACCAGATGATATAGATAAACATGCATATATCTGGCAAAATAGGATCAATATCACAGAGGATCTAGCCCACAAAGCACTCGAATTATCCAGCTCTATTCTAATGTCTACCAAGCTACAAGCTCAGTTCTACAAAACTTTTTTCGATCTCTATTATACACCTGAAAAAACTTCAAAATGGGGAGTGGGGAAGGGGACTCTCTGCCCCAGATGCAATAAACCTAAAGCTGATTTGATACATATGTTGGCTATATGTCATACTTTAGATAATGTTAAACGAGAAGTCTCCAACTTCCTATCGGAAATATTCAAAGTTGATATAGAGATCAGCACAGCAGAAATTGTGTTAGGGGTAGATAAAGCTACTAGACCTATTGCCATGATCTCTGGCTGTTTTGTTAGCTCATTTATTACCTGATAGAGTTCCCTGGCAGAATTTTTAGAGGATTCGATTGTGAAGTGAAAAATGCTGTTCCTTGTCCAAATCTGATTTATATTTGGATAGGGCCAATTTGTAACCTCCTTTTTCATAGGAATCGTACTGAGACCTCCATTTACATTCTTGTCATCTACAGCCTTGTTTTTCTAGCTGAAGGGCCTCTGAAAACCATGGGGTGGAGGATTTGTACATGCACTCTCCATCCAGTGCCCACACAAATCGATAAAAGCACCTAGTTAAGTGAGCCTAGTTAAGTGAGATGAGCAGATCTTGTAACAGGAGTGGGAGGATGACTGTTTTCTGAAACAGGCAAAAAGGCTTATCCCTCCCATGAGAAATGTTATGTTATGTTATGTTAAGTAGCTTTTATATAGCGCTGGCTCACCATCAGGTCTCTTCGCGCTTCGAGGGTCGAGTTTACGACAAACAGTGCGTATGAGCTAGTGTGGATGATCTATTTCATGGTCAATGCCTCCAAGAACAAGATAGTCTTGAGTTTTTTCCTAAAAGGAAGGAGGAGTGGTTCCCTGCTCAAGTGTTCGGGTGAGTTGTTCCAGAGCTGTGGTATCAAGGTGGAAACAGCTCCATTAATCTCTCTGGGCCCGATGAGAGAATAGAAGTTGTAACGGAGGGGTGCACTCAGAGCTACACTCTTGAGTTTAAATGAATTTACAGGGGTTGCCCTCAGTCAACAAGTGTTAGTCTCCTGTTTACTGGGGAAAAATCTAAACTCTGAGCAAACTCTCCAGAGCCCAGCAGGAAACATGTCTACCCCAACAAATATACTAGAGAAAATAATAATTACAAACAGGGAGACTCATACATTGGGATGGGGGTCTGACGAGGTGTCAGAGAGAGGTATAATGATGTCAGAAGAGGCTAACTAGCTACCTGAGAGTAATTGGCATTTCTATCATTGGGCTAAAGTATACAAGGTAGCCACTCCCCTCTTTGGTTCCCCTCCCCCTTTGGTCGAAGTGGCAATGTCCTGTTGAAACACACCAAAGCAAAGGTGGAATATGACCCAATCTTACCCCTGGAGGGATTGCCCTGCTTTCAAACTGGAGATATGCCACACCAACTGATGGAAATGCCATGATTGTACAGTGGATTCATGAGGCCTGTTTAGGGCATTGTCCAGGATCAGGGTATACCTAAGATATTGAGAGGGAGAAAGAAAGCAGTAATGCCCCAATATCAGGCACGAACAGTGGACCCCAATGGTTCCTTAAAAAGGCGTCAGGATAATGGTCCATCCATTCTCACCCCATCCACTGTCACCCATTCATCCTTGAATGCTTTTACCCATCCACTCATTTTTTGCATTGTTACATTCACACATGCACAGACGTGCCTTCATTTTACAAACACTTTCACTTATGTAAAAAAATCTGTCACCTTCGTCGATGCGTTTTGGGCCTCTCTGGAGCCTTGAAGAGCATACTTTATCCGGATTTCTTTTATCTCCTTCCATTTACATGTTTCATGAAAATCCACGCCTTGGCATAGAAAGGCAGCATTTATGGGCCGAGGACCGGATGCGGCACCCTTCCCTTCCTGCATTTGAGACTGAAGGTGCACATAGGGCGACTGGAAGGATGATGGATGCCCAACAAACTACTTCCCAAGATGCTGCAGAGCGCCAAATGGCCAGATCATGGCATTTGTTCCAGTTCCCAGTAAAGCAGAATGTACATGACAACTTTTTTTTAAAGTTCTGACACTTGCTCAGACATCTCTTAAGTTATTTGGAACTAGACTTACATTCCGTATTATTTTTAAGCCAAATCATGTGCAGAATGCTTTTTAATTTCTATTTAAGGTTTCCTTTCTTGAAAGTTGACAAGTTATTCATGTCTTTTATAAAGATTGAGAATATGGAATTAAAGCTTCATTTTTCAGATACCTTAAGCTATGTGTTTGCTTTTTCTCCAGCATTGTAAAATTATTTTTTCTTTATACTTTCTTTTAACAATGATTTACGAACAAGCAGCGACAATCCCTATAGCTTAGTATTCACAATATACAGGAAACACACATTGGTTTTGCCAATTTTTGTTATTCCAATTGATAATTCATCTGCTTTGACCATTTACAATGGAAAAAAATCACTCTTTAATACTAATAGTATTTATTATGGCTTCAAACGCTCTAACTATTATATTGGCCTTCTGATACACAAAATCTACACTTTCCTATACAAGAAACCAAGACGTGCCTAATTAGTATGAAAAAACATACTTGTTGATGCTTGCTTCCTTTCAGTATTACCTGTCCATATTGCTGTTGCTGTGCAGTATTTTCTTGTGTGGTGGTAGTTTCCAGTGTTGGCAAAGTCTGAAAATTCGTTTTAGGTCACCAAAATGAAAAGAATGCAAATGTAAGAATTCAGCTAAAAGACTGCAGGAAAATCTAGTAAACATTAGGCAAAGGCTTGTGTGAAAATAGTAGAGAAAGACATAACCACTGGCCGGGCTTGCGCATCTTCTGTTATCCGAACACTGTCTCTATTTGTCAGCTTTTCATCAGCATCAGCCGGTGCAGGTATTTGCAGTGGGGCAGGCAGGGGTGTTATGTCAACAGACAACGGCATAGGGAAAATAAAATAAATAAATAACTCCTATTTTGCCATCTGTTGACATTCACCCTTGCCCCGCCCCCACACCTTGCGTACCTGCTCCGGCCGCTGCTGCGTTTCATTCACAATAAAATAGGAAGAGGGAGGAGATGTAGTCTTGGAGGATGACAATTCATATTCCAGCTTCTTTCCAACACCATTGTGTTGGCTCCTGAGCAAGTTACTATATGTTCTGTGTGGTCCTTGGCAAGGCACTGAAAGTGCTTAAAAATGGGCTGATGTCAAGGACTGGATGCAGGGAAGGTCTGTCATTTTCCTTCTTGATTACCACAAAGAAAGATCGACTCCTTCTAATAGCCATGGTGCCACCCTGCTCTTAATAGTTAATGTGGAAGGTGCCAAGTGCCTCCTTAAGAGGATACCAGTTTGGAGGAAAAGTAACAAATGACTCAGCTCTGCAAACACATCCTGAAATTTCAGCTCCTTGACCTCTACCAATCAGGTTTCAGAGCAGGTCACAGTACTGCAACAGCCCTAACTCACATTGTTGATGACATCTTGAGATCTCTCGACCAGAATGTTGCTTGTCTACTGATGCTTCTTGATCTGTCCTCCGCATTTGACACCGTCAAAGACGAAAACCTGATTGCTCTTTTTCAAAATAAGATGGGGCTATCGGGCCCTGTCTTAAATGGGTTTGCCTCTTTCCTACGTAACCAAACTCAAAGAATCAAAGTTAACCATTCCCTTGCAACCAGTACCCCGGTCACAATTGGCATGACTCAAGGTTTCACATTCTCACCCATGCTTTTCAACCTTTTATTGGAACCACTCTCCAAAATTCTCAATCGCTCTAACATTCAATACCATATGTATGATGACACTCAATTGTATTTAAAAATATCTTTGCCGGATGACATAAAAACTATAAATTGTGTGCTTCGAAAAACTTAACAATGGCTAATTCATAATCATCTGTTATTAAATACCTTTAAAACATAATTCCTCCTTATTGCCCCCACAATCACTCTACACTCACTCAAGACTGGCTCAAACAATTTATAGTGCTCAACTGCACCCCTCATGTTGTTGACTCTGCAAGAACTTTAGGTATAACTCTGGACAAATACCTGAATATTCAAGATCACATCAGTGCAACTATAAGGGAAGCCGATCATCAGCTCAACACTCTATGGAAAAGCAAGCCATTCTTGCCTTCTGTTGACATCCTGTCTACAGTCTAATCCTTAGGTAACTCATGCTTGAAATATGGATTAGTGACCCTAGCTGGGTTACCTAAAGCTAGATGGCACCTCTTAGAGCCACTCTAAGCTCCAGAAAACATGGCCACATCACACCAGACCTATTTCAACTAAACTTTCTGTTCATCAAAGCAATTATTTGTTTCAAGATAGCTTGCCTGATGAACAAAGCTATTCATTACAACACCCCTGTTTACCTGGCAAAAAAACTTGAGCTATCGGGTTCGAGTCAGAACCTAAAAAGGTCTAATACCCTACTGTTGAAACCTCTCAAATTCAATCAGAAAAGAACATACAATCATGTTTTCTCTGGTCTTGCTCCAGGAATATGGAACCCTCTTCCTCCTGAGATCAGGAGTAGCCATTTGACATAAAAAAAAACGTTAAATGGCTACTCCTGAATGACTATCAAAAAGCAATAGTCTTGGGGCCATCTTAACCTACTTCCATCTCCTGTTTGACATTTTTTATACTTTTGTTGAAAAGTTCTTTTTGTGTCTCCTCATTTGCCATTATGATTTATTGCTCTTTTGTAACTTTGTATGTCCCACAAGATGAGCTGATTACCCTGGGTCAACAATGTAATTTAGTTTTTCCCATGCTCCATTATGACTTTGTTGCTTTTCATGTACCTCACAAGTTCCGATATGATGTTGTTCCATGCTTTTAGCTCATTCCAGTTCTGCTTATTTGTGCAGCGCTCTGATAATCGTTTGGGTCATGTTCAAGATTTGTAAACCTTTTCAAATAAACAATAAATAAATAAGCAACCTTCTTTGTAATCTTATTACTATTGACTGAAGTTAAAGCATATGAAACTGCAGGTAAGCAAGGAAAACAAATGTCTTTGAGATCATCAAAGAAAAAAGAGGCAAGCAAAAACAAACAGTATCATGGAAGCACACATCAGGGACAATAATTAAAGCAATTGAGTGATGAATGAAATGAAAAGTAAAGAAACAAATGCATTGAAATCTAGCTCTCCCTCATTAATATCTCCTTTATATTTGACTAGCAGCCCGTCCCGACCTTGTCAAGGAGCAATCAGGCTTCAGGGCCCCCGCCCGCCTCGGCCCCCGCCCGCCCCGACATTGTCCGTGGGTCCCCCTGAGTAGCAGCCCGTCCCGACCTTGGCTTCAGGGCCCCCGCCCGCCCCAACATTGTCCGTGGGTCCCCCGGATCCTTACTTCATCCGCCGCACCTCCCTGTGCTCCTGAGTTCACCGGTCCGCCGCTCCTTGCCGCTCCTCCCCGCCTGCCCGCCGCTCCTCTCCGCTCCTCCCAGCCTGTCCGCCGCTCCTCTCCGCCTGTCAGCTGCTCCTCCCCGCGCTCATGTCCGCCGCTCCTCCTCGCGCTCCTGGACGCCGCTCCTCACCGCGCTCCTGATGTCAGCACGCACGTCGCGGCTGGCGCTACTTCCATGGGACTACTTACATTTTTTATTTAACTTATATTTTTTTAATTTATATAGCCTATGTCCATCTGCACACCCTGACAATTACAGCGATGTATCGGGTGTGTGGATTGGCGCTGTGGTTCCCGAGTTTACCCGCCTCAAAGGTTCAAAGTTCTTCCTTTATAATAGTAGTATAGATAGATAAATGTCATACAGTGGAACCTGTTAGTTCAGTAAGAAGAGTTGGCTGTAGAAATTGTAACCTTGTCCTTGTGACTCTGTCTTTTTTAGAAGAGGCCAGAGTTTGTCTGCTTGATAAATGTACGGGAGAACAGCTCTTCTGTATGGTGAATTATTAAGTGCATTTTAACTTGTGAATAAGAAGAAACGGATATAGAGGCCACTGGGCACCATTTGTGATACCTTGGAGGTTAGCAAAGGGAATTCGACCTTTGTCGTGGTAGATGAAGCTTTTGTAGGAAAGAGCAGAGTGAGTGCACTCAATGCTCTTTGATAGTCAACTTGAAATAGAAATGGCACATTAAATTCTTTTGCACCACAATGTCTTGGCAGGTTGCATTTTTTTCTGTTTAAACTATGAAGCAGAGGGTGGAGCTCTTTGCTGCTCCACTTGTAGTGTTACTGCTTGCTCAGATGTTTTTCCTTCGGAGAATGTTTGTTCCTGCCATTTTCTGTCTTGTGAAAGCTAGTCCTCGTTCCAAGATTGGCGCGGAGACAAAGCGACCGGACAACTTAATATCATGTGCACATTGTTATGTCTAACGTTCTTTGTTTTTTATTTTTAGCACTTTTACTTGATACTTGTTTCTTTTAAATCTCTTCTAGAGCCACTAATTCCATCAATTCACATTTTAGTTTGGAAGATATTCTTCTTAGCTCCACAGTTGATGCTCTCACCGATAGAGCCAATAGGCACCGCGATGCACGCAGTGCACTTTATACATTGTCTGCATATTTGCAAATGCCTTAGCACTGCAGTCCGTCCCGACGTTGTCCGGGGCAGAAGGGGGCTGGGGGCAGCACCGCGCAGCAGAGCGGCCAGCAGCGGGAGCAGCGGAGCCGGGGAAGGAGCGTCCTGAGAGCCGTGAGGGGCGGAGGAGGGAGAGTGGCTGAGAGCCTGGGGGAGCGAGTGGGGCCCAAGACAGGCAGCAGACTATGCAGCTTTTAGTTGGCAGGCTTACTGACGTTACTGGTGCTGCTCTGGGCTTCCGAGGCCGGGGCCCCTACGTGCGGAGAGCGGGTGAGTGCAGCATGGCGGGCTCTTACTGACATTGCTGGGGCTGGTGCTGCTCTGGGCTTCCGAGGCCGGGGCCCACGTGTGCACGCTTCTGTCCGTTTGTTGTGCATGTCACCCTCCGCAGGGTATCGTTTCCGCGCTCCTGGCCGCGCTCCTGCATGCTCCTGGCCGACCGGTTTACTTTACCAAAATTGCCGACCCGTGATGTCAGCACGCCTACAATTCTACGTCGTTAGCGCACACGCCCGCCTCAGAGATGGCGCTACTTCCAAGGGACTACTTTGGCAAAGAACGTACTTTGCCCTTCTAAGGTATATTTTTTTCTGGTATATAGCCTATGTCCATCTGCTTACCCTAACGTTTCAAATGATGTATTGGGTGTTTTGATTGGCGCTGTGGTTCCCAATTTACCTGCCTCAAAGGTTCCCAGTTCTGTCTTTATAATAGTAGTATAGATTCCAATAATAACCATCATCAGAGAAAAAAACTCAACTTCATCTAGGATTGGATTCTATATGCAGAAATCCTGGAACCAACCACTCTCTTGGAGAGGGCAATTCAAAAGCCTAGATCAAGCCTTGCTCCTCTTCTAAGACATGGCCTTGTCTAAGCATCCGAGAAGGAAGCAAGGATTTGACATATTTCTTATGATGGAGAATTCCACAACCCAATTCTTCTCACAGGTTAAGGAGAACCCATCTAGATGAAACCAATTGCAGAAGGACTGGAGTGTTTTAGGCCAAGAGTAGGCTAAGCTGTGTGCTTAGCACAACATCTTGCAAAATGCTGCCTGATTGCACGATGAAGGCACAGTCTTCTTCTGAAGGCTCTTTGCCTCTGCCGAGCTGTAGGCATGGTTGTGCTAGTGGGCTGCCCTCCTAAAGCGCAGGGTTTATCAGGATGCTACTGAAAAAACAATAAATCAATAAGAGAGCATAAGTAGAAGAAGCGTCTTCCTAAGAGCATGGGCTGGATGGCCAATCTTTCCAGTGAAGACAACCTAAAAATATCCGATAAACACAGATTTCTTAAATCCGATATTCTGGTCATGTTTGCACCATGATAGGCAGAGGTTCAGATGGAAGCTGAAGATAAGGAATAGGAACATATAGTCTCCAGTAGGGAGGAAGTGGGAAAGATAGGCTGAACCTTCGATGTTCGCAGAAACGTCAACCAAAAGGCAATAGGACCATAATGAAGAGTAATAACAAATTAATCAAAATATGGTGGTTGACATTTCACTGGCATTGTTTGAGGAGACAAAAAGAGGAAGACAGTAAAATGTTAACTCCAGGAACAAAAGGAGAATAATTTAGGCTTTATTTGTCAGCATATTCCTTCATGCTGATTTTAGAATGGTGTCACCTGCCATAAACTGATTATCAATGTTACTCCAACTGATTCAAATAATCAGTAGCCATTAAAACGGAAGGATCAATACAAGGAGTAGAGGGGAAAACTCTAGGATGACAACATAACCTATAAGTATTTGCAAAGCTAGGAGGTCTCGGCTCTAAAAGGCTGAGCAATCGTACTTTCCAATGCTTGTTTGGGACATGTGAGCTGAGCGACATTTATGTTTCTGGGTGAGATCTGAATGTGGGAGGGTGTTCATAATGAGGCATGATTGAGAGCTTTGGAGCTGAACCTAAATGCAGTGGGAGTCAGTGTTCAGATTGGATGTATGACGTTACAACGCATACTTTTACAACGCATACCTTTACAACGCAGTTTTTTACAACGCAACATCCATTACAACGCATGCCATTACAACAAATTTTTAAAAACTACCTTTACAACGCATTCCATTACAACGCATACTACCTTTACAACGCATACCATTACAACGCATACCATTACATTGCATGTATGGTAAGTATTGGATAGTGTAGGGGTAAAATTTACTATTCTAACTACAGGGGGGTGCAACAGTAGGGTAAGTGTTGGATAGTGTAGGGGTAAAAATTATTATTCTCACTCCAGGGGGTGCAACAGTAGGGTAAGTGTTGGATAGTGTAGGGGTAAAAATTACTATTCTAACTCCAGGGGGTGCAACAGTAGGGTAAGTGTTGGATAGTGTAGGGGTAAAAATTACTATTCTAACTCCGGGGGGTGCAACAGTAGGGTAAGTGTTGGATAGTGTAGGGGTAAAAATTACTATTCTAACTCCAGGGGGTGCAACAGTAGGGTAAGTGTTGGATAGTGAAAGGGTACTATGCGTTGTGATGGTATGCGTTGTAATGGTATGCGTTGTAATGACTGCAATGTAATGACATGCGTTGTAGTGTTATGCGTTGTAGTGTCATGCGTTGTAATGGTTGCGTTGTAATGGCATGCGATGTAATGGATCTTGCGCTGTAAAAGTTTTGCTGTAATGGTAGTGCGTTGTAAAAGTTGCATTGTAAAGGTTGTTTCCCGTTCAGATTAGATTCTCATTGAATCCTTTGTCTCTCTTCAGTAGGCCCAAAGCAATGATGACATATGTACCATTTGGGATTACCAATTCTAAATATTTACAACAAAATCATTACTGTAGCTTATATATATCAACCTGAAAACAAGCACTCATAAAGTCAGTCAGTCTGACTTGATTTAAGGCATATGTTTGTTGTGAGATGTGCCTGGATGCAGAAGCAGAAAATTCACCAAGAGGCGTCTAAATGTTGGTCAGGCAGCAGGATGTGTAAAGCACAGGAAGATAGTTGACATGTTTTGAGTAAAGACCTTAATTTATTGGCCATGCCCCTTTTAGAGGCGTCGCACTCCTTTTTCAACCCACTTAATTCACTCTGGTACACAACAGGCTTTTGCCATCAGGCAGCTAAAAAGATGTCTCATAAGCGAGAATTAAAATTGTTATACAGTAAAATTGTGGCATGCTTGGAGTCCAATCTAAAACTTGCCGAAAGAGGGAGTGTCCGCTTGACACTTTCCTTCTCTGTGGCACTCATTTTGCAGCATCTCTGGGATTGCAGGTGTTTGTTTGAGGCATACGTTTGTTGTTATGTGATATATCTTTAACAACAGCAGGAAATGTACAAAGAGACACCTGAATTGTGGCCAGACAGCTCGCTGTGTAAAGGAGAGGATTGGAGCATGCTTAAAGTTACGCCCTTGATTATTTAGTCCACGCCCCTTTTACTTAATGCCCCACCCCTTTTCCAGATCCAACACACACTTTTTTCACTCCACTTAGAGCACTTTGAGAAACAATGGGCCTCATTTATGAGGCTGTGCGTCACTTTTACGCCGCCGGTGCGTCACTTTTTGTGACGCACCAGTGGTGTAAAAAATGCGCCTCGTTGCGCCATATTTACAAATGGGTCACTTTGTAAACCCCTGCGCCACATTATATCTGCGCCAGGTATAATGTATGCAAGGGGGGCGTATTGACGCAAGGAAGGGTCGTAGAAGTGACGCAGTGAAATCTATGAGATTTCACTGCGTCACTTTTAGGACGCTGTTGCATCAAAATCTTGCGCCTGCCTCACAGCAGGCGTAAGACTGACGCAGGCCCTTTCACATGGGGCTTTCCCCATGTGAAAGGACGCATTGCTGGAGTTGCGTCACTTTTGTGACACACTCCAGCAATGCGTCACTTTTGCGCTTACAGATACATCAGAAATACTGACGTATCTGTAACTCCTTGCGACATGATGCGTCATACATTAAATATAACACATCAGGAATGTCGCAAGGAGTGCGCACTGAGAAGTGACGCATCGCTGCTGTCACGCAGCGATGCCTCATTTCATGAGGCCCAATAGGTTTTTGCCCACAAGCAGCTAAAAGCTATCTCGTAGTTGAGAACAAACACTTGTGATGCTTTAATATTGGAGACCTTGGAGTCAAATCTAAAACTTGTGGAGCAGAAAGAAGGGTCTGCAGAACTCCATTTGCTACATCTCTGGAAGGACAAAACACAACTGGTGTTATACAGGGGGAGGGGAGGTCGTGCACTTCAGAGATAGAAAGCAGAGTGCCTGATCTCATCCACTGCGACACCCCAGGCTGTGATTGTAGGGCTCTTGGTACCACCTCACCCCTTTAGAAATGTGCCAGGCGAAGAGGATTCAAATGTCGTGCAGGTCATATGTTCCCTAGCGAAACAAAGCTAAACATCCTCAGCTTTTCAGGGAGTCAATTGAAAAGGGAGGAACATGGGTGAGAGACAGCAATGTGGAGCATGGAAGGTGAATAAGCATTAGAGAGTGGCACAACTGCGGATGGGGTTGGAAGAGGTAGCAGGAGGGTAGGGGAAGCAACACAAGGATGTGGGTGGGGTGAAGCAACACAGTGGGTGTAGAAAGGGAAGACAAAATGGGGAGAGACCAATTTGAAGCTGGGTGAGGAAATGTATATAGGCAGGAGAGCAACAGAAGCAGACAAAGAGAAGCGCATGGAAAAGAGAGAATGTATCACGGAGCATGGAGGAGGAAAGAGACAGCGGGAAAACACATGCACCTCTGTTGAGTGCTTAAACAAAAAGAAACACATTTAGTGACTGAAAAATTATTATTAGAAGGAAACAAGTATTGTCAATGCTCCAGGGAGAGACAAGAAGAGGTAGGAAAGCTCACAGAAGGGAAGGAATAAGGAACAAGTAAAAGTGCAACTGAAACTGACTTATGGGAAGCAATAGATGGACTCTAAGCCCACTGAAAGATAACGATATGTCTTGCAATAGAAAGCATGTGTATTGACTAACAAGTGAGACCTAAAAAGGGTGCACCATTAGTAGCGCTATGAGATAAAATGTTATAAGACATTACCTCACTTGGTAAATAGGAAGTACAATAATCTTTAATTACATTACAGATATTGTTCCGAACTTTGATTGATTTGCTCTGTAAGCCCAATAGACGATAATAGTGCAAGAGCTTGTTTAGTTCCCCATGCCTTATACAGATCTTTTCAAAAATCAAAAAAGATATTCTGCGACAGGTACGTTAGATACATCAGGTAACTTAGGAGACAAAGATTTTCCATCTTTAGGTATCTACACTTTATCAATCCTTCCGAAGGTGGAAATCCATTATAAAATGTATAAAAATCGAGCCACTTGTAACTAAATTACATCCAATGTCGAAAGGCTTTATTTGTAATGATTTATGTTGTGCACAAATAGAACAGGGAAGAATATATTCTTGAACATCAGAATGAGCAGTCAGCCACCAAAAAGATTGCAAAGATAAATCACAGTCTTCACTCTACTTTGACCAGAAATGACAGAGTAAGGACATTTAGTTCTTTATTCACTTCAAGCTGTAGTTCTCTAGTAAGTACAAACATTTGCTGTTGACTAAAGTACAACTCGTTCGGTCGATGAAAATGGAGTCGTCGTAAGATGAAGAACTTCGAATTCCGATGCTCCACTAGACTTAAGTCAACTTAGCTCTGTCTAAGAAAGACTGCATAAGTCCAACCACATGAAGAGAATGAATGACTGGCTGGTTTTAAACGAGCGATGAATCTGCATAACCGCAAGCATCAGACAACACATTCTTTGAACAAGGAATGTAGGTGACAGCAAAATTGTTATGTTCACAGACAAATGCCTATTTGGCTTATTAACTATTCCTGCATTAAAGACTGTGTAAACACTGCAAGTTCTGATGATCAATTTCAAATGGCAATAGAGTGCATATCAAAAGATGTCTTCATTCAATCCAAGCCATTTTCATGGCGGAAAGTACGCTTTTGAGGATTGAATAATGCTATTCAGTCTCAGACAAATCAAGAGACAAATAAAAGATAGGTTGTTCTAGTACATCGTCTTTGTAGCAAAGCTTCCCAAATAGTTATTTCAGAGATATCCGTTTCCACAAAAAAATCTTAGAAATAACTCGATGACTTAAAATAGGGGATTGAATACATATCTTTTAGAATGGTTTACACACCATTTCAACTAGATCAACCCAACACATGCTTCTATTCACATTTTCCTTTTTCAAAATATGGTGGATTTACAAAGTTTTTTCTGCTAAACTGTTAACAAATGATGATAAATATTTGATAATCCAACAAAACAAAAAGTCTTGGTTGGGTGATGACCATTCCAAAATAGCTGACATTTTCTTTGGATTGATTGATGGATCATAAGCATTTAGTCTAAATCCCAGCTACTCAATCTCTTCCTACTTAAACTCACACTTCTCAGGTTTACGAGACAAATGATGTTTCTGAAGTCTTGCTAAGACCAAACATACATCTTCTTGATGTTGTACAAAAGTTTTAGAAAAGACAAAAAATAATGTAGGATAATGAATACAAAATATCCCAAGATAGTAAACCCATAAAGTGTTAAAAAAAATTGCAAGAAGATTGCACAACCCTAATGTCATTAAAAAAAGGACAATTTTGAAGGCGTAATCACCCCTCTCTGTTTAACATGCAAGGAAGAAGCCAAAGTTGAACATATTTTACCTGATGAAGACCTCCACAGTCCCACTGCCTCCCTTCCTGCTTGACGCCCCTCACAGGCGGTGGAGCACCCCTTCTGATGACTGTTGGAACACCAGGGTTGGCCAGACCATGAAGACATCCAGCTATGCACTGAGAATTGCATACAGCTGCCCCCCATTTGACTGCGTAATGAGGTCATCGGTTTCCTCCGAAGCCTTGCTGCCTCTGGTAAGTTCTCCTTGTGGAAAAAGCAGCTAAAGGGGCTAAATGCTTTTATCCTGCACAAATAGAAATTTCATACATTCCTTTGCTGTCTATGGGGTTTGCATTCTTGCTCCAGATGAGACTCAGCAAATCCTTGTTATGTTATGTTATGTTATGTGGTTTTTATTAGGCGCACAGATGCTCCAGCTAAGGAGCGTCCTGGCGCCCGACAAGGCAGCTACACAACACAACTAAATAAAAAACAGCACAAGCAAAATGACTAAGGGAATAAAAATGTTTTCACGGCGCGACGAAAAGAAAGCAAATCGCTCATAGCGCGAATTGCCGGGGGCAAGGAGTTCCACAAAGCAGCGGCCCGCACTCGAAATGAGCGTCCACCGGCCCTGCTTCGCTTAAAGCGCGGTACCACGGCCAATTCGAGGTCTGCCGATCTTAAGGGTCGTGCTGGAATGTAGTTGGCCATGAGGGTCGTAAGGATCGTTGCCGGGGACCCCTTCAAGATCTTATAGGCGACGCAGAGGACCTTAAACTGAATCCGCTGCGCCACCGGGAGCCAATGCAGCGCTCGTATGGTGCTGGAGGTAGGACAGAATCTTGGAAGGCCTACCACCGCTCTCGCTGCTGCATTCTGGATCCGTTGCAGGCGCCCGATCTCAGCTACGTTCAATCCGGCCAGCAAAGAACTAGCATAATCCAGCCTGGAGATGACGGTAGCTTGGATCATGAGTTGCCGAGTGGGGGCATCGAAGAACTTTAGCACAGGACGGAGCCCACGCAAGATGCCGAAGCAACAAGCAGCCGTGCGTTTAGTGTGGCATGCAAACGTAAGGGAAGGGTCCAACCAGACCCCGAGGTTTTTAAGCTCGGCGACTGGGATGGGAGCAGAACCCAACTCCTCCGGCCACCATCTCTCTCCCCACAGTTCCGGTTGCCTACCAAATACCATCACCTCGGTCTTACTAGCGTTTAGCTGGAGACAATTGAGCGTCATCCAGCTAGCGACCGCCCTCAGTCCTTGTTGAAACCTAGGAGCGCCGACTTCCGCATCCCCGCTGATCGTGACCGCTAGCTGGGTGTCATCGGCATATGACACCATGGTCATACCCCATTGTTTGACAACCTCAGCTAGCGGCCTTACGTACAGATTGAACAGCGTAGGACTCAGCGAGGAGCCTTGGGGGACGCCCAGGTTCAACGGATGGAATTTTGACTGATAAGGTGGGACGGTCACGCTAAAGGCCCGGTTGGTTAAGAACGACCGGAACCAGTCGAGAGCAGTGCCGGTAACACCAGCCTCCTCTAAACGCTGCAGAAGGATAGGGTGCGAGACGGTGTCAAAGGCAGCGCTTAGATCTAATAGCACCAGCGCTGCCGTTTGTCCCGCGTCAAGCACGGAGCGAAGATGCTCCACCATATAAAGCAGAGCCGTCTCCGTGCTATGACCTGCCCTGTCCTTGTCGTGGATGACTGGGCAGAATATGATGTGTGGAACGGTAAATAGACATAATATCGAAAAAAAAAATATAGAATGGACAGAATATCGAACAGAAAATAAAGAATGGACATAATATTGAATGGACATAATATAGTGGTTAATAATATTGAAATGCAGGTAAGTAATATCGATTGCCAAAATATAGAAGTACATAATATAGGCATTAAAAAAGATAGGATTTTTAATAAAAGAATTTTTTTTGTAAGTGTTTTGTATGTTAGTATATGAGTTAAAAATGTATAATATTTTTGTAATGTATATTTAATTTTTTTTAAAGTTACGAAATTTATGTAAAATAATTTTTGCGTATATTACTTCCATAGCGGGCTGTGGGTTTATACGGGAAATAGGGTGAGAAGTATTTCAATTATAATATGTATTTTTATAAATTAATTAAAAATGAATTCATTATATGTTAATTATTTTGCGTGTAATTTAAATCTGTAGTGGGTTGTGGGTTAATAGGGGAATAGGGTGGGAAGTAATTTAATTACAATTAAATAATTAAATATATTAATAATTACTAATGTAATATGTAATAATTTATATTGTTGATTAGGTTAATTGGTTTATTTTTACTTAATTATATTTTGACTCATACCAATACATAATTAATTGGTAATTATGGTAATTATGTAAAAAAATGAATTACTTAGTAATTAAAAAGATATGAATTATTAAAAATTATTTTGTAAATATGTTAATTGTGTACGTTTTTTAGGAGTGGGTTGAGGGTTGATAGGGGAGTAGGGTGGAAAGTAATGAAATTTTAATGAAATGTTATAATAATTGAAAAATAATATTTATTAAAAGTTATTTTATAATGTTTTTTAAATTAATTTTGATTTGATAATTATTAATTTGGTTGTTTATTGCTATTAGTTAATTAATTACTTGTTGATTAATTATGTTAAATAATTAATAATTTAGTAAATTGGAAGTGACGTTTGTAGGGGAAAATGATGGGAGGTAAATTAATTTACAAAAATGTATTAATTGTTAATTAATGTTGATTACATTGCTGGAGTCGGAATATTAAATTATTCCTATCCACTACCGAATGCTTTCTTTACTGATGCACTTGCTGTAGTGGGAATAGTACATTTTACTCTGCCGCTATCCAACGCTTACCCTACTGTTCCACTCGCTGGAGTGGGAATAGTAAATTTTACCCTCCCGCTATTCAGCGCTTTCCCTACTGTTCCACTCGCTGGAGTGGGAATAGTAAATATTACCCTCCCGCTATCCAACGCTTTCCCTACTGTCCCACTCACTGGAGTGGGAATAGTACATTTTACCCTCCTGCTATCCAATACTTTCCCTACTGTCCCACTCACTGGAGTGGGAATAGTAAATGTTACCCTCCTGCTATCCAACACTTTCCCTACTGTTCCACTTGCTGGAGTGGGAAAAGTAAATTTTACTCTCCCGCTATCCAACGCTTTCCCTACTGTTCCACTCGCTTGGGTGGGATTAGTAAATTCTACCCTCCCGATATCCAACGTTTACCCTACTGTTCCACTCGCTGGAGTGTGAATAGTAAATTTTACCCTCCCGCTATCCAACGCTTTCCCTACTGTTCCACACGCTGGAGTGGGAATAGTAAATTTTACCCTCCCGCTATCCAACACTTTCCCTACTGTCCCAGTCACTGGAGTGGGAATAGTAAATTTTACCCTCCCGCTATCCAACACTTTCCCTACCATCGCACTCACTGGAGTGGGAATAGTAAATGTTACCCTCCCGCTATCCAAAACTTTCCCTACTGTCCCACTCACTGGAGTGGGAATAGTACATTTCACCCTCCCGCTATCCAACGTTTACCCTACTGTTCCACTCGCTGGAGTGGTACTAGTAAATGTTACCCTCCCGATATTCAACGTTTACCCTACTGTTCTACTCGCTGGAGTGGGAATAGTAAATGTTACCCTCCCGCTATCCAACGCTTACCCTACTGTTCCACTCACTGGAATGGGAATAGTACATTTTACCCTCCCGCTATCCAACGCTTTCCCTACTGTTCCACTCGCTAGAGTGAGAATAGTAAATGTTACCCTCCCGCTATCCAAAACTTTCCCTACTGTCCCACTCACTGGAGTGGGAATAGTACATTTCACCCTCCCGCTATCCAACGTTTACCCTACTGTTCCACTCGCTGGAGTGTGAATAGTAAATTTTACCCTCCCGCTATCCAACGCTTTCCCTACTGTTCCACACGCTGGAGTGGGAATAGTAAATTTTACCCTCCCGCTATCCAACACTTTCCCTACTGTCCCACTCACTGGAGTGGGAATAGTAAATTTTACCCTCCCGCTATCCAAAACTTTCCCTACCATCGCACTCACTGGAGTGGGAATAGTAAATGTTACCCTCCCGCTGTCTAACGCTTTCCCTACTGTTCCACTCGTGCGGTGGTATTAGTAAATGTTACCCTCCCGATATCCAACGTTTACCCTACTGTTCTACACGCTGGAGTGGGAATAGTAAATGTTACCCTCCCGCTATCCAACGCTTACCCTACTGTTCCACTCGCTGGAATGGGAATAGTAAATTTTACCCTCCTGCTATCCAACGCTTTCCCTACTGTTCCACTCGCTAGAGTGGGAATAGTAAATGTTACCCTCCCGCTATCCAACGCTTTCCCTACTGTCCCACTCACTGGAGTGGGAATAGTACATTTCACCCTCACGCTATCCAACACTTTCCCTACCGTCCCACACACTGGAGTGGGAATAGTAAATGTTACCCTCCTGCTATCCAACACTTTCCCTACTGTTCCACTCGCTGGAGTGGGAATAGTACATTTTACTCTCCCGCTGTCCAATGCTTTCCCTACTGTTCCACTCGCTGGGGTGGTATTAGTAAATGTTACCCTCCCGATATCCAACGTTTACCCTATTGTTCAACTCGCTGGAGTGGGAATAGTAAATGTTACCCTCCCGCGATCAAACGCTTTCCCTACTGTTCCACTTGCTGGAGTGAGCATAGTAAATTTTACCCTCCCGCTATCCAACACGGATGTAAAGAATTTTAACCAGATTATATATATTTTATATTAATTTTATCATTTTCAAATTAATTTTAAGTATAATTTTATTGATGATATTGATTATTTAATTATGTTAATATTACTTTTATCATATTTTAAAACATCGATATTTTTACAAACTATATTTAAAACAACAATATTTTGTCTTCGATATTTTTGTACTTACTTACCTTACCTGTAGATAGGGAGACGATTTTTTGTCCATCGATATTTTGGCGACGATATTCTGTCCAGAATTTTGGTCGCCGATATTATGTCAGTGATTCGTGTGGAACATCAGTATGGAAGCATCCTTCCAGCACACCCAAGAGGACTATTTGCAGCTTTGCCATAGTGCCAACAAAAAACATTTGAAAGGGCATTTCATTAAATGTTTCATAAGTCAGTGCTGATATCGCGTAAAACATGCACCAGGAAAAAGAGAAGTAATGTCTTTGTACGTTTTTAACTCTCTCCTCTGTCCAGTAAAGAAGTGCAGACTCTCTCACATACAGGCCAACAATAATTTTATGCAAAAGTCACGCCATATTTAGGTCAGGAGATGTATGAAAGGGTGTTATGCAGGTTGACTTTTGCAGTTTGTTTATGTTGTACAATTCGTTTTAAAAACTAGATGTTGAGTTGTGTGCTACACACAGGGTCTTAAAGTGTTGGGGAGCACAGTGTGAGCTGCAGGCGGGGTACTGAGGTGTGTGTTACAGAAACAGTTTTGAGCTGTGTGTCTCAGCCCGAATCTTGTGAACTGTGCTAGAGGGTAGATTGTAAATTGTATGATAGAGACTCAGGGTGACAAATGATTGCTGCACACTGAGTATTACAGTGCATGTTTATATTCGTGTCTAAGGGAACCTATTTGTTACAGACTGCCTCTTGAGCCACGTCACCCATAGAATGTATGTTATGTGTGTATTACAGATGGGTGTTATGGTGTGTGTTACACATAACCTGTACGTGTCTGGGTGTTCATAGTTTCAGAGGACATTTCAGTTGCGTAACACCAACTGCCTTCCCTTGTGAGTAGATGAACCCATATGAAAATCCAAACCAATATTTGCGACTGCCAAAACTGGTCATCGATGCATAAAAAGGTTATTCACATATGTAATTAAAACTTATTATGCACAAATTGCTTTGAGAACCTTGCTCTCTGTGTTGCAGTCTATAATATGTAGACTTGATGTTATTATGATTTATTCTTGTTATGACTTGCCACAGGTGCTCACCCCAACTCCCATCTAGAGGTTTAAGAAACTTTAGCAATTTTCTTTCCTGGATTTATCCGAAATTACAAAAAATAAATAGCAGGCAATTATGCAAACTACTATTATATCATTTAATGCTATCTTTTAGCACAAAATGCATCCTGGATCAGTGTTTGGTGCGTGGATGCATTTAAACAAAGCCTCCGAGAACAACAGCCACTCACTTTCTGCTGTTCCTGTGTATTTGCTAGGGGTGGGCGGAAATCGCGTAAGGGACTTTCGCAGAGAGGCACGGAGATTGAACTAATCTCCGTGCCTCTCCGCATATTTTCGTTACGCGACGCCCGCCCGCTGCCCGCCTCCCGCCCGCCTTATTAAATTATATGTAAAAGCCTCCCGCACGCGCAGTTTTCAAGATGAAGCCGGGATGGGCAAGGATGCAGCCGCAGTAAAGTACGTTTTATTTAAGTTTAATTTTAGGCTTTTACATAAAATTTTATAAGGCGGGAGGCGGCGGGAGGTGGGCCGGCGGCCAACTTCGGTTCCGCCCCCTAATGTGCGGAGATTTGCCGCAAATTTCTGCCTTCTTTGCGCAAAGGGCTGAAGGGCAAATCTCCGCACATTCCAGGGCGGAATGGAGATGTCCGCCCACCCCTGGTATTTGTGGTAAAGTTTTACAACTAATTACTGTGAATTGCACCATTCGTGCTAAATTTTTACAGCGAATAGTGCGTAATTGCACCAAGGGCCCCATTAGGATGTCAGACGGATCCCCACCGCCCGCATGGCGGTGGCGATCCGCCCAACATCCGCCCCCGCCTGCCACCCATTTCCCCCCCGCCATATTACTATGGCGGGGGGACCACGGCGGATTGAAAGACCGTCTGCCACTTTTCCGCCCGGTCAACAAGTTGACCAGGCGGAAAAGAGTTTAATATGATGGCAGTGTCTGTTAGACTTTGCCAACCATATTATGATGGGGCGGACACATGTCTTTCCATGGCGGCAATGCCGCAACAGAAAGGCATGCGGGAATCACTTGCTGGGGCCCACTGCCGGCCCCCAGGGATTCTGGGGGGTGGGCGGTGCACATGAGGGGGCATTTCAATATACAAAGTGGCAGGCACCGCGCCTGTCACGTTGTACATTGAACTGCTTGACGCGCATTTTTAGCATTGTGGTGGGCGGTGCTTTCAGCACTGCCTGCTGCAATGTTAAAAATACAGGATGCGCCCGCTACTGTGGCAGGTGCATACTAATGGCCCAAACGGGATCCCTGCTCTTATGGCGGGCGGTCCCTTTTTGCGGTATGGATAATGGGCGGACAAAGTCTGCCCGCCATCCTAATGTGCCCTAAGTGCCATAATGACGTCATTTCTGCATTTTCGCCTGGTAAGCATAACGTCAAATTCACACACTTACATGAATTACACAGCGTAATTAAAACCTTCTCCCATCCACCTTTGGTCTTGTACATTATTGACCACCCTTTCTATTCCTTGCTCAGAGCATTGCTACTCAGCATGTTGTCCAAGTTGCGGTGGAAGAAGCTATGCCCCAAGAATTTTGGCTGTCACATATGTACTGCCCATTGTACCCTATACCCATCACTAGCATAACCAACCCTGTCCCTGAAGCTGTAACGGTGTTCCTCTTCTGCTTTGAAAGCTACAGAAGTGTTTGAGGGTCCACCACAGAGTGTGAGGGACCTGAGATTCAGGTATCTACTTCAGTATTCAAGGATCCTTTAGTCTACTAAAGACACAGGTCATAGCATGGCCAGGGGCTTCGCTTGCCTCTCCGTTGATGAGAAGAAGCCTCTGACAGGGCGCTGCTCTTTACTGGTGTTTCTGGCTCTCCAGCTGAATGTCGAGTTCATCTTCTCAGAGGTTTCTGCTTGTGCCACATCTTGTAACTTCTTCTGCAGCGTCACCTCAGAGTATTTGTTTGCAACCTTACAACTCTTCAAAGAATATCCTTGGAACTCTTGCGTTTCTTCCAGCACTGTCTACAGTGGCCTCAGGTTAGTGGTTACCTAGGGAGAGTAAGATATATGTATTTACATTGAGAAACTACTGTTGAATTCTTGAACTACCCTGGGTGTTTGTTACATTTATGTACACTGCAAACAATTTCAAAGAAAACTGCCTGCAACTGAAACTGGTGTAAGAGCTGTGAGTAATAGTAGACTTGTGTTCTGTTTAGTACAAAAAAGTCGTTGCTTGTTAGAGACTTCAAAACACCTGACTGATCCTCCACTTGAAGAGACAAGCTGTGTAACTGCATCCCGACAAGGCATTTCATGTTCCTTCTCTCATATCTCTCTCCCTCTCCCCCCCTTTTCACCTGGAGTATTGAGCAAAGTCTTGGGCGTGTTCGGCCTTGTTAACTGGGAAAGAGACTGGTGGTTTCCATGACATTCCTGAAACAACATTTGGATCTATTATCAGTAGTTCTAATACTGAAGAAGAGGAGAAGGGCAGCCCGGGGACGCCACGGTTACAAGGTAAGTTTTTTTAATTTACTTTAATGTACTTTTAAGTTATATTATTAATAGGGGATGGAGGCGGGTGGCGCGCAATTCCGCTCCGCTGCGGAGTGTGCTAAGTTCTGCTTACTCCATGTTCTCCGCAGAATGCAGAGTAGACAAAACTCTGCACACTCCGCGGGTGGAGCAGAGTTCTCCGCCCTCAGTTATTGTAGATGAACCAGTCACTTAGGATCCCAGCTATTACTTTATCTTTGGCCATGTCTGTGGGTAAGTGCGCTTGCGGTAAAGCTATGTTGACTAAACTTTGGGGCATGACAGGATTCCCTGTGGGTACGTGTTGGTATAGAAGTTTGTGTGCAATTCGTGTGCAATGTCCCCTTTTTGTCAGGCAATGCTGTCTTCTGTACTTTACTCTATAGTTTAGTGCTGTTTCGGTGTATGGTCTGGCATGTGATGGTTTGGTGCCTGTAGTCTGCTGTAATGGGAGTATGTGTGCTTCTATAATCTTCCCGTAGTCGGCTTTTGTTGCAATTTGGTCGGCTACTGTGTTGCACGAGGTATAAATTCCCTGCCCCCGGTGTGGATGAACACCAATACACTCAAGATGATGGACAGAAAGTTGCACATTGGCAAAACATTCACCCCCAGACACAGATCTGAATTTAATCCATCGTCAATTTGCTCACGGCGCCACCTCAGTTCAGACATGGGCGTATGCAAATCAGTCTTGACCCTGTGCCTCATGGGAACAGTCCCGCACGAACTGCCAAGCCATGTCTTCCCTGGACCGGAATCAAGCATCCTAGGACCGGTGCCATGCTATCAGCCGTCATCAGCCAGGATAGCTTGACTCCAGTGGCGTAGTGAGCACGGGACCCACATCTGGGTATACCCTTCCCACATAGGGCGAACAGCAAAACACACAAGATGATGGACGGAATGTTGCACATTGGTAAAACATTCACCCCCAGTCACAGATCTGGGTTTAATTCATCATTATTTTGCTCACCACGCCACCCCAGTTCAGACATGGCCATATACAAATCAGTCTTTACCCTGTGCCTCATGGGACAGTCCAGCCCGAACTGCCAAGCCATGTCTTCCCTGGACAGGAATCAAGCATCCTAGGACTGGTTTCTGGCTATCAGCCGTCATCAGCCAGGATAGCTTAACTCCAGTGGCATTGGGCCATATGTATCAAGCCGTTTTTGAATCGCAAAGTGCGAATTTCGGCCTTTGCGATTCGCGAACGGCCTTTTTGCATTTTTTACAATGTATCAAAAAATGGCAATTTAAGGAATCGCAATAATTTGCGATTCCTTATTTTGCCATAGCATTTAAGGAATTGCAAATTTTGCGATTCCTTAAATGATATGTATGATACAATTTTGAAGTGCGAATTTGTGTTAAGGAATCACAATTTACCACCAACTTGTAGTTGGTGGTAATTTGCGATTTCTTATAATAATGCCCTATTTGGCATTTGTGAGGGTGTTATGTGACACACATACATGCCCATAGGGCATGTATGTGTGCCACATGCACACACATGTAGATTTCAGGAGTGCAGCAGGGTGTTTTTGAGACACCCCTGCACCCTTGTAATAATTCTCAAATTGCGATTAGCAAATTGCGAATTCGCAATTTGAGAATTATTGAACCATCATTCCTATGGGCCTCCTGGCCCATAGGAATGCATTGGAAATCATTCTTTATTTGCGATTTCGCAAATTGCAAATTCGCAAATAAAGAATGATAAGGAATCGGTAAAAAATAGCGATTTTGTACATACATACCGTTTTGCGAATTCTAAATAGCGATTCACAAAATATTGCTATTTAGAAATCGCAAAACGATATCTTGATACATCCGGCCCTTAGTGAGCACAAGACCCATGTCTGGGCATACCCTTCACACATAGGGCGACCAGCAAAACACACAAGATGATGGACGGATTGTTGCACATTGGCAAAACATTCACCCCTAGTCACAGATCTGGGTTTAATCCACCGTTATTTTGCTCACCACGCCACCCCAGTTCAGACATGGCCATATGCAAAGCCATGTCTTTCCTGGACCGAAATCAAGCATCCTAGGACCAGTTTCTGGCTATCAGTCATCATCAGCCAGGATAGCTTGACTCCAGCGGCGTATTGAGCACGGGACCCACGTCTGGTCATACCCTTCCCACAAAGGGTGAACAGCAAAACACACAAGATGATGGACGGATTGTTGCACATTGGAAAAACAACAGGAATGGCATGGTGAGCAAAAAGACAATGGATTTAAGGCCCAGATCTCAGTACGGGGGTGAATGTATGACATTATTCTGAATTCTGTCCATCAACTGTTGTTTTTGCATTTGTCACCTCGAGTGGGACGGGTATGCTCAGACGTGAGTCCCATGCTCTCTGTGCCACTGGAATCAAGCTATCCTGGCTGATGAGGGCTGAAAGCCCGAAACCGGTCCTAGGATGCTTGTTTCCAGTCCAGGGAGGATCTGGCTTGGCAGTTCGGGCTGGACTGTTTCCATAGGGCACAGGGTCAAGACTGATTTGCATATGGCTGGGTTCAAACTGGAATGGCATGGTGAGCAAAAAAACGATGGATTTTGGCCCAGATCTCTGTACTGGGGTGAATGTATGACATTGTTCTACATTCTGTCCATCAACTGTTTCTTTTTGCATTTGTCACCCCGTTGTGGGTGGCACCTTTTACCAAGGCCAAGAATTTAGCTAAAGTTAGCGCATCTATCAATAATTGTAGGAGGTCTCTGTGCGTGACAGGAGTGCCATCTGATTTTAGGTAACCTCTTCTTCTCCATCTGTCTATGCTAGAGTGCACAGTGGTAGTGACATACAGAGTTGGAGTAGGTGGTGACCATCTTACCTGAGCTTTGGGTGAGGGCTTCAATCAATGCCATCAGTTTTGCCGCCTGTGCTGGGAGGTGGGAGAGGAGAGGCTGCTGTTCGGTGATCTGCAGCGTCTTTGAGGCTCGTGGATATGAGCCCTGTGTGTCTTACCCCTGTTCCTTGGTCTATTGTGGTGGATCCATCAATGAATAGTGCTTCACTCTATGAGGTGGTATCCTCCTCTGCTTGGCTGATTCCTGCAGGGTTGTGGATCGCTCAGTCTCCTTTCCATCCTTGACCTTGTGTGTTCTAGAAAGATGGATGGATTTACCAGATGGCACTGTACTATTTGTAGGGATTGTCTGGAGTGAATCAGATCATAGCCTGACACCCGTTGTGTAGTCAGTGTGCTCTTGCTCTCTTTTATGACTGCCAATACTGAGTGTTCGGCATACAGTGTTAGCAATGCCCCCATCACAATGGTGATGCTTTTGTCGATAGCAGCGGCTGCCAATGCCTGTTCGCATGGAAAATGACCCTGCATGACTGAGTCCAAGAGCCTACTTTGATGTGCAAGGGGCTTGTGTCCCAGGGGGTATTTTGCATTAGGTCAGCTGTCATGACTTGCCCATCACTATGGCTAAGTTGGAAAGATTCTTCTATTCAAACTTTGTATAGTTGGGTGTCTGTTGTAAATGAAGTAGTGAGATTAATAAAGGAATATAAGGGCATTTATTATGCACTACAGAGAATAACTGGTGTTCCCATCAGAAAGCAGGGAGCTAACTGACCAGAGAGAACACAGCAGAGAATGACATCAGGAACATGGAATGTAAGACTTAAAGAGATACAACAAGACTTAAGTATAGAGAATACAACATATCCTCTTCCCTTCGCATAAAAAAAACAAAATAACAAAAAACAAAATAGTAAGCACATGCTCTCCATCACACAGACAAACCTCACTCACAAACAAAATCATGTAAGTAACTCGGAGGTCTTCTCACTCTCTGACCTCTACCAGCACGAATCCCATTGTTTGACTCCAACCCACGGTTAGACGGAGACAAATCAACCTGACATTTTCTCTTCTAGTCGAATTCTCTTCCAGATGCAAAATTTTACCAAGTAGTTGTTTGCGTGGTTCTTCTCTCACCAGTGGAGTTCCTCTCCCTCTGTAGTTGTTTAGCTCTCTCTGCTCATCGTCGCCATGTGTTGTAAATGAAGTAGTGAGACTAATAAAGGAATATAAGGGCATTTATTATACACTACAGAGAATAACTGGTGTTCCCATCAGAAAGCAGGGAGCTAACTGACCAGAGAGAACACAGCAGAGAATGACATCAGGAACATGGAATGCAAGACTTAAAGAGATACAACAAGACTTAAGTATAGGGAATACAACAGTGTCCCTAACACAGGGGAGTGCGATATCTCTGTTTTTAGTTTACAGAAACTTCCAAACATTTGAGCTGTTCACGTTAGCTTCTCATGGACCGCCCTCGCCTTCTTAATGGTTGTAGTCGAAGACTCACTGATGGACAGAATTTCATAGTCCTAAAAGCTTTTTCATACCCTTTATTGTCTTTGGTGGTGGAATAGCCTTGATAGAGTCAGGGCATTCTGGTGTGATCCACTGACCAGTTGCTGAGATTAGTTGGCCCAGATTGCTAACCTCCTGCAGTAAATAGTGCAATGTCCCCTTTGCCACTTTGTACCATTTTATGGCAAGTGCAGCCAGGAGGGCTATTGTCTCTTGGTGGCACAGGCCCTCAGAGGGACTGCATACCAGGATGTCATCAGCAT
Organism: Lissotriton vulgaris; assembly: GCF_964263255.1. Classification (NCBI taxonomy): domain Eukaryota; kingdom Metazoa; phylum Chordata; class Amphibia; order Caudata; family Salamandridae; genus Lissotriton; species Lissotriton vulgaris. The sequence goes on from NC_141693.1 coordinate 1,979,958,695, forward strand.
GCTGTATAAGAGTGTTGCTGAATTGAAAGTTGGTGAGTTCCTTCCTCAGATTAAAGATTCTGTGGGACTCAAAGAACTCCTGAGGCAGTCTCTGATATAACATCTGGACCCCTCAGAACGTGAATGCAGTCAGGTACTGACTGTCAGGGTGCAGCAGAATGCTAAATAACTCGTTTTTCATGACCATCACAGAACAATAGCGAACGTCTGCTGGTATGCTAGTTAGTATGACAGAAGGACAGGTACTACGGGGAACTCTGGAACCACTATGTCATTAAAGGCACCAGGTTCCTCCCTTTCTCTTTTTGACCAGAAAGATCGGTGTATTGCAGGGGGAGGACCGCTTGGTCAAATAGCTCTTGGATTGCGGATGTTATACCCTTGTCTGCCTCCTTGGAGAGTGAGGATTGGTGCACCCAGGGGAGGATGGCCCCTTCCCGCAATGTTATTCTTATGGGTTTGGAGGTGTTGCTGAGTCCTACATTTTAGGGATCCTTGGCCAACAGCTGTCGGAGAACCATTACCAAGTCTTGTTCCTGTTATATTGTTACAACTGCCATGAGCACTGGGGCCTCATTCTGTGATTCATTCTACCCTCACTTGGATGGAATTGGTGGAGACAGTCTTTGAGGCCCCCACGGGCACTCGGCAAACCACTGGTCATCAGTTATCTCAGGTATACCGAGGCCGAACTCGATGAAGACGATGCATGCCCACATTGCACCTGCTTGGTTAGTCACCAACAGGACCCTGTATGTGGGCCGTATCTCCACGGCCTCCAAGCAGAACAGTCTGTCCACTTGGTGGCCCACCATGGGGTGACCTTCAATGCGGAACACAAATTACTGGGGCAATTGCACCTTTCGACCTAGCAAACTCTTGGACGTGTTCTGCCTTGTTGTGCAATGCGGTCGAATTAAGGACATGAGCCTGTCGGGGCAATCCCAGGGGTTGAGCATGTTATTGTCCTATCCTCTGAGAATTAAATGGTCATAGTTAGGTTGGTCATAGGGTCATTACCTAGAAGATTAGTTGGGGATAAGGAGTGATATTGTCGCAGGGATTCCGTGTTCAGACAGAACTGTGCATAGAGGCTTGGAACCTCAGTGAATTAGGGTGTGCCAAAACTCACCTTAGTACCCACAAATCCCCTACCAGACTAGCAATCAGTGTCTCATTGGTCATCATAAACTCCCAATGTTTAGACAAACCAGAACATGAACTTAGTACACCTCAGGTAACGTGGAACACATGAATACTCGTTCGTTATACAATCATTTTAATCCAGAACAAGGAGTAAAAGAGACATGTGCATATTTGAAATGTTTATTCACTAATGCAGTGCTCTCAAGTGCAGTATCTTAGCTAATACAAGCAAACATATTATAAGAAACAAAGTAATCAGCATAGCCACTAGTCCATAGAACAAGAACTGTGCAAGCATAGTATTATGCTAAAATGAATAGGGTTTAACAAAACCTAATTCTCACCCTCCCTAGCTAGTATATTATATTATATCTAAGAAGGTCTCTTTTGGGTTTTAGCAGGGCGGCCCCATACCTCAAGATCCTAGTGGTAAGGGATCACATCATCAGCAACCAGCTCTCTGCATGCGAAGCACCATCAAGTGTGTTCGTATGCTCTTTGGCAAAGCAATATAAAACGCGCCTAAAGCCAGAACTTGGCTGCAGCTGCATGAATGTTATGTCTAGGAACGTGCGAAGATCAGTGCTCATAACAACTACTGTGTTGGCACCCTCATCTATAGACCACCAGGAACCTGCACACAATTCACCGAAGACATCACCGACTTCATCAGCCCACACGCCTTCAACTCCGAGAACTACATCCTACTGGGAGACCTCAACTTCCACCTGGAAAAGAAAAACGACAGCAACACCACCACCCTTCTGGACAACCTGGCCAATCTCAGACTCAAACAACTTGTTGACACCCCCACCCACCTTGCCGGACACACGCTCCACCCTATCTTCACCTCCAGCAAGCACATCTCCTTCGACCACACCACAGCCCTCCATTGGACGGACCACAGCTGCGTTCACTTCAACTACAAAAAGACCTAGACCCACAACCCCCCACAACCTGTTCCTCGAAGAAACTGGAACAAAATCACCGCCGAACAACTCTTCACATCGCTTAACTAAAACCCTCCTGCCATATCATCGGATCCAAACCAAGCTGCCTCCAAACTCACACAATGGATCACCCACAGCGCTGACGAACTAGCACGCTTGAAAAACCACCAGATCAAACTAGGTAGCAAAAAGGCCCCCTAGTTCAACGATGACCTTAAGAAATCCAAGAAGTTATGTCGTACTCTCGTGAAAACCTGGAGAAAAAACCCAACCACTAACAACCTGACCACCTTCAAGGCCGCCACCCGCAAACACCACCAATTGATCCGATCCACCAAGAAATCAGCATTCAAGGACCGACTCGACAACAACGCCCACAACAGCAAAGAACTATTCAACATCGTCAAAGAATTCACCAACCCCACCGCCGGCACGAACGACATCACTCCCTCCCAAGACCTCTGCGACTCCTTATCCTCTTTCTTCCACAACAAAATCGACGACATACATAACAGCTTTGAAAACCAATCCGAAGAACAGTCCTCCCCACCCACCCCCGAACCAAAACAGAACTCTCACAAACTTCGCGCCTGGAACCCAATCACTACTGAAGACACCATCCGCCTGATGAACTCCATCTACTCAGGATCGCCAACCGACCCATGTCCCCACTACATTTTCAACAAAGCAGACTCCATCATCGCACCCCATCTCCGTGATATCATCAACTGCTCCTTCAACTCCGCTACCTTCCCAGAAAGCTGGAAACATGCCGAACTTAGCGCCCTCCTGAAGAAACCCACAGCAGACCCATCTGAACTTAAGAACTACCGCCCCATCTCACTCCTCCAATTCCCTGCCAAAGTCATTGAGAAAGCCGTCAACAGTCAGCTCGCCGCCTTCCTTGAATCCAACAATTCCCTCGACACCTCACAGTCCGGCTTCCGTGCCAAACACAGCACCGAAACCACCCTCATCGCAGCTACAGACAACATCCGAACGCTACTGGACAACGGAGAAACAGTTGCCCTCATCCTACTTGACCTCTCCGCAGCCTTCGACACAGTCTGTCATAGCACCCTCATACAACGCCTCAGCAACGTCGGAATACATGGAAAAGCATTGGACTGGATCATCTCGTTCCTCGCCGGGAGAACCCAGAGAGTCCGCCTCCCCCCATTCAAATCAGAGGCCAGCGAAGTCATCTGTGGAGTACCACAAGGATCATCACTCAGTCCCACCCTCTTCAACGTTTACATGAGTCCCCTCGCATCCATCGCGCGACAACACAACCTCAACATCATCTCCTACGCAGACGACACCCAGCTGATCCTCTCCCTCACTGTAATGGCTGGATTTTCTGAGTAGGTGGGATCAGCCCCCAGGGGCCCCTCCAACCCAGCCAGAACGTACTCACCTTCCGTCCCCAGGACCCCTCTATCCAGGCACCTGGTACCTACCTGAGGATGGGGAACTCGCAATATACAAGCTCATATTATTAAGAACACCACTAAATCTATAGGGATACTAAGAATACTCACTGATTACTAGGGATATCCATACCCTACACCACACTTATTCACATCAGTTGGTCTCGCGGCCACCCTGACCCAGACCGTTCTACCCTAGGGCAGATCTGACACACAATCTGGTGCGTCTACACACGGGCCTGCAGAACCCAATGCTCCCTTTTCCAAATTGTTCGCGATCCTGCGAAACTACGCGCCAGTATCCTTCCTGGCGTTCTCACTTATTCAAGCCACAATCCGGTGGGTTTCCACGTTGGTATCCCCCCCAACGCTCTCATTAACGCCGCATATCAACGACGACCACATTCCTATGAACACCTATACATATATATATATATATTGGGATATTATCTCAGCTGTCTACTCGGGATGAAACTACAATAATAACTTTGAATGTGGTTCCAGATTATTGTGTATTACCTGCTCTTGGCATCAAAGGTCCACTCACTCCCTATTTATGTGATCACCACTTACCTGATTGGGATTACTCATCCATTCACATATCTAGTACTCACCTAGGAGATATGTTTACCTTCAGTGAACAAGAATAGGGGCTACACACCAGTTTGTTATAAACTGGGGATCGTTTATTATAGTAATATAAACATTTATACAAATCTAACAAAGGCTATAGGTAGAACACACCACTTGAAAGAGAAGGATTACACATAACAGGAACACTCCGCTAAAAGGGAAAAGATTAGGCATAAAGTGTAAATGTAGCTAATGTGATGAAAACAATATCACCTGATTAGTGTGAAGTCTTGTTCTAGCTGTCATCTGGGTTCCTCTCTCGTCTGTGCCTTGGCTCATCTCAGGCTCTCTCTCTCTCCTGCACTCTTGGGTACACCTCTGCGCTGATCACTCTGTCTCTGGACTCCTCTCCCCCACACGAACTGTCTCTCCACCTTCCGTCTTCAATCTTAATGGTTCCTGCCGCTCTGATCACCGTTCATTCCACTAGCTTATTCACTCTGTCTCTGCGCCAATGTCCAATTCCATCTGCTCCCATAGGTTAATCCACGAGCTCTCCTCTATCTCTTCTAAAAGGCATTACTTCAGACTCCAGCTATTCACACCTCCTCCTGATAAGCAACTGCTTCTGACTGCTTCCTTCAGTTCCAGCTCACTATTCAACTCAGCTCTTAACCCTCTCTCTCTCTCTACCAACTCCACTCCACTGCTGGACTCTCTCCTCGACTGCCCTCTGCTTGACTCTCTCCTCGACTGACTGACTCCGCCTCTGCACTTCACAAATATAGAATGCTGTTTCCTCATGGAAAGTTCCAGCCAGCAGCTTCTTCCCACCAATCCCATGCACCAGGCTCCTTGCGCTAGACGCTCCCACAGTGACCAGTCTGCTTGTTTCGTCTAGAGACCTGAGCCCGGGAACAATTCCTGATTAGATTCAGCTCTGGCCGGTTCTCTCCTGTCCGCTTAGGGCGAACAACAGTTATAACTATAAACATTGCTTTTGCCCTAAAAAGCCTCTCTGCTTCCATCAAGATGGAGTCTCTCTAGCTTTAGGCCTGTAGGCCTGAAAGGGGTGAAATGCTCCTTAGCTCTGTCAGAATACCTACATAAACCATACCAATATGTCTAATATGTCAAAGCCAATAGGCAATAGACAGGTTAAAGTCAAGAATAAAGGCACATTAAGCAGCTATCCTCTTCTAGGTCTGAAAAAAGGGCTTAAAAGGGCCAACACAGGCTAAGAATACCTATACTAGATGCGAGCAAGACTAATGATCTATATCACTGCTAAATAAAGCCAAAAACTCTGCCATAACACTCACCAAAGACCCAAACACCGTCAAAACGAATCTACACGAAGGAATGAAAGAAGTAGCCGAATGGATGAAGAACAGCTGCCTAAAACTAAACTCAGACAAAACGGAAGTCCTCATTTTAGGATCATCCCCCTCTGTCTGGGACGACTCATGGTGGTCACCGGCCCTGGGCACAGCACCCATACCTACAGACCACGCACGTAACCTGGGCTTCATCCTAGATTCCTCCCTCTCGATGACCAAACAAGTCAACGCCGTCTCATCCTCATGCTTCAACGTACTTCGCATGCTCAAAAAAATCTTCTGTTGGATCCCCACCGAAACAAGAAAGACTGTCACCCACGCACTGGTCACTAGCCGACTGGACTATGGCAACACCCTCTACGCCGGAACCACAGCCAAAATACAGAAAAAACTCCAACGCATCCAAAACGCCTCAGCCAGACTCATATTGGACATCCCCCGTCAAGCTCACATTACCGGTCACCTGAAAGACATCCACTGGCTCCCCGTCAACAAGAGAATAACCTTCCGCCTCCTCACCCACGCACACAAGGCCCTCTACGACCTAGGACCCGAATGCCTCAACACACGTCTGTCCTTCTACACACCCACCCGCCAACTACGATCATCCAATCAAGCCCTCGCCGCAATTCCGCGCATCCACAGATCCACCATGGGAGGAAGATCCTTCTCCTACTTAGTGGCCAAAACCTGGAATTCCCTCCCCACTCACCTCTGCCTTACACAGAACCACCTTTCCTCCAGAAAGCAGCTTAAAACCTGGCTATTTTATAAGTAATGCACAACCCTCCCCTAAGCGCCTTGAGACCCTCTGGGTGAGTAGTGCGCTATACAAATTCTTGAACTTGAACTATATCCTTGAAGGTTTCAGCACTCACTGTACAGACACAGCTCGCCAAGCAAGACTGATATCAGTGCAACAACATATTATTCTCGTATGAATCGAAAACAGTTTACTAGGCTCAAAGCTAAAGCAGTAGATATGGGTTGTGTGCAAAAGCAGCAGAAAGGTAAAATGGCGTTTAAACCCCTAAAAACCTCATGCTAACTTAACACAGTATTCAGGCTACATATATCTATATATCAATATAATTGCCACCCCTTCACATGGATGCCACCCATGTCTAACTTTAGCGGTTTACATGAAGGGAGTCCTCATGACTGCGCCCGAGAACCCTTGCATGTCAATGGAGTCCTTGGACAGGGGTATGAATTGTATGATCCCTTCTTTTATACAGGATTTTGTTGTCCCAATGTCGATCAGGAAGCTGTAGAGTGTGCTATTTAACAATATTGTCACAATGGGCTCATCATCAGGTCACTGGTAACATGGGACATGTAAGTACGGGCGTGTCTGTTTCACCCGATGGGTGCGGCTGACCCACGTTGGCTTTGCTGCTTGATGGGGTCTGCTATGGTAGGGGAGGATGAAACTTGGTCCTGACCTTGGAGGATTCTCTGCACAACTTTCTCGAACCCTGTTGCTACTTGCTAGATCCTTCCTGAACCTCTGCAGTGGCACCTTCATTGGTGCTGTCGCCTTCTGCCCCATCGTGGCAACAGCTGTTCTGACCAGGATCACCTGCTCCTTGTTCAGGGAGACCGCAGTGATGTCCTGGTCCCAACCCAACTCAACCTCATTCTACTAACTCTTGTTTCCCTTCTACTCTCACCTTGCTTTCTCTCCCAAATGATGAGGCATTGCTGCATGTATGGGAAATCCCAGTCAGGATTTCCTTTCCCATATCTGATGCAATGCTCTTCTATAGCTTTGCCCTCTGGCTCAAGTGACCCCTCTTAGGCCAGGACTGTCTAAATCATTTCCTCTCCTTAGTCCAATCTGCTGATAGGTCGCAGAAAGTGCAGATAAAGTCGCCCCCATTGTCTCTCACTGTTATCTTTCTCTGGGCCACCCAGTAATTCTCATGTGCTTGGGACGGCAGTCACGGTCCTTGTCGTTAGGACTCAGAGGGCTGGGATCCCTCTCCCTACTCTCCACCAAGGAAGTTGCTGTCAGGGTTGCTGAGGCCTGTTGTTTTGAATGTGGCAGATGGGGGGGTGCTCGAGGTTGAGGGAACTTTAGAGCCTAACCGGTGAGAGGCTGGAGTCTGTTGAGTGAGGCGGTTGGTCAACCTCCAAGCCCTAGAGCTAGTGGCTTACTGCCCGTGGGGGGGGGAGGTGTTTGACCCCCTTGATCAGTGTAACCCAGTGTAGGAATGGCAGATGGCAGGTACAGCAGGCATCAGAGAGGCCACCTCTATGCCTGTGTGTGGTGGGAGAGGTGCAGATATCTGGCGTGCGGGTTCTGGGACAGGTTTGTAGCTCATTCCACCTCGAAATGGCCGATAGTTCTAACAGTGCCTCTCTTCTAGCCTTCTTCTGCCCTATGTTTTTGGTCTGAATGTGTGCCCTTGTTTGCTCTATTATGTTGGTGTTGAAGGTTCTTCCCAATGACCAGGGGAACACATACGTCTCAGTGTTCGTACCATTCATGGCAGAATTTATCTAGCTCTTAGCCTGCGTGGGGAACCTAGTTTACATGTAGTTTAATGGCGACTCCATGATGGGTTGGGAACTTTTTGAGGGCTAGTACACTTCTAACTTAACAAGTCTTTAAAACAAACTTAAATTCTACTTTGATCATGTACAAGGAATTAAACCAGCAACAACTACTTTTACTATGAGCTCAGATTAGGACAAGGATGCATTAATCAAACTTTCACAATACAAAAAACAACACAAATGGAAAATAACAACCTGTAAGAAGGTGTATTGGCTAACCCAAAATCGATATGAAATGTACTTTAACCAGCAGAATAGTAAGGTGTAAACAAATGTCATGTTTTTCATGCACACATAGAATTGAGAGAGCGCAATTTGAATGAAAAGTATATCTGTACCATATTCACAAGCATATAACGCAAACGTAGAATCTATAACGTGAAGTTAGCACTTGTAGTATAAAGTTAGCCGATGTAACATGAATAATAGGAAATGTATCTGTATTCATTTTAGAATATGCATTAGAGAGGCCGTATACATAGTGGGCTAATATAGAAATGTATAGAAATGCTTAAGAATAGCAGAACGTGCCAAACAGAATAGAATGAACGTGGGTAATTATTAAACGGACAAAGCGGGAAATGTAAAGTGAAGAAATGTGCAGAGAATGTATAGCACTGTGTAAGAAACGAGAATATAAATGTTGTATTCTATGTAACATTGATTCTAGTATAATCAAATGATTTGCTAAATTCGATTATATATAAATGTGTGTTAAAGGTTATAATGTGTAGAAGAGTTTGTAGGAATGTTGGAATAGTTTGGTCATGTGTGATTTTAACCTAACTGACCAAGGGTTCGCAGGAGTGTAGTCTGCTGTATGTAATTTAGTGGGCTCACAGGAATAGGGGATAGCCTTGATCTGAACGTGCGAGCCAAGAGTCAAAGGTCTTGTTAAATTTAAGGTGACAATGCTGGACGAAGTTTATGGCCTAAGTGAGATAAGAGACGCTTGGAATTTGGAGTCTTGTTTAGAAATGACCGTTCGCAGGACCAAAAGAGGTTATGATCACAATCGTAAAGAATAGAATTATGTTGAGGTGATAGACTTTGCTCTGAAAGTGTCAAATGGAATGTTAATGAAGTCACCAGCACGAAGACGAAGATGGTGCCTAAGAAGCAAGGTCAACTTAACGGACGACGTGAAGAGATGAAGCTATGGAAAGAGCCAGAAAATGAGATCATGTGAATGTACGTGGTGGGCGTCAAAGGGGCGTTCCATCCATACTGTGATTGTGTATTTAGGGACAGCACCCCGGGGAGAAGATAGCGCAGATGGCCTGAGGAGCGAGCGCTGAGAGATCAGAGCGCAAGAGAGCAGTAGGCCGAGGACCCTTAGAGAGCGGATGGGTAGGCAGAGAGGGTACTGCTTCTCGACATAAGTTACCATTAGAGGCTAAGAGAGTTTGAACTTCTTTGGAAGTCAAACTGCTGACACCTTTTTTAGGTAAGGAACTTGCGAAGTAGGGATGTCACCTAGCATAGAGTAGGGACAGATTTAACTTGTTTATTCTCTTTCTGTAGATGACGCAACGGATCCACTTTGTGTCTATGCTTTTTAATCTGCTGATTTTGGAATTGATTTTGATTGTATTCTTTTGTAGACTGAGGTTCTTTAGGGAATTTATGTTCCTTTTAGTTCCTGTATACTTATTGAATCTTATCCTGAGAGGATTGTATATGCAACTTATTCTGATTTTATATTAAACTTTTAAACTTTATCAGTCGTAAGTGGTTCTTCAGAGTTGCGTCAGTTTATGGGGTTGATCTAACTTATGCGGGGTTTGTCTTTTACTCAATGACAGAAAATAATCGATCCAAAATAGATGAATGAGATAGGTATCTAAGTGATCAGAAAAGATATCAAAATCTCATTCCCCGCAGTTGGTAGCAGAGAAAGATGGTTTTCTTCTTGAGGAAGGCAACCTAGGTCAGGTCTAGATTACCCCAAGGTCCCTAGTCATCGACGACCAGAAGAAGAATCCCTGCCGAAAAAGGTGCTGACGGTGCGTCGAGAGAAAAGCAGCAGAGTCGGTCGAGAGTGAGTATAAGGGTCATGCGTTGCCAGATTGCGGTGTTTTGTGTTGTACTTGTGTTGTAATGTCAAGCGGAGTTGAATGCCTGTAGTGTGATTGCGGGAAGGTTGTGAGCGCGCGCAACCGGATAAAATCTTAAGATCCAAAGAAGGGCTTAAGTGGTTCGGGTGTATCGAACACCCAGAGTAATTGTCTACCATTGTAAAGGGGGTCATGAGGTACCATTGATCGCCCGTAGGACCGATGATAGGGGGAGTGACAGAGTGAGTGTATGAGTAACGGACGCTGGTCGGACGTTTACTGTGTGTAAGTAACCTATCAGTTAAGGCGAGCGTCTGAAGTGAGAGGACGACGTCTCGCCAGTTGAGGTGACAATTACAGTTAGACTGTGGACGTACAGTCAAGAAAAGTGATCGCTTGGACGGAAGTAGTCATTTTTCGGCGTATGAATGAGACGCATGCAAGACCGCGAGACGAGCTGAGAAAGGAGGGGAACTGCTGCAGAGGGGACGAGTGACGTCAGCGTAGAGCCGCGCTGAGATTGGCCGGTTGGTGTAAAACCGCGCTGAGATAGGCTGATTAGCGAGAGTCGCACAGGGATTGGTGGTTTGTCATCGGGACGTAAATAAGGAAGAGAATTAAAGGAAAATCGTAGATTCTTGAAAATGAAGTGTTTTAAGCGTTTAAGGGCGATCTTTAAGAGAGATAGAAGAAACTTGTATGCAGGAGAAGAAGCTCCACCAGAAGGCACACCAGCTTACTATATGGCAGTGAATGTAGGCTTACACTCAATACTATGGATCTCCGAGTGGAATAAGCTAACAGAAGGGAATAAGGAACTGACGTTTCCGAGATACGGGACGTTTAAGTTAGAAGTATTGAACCAACTGAAAGCAGTAATGCTCGCAACGAGACCTCTACCGAGGCCAACACAGTTCGAAGCCCTTAGTGCATGGTTTAGAGCAGCACACGAAAAGAGCTTGAACAGGCGCCAAGAAAGAGTGAGACGATCGGTAAAAGCAGTGCAGGATGCTAAATGGGACGATGAAGCTAAAAAGTGGAGGGTGCAAAAGATAGAAGCAGACAAACTGTTCACAATGCTAGAGACTACGGGAGAAAAGAAACCTCTAGAAGAAGATGAGGATAGTGAGCCAGATGAGGATCTGATAGAGAGGCTATTATTAGATAGACCACCTCCGTACAACAGAGAAGCCGAAAGTCCCGAATTACAGCAAGGGGACGGAGCTAGGTGGGGGGAATATAAACCGCTCCCAGTAACAGAGTGGGATCCCAAGAAAGGTGAGGAAGTACCTCAATCTAGTCCCGTACAGAGAGTAGTAGGAAGATTCGTGGTCCAGAAGGTGCCAGAAACGCAGCATGCAAGGTCGTATCAATTGCCGGATGCTCTACAAGTACCTGTTACCATAGGTCCTATAGTGTCAATCTACAACCCAGAGGGAGCCCAGCAGGAGGAACAGGCACGATGGGACAGGGAAAGGGCAGAGATGGAGAGTAGGAATAATACGATCAATTCCCAAAGGCAGTTACTAGGACCAAAGAGTCGGAGTACCCCATTAGATTCAGCAACGGGTCCCTGGATAGAACAGGGGGGTCAAAGAGGACAGATGGATTTGAGGGGACCGAAACCGAAAACCTTTAAGGAATTAAGGGAGTATTTGAAAGAATGGGATGCTGCCGAAGAGACTCAGAATAAAAGATTAGAAACAGAAGCAGAATGGAGAGATCAGGATAACAGGATCCTCTCTCACTGCGGAGCTGGCGAAAGCAGCCCGGAGTGGGAGAGAGGGAGTCAAAGAAGCAAAGGAGATACTTGCCATACCACCAGTGGCAGTAGGCAAGTGTGCGATGACAGGAGTGCAGGGTGTGGGGGAGTGCCTCGCCTCATCCTTAGTGAGGGAGAACGAAAGACACAGGAGTACCGAGATAGTTTCAGGTGCACTCACCATGCCCCGGGCGAAAACGTGCGACATTGGAGTCACGAGAATATAGGGAGTCGCGAAGCGTCTCGCCATGCATCCGGTGATCACGGACGAGATCGCGGGAACATGGAGGACCGTGAAGGACCTTATCGTTTATTGAGCGACACCAGACAGCAAGGGAGTTGCAGTGATATAGAACAGAACGGAGGATCCTATCTTGCATCCAAAGAGACCGAGCCGAAAAGACAGAATGTAGTGATGGGGAATAGATCATTGTTCCACCATACCCCAAGGGAGGATGGAAAAGCTTGGGATCTAGAGAGGTGGGAACAAAGAGAAACAAGAAGGACGCCTCATAATTCACCTGTGCCTAGACGTAGGGCGCGTAGTGGGGGTGAGAGGGATGTAAACGAACAACCTAGGAGTGAGGCACTGAGAGCTGAGATAAAAGCAAAACGGCTCGATGTAATGAGTTTAAAATCAGACTTGGAGGAAATAATAGACGGCACAGTACCAATGGAAAGGATAGAGCTGTATGAACCGGATGAAATACTGTTTATGTCTAAGGATGTTACTCGGAGAGCGAGGTCAGCTCATGAAAATTTATCTAATTTGGCAAACAGGTATATGATAGACCTATCAGGAACTAAAGCTTTACAGGGTAACCATAGGCTAAATTGCACGGATCAGGATCTAGATGAGCGTAGGACGATTGGGCTGAAAATACACATAAAGGAACTGATCCTGAGTATCAGATTGTGGAGGAATTTGGATAAATGGGAGGAAAGATGGTCCAAGAGGGGATCCGTCAGAAGGAGTACACTTGCGAGGTCCCCGGATGGAGAGCTAATGCGAATGGAAGCTTTCCCTTTGCGAGAAATCGCGAATGGAAGCTACGTGCATGTGCCCTGGAGTAGGGGGGATTTAGCGGCATTTACCAATTCCTTTCCAAAGCTAAGAGAGAACCCCGTTGAGTGGTATAAGCAGGTAGAGAGGTTTGTGAAGATCTCTAAGGTGCTGTGGGTCGACTTGAACACCCTGTTTGATATTGTAGTACCCGGAGATTTGTGGACGGCATGCAAACTTAGTGTCGAATGGCCCATTTGTGAACCCGCGAGAGATGCCCAGACGAATGGCCCATCAGAGAGAGTCATGGAAAAGTACGAGAGGGTAATAGCATGGTTACAAGAGAAAGTGCCGGTGCAGGACATAGACTGGGTTAAGATAGATCGAACAACTCAAGAACCTAAAGAGACCGTTCACGAATTCTATGAGAGATTGCTGAAAGCATTCAAACAGTACAGTGGGTTGGACGTGATGGATCCCAAAGACATAGGACAGTTTGTGTCGAAGTTTGTCCTAGGATTGAGACCAGACATAAGCCTGATGATTCAACAGCATTTGATCTGTTGGCAAAACAAACCTTTAGATGAGATTCTGAGGTATGCGAGGTACTGTAGCGATGAAATAGATTCAAAGGCAAAGAAACTTAAGGAAAAGCTGATGTTGGTGCAGATGCAATCAGCTGGAAAGGGTCGACAGCGGCAACAGGGAACAGGAACACTAGGAAAGAAACAGAATAATCAAAACAGAGATGAGGAGGAAAGACCGAGACCGAGGGTAGATATCGCGACACTGAAAAAGACAACGAGGTGCCATCAGTGTAACGAGGTGGGACATTGGAGACGCGAGTGTCCTTATAATGTCGAGACGGGGGAATTAGAACAGGAGGAGGATGAGGTTCAGAACAACGTGGTTAAGGGAGCAGCAGTCCCGAAGGGAAAGTTTGTCAAAGGGGGGACTCAGACTCCTCGAGCCCCGTTCCCTCAACCGCCTCACATTGCAAATGGAGGGAAAACCTATAGACAAATGCCATTGTTCGTAGGAGGAGAAGAATGCTACTACGTTGATCCTCTTACAGGGCAACGAGTGAATAGAGAAGAAGACTGTACTCTAGGAGCAGCCCTGGAGGTAGATCAGAGAGGACCATACGTAGAGGCTGAAGTGGCTGGATGTCCTACGACCTTTTTGGTGGATACGGGGGCCACTCGATCCACTTTGAGATCGGCGGTAGTCCCAGGTCTGCCAATGTCGGGAGAGACGATCCAGGTGGTAGGAGTCGCAAACAGGAGAATGACGAATCCTCTGACAGAACCAGTGTCAGTGAAGATAGGGAATTACAGTGACGAACATCAGTTTGTGATTTGTGATTCTAGCCCTGTGTGTCTGCTAGGAAGAGATCTGTTGTGTAAACTAAATTGCACAATATATTGCACACCTGAAGGAGTAGAAGTGCAGACTAACGATGATGATGCCGATTTTAAGGTTGTAAACTCGCAGGGATGCGTGGAACTGTATCCTACCTTAACGGTGGAGGAGCTTCCACAGGACTTGAAGGAGAAAGTGTCAGCTGAGGTGTGGGATTTTACTGGAGAAGAAATAGGACTGATCAAAGGGGTAGAACCGGTAAAGATCATGGTAAAACCCAATGCAGAGTATCCAAGAACACCACAATATAAGTTGACACCGGAGACGATTGCAGGAATAAAGCCTGTGATCTAATCCATGATTAAACAGGGAATACTGAAGGAGATCGTGGGAAGTCCATGTAACTCCCCGATTATGGGTTTGCAGAAGCCTAGTGGAAAATACAGAATAGTGCAGGACCTTCGAAAGATTAATAATATCGTTGTTTCATGTTGTCCAGTGGTACCGAATCCATCAGTGATATTGTTTCAGATACCGTTCCAAGCTGAATGGTTCACAGTGATAGACTTATGCCAGGCTTTCTTTTCGATTCCTTTAGATGAGGAGAGCCAGTATCTGTTCGCTTTTAAGCTGGAAAATCGCGTTTTAACATGGTGTCGTATTCCCCAGGGGTATACAGAAAGCCCATCGATTTTTAACCAGCTGCTGAAGAAAAATCTTGAGAGTCTAGTACTGCCCAAGAACTCGGTTCTGGTCCAGTACATAGACGACCTCCTAGTGGCGGCAGAAACTGAGGAAGCTTGCAAAGTAGACACCATCACCTTGTTAAATCACTTGGCCGAGAACGGACACAAGGTGTCTCCAAGTAAATTGCAGTATTGTTTGACCGAAGTGCAATACTTGGGCCATAGGATTGAAAAGGGAAAACGGAAGGTGTCTCCAGACAGAATAGAGGCGATCATGAAAATGAGCGCGCCTAAAACACAAAGAGAAGTCAGGATGTTTCTAGGCATGGTCGTTTATTGTCGACAGTGGATAGCCAACTTTTCACTGAAGGCAAAACCGTTACTACAACTGACGCACAAAGGAGTGAGTGATCCGGTACCATGGGACAAAGATTGTTTGATGGCGTTTTTGCAGCTGAGGGAGGACTTGTGTCGTGCCCCGGCTTTAGGAATGCCTGATTACGAAAAACCATTCTTGCTTTACTGCTGCGAAAGAGAAGGTTGTGCTTTAGCAGTTTTGGCCCAGATACACGGCAATGCGCGTAGGCCAGTTGCTTACTTTTCGGCTACATTAGATCCAGTAGCCGCAGCGTTGCCCGGATGTCTCAAATCCGTTGCTGCAACGGGTGTCAGAATTGAAAGATGTGAAAATGTGGTAATGGGACATCAGTTAGTGGTGTACGTACCGCATTCTGTGGAATTGTTAATGACCAGGACTAAGACTCAGCATCTGACGAATAGCAGGCTCACACGCTACGAGCAAGTCATATTGGCTGCCGAGAATGTGACCCTAAAGAGATGCTCTGTCTTGAATCCTGCTACTTTGATGCCACTTCCAAATGAGATTGATGATGAAATTTGTACAGATCATGACTGCCTTGATGTGACTGAACTATGCACCAAACCGAGACCTGATATCGTAGATGAGCCTTTGACTGACCCCGATGAAATATTCTTTGTCGACGGTTCATGCGTAAGAGACGATATCGGTCAGCTGAGAGCAGCATATGCAGTTTGTACTATTACCAGAGTTGTGGAAGCCGCTTGCCTGGAAGGAGTACATTCCGCTCAGGTAGCTGAAATTATTGCTTTGGCGCGTGCCTGTTTAGCAGGTAACAAAATTCGAGTCACCATATACACCGATAGCCAGTATGGTTTTGGGGTAGTTCACGATTACGGGCAGTTATGGTCTCAAAGAGGTTACATGACCTCCTCGGGTTCTCCTATTAGGAATGGAGAATTCGTGAGATTATTGTTAGAGGCATTGCAAGGTCCGACAGCCATAGCGGTTGTCAAATGCGCCGCGCACACAAAGAATATCGATTTTGTGTCGCAAGGCAACCGTTATGCTGATGAAGTAGCACGCTATTGTGCGGAACAGGGATATTCTCACACCAATGTAGAAGTGGGGGGAATACAAGAAAGAACTGAGTTAACTATGTTGTTAGACACTGTAGATACATGGGACGAATTGAAGTGTGTTCAGGAAAATGCACCAGATGTTGAGAAAAAGGGCTGGGAAACAGCTGGATGTACCAAAAGTGAAATGAATTTTTGGATTTCTGCAGATGGGAGAGCAGTTTTACCGAACGAACTTGTTAGTCCAATGGCAAGGAAATTGCATGGATCAGCACACATAGGTAGAGATGCTATGGTGAGAGTATTCAGACAAACGTGGTTTAATCCGAAGTTTAGAGTAGCGGCAGAAGCAGTATGTCAGCGTTGTGCGATCTGTCAGCAACTAAACGTAGGAAAGAGAACACCAGTCACGTTGAGTCACATAGGAAGGTCTGGGGGGCCTTTCAATAGAATGCAGCTGGACTTTATCGAAATGCCCAAGTGCAATAGACTCAGATACGTTTTAGTGATTGTCTGTATATTTTCTAGATGGGTTGAAGCTTACCCTACACGTAGGTGCGATACACTTACAGTAGCAAAATTGTTACTTAGAGAGCTGATACCGAGGTTTGAGGTGCCAGCCTCTTTGGAATCGGACAGAGGAACTCATTTTAACAGCGAAATAGTGAAGATGCTATGTTCAGCTTTGAGTATAGACCAGAAGCTCCATTGTAGTTATCGACCAGAAGCTTCAGGGATCGTAGAACAAATCAACAGCACGATTAAATCCAGACTCGCCAAAGTTTGTTCATCGACATCCCTGAGTTGGCCTGATGCACTTCCATTGTTTCTTATGAGCATACGTAGCACACCAGATAGAAGAACAGGTCTCTCTCCACACGAGGTGCTAATGGGGAGAGCTATGAGATTGCCATTGGTTCCGACTGCAGCGTTATTGAACATCACAGACGATTTGATCTTGGACTACTGCAAGGGACTATCTGATGCCATTCATTCTGTGTCCCTCCAGGTCCAGGCTGCAGAGGTTCAATCAGCACAAGACTTGTGCCATGACCTGTGTCCGGGGGACTAGGTCCTGGTGAAGAAGCATGTCAGGAAGAACTGTCTAGACGTGCGCTGGCGAGGACCATTCCAAGTCATACTAGTTACGAACACTGCAGTAAAGTGTGGAGGCTTGCCCAACTGGATACACGCCTCACACACCCGAAGAGTGCCAACACCTCTGGAAGAAACAGCTCCTCTCTCGGATGAAAATCCAGCAGAAAGCGGAGAAGCCACAGAGGGGGAAAGTCAAGCTGTAGAGGTGATTGAAGAGGCTGAGCCTGTGTCGGAACAGGTTGACGACGGTCAGGACACCAGTGAGACCGAAGTCGCCTCAGAAGAGGAAAGTACCTGGGAGTTCGAATCAGATACCGAACAAGCTGTGAGTGATCAAGAGACAAGTCCAAGAACAAGGAGCAGGAGGACAAGGAGTGACGAAGCTAGTTGGCCGGAGAGAAGGAGAAGGCCAAGCTTAAAAGCAAATCAAGAGAGAACCCTTGTCCCGATCTCTGAAGAGTCGGATCTAGAAGAAGAAACTACGGATTCAGGCTCTGAGAGTCCGAGAAGATCAAGAAGGGTACGTGTGCCCTGCAGAAGGTACGCCACCCCTGAGTGGACCTATCTAGGAGATGTCTTGGGGACAGAAATCTGGGAGAGTGAGAGAAGTAAAAGTGATCAATCTCGATCCATTTGTGGCAGTGGAGATATGGATGTTGACGCCTGGAATCGAGACTGAGGGGTTACTGACTTTCACACTTCCCATTCCCCTTTACCTAAGTCGGATCAAAGACCTAGTGCTAAATCGATTAGAGTTTCCGACTTTTGGTCATCAAATACCAGCACAAGAAGAAAAAATCATTCGTTTAGAATTATTGGAACATGTTATTAGAGCTGCAGGTACGAGAATAATTGTAGATGCATAAAGACTTTTGTGATTAAGCTATAAAGAAAAAGATAACCTAGCGCCGAGAGGAAAGAAGAATAAAATTAGGGATTACATTTAGAGGACGGAGAAGGGTTAGGGTTGTCTGATGCTGAAGATAAAAAGACATTGTTGTGAAAAAGAGACTTTTTGTTGATTAAGAGCACTTTACAGACTGAGAAAGCAAATAAAGCAAATAAAGACTGAAAAAGAAAACTTTTCCTCGAAAAAGAAAGAGTTACGCTGTTTGTTAACATGGAGAATGGCAACCCAAACCGAAGAGCTAAATGCATAGTAGGTACACTAATAGCAGTAGTAATTTTTCTCATTATTACAGTAGTTACCATATCATACATAGTAGGACATGAAAGTGAAAAAGAAACAACAGATGTAAAGCCTGTAACGACTTTGAAACCTGCTCTTGTTGGGAAGAAGGAGGAGAGCAATGTGATCCGTGTAAAAGCGTTACTGGCAGATGAAGCTCGTAGGTTACACGTAGACGAGTCACTGGGGAATTTTAGATCAAATGCATATGCCAAGTTATTGTACGAGTATATTGATGCCATGGAGGCCAAAGATTGTTATGTTTGCATGCAATTGCCGGCTTCTGTAGATGAAGGCATCAGATATCATCATCTCCCACTGACTTATGGGATAACATGTAGTTTATTGCTCAGTATATTTTATGGTAGAGAAGGGTTCGAGTACTACTTTTCAAATTATGATTCGGTACTGCCTGAAGTCCCGAATTATAAACAAATGAATAAGTGGGACTATTATAAAAAGGAAGATAGATTAGCGAAATTCTTTCTTCCTTGGGATACATTAGATACTTCATATGCACGCAGAAATAATCTGACTTGTAAAGTGTCAGAGGTAGAGAAAAAATTCATAGGACAAGTAGATGACCGATACAGAAGGCAGAAGATTCTAAAAATGTCAGGACAGTGGAAAACAGATTGGACCGAAGAAGAAAAAGCACACAAAAAGAAAGGTAGCAATGGTCCAATAGCTTTGGATAGAACGCAGAAAGGAAAGTTATGTTTAACTCGAAGTAAGACATATTATGAGAGTGTATTTGTAGGTGAAGTTAATTGCGAACATGCTTTTAGGTTAGAGTACTATACGAAAGATTTTATGAAAGGGATGCAAGCTATTCCTAATGTATATTTTGTATGTGGAAGAAATGCCTATGTAAAATTGCCCGACAATTGGTATGGTTCGTGTTATTTGGCAATTGTCTTCCCCAAAATATATCATGCAAAGGATTTAGCGATCATAGAAGGAAAGGCTTCGACAAGAGCGAAAAGAGAAGTAGGAGATGCAGAGGTAGTAGGAGACATATTTGAAGCGATGTTTCCTCTTTTAGGTTTGATACTTAATGATGTTAAGATCAGGAGACTAGCTACAGTTGTAGATAGATTATCTGCAAGTACTGCAAGGTCATTGATGCTAGTAGAAGGAGAGATGCAGTCGATTAGGGCAATGGTTCTTCAGAACCGTCTTGCTTTAGATGTTCTGCTAGCGAAAGAGGGCGGAGTTTGCAAGGCTTTGAAGGTCCAGGAATGTTGTACTTATATTCCAGACAATTCAAAACCACTTGAGAAAGTCATACAGAACATTACAGAGATACACCAAGAAATCGAAGATTTAACAAAAGTAAATGTTTGGGAAAAAGTAGGTCATGGAGTAGGAAAGGTTGGAAGTTGGTTTGCCAACCTTGGTAAAAGTGTTGTGTGGTACATATTGAAACCTGTCTTAATAATATTGATTTGCATAATCACATTGTTAGGGTTAGTGAAACTGTACAAATGGTATAGGTCGAACCGGTTACAAAGGTCCATGAGAGAGCAAGAAAGGAGATTAGCTGCTTTACAAGATCAACAGTATAAAAGTTTAACCTCTTCGCCGCTAATGACAAGGGTAACTCGTCATGGACGTTCCATTGATTTCAATGGAAAGTAAATGAGAAAGAAGAGTAATGCCTTAGCAGTAAAGGGGCTAAGAGCTCTCGAAACGATAAAAAGAGGGAATCTTGTAACTAGTTCTGTGTAAAGTGTCATTCAAATTGCATTTAGTGATGACCCCTAGAGGTCATCAAAGGGGGGAACTGAGAGAGCGCAATTTGAATGAAAAGTATATCTGTACCATATTCGCAAGCATATAACGCAAACGTAGAATCTATAACGTGAAGTTAGCACTTGTAGTATAAAGTTAGCCGATGTAACATGAATAATAGGAAATGTATCTGTATTCATTTTAGAATATGCATTAGAGAGGCCGTATACATAGTGGGCTAATATAGAAATGTATAGAAATGCTTAAGAATAGCAGAACGTGTCAAACAGAATAGAATGAACGTGGGTAATTATTAAACGGACAAAGCGGGAAATGTAAAGTGAAGAAATGTGCAGAGAATGTATAGCACTGTGTAAGAAACGAGAATATAAATGTTGTATTCTATGTAACATGGATTCTAGTATAATCAAATGATTTGCTAAATTCGATTATATATAAATGTGTGTTAAAGGTTATAATGTGTAGAAGAGTTTGTAGGAATGTTGGAATAGTTTGGTCATGTGTGATTTTAACCTAACTGACCAAGGGTTCGCAGGAGTGTAGTCTGCTGTATGTAATTTAGTGGGCTCACAGGAATAGGGGATAGCCTTGATCTGAACGTGCGAGCCAAGAGTCAAAGGTCTTGTTAAATTTAAGGTGACAATGCTGGACGAAGTTTATGGCCTAAGTGAGATAAGAGACGCTTGGAATTTGGAGTCTTGTTTAGAAATGACCGTTCGCAGGACCAAAAGAGGTTATGATCACAATTGTAAAGAATAGAATTATGTTGAGGTGATAGACTTTGCTCTGAAAGTGTCAAATGGAATGTTAATGAAGTCACCAGCACGAAGACGAAGATGGTGCCTAAGAAGCAAGGTCAACTTAACGGATGACGTGAAGAGATGAAGCTATGGAAAGAGCCAGAAAATGAGATCATGTGAATGTACGTGGTGGGCGTCAAAGGGGCGTTCCATCCATACTGTGATTGTGTATTTAGGGTAAGCATGAGCGAATTTTGCGGATCTCGCGTTCGCGAATTTTGCGGATTTGCGGATTCGCAATCCGCAAAATCCGCGAATTCCCGCGAATTTGCGGATTTTTTTTTTTTTGTGTTCGCCCGTGTTTCTGCTAGTTCGCGAGGGTTTTATACACTTTCGCAAATTGCGAACTTACCTGTCGGGTCGCAAGTTTCGCGAACTTGTTGTTTCTACGTGTCCAGCCTGTTTGGGACACTCTTCTTCATCACTGCCACTCTCTGTCACCACTGCCACTCTCTGACTACTCATGCCACCCTCTGGCCCACCCATGCCACCCTCTGTTTCATCACCACACCCTCTGGTTGTCCAGTGTACATTATTTTCGGCAAAGCAAAGCACACCTTCCCTGCCTCAAGTGACCTGAATTAATTTGGGGCTGATTCATGTGTCACAGAATATTTTTTTAGCTGGCACCTGCTTCCTTAGTGCGCCCTGATTAGTGATCTTTTGCACTTGCTAAGTGCTTTCATTGTTGCAAAATTAGTTACAACACCTGCCCTGCCCCAACTGACAATAATGAATTAGGGGCTGATTAATGGATTTTAACTTCCAGCCTGGCTCCTGCTTGTCTCCCTTAGCTGTAATTCAGGACCTTTGTGGCATATGTGTAACTATTCTGAGGTTCAGAGCAGGGTCACATACTAGTTTCAACTGGCAACTGAACTCTGGAGGGGCCCCTCAGGAAGCACTCCAGGAAATGGCTACTAATGATGAGCCTGAACTTTTGAACCTGGTAAGTAGTTACTTTCAGTTTTGCTAAGATCGTATTTCTGCAATTTTGCACTTATTCGCGGGGCGCGAACTCACGCGAACAGTGCGAGCAGTGCGAGCAAAATCCGCTGCTCGCGGATTTGCGGATTTTGCGGGAAATTCGCAAATCTCGCGGATTGCGGATTTCCCGAAAATCCGCAAAATCCGCGAGCGGAACGGATTTTCCGCCCACGCCTAATTTAGGGACAGCACCCCGGGGAGAAGATAGCGCAGATGGCCTGAGGAGCGAGCGCTGAGAGATCAGAGAGCAAGAGAGCAGTAGGCCGAGGACCCTTAGAGAGCGGATGGGTAGGCAGAGAGGGTACTGCTTCTCGACATAAGTTACCATTAGAGGCTAAGAGAGTTTGAACTTCTTTGGAAGTCAAACTGCTGACACCTTTTTTAGGTAAGGAACTTGCGAAGTAGGGATGTCACCTAGAATAGAGTAGGGACAGATTTAACTTGTTTATTCTCTTTCTGTAGATGACGCAACGGATCCACTTTGTGTCTATGCTTTTTAATCTGCTGATTTTGGAATTGATTTTGATTGTATTCTTTTGTAGACTGAGGTTCTTTAGGGAATTTATGTTCCTTTTAGTTCCTGTATACTTATTGAATCTTATCCTGAGAGGATTGTATATGCAACTTATTCTGATTTTATATTAAACTTTTAAACTTTATCAGTCGTAAGTGGTTCTTCAGAGTTGCGTCAGTTTATGGGGTTGATCTAACTTATGCAGGGTTTGCCTTTTACTCAATGACAGAAAATAATCGATCCAAAATAGATGAATGAGATAGGTATCTAAGTGATCAGAAAAGATATCAAAATCTCATTCCCCGCAGAATCATTAACTGAAATAAGAGTTAACATAAAAGACAGGTTGCAATTCTTTTATCAGCATCACAATAGCATGAAAAAATGCATCAATTGAAAACCTCAATGAAAATAAAAGAGAAAAATGACAGAAGAAAAAATGATGACTTAGTCCTACAAACGTTAGTCTGCTCCTAGTTCATGCCGCTCAGTGACGAGGGAAAGCTCTGCACGGTGCATGGAACTGAGTGAGTCTGATAGTTGGAATATTGGCTCGGGGGAAAAAGACAGCAACAATTTACGCAGAGAAGAAGGAGCGACTAGACAACTGCAGGCCCTCCTTGGGCAAGCACAATCTGCACCTTACTCTCCAAGGTCCACATTTTTCCCTATTGTCTAAATAACACCCTATGTCACATCCAGGGGTCATGTGTCCTGGCTGTGTCATGCCCAGCGGTCCCAGGATGTCAGGCTCCCACAGTGGGGTGGCCTTCGTTAGACGTCCCCGCCCCCACATCCGCCGCTGAACTCCGTGCCACACTTCTGTTGTACGGCCATGGGGCCAGTTAAGCGTAGTTTTTTGTGGTTAGTATATCATGCTCTGTTGTATCCTCCCTTACCCATTAGCCAAAGATCGGTGCGGAAACTGGGGTCAGTATGCGACCCGAACACCCACTTATTAATGGTGACTAGTTGCGACGCCTTGTTATAGAGACGCATATCCGGCAGTCCGATACCCCTGTTGTACCATCCCATGGTGAGTTTGGTAATAGCTATTCGAGGCGACCTGTTATCCCAAAGTAAGTCTCTTATTGTTGCCTCTATCAGCACGAAATAAGATTCAGGGACCAGGATGGGAGTATTCTGGAGGGCATATAGGAAGCACGGTAGAGCAAGCATCTTGAAAAGGGCAGCTCGTCCCAAAAGAGTAAGAGGGAGTGTCCTCCAATGGGTAACATCTGATTTAAACCTCTGCAACGGTTCCAATAGATTCTGTTCATAAAACAATGTTGCGTAAATGGTTATGAAGATGCCAAGGTATTTGAAACCACGGGTCACAGTTAGAATCCTACATCCCTGAGGACTCTGCGGAGGGTCAACCCAGAGGGACATCTGGGATTTGGACCAGTTTATCTGATAGCCAGAGTGGGCCCCAAATGTGCAGAAAATGTGGAGAATGCGGTGGAGTGAGCGCACTGGTGAGGCTAGATAGAGCAGAATGTCATCTGCAGATAATGATATGCGGTCCTCATGTTCGTCCATCCATTTAATGCCTCTGATATCTGGGTCGCCCCTAATCCAGACCACCAGCGGTTTGAGGACCAGGGCAAACAGGAGCAGCGATAATGGGCAGCTCTGTTTCGTTCCACGATAGAGGGGGAAAGATGTGGAGCGATATTTATTTACTGAGACGTGGGCAGTGGGGAGCGTATACAATAGTTTGATCCACCCAATTAATTTGGGCATGAGCCCTACGCGAGTCAGAACTGTGAACAGATAGTCCCATGCTATGGTGTTGAACACCATTTTTGCATCAAGCTCAAGTAATATCGCATTTTCTTCTAGTGTCTCTACCCGGCCCAGTGCCCCACGAACTCGGTGTAAATTATGTGCTGTATTTTGTCCCGGCATGAATGCCAACTGATCCGGGGGAACCAAGTCAGTTAGGTAGGGGAGCAGATGGTTAGCTATCAATTTGGCCAAAATGTTGGCCTCTACGGTGACCAGCGAGATGGGTCGATACGATGAGCACTCTTCCACAGGTTTACTGGGCTTATAAATGACCATGATGGTGGCCGCACGGATATGGGCCGGGAGGAGGCCATTCTTGAAACATTCATTATATACATTTAGAAAGCGCGGGGCAAGTTTCTTAGCCCTAGGTTCTAGTAGCTCAATCCAAAACCCATTAGGGCCCATCGCCTTACCCGAGTGGATGTCTTGGATATCTTTCTAAATCTCTTCAGCCGAGATATCCATGTCTAGAGTTTCCCTGTCATGTTGGGATAGACATGCTATATCGATTGTAGCAAAGAGATCTGCCGCTAGTGGCGCTGGTAAGTGCTGTGATAGTCCGTATATTTGTTCGTAATATTAGGGGAATGCCTCCACAATTCCCCGGGGGGCGGTGATCAGTAGGTCTGTCGGCCCCTTTAATTGCTCACACCAACCTCGCAGACTGTTCCTTAAGATCCAGCCATGTCAATAATTTCCCAGTTCGTTCTCTTTGTTTGTATATTCTATGGCGGGTGGAGAGCGCACTCCTGTTGGCGTCCTCCAAAAGCAGTTGCTTATAATCCTGTCTCTTTATACTAAGAGTACGCTGAGCATCCTGATCAGGGCTCCGCGCAGTATTTCGTTCAAGTCCCGAGATCTCCGTTTCCAGTTCGCTCACTCGCCGGTTGCGCTCTGCCCTGTGGCCCACCATCATAGACAACGCCCTCCCCTATATCACAGCCCCGTACGCACCCCAGAATGTGACCGCTGAACCCAGGAACCTGATATTTTCCTCAAAATAATAATCAGTATCTTTCGTACGTTCTCTTGGATGTGTGGGATCTTTAGTGCCCAATGTTGGATCATGATGGGGCCTGGTTGTGGCGCACGCTGTGCCCCGAAGACCACTAGGACCGGGGAATGGTCCGACACTCCCGTGCATGGCAAGCAGGATTGGTGAAGTCTTGTATATGTTGTGCATGAGTAAACAGGTAGTCAATACGTGATTGACTGCTGTGCACACCGGATTGGAACGTGAAGAGTGAGTCGTGGGGGTGTGTCCATTTACAGATATCAACCAACCCTAGGGCATTGGCAAAGTCATGTAATTGTGAACCATGTGTCGTCTTGCCTGGGCGGGGATCAGTCTATTTGGTCATTAATTGTTAAGTTAAAGTCACCCCCCATCACTAGTGTACCTACGGGTAAGTGCAGTAACATCGCTCCTACATCAGTTAATGTCATGCGTTTTAGACCTGGTGGGGCATATATCGAGACAACATTGAGGACTCTGCCCTCCCAGATGCCTGTGCAAGCAGCGTGTCTACCCTGAGGATCAGCCACATGTTTTGTATCATAAAAGGGCAACCTTTACGGAGGAGGACCCCCACCCCTCGGGACCCTGTTGTGAAGCCTGAATGCTTTCCTGTTAAGGGCCATACAGGAGTTACCAATTAGATGGGCTCCTCGAAATAACACCATGTCGAACCCCTGGCGGTGGATATATTGTAGCACTATACTTCGTTTTATTTTGTCCCCAACCCGTTGACATTCCATGTCATTAGTTTAAGACCTTTACCACTAGCCATTGGTGTCTACAGTAAGTATAGTGAAGTATGCAGGGTGTTTATGACAAGTGAAACCCTAGTCTGCATCCTTACGGGTGGCTCCAGGAGTTTGACTGCACAATACAACGTTCCTAAATATGAAGTCTGAGCATTGAAAATTGAGGCCAGCGGAGATGTTCATATACCAGATGTCACTTTGTACAGCTGCACATAAACAGTAACATGTAACCCCCCTGACCTCCCTAACAGATTAAACTCAAAAGGATCCCAATCCCAAAGAACACACCACCCTCCCTGCCTCCCTGCTCAGCGGGACTAAAACCGCCTGCCACCCCCAACATGCAGAGTGCCTGTCGCCCACCCATGAACAATTCCAGGGAACATGAGCTACCCCACTCTTTATTCGTCCACTAGTATGCAGATGGTGCTTCGCTCCCGACCCGACCTCCGCCCCCAAACCATTTACAGTACAGAGGCCCAATATGGTCCGCATTAGTAGTCTTGTGGCACTCACATTGATAATCACAGTGCGGTAACTAGCTCCTTAGCAAAATCAGTCCCTCTATGCGCAGCCTAGCATGTTGACCCATATATCCATCAGTCACTCAGGTAAATTGGTTAGATTTTAGAACAGCTACAGAGGCCAGGATCATCCACAATACCTAATTGTCAGAAATATGAGCCAGCATCGTCCCCAGCACTAGACATGAATAATCTCACTTCCAGGAAATCATGCCAGCGACATCACATTACCAAGGGACCCTGACAAACCCACACAGACTTACCAGGCCCAGGATCAGTGCCCTCCCGTATGTCCCTAGGAGTCAGAGTCAGAGTGTGGAGGAGAGCGCCTCTGCTGGCGCCAGTCTGTGTTGTCATCCGCCGCCGAGTAATAATTTTTTCAGTTTTTCTCTATCTTGCGCCAGCCATCAAGCCAGTCCCAGGCCTCCTCCGGGCGAGTAAACTCGTAGTTTAGCAGGGAACATCATTGCATATTTGACCTCTTGGTCTCAGAGAGCGCTCTTCACTTCCAGGAAACGTTGGCGTTGTTTCTGCACTCTCAATGTGAAGTCTGGAAAGAAGATGATCTTTACTATTCTCCAGTGTGAGTGGGGGTGCCACCCTCGCCATTTGTAGAATAACACCCACACCAGTAGCGGCCGAGAGGGTGCCCCAAGCCTCAGACGGCCCCCAGGCACTCAGTGAGCTCTCTCAATCATGAAGCATTTGGAGAGTCCTCTGGGTTGTAGATGCTTAAGGACCAGTTCCTCCACAAAGAGGTCTATCGCCTGCCACTCCGCTCGTTCCGGCACACCAATAATGGGGATGTTGTTCCTCCACATTCGGCCTTTGTAATCGTCCAGCTGCAGGGCCATCGCTTTATGAGAGGAGCGGAGGTCAGTGATCTGTTTCTTGAGCAGGGCGGTGTCAGTAACTAGTTTCTTGGTGGTGTTCTCCACTGTTCCCACCCTCTCAGCCAGTCTCTTTACATTTTCTCTGATCAGAGCTACATCTGTGGCCACTGTACCAATCCGCACCTCAAGAGAGGTCCGTATGCCTGTGATCGCTTTGAGTAGGTCCCTATTCGACAGTTCAGCTGCGTCACCCGGCGTTCCCGCCTCTGTTCACTCTTCAACCAGCTGCTTCTGCCAGGCGACTTTCTCCAGCTTGGACTGGGTAGCTGTCCGATTAGTACGGCCGGATGCCATTGTCTTATTGTTGTCGCAGAATCACCATGAGTGAACCAGGGTACCGCTGCTACTCCCTGCCGCCTGCAGTGAAAACCTTCAGCCGGCCTGTCGGTTTTCGCAGGAAGTACCCTCCACCAGAGGGGTTCAACTCGTCTTTACACGCAATGGGCTCGGTCAGATATATATTGTACAGGGCCCTTCTGTCTTAAGCGCTACGAAAACATCAGGGCTGGACCCATTCAATTGCAAAGTCACTTCCAATGATCCGTGGGTCTCACCCCTATCATGTGGCCAGCCTGTCTTGAGGGGAGGGGGGGCAAAAGACTTAGGGGCCCCTGGAGCAAAAGAAATTCCCTTCCACCAGCAGGCTGGGTGCTCCAAGACGCCCCTCATTACAGTTTCACCAGCTTCACAAGTAGATAGATCATACCTTATATGAGTCCACGCAACTTTCAGCTTCACGGGGGCTCCAGGGCAACACTTCCCAGGTCGCTGTGTTCCAAAGGAGACTGGTACGCTATTACCACTACACTGAGTATCATCTACTTGACTCCAAACCAGTGGATGTGTCAATGGTGCAACACGAGGTGAAAACAATGAATTTATATCACGCAAGGCCGGAAACAACTGGGTCCCAGCGGTGGGTTGAAGAGAGAATGTCGTCACAACTGAGGCTCACTACCAAACTGCTCCCGCTGCCCTTGTTATGCATTTAATGTCCAGTAGGATGGGGTGGACCGTCACACCCACTGCCCAGTGTTCGAGTGAGCCCCTGTGACTCTGCAGCAAGCGGCTGCCAATCACCACTCTCCTGAGTGTTCAGGATGATTTTCTCCGCAGCATCGCCGGTAATCCATACCTTAACTGGTCATTGGGCCCCCAGCGCACCCGCTCCAGGCTACATGGGCCGCCCACAGCTTCAATAATGGCCGAGCACCGGACCGCAGGGCCGCTCCTGGTCCGTGCTCAAGCTGCAGCAATTAAATGTAACTACAATCCCAGTGGGGGCCGCCATGACATCCACCGGGCCCCCACCACTCACCGGACCATCGGGGGCAGCCCTCGCAGCCGCAACAATCAATCCGCCCGTAGATGTTCAAATGAGGTGAGCTCCTCATTAATCGCTGGGGGCTCCGTCCACACAGGCCGCAGCTGCGGTCTTGCTTAGCACACCGGTGGTACGGTGCGGCACTTCAGCCGGCGGGGACGCCCACGAGGCCTCGGTCTCCGGAGCTCCCGCCGGTCACCTTCTCCGATTCGGTCCAAACTTGGCAGGGCGGTTGCCGGGCACCACACTCATCGATTGGCAGTACCAGGGCAGGGATCGGGCCAGCAGGAGCAAGGTTTTACAGGATAGATTGGGAGTGGTGCTCCGGAGTGAAACTACTGAGCAGCCATTCCTGTCGGCGGTTAGCCACGCCCCCAGATACTACAATTTTTAAGAAACCAATAACACTAAAAAAACTCCTTTAGACTAAAAAACTGAGATAGCGATGCTGGCTCTATATCACACACAGAGCCTATGCATACTCTTTGTGTTAAGCCCAGTGGTCGAGGCAGTGAGGCCCCACCCCTGTCATCACACCAAGAGACAAAAGTACCCTTTGTGTCATGCCCAGGGACCCAAGCGGCCCCTGTATCACACCCAGAGAGAAGCATACCCTCTGTGTCACGCTCAGTAGTTCAAGCGACAAACATTCCTCACCTTTCCTAGTTTGCCTTACGCCAAATGCTGGTACTAAGGATCAGATGTAGTCTCTGACTGATTACAACGGTTTCAATACAGACCTCCATCCCGTGGATTCAGTAGAACTTTCAATCAATTGTGGCGTCTGCCCACCGATCCTGTTGCACAGATGTGAATCCGTATGGATGGGGTCCTTTTCTTTCTGCTGCAGTCAGGCTTGAAGAGCCAATCGCTCCTATCTGGCTCGCCAAGATGTTGCTCGACTATGAATTTACCTTGAAAACATTAAAGAAAAGAGGGGTTTGGCAAAACAGAAACAGTTTGTTTAATTAAACGCAGCGGCAGGGAGATCAGGCAACAGAGTCGGGGTTTGAAGACTGTCTAAAAGTACATTGGTTTTGGCTGTCATTTTATACATTTCACAAAGTTCAATGAAGTGATTTTTGGATTCTTTTTAGAACAGGAATCTGGCCCTAGTCACAGTGTCATAAATCTGGTCACTTGATAAGAAACGCAGGTGGGTCATGACCCTGCGTAGACACAATGTGGAGCTAGTGGGTAGGTGTCCCAATGTGTGTAGTGTGCATGCTGTATTCTGATTGGCTGACTGTTCCTAACTTAGTGTGGCATCTGATATTATGGTGTTTTGGGAATGCGGACCACTCTAGCCAAAGGTGTTTTATTGGGGGCCAATCTACCGAGACCATTATGGTGTTGCTGCCTATCTGTGTGATCGATTGTTCATGCAGTTGTCTAAGGGTTACGTGTCCCCTCCCATCTGTGATCTGTCAATCAGTTGCTTCGGACCTGGGTCGCAGAGCCTGCCTGACCACATATTGCTGAGTCAGGGTTGAGTGGGAGGCCATATCAGGCGACTTCAACAACAGCGATGCAAGTTTTTGATTATACTACATATATCATGGCGTATATTGACATCTTATTTATCAATATTAACATTATGTTTCACAAAATTGAAAACCTGCATTTGCAACAGAAATGTTTGTATATTCAGAACTCATAAGCTAATGTGTGGAAAACAATGGCTGAATTTCCAAAATATATGTCACGCTCAGTGTTTGAGTGATAAATCATTCAGCGTTGGAGAGACTTATTGCTAACCTTCCTCGGTGCCAGGAGCATTGTGGGTATAGCTGTCCTCCATTAGCCATGTAGAGGTGTTGCAAATTGATGAAGACTTTTTTACATTACTGCTGACAGCCTAACCTGATGCACTGAGGTCATTATGGGTAATCTTGCATGCGGTTGTCACTAGTGTAATCTTGTCTGATGTTGTCTCTCTT
Organism: Lissotriton vulgaris; assembly: GCF_964263255.1. Lineage (NCBI taxonomy): Eukaryota > Metazoa > Chordata > Amphibia > Caudata > Salamandridae > Lissotriton > Lissotriton vulgaris. The sequence continues at coordinate 1,979,989,549 of NC_141693.1, forward strand.
ACAACAACAATAATATTAGTAGCTCTGGATCATTTTCCCTGAATATAAATTGCTCAAATTACAGAAAAAGTTGGTGGCCCCTAGTCTGGAGATAAAGAATTCCAGCAGTGGTTGGGGTTGCCTGTACTTGTAAGATTTGGGGAGAGGATGTAACCTTACGGCTAGAGCGGTCAACCTTGGAGCTGGGGAACCGGGTTCAAGTCTCGGCAATGTCGCTAAACATCCTGTGATTCTGGGCAAATCACTTAGGGCCATATGTATCATCAACCTGATTTGCGATTCTGAAATAGCGATTTTTAAGAAATCACTATTTGCGAATCGCAAATAGGTATGTATGGACAATATCGCATTATTTTTGCGATTTCTTGAAATTCCTTAATTGCGATTAGCAAATTGCCAATCGCAATTAAGGAATAACTTCCCATTCATTTCTATGGGCCAGGAGGCCCATTGGAATGAATGGGAAGTTATTCCCAATTTGCGATTCGCAATTTGCTAATCGCAAATTGAGAATAATTTCAAGGGTGCAGGGGTGTCCAAAGGACACCCTGTTGCACCCCTGAAATATGCATGGGTGCACTTGTGGCGCACATACATGCCTAAGGGCATGTATGTGCGTCACATGGCACTTTGAAAAATGCAAAAATTTGCATTTTCCAAGGAATTCGCAATTTACTACCAACTAGAAGTTGGTTGTAATTTGCGATTCCTTAAGGACATTTTGGAAATTTTTTTTCCTTCATACATTGCATTTAAGGAATCGCAAAATTTGCGATTCCTTAAATGCAATTGCAAAATAAGGAATCGCAAATTTAGCGATTCTGTGTTTTGCACCAGATTTTGCTTAATACATACCATTTAGCAATTTCGCATTAGCAAAGGCCAAAATTCTGCAAATTTTGGCCTTTACGAATGCAAATTTGCTTGATACATATGGCCCTTAATCTCCCCATGCCTAGCAATAAAAAATGAATGTGTCCTCCCTCTAAGGAAACTGGTGTTCATGTAAAGCGCTCTGATACCCGATGTCTCAGGTCTAGTTAGTGCTATATAAAACTCTTTAATATTAAATAAATATGTTATTACTATGCAAAAGGACCCGTTTTAGCAATCTTAGAATAATGAACGACTGGGAAAAAACAAAACTGTAGTAAACCCATGCCTTCCTGCTCTTTATGTCGGTTCGTAGCTCACTGTGCTATTTTCGAAAGATTGCACCTTATGATCTGTAATAACAAAATGATCTCTTTGACAAAAGCAATAACCCACTGAGCTACCTCTGTTCTCCTTCCTGAGTCCAAATTATGGCTGGGCAAAACACAGATATCTCCAGCAAGTGCATGAACCCCCAGAGTTATCTTACCATTATTATTTGCCCTGAAAACTGCTGGGCACACACAAATCTATACAGCAGATGCCTTAACCCTGATAGAGATTTTAAAACGCAGACTTTGTGTCCAGTTTAATCCAGCATGGATTCACTGTCACTTTGCCCTTGTTGCCAATTTCTTTGAGGCAGAGGTTTTTTTTAATGCATCTCCAGCACTGTGTGTAGAATTCAAACAGATCGGCCACTTCCCCTAATGACTTATCTTACAGTGTGCGTGCGCAGTGTTGTAACATACGTACAATAAGGTTTAAAACGTGTTAAAGGCACCCTTTGCAGTCGATTAATCCAATTAACTGACAGTCGTTAATGCCTCAAGGGTCAGTGCACTGGGGGAACTGCAAGAGGAAAAGCTTTGCAAGGGTCTGACGGGAGGGGAAGGTGTCCCGCCCAGCGCGCGCCCTTCAGGGCTCCCCGCTCGTGATGACATGTTGAAGGGGGGCGGCTTCACGCCTCCGTTTGTCTCCGGTTCCGCATCAGCCGGGTTCACTTTGTTCGAGGCTCCCTTTATCTCGAGGCTCCCTTTATCTCCCGGGCCGCTGCTGCTGCGCCCCGGGCCTCCCGCCCTCTCCTTTGTCCTCCGTCTTGCTGTCGGTGGGTGGAGACCCCCACTAGGGACGGACGGCCTCCGTGCATCTGCTCCAGCGCCTGGCATGCGCCCCCTTCTCCGCACAGGGCAGGTGGAGTCGGGAGCTCTCCCCCAGCACCTGGAGACTTGAGAAGCGTGCGAGGAGCGGATTGTTCCTCACAACAGGCCCTGAAAGACGCTCTCCCCGCCGAGGAGCTGTCCACGAGTTGGCATGTCGGGGGCTGGGTGCGCAATTCAAACTGGGTTGCCTCTAGGCGCTACCCTCAGGCGGATATTCTCTGGGTATGCATTGCAGATGGGACTGGGAGAGAGACGAGGAGAGGGGGGGGGGGGGGGTGGGAGGGGGAGAAGATGAGAAATAGCAAACAATTTTAACTAATGCTTTAAGGGACAATTAATTATGTACCAAAAATATGTACCATAACCATAAAACAAAACAAAAATATCTTCCTAAAAATGGAACGGGTGTCGGGTGGAATACAATTTTTCACCCCTTTTCTCCAACCTTTCCACCCCGCCTCTCCTTGTGCAAGTGAAGACACATTGGGCCTCATTTATGAGAAATAACGCATCGCTGTGTAAAAGCAGCGATGCGTCACTTCTCAGTGCGCACTCCTTGCGACATGATTGATGCGTCATATTTACAGTATGACGCATCATGTCGCAAGGAATGACAGATACGTCAGTATTTCTGACGTATCTGTAGGCGCAAAAGTGACACATTGCTGGAGTGTGTCACAAAAGTGACGCAACTCCAGCAATGTGTACTTTCACATGGCAAGTCCCATGTTGTTAGTCCCTGTGTCAGTCTTTAGCATTAGCGGCCAAGAAATGGCCACTGGTGCGTCACAAAAAGTGACGCACCGGCGCCGTAAAAGTGACGCAAGGGCTCATAAATGAGGCCCATTAGGCCTTATTTACAAGCCCCTTTCGCCCCTTTTCCGTCACTTTTAACATGGGAAAAGTGACGCAAAAGTGGCGCAAGGGGCTTGTAAATCTGCCCCATTGTGCATGGAGACACTTAGCAGGCGCAGAAACATCAGAAGATGTTTATTGGGGAGCAGGAGGATTTGGAGTCACACAGTGTATTTTCGGGGTTTCAATCTAAACCCCCTCCTCTAAATCAACCTCCTCAAAAGATATCCCTCCGCTGGATATTGAGTGTATGGAGTCTGATTACTGTGTCCTACTGTTTTGAGTTCCAATGTCCTAATCACCTCCTGTAGTAAGCTTTCGCTGCTCACTATTGTAACTTCTGAGCGACGAGGTTAGAAAATGAACAACTCTGGTATCCAAATAGAATGAAATAGTCTTAAGCTTTGGAACCGCAATGGTAAATATGAGCACCTACCATGCACACTGGCCGGTAATACCCGCTTGCGCAGGACGTGGTCTGGTGCTATGTTTTAACAATGGCACGAAGATGCATCTCTGCTTCACCACATCACCCAAAAATACTGGAAATAAACACAATGAGCAGAGCCATTGGAATTATGTGATTCTGCGGCAGCAGCGTTTTTTGCATAAGTATGAATTGACCGCATTTGCCACACAATCCATCACCTGCAGCATAGTCTACAGATTTAAACAAAAAAAATGTTTCTAGCTTAAACAGAACAAAAGTTACAAAAACAAATGGTGACGCTAGAAGGCTTTTTGCAAAGGTTGACTGGTCATCTTGCAGTTGCTTTTTGCTGTATTTGGGTGTTATATTGGTACTAATTAAGGTGAACTCTTTTTCAGTTACCGAGTGAAAAAATGACAAAATAATGGAGTAATAAGGCTACGAAATGTGCACGATTATGTTGCATAATTTGCCTGTTTCTGCCACATAAATTGGCCCTCCTCTGTTACATAATTCCAGTGGCCCTGACTATGAGGTATTATCACAAAGTGTAATTTGTAGTAGTACAATAGTATGGCTAATTTTCCACAAAAAGCTATTCACAAACCTACACGCAGAGGCCTACTCCTGCCTACCTTATGTTTTATGTGCATAGCTATCCACTCGACTGCTGCGACCTCCGCACAACTAGGTATAGGATATAGTAGTGAATGTGAGAGGGACATGGGAGTGGCTGGGAAAAGGAAAATACTTACGACTAAAGGTGGGGTTGAGGGGAGTAAGGAGGGGTTAAGGTGGAAATAATGAGAGGTTTTCGAGTGAGAGAGACACCCGTCCACAGAAGGGAGCGCCTACTGCTATTCACAAACTGCACTTCTATAGTTCCTGCCGCTAAAAATGATTCACAATAGTTGTACAGTGAAACAGGATTAAAAATAGTTGTAAGCACTCCAGCTCAGAGCTGGAGTAAGTCCAGCACCACGCATGGTCAGCCCAGGTACTGCAACACCCTCCCAAAGAAAAGAATGGAGGCAGGGACCTAAAATAAAATCCCATGGGAAATAATAATAAATTAAATGAAAATATTATTAGTGAAAATATTATTAGTTAAAAATGTATATCTTTATTTTGTGATGGCCACCTAGTTCTACAGAGGTCAGGGTAACCGACACTAGAATTCCCTCTCTGGAATTGTCAAGCTAGGCAGCTTGGTCCAATACAGGGAGATTAAACTGTGACCCTAATGAAATCTTGGCACTAAAATACTAATGTCACCCAAGTTAATGGTACTCATTTTAGCAACCTTGGAAGAATGAAAGGCAGAATAGACCGATGAGGATTTGAACCTGCAACTATTATGTTAAACACTGCCAACCAGAGTGGATGCATTAGCCCACTGAGCTACCAGACTCAGCAAATGGTGTTCCACTATGAAAGCAGATGTGCATTCATTAAAGATTGTTCACTGTGTAGATGTGGGTGCCCTTCCTAAACACACAAGGCAATACCTGGGCTGCATGCCGATATGGGCGCGGCTACCATTGGTGCCCCAGGTCCAGTGCACCGGGGCCCAGAGCCCTGGAGGTCCTAATAATTGCTGTATTTTGCTACCCCAACAGCAGTGAAAGGGGCCATTTCCCTTGCTTGTACAAGGGTCTGTAGCATCATTGCTACGGTACCGCATGCACATCCAGTCTGCACATGGCTGGCATTGCTTATTCTCTTCTACATATTGCAGTCAATATTAACAGATGGGGCACATGGTGCAGTCTGCAAGAGGTCCACCCAGCTCGGAGGCCCACTTATGAAAACCAGGGCCATGACCCCATTTACAAATATGAACGTAACCCCTTCGCTGCGGCGGCTATTCCGCCGCAGCGCTAAGGGGGCGGGGGGGCCGCGCGGCGAGCGCATGCTGGTGACGGAACCGCTCCGTCACCAGCCGCGGTTCAGCTGTGCTCATGACGGAGCGGTTCCGTCATGGCCCGCCCCGCTCAATAGAACGCGCCGCGCAGGCGCAAAATCAGCGCCGCGCAAGCGCGACGGCCGGGCAATGAAGGAACCGCTTCGTCATCAGCACAGCGCCACCGCGGCTGATGACGGAGCGGTTCCGTCATCAGCATGGAACGAGTTAAGTGTTTAAATGAGAATGAAGCCCTACTTGCTGCAGCAGGATCAGAGGGTGGTAGAACCGATGAGTCCATACTGACTCCAGCTGGATTATGATCCAGGGTATTCATTCATGCTTCTCTCATGTTTATTTTATAGCTCTATTGGCGTTGCTCATGCACTTTGCATGACTATTTTGGCGCAGTTGTGTGTAGCAGTGTAGCAGTGTCAAAGCTGGGCTGCTTTACAATTGTTCCTGCTACAATAATGCAAGGTTTCCAGAGGTCCAAAGAGGAGGGAATGGGAGTCCCAGACATGTGGCTCTGCCACCGAGGTCTGTGAAGAGTGCACCCCAAAAGAGGCCGACACAGCTTAGTGCATGACTGAGCTGAGCACCCCAGATCTGGCGCAGCATTCTATTATGGGAGGTGCCCTGGTTGCAGGAACATCACTCAAAGAATTCAACATAGTTGCTTGCACCTGCAGGCATTAATGGATGTTACTTGTTCTCCCTGAAGTTATGTGCTCAAGCCATAGGGGAGGGTACATAAACAAGAGGGTAAATAACAGCTGTTATTGCCCCGCAGGTAAGGGCAATAAGTCAAATAGCGTCCCACACACACCCAACATAGGGAGCACTGCAGAAGCATGAGCGGCCCTTCACCTGAGTGGGCTCCGCCCTCCTGCTGTGCTGCCTCTGCCTCGTCCAATCCTGCTGAGTGTACACAGATCAATGGTGTAACATTAGCCCCCACAGCCCCTGTGGTGTGGGGGGGGCATGAACTCCAGGGGGCTCCCCTCTGGCACTGTGCGCGTGCAGCGGGTCTCTGGCCTGAGCGCTTCTGAGTGGGTCTGGAAGAGGGGTGGGAACCCTTCTTATAATTCGTAGAGGGGCACCCCCTCAAGTTTTATTACACCCAGGGCTTTAAGTGGGCCGGGTCTCAAGGGGTCTGAGCACCGGCAGGTTTTTAAAGGGGGCCTCGAAACAGGTCTCTATCGGGCTCTGTTTTGTGTTTTTCCAGCTGCAGTGACAGCAGGCACTTCGATGTGCGCGTGCTCACACTGCTCACTTCTCACCAGTGGAGGAGTTACCGCATGACGTCATGCCAGGTGAGCGTTGCAGGGGAAGGGAAATCCTTTAAAGAGAGTCACTTCCTCTCTGGATTTCCCTTCTCTTTTTGAAACTCAGGAGCAGCAACACTGTCCTGGTGTCACCAGGGCTTTAAGTGGAAGCTTTTTCAATATCATATACAAGCCATCGTTGCTGCTTATTTATCTTATGCAACTAACAACCATTGACAAAGCCAGTAGTCCTGACTCTTTGTAGGTATGATGTTACTTGTTGAGTTCTATATCTGGATGCAATGACAGAAACAGCAAAACAAAATACAAGTCGGGCGGCCCACTATGCTAAGCACAGATTTTTAGCTTACGTGTTTTTAAGCCATGCTCTTAATTACACTGGCCACGCCTTTTTGAGAGACCCCCTAGGTTTTTCATCCTACTTAAAGCCCTGATTACACCGCTGACACAGATTGCAGTCTGGGCTCCTCCTCTTGATTTGGTGAAAGGAAGTTCAATGAGCCAAAAAACTGTGAAAAAATGTGTTTACGTTTTTCTACTTTTCATTGGCTGATTGGGATTACTTTCACCCAAAGCAAGAGAAGGAACCCGGGCCGCTACATGGGTACAGGTAACTCGATGTGACGAGGCAGAAGGATGCTACAGGGGGGTGATCAGCATTTTGAGGCGCCCAAAAATTCAAGTGAGAAGTGGCTCATGCTCCGGCAATGTTCCATATTTTCCCACCTTGCTGATATTGAGAACTGCAGAAGGCTCCCTTTGCTGATCTGTAAAGGTAAATATAGCCAGAAAACAGAGCATTTTGATTGGCTGACCAACTCCTAATGATCTACGAAGCCATAGATGTATAAAGCCACTTACAAAAACAACAATAAAAGCATGGGTCTGGGTGAGTGGCAGATATGATCTGACTACGTTCCCTTCCCTGATCACTCCAATATAACCCAGACTGTACCACAGGTACGAACAATACTTGGTTTAGAGCATGGAACAAGGGAGGGTGCAGCATGAGCTGAGACACCTGCCAGAAAGGAGCAGTGATATATTTTGTGCAGGCCGAGGAAGAGTTTGGCTTGGAAGAAATAGAATGCTTCCAATGCACAATGTAAAAAACGAGATTATGTACCCTCAATTTAAAGAATTTCCTACTGGGAGACTTGAACATTTGGAAAAGATTCTCCTTGGAAGAGATACATCAAAAAGTCCAATTCCATCACATACAAATCAATCAATCAATCAATCAGAAAATTGGTAAAGCGCACTACTCACTCGTGAGGGTCTCAAGGCGCTGGGGGGAAGGGGGAGGGGTGCTGCTACTGCCTGAATAGCCAGGTCTTGAGTAGCCTCCTGAAGGTTAGTAGGGCCTGGGTCTGCCGTAGGAGGATGCAGAGGGTGTTCACTCACAGGACCCAAAGCATGAAAGAGACTGCCCTTTCAAGCAGTGTGAGGGAAACTGATGGGGGGATATTTAGTCCATGAGCAATGGCAAAATATTGTGACAACAGCAAACAAATTTGTGACCTAAGAGAAGAATAGAGAAACATTATGTAAAGTACTGTACAAATGGTGTTACACCTCCCCCCCCCCCCCCCCCCAAAAAAAAAATGCACAGCTAGAGCCACCTAGAACTTAGGAATTCCGATGGGCGCACTGGACACTGACACGCTATGGTCCTGGCTCAGAATTAATCAATTCTGAGAGAAATTCCTACAGCAATAGACATTACAGGATAGACCAAAGCAGGAAGCCCAGAGATGCTCAAACCGGGCTGATATACCCATTGCACTCAAATGAAGGTTGAATCATATATCATTTGTCCCTTGAGGTGCAGCAGACACTACTTGCACATTGGGGCACCAAGTCATACCTAGAAGTGGTGTGTGGTTATAGAAGGAGTGATAGGTGTTAGCAATGCAGAAAATGCAGCAAATGCAGGCAGCAAAAGGGAAGAAGACTCCTATCGAAAACAATGGAAAGCAGTAAAAGATTAATTGGCAGAAGATTTTAGGGAACCTAATGGCTACAGTGGTCGACCTCAAAGCTGGGGAACCGGGTTTGAGTCTCAGCAGGACCCTCAATATCCTGTGATTCTGGGCAAATCACTTAACTTCACTGTGTCTAACAAAATTAATGTGTCCTTCTGTAACGCAACTGGTGCTCATGTAAAACGCTTTCATACCTTTGGGTTGAGTTTGCGCTATATAAAACAGTGGAGAAAAAACATTGTGGAATGTGAAGCAAAAAGCAATGAACTTTTCTTGAACACAAAAGAAGCAAGGGTAGCGGACTTGATACAAGACAATTCCGCCGATGAAACTCAGATGCTGGAAAACAAATGAATCCTTGATCCAAGGCTTAGAACGAGAGAGGGGACAAAGAGTTGTAACAGAAGGAAGGATATCTGTGTGAATGTAATGTCACAAAGTGAAGATCAATAAACAAATGGGAACACAAACATAATACATTTAAGATGCTCAATGGCTAGTATCCACCAGTGTCCACAGGTGACTCACAGACGTTCACATTGTCTAAAACAAAAATCCTTAGATGTCATTCTGGAGTCAATGTTTATCCAGTTTCACTCAACAGCATCTCTGGCGGGACAGACAGGCAGGTTATTAAAGTGGCTCTCGAGGGTTAACCCTCTACTGACCTGGCCAGCCTGGCGAGTGCATTTAGTGTCTTGAATTTAGAATATTGCAGTTCATTCTACACTGGTCTGTTATGAATTTCATCTCACTGGCTGCAGGTACGTCACAATTCTGCGGTGATTGTATTCAATGATCTGTAGTGCACAAGTGAGAACTATTTAGTGCACACCTGAGCATCAGTAGGGATAGATGCAATACTGATGCAATATATTCATCAATACATTAATGAATGTGTCTGAACATGTCCTTTATTCTGGTTATGGTTGTTCTCCAAGCCATGAAACCCCTCCAGAGAGACTGGTATCGCTAAAGTCCATGCATCACCAAAGTTCGCCCAATGCACGGCAGCGCTGTGCATTCTCCGGGAACAGGGCCTTAATACACTAAGGGGGATATTCTCAATGACGTGGCAGTGAGAGGCGTTCGCCTCCATGGCTTAACTCCTCTCACCGCCACTTCGTAAACGTGAGGCTGCACCCTATTCTCAAGAATGTGGTGCAGCCTGGTGTTTCCCCCTGCGATGGCGCTAAGTTTCCCGACTTAGCGCCAGTGCAAGGGTGTCAGTGTGCAGGGGAGGGTGGTTCATATACAGGAAGGTGCCCCTTCTGCACATGAACATTCTTGGAATACGATTTTGCTTTTCCCATGTGTGCAGCAAAAACGAGGTTTCACCTTATTAAGATCAGGATTTTTCGTATTATCGCCGCCCTTGATAACAGGCGGCAGCGTCGAACACAATGGGTGCTGCGGTGGAACACCCACCGCAACACCCACTGCACACCCCATTCTAGCTAAATTTATCGTGAAAGGGGTCTTATTCTCAAGGCAACGTTATGCGACTTAACGTGGCTTAAAGCCACGTTAAGTGGCTTGACGCTGCCTTGAGAATAATTCTCAACAAAACAAGATGCCAGTACTGCTATCTGATTTGACACATTTAAATGCACAATGACTTAAACAATTGTAGCATTATATATAACACAACAAATTGTAACTGTATTAATCTTTTTTTATTTTTTGAATATTCTCAATTATTCAATACAGTATTATTTCAGAGATTCTGGAGTAATTCCAAAGAGGAGAGGGAATATTAAAAATCTATAATCCATCTGGATGCGAAAAAGTTTTTTTTTTTAAAGACACACAAAAAAAGAAGAATTGTATTAAGAAGTGTTTGGCGATACAATCACACATCACATTCATCATCTGTCATTTAATCAACACACCTGTCCTGCACATTCATCTCGCAATCAAAAGAAGTGTGAGTCAAGAAATAAAGAAAAAGAAAGGAAAGGAAAACGTAAATAGCCTCACCAGGGTTCAGGCGAACCTCATATTAATGTATATGGTGGGGTGCTATTTTAATTTTTTAATTATTTTCAATGGTAGCATCATAGTCAAACTCTCTGGCTATCAAAACTTTTTACAATCTCGTTATTTTACAACAATATTCTCACAAGATTAGCCTGAAAGGTACTCAGGAGTTAGGTTAGTAAGAACTGTTGTTTCATTCCTTTGCAGGATTGATCCCTCAAGGTCCTGAAGAGAACCCCCATGATTCAGGGGTTTCGAAACGCGTCGACCTTCCTTCATTTTCAGGCTTTTTTGTGTTGATTAAATGACAGATGATGAATGTGATGTGTGATTGGTGAGGGCAGAAAGCCAGAAATCAGTCCTAGGATGCTTGTTTCCAGTCCAGGAAGGACCTGGCCGGGCAGTTCTGGCTGGACTTGTCCCCTTGGGTGCAGGGTCAAGACTGATTTCATTTGCATATGGCTGGGCACAAAAACAATGGATTTAGGCCCAGATCTTTGTATTGGGGTGAGTATATGACATTGTTCTGCATTCTATCCATCAATTGTTCTTTTTGTGTTAAGCCAAGGAGGCTAATGCCACTCCCTAAAAATGTGCATTGTACTACTCAACTGCAATAAATGCACTAAGTCATCAGCAGGACAGGGCAATTGTTTGACTAAGTTGCCCCTAAACGACTGGGTTGTCCTTCTTTGTTCAAAAGTAAATAGGCATGGTTGTTCCACATCGCTGCCAACCCTCCTGCATAAATGTTTCAGTGGCAGCGCAGCTGTGCGGGCAGCAGGCTTTGGGACAGTGTCTGCTGGCATAGCGCCACGTCCAGCCAGGGCTTGGCAAGGCAGGGCATCGTTAGCAGAATCCCGCGCGGAAGGCTCGCTCCAGTGCACCTGCTGCTTCCAGCGTCGGTTCTGAGTTATGCAAAATATTGCGGCCGGACAAGAACAATATGTTATCCCTATGCATGTTGGGCCTGGAATAAGAGTGAGTTACTGGGTCATTGCTGGTGCAGTGCAGCAGGAACGGTTCATAATAATTAGGGGTGTGCAAAGTTGCCAAGCTTTACTTTTTTTGCAGAATTCGAAAAGTTATAAAAATGTATGTGAAATTCTGAGTTTTACAACAATCGGTATCCAAATACCAGTAATGCCAACAAAATGGTTCTGCATAAAGCGTACCTTGCAGAAGACGATGTACGCCTGTGCAGTGCCTTTCTGCACAGGTAACCTCATCAAATGTCAAACCTACAGAGAAGTTTTATGCATACATTTTCCGTATTGGTTGCAAGTTAGTAGAATGAAAATTGTCTTGCTATGCAGTGAAATCGATCTTGTTATGCACAGATTAAATCCGCACATGCAAATACGAAGGTAGAGTGGAAGAATATGCAAAACTTGCAAAGGACAAGCTCATAATAATAATGAGTCAGGCTGCATGAATTATTCATTAGGTCTAATTACATAGCAGGGTGATTTGCACAGATGAAGGCGGGGGCATACCTGAGTGAGGTGAACCAGACAGCCAAAGACGTCAATTCACCAAATGTCCTGGGTTGGTGAAATTGAGGTCCTGCACCCTTTGATCCACCAAGGACATTGCAAGATTGACGCTTTATCTAACACCTAGCTCCAGAGCAGACTCCTTTTTGCTGCTAAGGGATTAGGGGGAGGCAAATGGGTATAGGAAGGAAATGAGTCTTAACTACAGAAAGTAAAGTGTTTATTTGACCCTGGACACCAGGGATTGTAAAGACAATGCCAGGGAACTCAAAGTGTAAATTGGGGAAGAGGCTTCTATCCCTGGTGCCCCAAATTGACATCCATGCAGTCATCCTTCCTTTCATCGAACACCCTAATGATGGCAGACTGGGCTGCTACTTTAACGGTGTGCATCTGCAGTGCCACTTGATTATGAGGTCTAGACCCTATGAACCCCAGCAGAAGGAATATAAAGTGAGTGACTGGCTCTCCCTCTCAGGAAATTCCATGCTCTCTTGAAAGGCCTCTACTCTATGTCACTGTACAGAATGGGTGTTGGGAGCACACTGCCTCACAGTCCCGGCACAGTTCTCCCCTTTGCATCCTGGTAAATGCAGTACACAGTTCAAACTTACATCAAAATTAGCTAAAGTTTTTCACCAATGTTGGTGCAGACATTGCTGTATATCGCTAGACATGTGTTTCTGGGTTGAACCCATCTTCAGTAGAGAGCAGCAGTTTTAGAGAGCAAAGAAAAATCATCTGGGTTTACTGGAAATGCAGCCAAGTTTCTCTCAGGTCACAGTACCACTCACAGGCACACAGGTGCATCTCCAAAGCTTGTCAGCTTGCTGACTCAAGGGAGCCTTTTGAACAGAATGGGGGTTGAGAGCGAACTGCCTTGCAGTCCCAGCACAGTTCGCCCCTTTGCATCCTGGTAAATGCAGTACAAGTTCAAACTTACTTCAAAATTAGCTGGAGTTTTCCACCAAAGTTGGTGCAGACATTGCTGTATATCGCTAGACACGTGTTTCTGGGTTGAGCCCGTCTTCAGTAGAGAGCAGCCGTATTAGAGAGCAAAGAAAAATCATCTGGGGTTACTGGAAATGCTGCCAAGTTTCTCTCAGGTCCCAGTACCACTCACAGGCACACAGGTGCATCTCCAAAGCTCGTCTGCTTGCTGGCTCAAGGGAGCCTTTTGAACAGAATGGGGATTGGGAGCACACTGCCTCACAGTTAAGCATGGGCGGAAAATCCGTTCCGCTCGCGGATTTTGCGGATTTTCGGTAAATTCGCAATCCACGAACTCTCGCGAATTTACCGAAAAACCGCAAATTCGCATGCAGCGGATTTTTTTGCTTGGTGATACAATATTGCGGCGTTCACTTACCGTCATTCAGCGTTTGCCGAGTTGTTTTTCTCGATATTTTGCGAGTGCTGCGCCATTTTGGATCTTGCTGCGGGATCCCGCGGGAGTTTGGCGACGCATCGCGAGAGTTCGCAATTGCAAACATGTAGGTGCGGCGGGCAGCAACAATCTTGCACTCGCGAAATTACAAAATTTGCAATTCTGCACAAGAAATCCACTAGCAAGCAGCATAGACCTTCTGAAAATGATGATTTTTATTAGAATAACTCCTCAGGTTGACATTTGACCTGCACTTTTTTGGATTTGAGGCCTTTTTGACTTTCTTTGGATCACTTTTGGATTAGAAATCAACTTTCACAAGTAAGTTTGTTTGGGGCATTACAGTTGCTGTTCTGCAGAAAAACGAGTTTTGCAAAACTGAAAGCACTCAGCAGGTGCAAAAGTTCACTCATCATTAGTAACCATTCCCTGTAGTACTTCCTGAGGGGCCCCTCCAGAGTTCAGTTGCCTATGTTTGTTTGGGGCATTACAGTTGCTGTTCTGCAGAAAAACGAGTTTTGCAAAACTGAAAGCACTCAGCAGGTGCAAAAGTTCAAACTCATCATTAGTAACCATTCCCTGTAGTGTTTCCTGAGGGGCCCCTCCAGAGTTCAGTTGCCTACTTGCAACTAGTCTATGACCCTGCTCTGACCCTCACAGCAGGCTCATAGAATAGCTACAAGTAGGCCACAAAGGTCCTGGGAAAAAAATTGCACTGCAACAGAAAGCAAATTACAGATAAGGAAGCAGGTGCCAGACAGGAAGTTTAAATTCAGTGACACATTAATCAACCCCAAATTAATTCATGTCAGTTGAAGCAGGGCAGGTGTGCTTGCTTTTCCCCCCATAATCTATAGTGATGAATCAGAGGGTGGCAGTGATGTACCAGAGGGTGGCATGGGTGAATCAGAGGGTGGCAGTGGTGAAACAAAGGGTGCTGTGAACCTGTGATGATGAACCAGATGTAGAAACAACAAAGTTGCTACCGTTGCGAGCCGACAAGTAAGTTCGCAATTGCGAACTGGTACAAAACCCTCGCGAACTGGCAGAAACCCTTGCGAACACAAAAAAAAAATCTGCAAATTCGTGAGAATTCGCGGATTTTGCGGATTGCGAGTTCGCAAATACGCAAATTTGCGAACGCCAGATTCGCAAAATTCGCCCATGCTTACTCACAGTCCCAGCACAGTTCGCCCCTTTGCATCCTGGTAAAGGCAGTACACAGTTCAAACTTACTTCAAAATTAGCTGGAGTTCTCTGTCCCGGGACACTAGTGAATGTCTTCGGCAGAAACCTGATGGGGGCCATCTGAGTGCATCCCTATAGGGTGCTTCATGTGTTTCTCCAGTTGCCCTGCTCAAGGTTACTATAGGAAATTATAATTTCCAGTCCTCCTTCTGCATGTAAAGTCCATAAGAGAGGACTGTGAGGGCTAATGCAGATTTTCCTTGTACTTATGACGGAAAGTCTTAATTTTATTAAAGACACGGAGGCGAGTATTATGCCTTCTTTTCTTGCTTTATTTTCAATAGCAGCAAGATAAGCAATTAACTACAATACCCAGAAGGCACAGCAGGAAAACTACTGGCCAATGGGATTGGGTAAAACAAACAATAAACCAATCACAACATAGCTAGTATATATGGCCCGAACCGACCATGAGTAGTCCTCTTTTCTTGTGCGAGAAAGTCAAGTAGAATGTAGAAACAAAGGAAATATAGTTAACAAAATGCAAAAGGTCATAATCCAAGCAAATAAATCCTGAAGGAAACCCAGAACTGCCGGATAGTGATGGAGGAAAGTTCCACGAAACACAGATGAGGAGCCGGATGCAGAGAGGTAATCCAAAGGAGTAGAGTCAGTCTTAATTGGAGGCTGGTAGTAAAGCCGGAGTTCCTAAGGGTGGGAAAAAACAGACATGATTAGTAAAGCAGAGGTGGGATAATACTCGCCTCCGTGTCTTTAATAAAATTAAGACTTTCCGTCATAAGTACTAAGAAAATCTACATTTTATGTCAAGAACGGAGGCTCCTATTATGCTTGTTCAAAGCATATTAACCACCAAAGAAGAAGCAGTAACACCAGGTTTGCAATAAAAAGTTTTGAAAACCGAATCATTTGACCAATCTGCTGATTTCAGGATATCCTCCAAACGAGAGCCTGCCCAAAAGGCTTTAGAGGCCATAGCACCCCTGCCGGAGTGAGCACCAAAGGCGGTAATGTCAATGCCCGCAAGGGACATAATCCAGCGTACCCAACGGGCGAGCGTGGCAGAAGATACAGGAAGATGGGGTTTGCGAAAAGAAATGAGCAATTGCGAATGAGAGGAGGTCCTGAGATCAGCAGTTTTTTGTTCATAACTTTTGAGACATTGACCCACACAGAGCTGTGGTTGGGAAGGGAAATAGGGATAAAACACAGATTGTAGATTGGTTTTGGTACGTCTGTGAACCTGAAACAAAACACCAGAAGATGAAAATTGTCTGGAAGACAAATCCAATGCTTTGACATCAGAAGCATGTTTGATTGATATTAAGCACAATAACATGATAAGTTTGGCTGAAAGCATTTTGAGCGAGAGAGCATCATTGTTAGGCCATGAAATAAACAATTTGAAAACCAAATTAACATCCCATAAAACTGAATACTTAGCCAATGGAGGTTTTGAGAATCGGACTCCTCGGAGAAGACAACACACCAAAGGATGAGTACCTACCGGCTTATTGTCGATGGGACAGTGGTCCAAAGAGATAGCAGATCTGTAAAGGTTGACGGTGTGGTAAGATTTACCCGCACTAGCTTCTGAAGCCAGAAAGTTAACCACAAAACTTAGAGGGGCTGAAAAGGGATCGACAGACCGTTCCAGACACCAGCTTGACCATAAAGTCCAAGCTGACTTGTAGGCTCTGGAAGTGCCCGGGGCCCAGGCTTGGCTGATAAAAATTGAAGCTTCCTGTGAAACGACGATGTCAGAAGAGGAAGACCGAAATTTTCCAACCGGAAAGAACCAGGGAGTGATCTAGAATCATGGCTTGGGGGAGACCCTGAGGGTTTAGAAGAAGGTCTTTGCTGAAAGGAAGAAGTATTGGAAAGTCCACTGCCAGCTCCAGGAGCGAAGGAAACCAGATTTGAGCTTGCCAGAAAGGAGCTAGAAGGACTAAGGAGGTCGACTGACGTCGGACTTGAGCAAGCACCCTGTTGATCATCAGGAATGGAGGGAAAGCATAATTGAGGTGAAGGGACCAGTCCTGGAGGAAGGCATCCGTCGCCAGAGCGAGAGGATCCGGTCGCCAACTGAAGAAAGCGGGAAGTTGGGAATTGAGACGGGAAGCAAAAAGATCGATAGAGAAAGGGCCCCATTTCCTGAAGAGAGAAAGAAAGACGGATGGAAGAAGCTTCCAATCGCTTGAATCTCGCAGATAACGAGAATGCCAATCCGCTATGGCGTTGAGATTGCCTGGCAGGTACTCCGCCCGAAGGGACAGCTTGTGTTGAAGACAGAATTCCCAAAGGCTTTTCGCAAGTTCTGCGAGAGGTTTGGATTTTGTGCCACCGAGATGGTTTATGTAGCAGACTGCAGAAACATTGTCCATCCGAAGAAGAATGGAACAACTTGCCCTGTTTTTCGCCAGACTGCGGATTGCAAAGGAGCCTGCCAGCATCTCTAAACAATTGATGTGCAATGACGACTCCTCTGGAGACCATGTACCTCCAGTCGAGATTGAACCACATCGGGCGCCCCAACCCAACAGACTGGCATCTGATTCTAATACAAGATCTGGGGCCATCGCGAAGATCATTCTTCCATTCCACACATCTAAATGGTCGATCCACCATTGAAGTTCGAGGCGTGACTCTAGGTCTAGCTGAATAAGATCTGAATACGCCAGTCCTTTGCGCAGGTGTCTTATCTTCAAACGTTGAAGGGCTCGATAATGTAATGGGCCGGGAAAGATGGCCTGAATGGACGCCGAATGAAGGCCCACTATCCTTGCTAGAGAACGAAGGGACACTTGAGAGAGCTGGAGCACGTGACGTATCTCCGAACGGATGGCTGTAACCTTGGATTGCGGAAGGTAAAGAGAAGCGGTGGAAGAATCCACCCAAAAACCCAGAAACTCGATACTTTGAGATGGAAGGAGCATGGATTTTTCTGAGTTGATCAGAAAGCCCAGTTCGAGGAGAAGAGACTGAGTCACATCGAGGTTGGCAAGAAGAGACTGTTTGTCGGTATGCATGAGCAAGATATCGTCTAGGTAAATGATTAGACGGATGCCCCGAGACCGTAGATAAGAAACGGCAGGTCTCATCACCTTGGTGAAGCACCAAGGAGCGGAAGAAAGACCGAAAGGTAGCGAACAAAACCGGTAGGTGACACCCAGCCACTGAAATTGTAGATATTTTGTGTGAGATTCGTGAATGGGAATCGAGAGATAGGCATCCTGAAGATCCAATATGACCATCCAGTTGGATGGGCGCAATGTGTCCCTGAGATGGATGATGGTCTCCATCTTGAAGTGACGATAAACAACATATTGTTTGAACCACTTGAGATTGATTACAGGACGTACTTTTTTGTTCTTTTTTCGGACCAGAAAGAGAGAGCTTAGATACCCGGAGGGATCGAAGGGAGCTATGAGGATAGCTCGCTTGGTAAGAAGATTTAGAACTTCCAGTGAGACGAGCTGGGCTACGTCTGCGGAAAAAACCAGAGGCGGAGGAAAAATATCCTGGAAAGGAGGATTGTAGAACTCTATGAGATAACCTTGGACAGAATTGAGGACCCAAGGGTCCGCTGTGAGAGCGCACCACCTGTGAAGAAACAGAGACAGACGTCCTCCGATTGGAGGAGATGGGCTTACCTTGGTTATTGGCTTGGCTGTTGTTGGAACGGGAACCTTATTGTCCGCGGCCACGGAAGCCACGACCTCGTTGGGGATAGAATTGTGGCTTGAAGTCTTGATAGCCGGAGTTGGCTGCACCTCTGGAACCTTGGTTTTGGTAACCGCGGCCGGAAGAGCGGTTCCTGCCTCTGCCGGCCCTGCCAAAAACCCGAGGGGTGAAGACTTTCTTAATGGAGAATTGGGCTTTTTCCAATGAAGCAAAGGTAGAAACATAACGGCTGAGGTCCTTGACAAGGGAATCGCCAAAAAGGAGTCCATCTGCCTGGACACCAGGATCCTGAGAAGCCAGGTTCGCTAATTTTGGATCTAGTTTAATTAAGAGGCCCTTGCGGCGTTCATTGATAATAGCAGCGTTGGCATTGCCCAAAAGACAAAAGGATCTTTGTATCCAAAGAGAAATTACCTCAGGGTTGAGGTCAGACCCATCTAGGTGGGCAGTCTCCGCCATATCCAGCACCCGGGCCAAAGGACTAACAACATCTAGTAATTTTTCCTGACAAGTGGACCAAGCTCTGTCCACGCCCTTGCGATGGTCCTTGCCAAATTTTGAAAAGAAAGTAAGGAGAGGTTGATCAATGGAAGGAGTGGCAGTGATATGAGAGGGTAGAGAAGGTTTAGGACATTCAGACTTGAGTTTGGCTCTGACAGACTTATCCAGAGAAAGACGTAATTTGGAGGAGATATAATCACCCACATGGGGAATGGGAAACCATTCTGTGGAATTAGGATGTCGAATAGAAGTAGGGTCAAACATAGGATTGCCCTCCGAATCAAGCACAGGTTGGGACGCAAAAGCGTCAAGTCTAGGCTTCTTGGGGGAAGGAGGATCATTAAAGAGATCTGCCAGGTCGTCGGTGTCACCCATATCATCATCATCATCCGTATCGGGGATGGAGTCAATGACCAGCTTCTTAGGAACCTCCACATTTTTGCTCTTGGCTTTACTTTTGCCCACAATCTTAAACCCCTCCATGGTAAGAGGCCTCGGAGGGACCGTGCCCTCAGTCTGGTGCGAGGAAGACTCGCGAGTAAGCAGTGACACATTTTTAGAAACATTAGTGGAAGGAACCAGTTTACGCTTTCTGCTTTCCCCCGCAGAATGGGCCAAAGCTTTGGTCATAAGACTCAGGAGAGAGTTCTCCATGTGTTTAGAAACACGAGTCATAGAAGCTTCCACAGCTGTCTCTACAGAGGAATTAATAAACTGACTAAGGTCCTGCTTAAAAGTCTCACTTTCCTCATTATCCAGCTCGGGAGAGCTTGAAACCTCCATAATATGACCAAAAGGCAGAGAGGAATGGGTTAAACAAAAGGAAAGGCAAAGGGGGTGTGAGCGAGAGGGAAAACACTCCCCCGGGGAGCGGGACCGTGAGGAAACGAAGCCTGAAACACGGAAAGCCTCACAGAAACGCTCGTTGAGGAAATGCGGTACGGCAAAGCTGCAGGGAGAGGAAAGCGCGCTGCGGGAAAAACCAACCGCAGAAGCGCGCAAGGTCTATACCAAGGGACCGGACGGGATACAAGACGAGCACGAGCAGCGCTCGAAGGCACAAAAGATAGACGAGCGCAAGCAGCGCTCGAGAGCACGATATATAAACGAGCGCAAGCAGCGCTCGAGGGCACAAATTAATAGCAAAATCAGTAAATACAATGCAAATACAGCAGAGAAACAAGTAAATATGACTTATCTGACTGCGTAGCAGCAAGAAAAGAGGGATACTCATGGTCGATTCGGGCCATATATACTAGCTATGTTGTGATTGGTTTACTGTTTGTTTTACCCAATCCCATTGGCCAGTAGTTTTCCTGCTGTGCCTTCTGGGTATTGTAGTTACTTGCTTATCTTGCTGCTATTGAAAATAAAGCAAGAAAAGAAGGCATAATAGGAGCCTCCGTTCTTGACATAAAATTCTGTTTAGGGCCACATTACTAGTGCCCCAGTAACTGCTTCCTATTCCAGTGTGATGGGGTTATTGAGCCTATGAGTAATGTTCAAGAATCATCACACTCCTGAGCTGTTACTCCGGTGCACATTCATGAGGACATGCCTGCCAAAATTCTCATGGGCATCAACTTCGGAAAGAGGCAAAATATGGTAATTGTCTCTGCAAACTCTCATAGAGCACTTTATGCCTCATTCCATCTTCCCCAACCTCGGCCTTTAACCCTGACCCAGGGATATATTGCATAATTGTGTATCAGTATTTCCATGGACAGTGTAACTTTGCTAAAATACCGGGCCACACATGGCCACTGGCTTTACTAACTAGTATGGTTCCCTCTAAGCAATCAGGATTGCAAAACTGGTGCAGTGACCAAATATATTCCTATATATTGCAAACACATCCTTTATGCAATATAGGTCCTGTGCAGGGCCAGCTTTAGCACTCGTGGCACCTGGTGTGACAATCTTTTTGGCGTCCCCCCAATGACCTCCTTCTCCACGAATTGCCTCTCTAGCACCCTCCAACAGTTCCTCTCATCTCTTCATGGCCCTCTCTGACATGCCTTTCATTTTTAGGTTGAGGCCTACCAGATGGCACAGCTGTCTAGTTTGCTTGCGACTTCTTACGGGCATTCTGAAAGCTTCCCTGCAAATCACAAGACGCAACTGGGAACTTGGGCACGCCACCAATATGGTGGTTGTGCGGGTCCCCGAGACACTTCTCTGGCGGGGGTGGCACCAGCGCGACAATGACACGGCCGGCGCCTGCCCCCGCGTGCAGCAATTGGACGGCCTGGCGATTCTCCGGAAGCGGATCAAGCACTTCCGGGGCAACGTAGGCAAAACGGGTCCCGGATCTTGCCAGGACCTGTTTAATACAGCTAGGGTGGCCAGTCTCCCTTTAAAAGGGAGCGCAGAGCAGCAGCACGATATTTTCCTTGCCACTCCGTGGACTCAGCTGACCGGCACAAGGTAGTATTGGAGGGCGTAGGGTGTGCCCGCGGAAAAGGTTTCTCATGGGCAAACGGGCCTCCTGCGCAAGGTTTCTCTGTTAAAGGGGAAATCTGGCAAGTAGTTGGGAACAGTTATGACCTTGCACGTAGGCACATCCGGGATACTCAGAAAACAAAGTGTACATATTTCAGTTTAAGGTTAGGTATGGCTATGTATTAGACTCATGTTAAGGTAAGCCATAACAATTAGTAAATATGTGTATTTTAAATATTATTGAATATGTTTTGGGTTTTCTGCACATTAAAATTGTAATAAGAATTTTAATTATGATTTAATAATTTTTAATAAAATATGGCCGGGGTTATCTAACCCCTAATTCAAGTTCTGTGTTTGGATGAATTTTATTATTGGTGCCTTGGAGCAAGAAGGGGGAGGGGGTTGGAAACAACCATCCCAAGGTCCCTGTCTGTAGGGGAGTTGTTGGGGTCCACATTTCAACCATTGTAGGGGGACTCTGCAATACCTGGCCATGTGCATTCCTTCCATTGCTGACTCCTGGCTTTGTGATTTGTAACTCACATTTGCTGGCTTTATTTGTTTTAGGCTGTCCAGCTAGAGTGTGTCCCTCCCGTTGCCCAAGCCTTGTTTACTATATTCTTCCACACACTAGCTTTCTGTAAACATGCCTCTAAATCTTGTTCTTATCTTGTCCCATCTGCTGAGCACTCAAAAAAGAAGTCAAATGTCAGCTCTGTCTTCCAAGGGAGCTTGGTGTTTATTTTTTTTCTCTGACTTCAAAGTGAGAGAATTTATGTTACAATTCTGCTGAGTAACCATGTGAGAGGATAGGGTGAAGGATGTTTTTTGTCTACCAAACAACAACAAAAAATGAACTATGCTAATGTTTCAGAATATATCAGAATTAGTACAAAAGAAGCACATTTTATGTATAATTCTGAAGTGTGGTGGAAACAAATATTTGAATACGATTAAAGCACATCAATACACAGGGTGATGACATTTGCACACATTATCGTTTGGACACAGTAAAGCCATGTTTGTGGTGCAAAGCAATGGTCATTTCAATTGAAAATGTGTTGTCTATAATGGTGGTGTGCTTCCACATCATGCATAGTCCTCACTACGGCACTCTACTCCACTGCACTCCTCTCCACTCTATACCATTCCAATGTATGCCAGGCCACACAATTCTATGACACTCCATGATGTGCCACTCCACTCCACTCTACACCCCTCCACTATAAGACACTCTACGAAACACCACACCATGCCACTCGACTCCACGTCACTTCAATCTATGCCACTCTCTCTATGACATACCACAACGCTCCACTCTATGCCCCTTCATTCCACACCACTTACCCCACTCCACTCCAATTGAACCAAATCTACCCCACTCCAATCTACCCCACTCCACTCCACTCCACTCCAATCTACCCCAGTTTATCCCAGTCTACCCCACACCACTCTATCCAACTCCACTCCAATCTACCCCACTTCACTCCAATCTACTGTACTATAATCCACCCAGTCTACCCCACTTCAATTTACCCCAATCCACTCAACCCACTCTGCCTGAGTCTACCCCACACCAATTTACTCCTCTTCAGTCCAATCTACCCCACTCCACTACAATCTATGACTGTTACCAGCATTCCACTCTTACCTAATCCACCCCACTCCAGTCTACCCCAATATATTGCATTCCACTCTACCTGATCTTACCCACTCCAATTTACATCACTGCACTCCACTCCAATCTACCCCACACCACCCTAATCTACCCTAATCCACCCCAGTCTACCCAAATGTAATCTACTCCACTCCCCCACTCCAATCTACCCCAATCTACTCCACTCCAACCTACACCACTCTAATCTACCCCACTCTATTCCAATCTACCTCACTCCACCCCACTCCAATGTACAGTACCCCATCCCAATCTACCCTGCGCCACTCCAATTTACCCTACTCCCCCATCTACCCAACTCAACTCCAATCTACCCTCATCTACCCCCTACAGACTACTTCAATCTATCCCCACTCCATTCTAATCTACCCTACCTGGGATAGCTCCTCCGCTATGGCGGAGGAGCGCTGTCCCCAAGCTTTCAAGCAGTGCAGAACCAAAAATATAAAATGATAATAACTTTTAGTTATTATCATTTTATGCCTGTCTGCTTTGTGGGTGGACAGGGCTGCTCTGCTCTGCGAGAAGGGCAGTGGAGGAGTTGTTTGCCCACTCCTAAAAGTGAGCATTGATTGTTTGGTCGGCACTCTTGTGCCGCCTAAACTAATCATGCGTACTTTCCCACTTTTCCATGCAGGCTGCATTACAGCCTGCATGGAACAGGGTCACCCCTACAGCCCCTGGCTGAGCACCATGTCAAGGAGCTCAGACCAATCACAATGTTGCAATTGCAGCATTGTGATTGGCTTAGGGGAGGGAGCCTGGCTTCCTGTTCCTGAAAACGGAAGTAGGAGAGCAGGAGAAGGGACGCTGGACTGGGTGGCAACAAGATAGGTGATTTAAAAAAAGATTCCCTCCTTTCCAGCCTGCAATCACGACCCCCTTGTGACCCCCACCTCCCAGGCCCCTACCCGCAAGTCATGCCAGCCAATGCTGTACCATACTTTAATGCATCCAGTCTATCCCACTCCACTACATTCTACCCCAATATATCTCCCTCCACTCTACCACAATCTACCCCGTGTTAACCTACTCCAATCTACCCACTCCACCCCAATCTGCTCAACTCTGCCCCATTCAACCCAAATCTACCCCAAATCAATCTACCCCACTCCAATTTACCACGCCAATCTATGGTACTCCAATCTACCTTAGTCTACCCCACTACACCCCACTCCAAATTACACCAATCCACACCACTCAATTCTAGCCCACTTTTACCCTACTCCACTCTACCCCAATGTACCCCATTCCCCTCCACCCCAACCTATCCCATTCCAATCTATCCCACCCCACTCCATTCCATTACCTTTTAGACATGCCAAACAGCAGCCACACTGGTGTGCAACATGGCTTAAACAAATTGCCAAAGCCATTAGCTCTTGTATAGGTGTGACCTATTGACGTTGCCAATGCTTCTTTATAAGGCTACTCACAGTTCACTCTCACTCAGTTCTGTGATCTGCATGGTACACTTTTTTGAAGCAGGCACTACTTTAGGGTGAGTCAAAACTGTTACTAGATAAATCTTCAATTTCTCTAGCAGGAACATTAATCACCATAGTTATTGTGTCATTTTTATTTTTTCCGGATAACTACTGCACCCATAAGGAATACTGCAGCAGGTGCTTTTAAACCCATACGTCTGTGTCTGATACAGCTGCACCAGTCACACTGCCTAAACCCAGCTGTCTTACATCCAGCTCAATGAAGCCCTTCCTTGACTGCTTCTGCACTATTCCTGTGTTCTCCATAAATAAATTAAAACACTTATACTCTTGTCCTCGCTCACCATCATGTGGTTCTCGGAATATCACTTACTTCATCTGTGCTGTGCCTCAAAAAGAAAACTATGTGCATGTAGTCTTGTTCTGTGTAAAGCGCTTTGATGCCCTTGAGTCCAGTTTGTGCTATAAAAAATGACAGACGTCTCAGGGGCCCCTCAC
The DNA here is from genome assembly GCF_964263255.1 of Lissotriton vulgaris. Classification (NCBI taxonomy): domain Eukaryota; kingdom Metazoa; phylum Chordata; class Amphibia; order Caudata; family Salamandridae; genus Lissotriton; species Lissotriton vulgaris. Next base: position 1,980,014,370 of record NC_141693.1, read on the forward strand.
CACGTTCTGCGGGGAGGGAATCCGATAATGTTGCATTACGCCATAGGCGTGACCGTTTACCAGCTCTGGGAACACCTTTTAATAAATGGTTTGTGCATTTCTGACATTTAAAGTTGGAAAGCTGGTCACCACGTCACCACCGCCCTGCACCCCCATTTGAAATCCTGCATTTAGCATAACAAGAGGAACACAGTAATATTGTGTATGGAAATGAATGGCACAGACAGGGAAACCCCCAAGCAGTCACTTGCCAGCTGTACACCCCTTTCATCTTTTTTAGGTCTCGGCCTAGCGTTACACTGCGCAGCAGTGTACGCGCAGCCGAGATTTTATGTTTCCTAGAGTGGGGCTTGAACCCGCCCCTCTTCTCCATTGGCTGGCTTCCTAAACGGAGGCCAGCCATTGGAGGAGAGGGGCATCACTCTGTTCAAGCCCCGTCTTTTTGGGATTGAGGGATGTGTTTTTTACGTTCTTTCTCTTTTCTGATGGTGGCCGGAGCGGTGAGTCTGGGGCTAGAGGCTCTCTGGCGCGTTTGCGGTTTTGTTTTGCTCCGTTTTCCCCCGGATTTTGCAGAAATGGGTCGTGGGTGTGATGCGGGCGCGTGCAGTGCTGAATGAATGGGGCGAGGGACCGTGGCAAACACTCGGAATGGAGGTATTGTTAACGCAAACTCTTATTAGCGTGTGGGGGCCCCTTTCATAGAAATGTTTCTGAAAGTAACGGAGGCCAAACGTGATGCCGCTCCGGGGCCATTCACCAAGAAAACAAAAGTTATTGTTCTTTATTTCGATGATGCACTTTTCCTGTCCTGTTTGGCTTTCATTCACAGGTTGAACCTTTCACAGCCTGCGCCGACCCGGAAGCACTACACCACGTACACTTTTACGTTCTGTGCAGCTTTAAACATTGAGCCAAGTAAAATGTTCCTTTTCTGTGCATTTCAAGCGGAGCCGTGAGGTCTCTCTCTCTGCACCTTTCAAGGTCCCTTCGATGCTCCTCGCGCGGGTTTAGCAAACACTGAGGGTCGAATATGCCCCTTCCCCTCAGGGGCCCCCACTGACCTGGATGTTCCCGGGCTCGGCCTCTGCTGCTCCTCCGAGGGCCCCTCCCGGCGACCCCCAGGGCTCCCAGGGGTCAGTGGGGCCCTCCTCCCCAGGGCCCGGACTCAGGAGTCCTTCCTTCATTTCCACCAGGATCCAGGCCGTGGAAATGAAAGAGGGACAAGGGGGGCACTGAAGGCTTCTGGGTAATGCAGCACCGATGTATGAGCAGGACTGGGCCCACCACAGCTCGGCCCCACAGCCGGCACCCACTGTGTGATACCTGCGTGCACAGAGTAATGCACATGGTGTGTCCATGCTGCGCGGCGAGCTCCAGGGTGCACTCTGTGAACCGTCTGCAGTTTTATGCACACAATGTAATGTCTGCAGTGTGTCTGTACAGGGTGAGATGTGTACTGTGTGTAATTTATACCTGTAGTGTGCACACTGAGAAGTGTGCAAGGATTGCAGGGTGTCTAATCTCTGCTGCCTGTGCCGTGTCCAACGCTTTCAGTGTATACATGGTCTGCAGCCTGGGTGTGCACTGTGTCTGTACAGTTTTTGTGTGCACGGTCTGTGTCCGCAGCCTGGGTGTGTACTGTGTGTGAGGCTCTGTGTGTGTGTGGGGGGCTCTGTGTATGTTTGTGGGGGGCTCTCTGTGTGTGTGGGGGGGGCTCTGTGTGTGTGTGTGTGGGGCTCTGTGTGTGTGTGTGTGGGGGGCTCTGTGTGTGTGTGTGGGGCCCTCTGTGTGTGTGTGGGGCTCTCTGTGTGTGTGGGGCTCTGTGTGTGTGTGTGTGGGGGGGCTCTGTGTGTGTGGAGGGGGCTCTCTGTGTGTGTGTTTGTGGGGCTCTGTGTGTGTGCGGGGGCTATGTGTGTGTGTGGGGGGATCTGTGTGTGTGTGGGGCTCTGTGTTTGTGGGGGGGCTCTGTGTGTGGGGGGGAGGCTCTGTGTGTGTGGGGGGCTCTGTGTGTTTGGCAGCTCTGTGTTTGTGGGGGCGCTGTGTGTGTGTGGGGGGTGCTGTGTGTGTGTGGGGGGGCTCTGTGTGTGTGAGTCTCTGTGTGTGTGAGTCTGTGTGTGTGGTTGTGTGTGTGTGTGTGTGAGTGTGTGTGTGGGTGCAAATGCAATAGGTCTCGCATTTGCAAGAGATTAAGCTATTGATATTGTAAATTACAATGCCATTTATTTATCTGTTTTCAATACCAACACATAAATACAAATGTTGTCATTTACAATGCCAATAGCTCTAACTTTGGCAAAGGGGAGACCGTTGAATTGTAAATGCTTGTTTAACACCCGAAGCAGGAAATCCGTTAAGGGCGTTCCTTGAATACTCTTCAGTGGGCGTGTCCCAGTCAGCCGTGGGGCAGTTACCCCGGGTGGGGGATGATCTGGACGTCCATCAAAGTAACTGCGCGCCACCAGGATTACAGAATGCAATAAAGCATTGCTACATGCCGTGGGGCCGGCCCCAGGGCTTTCCGTGGGATGAAAAAACTGGGGGGGTCTCTCAAGGGGGCACGGCCATTGTAATTAAGGGTGTGGCTTAAAAGCACAAAAGCTAAAAGTTTGTGCTTAGCATAGTGTGCAGCCCAACTGGTATTTTGCTGTTTCTTTCATTGCATCCAGATATTTGATACGACAAGTAACATCATGCCTACAACAAGTCAGGACTATTGGCGTTGTCAATGGTTGTTAGTTGCAAAAGATAAATAAGCAGCAACTATGGCTTGTGTATAATATTGAAAAATCTTCCACATAAATCCCTGGTGAGCCCAGGACAATGTTGCTGCTCCTGAGTTCCGAAAAGAAAAAAAAGAGAAAACCAGAGAGAAAATTACTCTCTTTAAAGGATTTCCCTTCCCCTATAACGCTTGAAAAAAATGGACCACCTGTGCCAGGGCACCAAACAGAGCCCAATAGAGACCCGTTTCGAGGCCCCCTTTAAAAGAACTGCCGGTGCTCAGCACCGGCTCGACCCGGCCCACAAAAAGCCCTGGCCGACCCCATCTTACTGCTGCCTCAGCGCTGCCGCTGTGTACAGCTAGTTTAAGCCCAGAGAGGTGGTGGTGATGCCCACCAGCCACAGGGGAGCTCAGGCTCGTCTCCGGCCAAGCTCTGCTGCGTGTTTAATGTTTAGTGTTTTTGGGGTAGCGAAAAATACAGCTAGTGGTGGCAAAGTCCCTTAGGTTGTTTGGTGGTTCTCCCCTTCCCTAAGAAATTTTAGCAACAAAAGTAGATGTCTGCCACCAGGTGCGCAACACCCATTGGGGTCACGGAGCTTCAGCCCCCCCCCAGCCCACCCACCATTGTGTGTGTCAGCCCGGACGGAGACAGCTTCACGAGCTGGCGAGCATCTAATTGCAGCCGCACCCGAGTACTTAACAGGTCTTTAAAAAACCATTTACTTGTAAATGAGGCTTTTGTTGAGTGTTCACCCCTTCTTACAGCCACTCTGTCTATGGCTGAAAGACTTAGCCACCCCCCCCCGAAATATTTTTCAGCCCCCCCGAAATTTGGCTCTAGTTGCCCGCCTGTCTGCCACAGTGTGTATGGCATTTTCATAAATTATCTAACACCCCAAAGGGTTAATAGGTTGATCAGAGGAGGAACCATTGAAACATATAAAAAGCTCAGACTGTAACAGCCGAAACTTTGGGGCTTATTTTTGGGATTTTTGTGCAGGGCAGCTCAGTAGGGCACCTTTCTGCGCTACCCTACGCCAAAGTTTACGGGCTGGAATGCACCGTATTTAAGCAATACAGTGCATTCCTGTCCTTTCTCCATGCGCTGGTGCCATTTCAGCAGCCCAGCGCCAATGTAGGCACCCTTGCACCATGGTACAAGGGTACAAGGGTGCCTCCGTTACATGCAGGATGTTTTTCCCTTTCTCTTTTCTATGTTTGCTGCAGAGTGCAGCACACATAGAAAGTGGAAAAAACAAGAAGAAATAAACATATTCCTCTTGTTTCGCCTCACCTCGGGAGGCGTACGGATTTGACAATTCCCCTGGTTTACCTCAGTTTGTAAATCTGGGGCAAAGTCAAAATCTATGGGTGTTACGTGGAAAACCCCACTGCTACGGCCATGGAACGCCTCCCGGGCCCCAGAGTAAGGCAACACAGCAATTTGGGCTGCGTCGCGATACTCATGATTTCTATTGCCACTCAGAGCCTTGCAGGGTGGCTTTGCATGGCTTCATAAGTTGAAATGAGAGACCTGTGTCACGCATGTAGCACTTTATGTTGTGCAAAAGTGATGCACGGCTCTCATAACTAAGCTCCTATGTAACTATGTGGCTTTATCCACCAGAAATTACTACTAATAGGTAATTCAATTGCTAGGAGAGGGCAATGCCTGTATTACAGTCTTTTAATGTACCTGTGTTGCCTCAGTAGTGACCGAGTGAGCTTTGACAGCGCACAAAGAGAACAGATGGAGAATATTACAAACTACATCCAGAGCATGTCCTGTGCAGACAGCACCACAATGTTTCCCTAATTTACAAAATACAGATGCACAGTGGCGTAGTCAGGCCACCTTAGGCTCTAATGCACAGTGGCATAGTCAGCAGGTCTTGGGTCTGCCATAGGTGAATGGGGAGGGTGTTCCAGGTCTTGGTGGCGAGGTGGGAGAACGATCTGACAACGGAGGTCCCTCTTCGGATGCGGGGGACTGTGGCGAATGCGAGGTCGTCGAAGCAAAGCTTGCGGGTGGGGGTGTAGAAGCTGAGTCGTCTGTTGAGGTACGCTGGTCTCGTGTTGTGGAGTGCCTTGTGTGCGTAGGTGAGGAGCTTGAAGGTTATCCTCTTGTTGACGGGGAACCAGTGTAGGTCTCTCAGGTGGGGTGTGATGTGGTTGTGGCGAGGGTTGTCGAGGATCAGGCGTGCAGAGGTTTTCTAGATGCGTTGAAGTCATTTCAGGAGTTAGGTCGAGGCTCCTGCATAGAGGGCGTTTCCGTAGCTCAACCTGCTTCTGACGAGGGCCTGGGTAACCGTTCTCGTTTCAGTGGGGATTCACTTGTAGATCTTGCGGAGCATGTGGAGGGTGTTGAAGCAGGTGGAGGAGACGGTGCTGACCTGCTTTGTCATGGAGAAGGTGGAGTCGAGGATGACCCCTAGGTTGCATGCGTGGTCAGTGGGTGTTGGGGCTGTTCCCAGTGCGGTCGGCCACCAGGAGTCATCCTAGGCTGAGGGGGTGGATCTGAGGATGATGACCTCCATCTTGTCTGAGTTCCGCTTCAGTCGGCTGTTCTTCATCCACTCGGCGACAGCTTTCGTTCCTTCGTGGAGGTTGGTTTTGGCGGTCCTTGGTGAGGGAGCGGATTAGCTGGGTGTCATCGGCGTAATAGATGATGTTGAGGTCATGCAGTCGGGCGATGAGGGCAAGCGGTGCCATGTAGCGTTAAACAGCATTGGGCTGAGGGATGAGCCCGGGGGTACTCCGCAGATGATCTCGGTGGCTTTGGAGCAGAAAAGGGGGGAGGCGAACGCTCTGTGTTCTGCCGGAGAGGAAGGATATGGTCCAGTCCAGGGCCTTCTCTTGGATCCCGGCGTCGTGGAGGCATGTGCATTAACCCTGGATGTAGTTTGCGCAGTAGCGCTACGCGTAGCTATGCGAAGTGCACTTCACACTACACGAGCTACGCGTAGCTATGCGAACTACGTAGTGCACTGTGCAAAATGCTGTTCGCACTGATTGCACAGTGCCGTATTCTTGTCTGTACTGAGTAATCAGTGCAAACCGCATCTTGCTCGGTGCAAGCGGTCGTTTTCTGCGGCACGAGTAGATTTCAACTCGAGCGGCAGCTTTCTCAACGCGTACTGGTAGTTTCTCATCGCGAGCGGTCGCGACCATACGCGACCACTTGCAATGAGAAACCTGACCTTCCCGTGTTGAGAATTTCGCCGGGAGGTTTATTTTCATGCTCGTGATCGGCAACTTGATGTTGCTGATCGCGAATGAGGAAAAAGTCTCTGCGGGATGTCATTTTGCTCACTTGCGGCTGACAACTTGATGTTGAGGACTGCGAGCTAGCAAAAAAATGAATGCTACGCGTGTTTGCACTAGGCTACGTGCAATTCGCATAGTGCGAAGTAGCGCAAACTTTGCATATTACGCGAGTGTAGCGTAGTACTTCGCCCAGGGTTCGTGTACGTGGTATACACCCGTTACAACGCATCTTTTACTCCGCACTACCATTACAACGCGACTTTTACAATGCATACCATTACAACGCATTGCGCTGGGGGGCGCTCTAGGATAGGGAATAAGTATAATTTACTATCCAACACCTTCCCTAGGGTCCACGGGGACTGGAGTTAGAATAGTAAATTATACTTACCACTATCCAGCACCTCAAAGCGCTATGCGTTGTAATGGTATGCGTTGTAATGGTCGCGTTGTAACGGTAGGTAGTCGTAATAGTATGCGTTGTAACATGGTACATCTGTGTACGTAGTGTGCGGTGGCAGACCGTGTCAAAGGCAGCTGACAAGTCCAAGAGGATGAGGGCCACGGTTTCTCCATTGTCTAGCAGGGCCCTGATGTCTTCAGAGGCGGCGATGAGGGCAGTTTCGGTGCTGTGGTTGCTGCGGAACCCGGTATGGGACGGGTCCAGGATGTTGTTCTCCTCAAGGTAGAGGGTCAGTTTTTTTGTTGACAGTCTTCTCTATGGCCTTTTCTGGGAACAGGAGCAGGGAGATGGGCCGGAAGTTCTTGATGTCCTTGGGCTCCGCCTTGGGCTTCTTGAGTAAGGCGTTGATCTCGGCGTGCTTCCAGCTCTCTGGGAAGGTTGCTGCCTCGAAGGAAATGTTGATGGCTTTCCGGAGATGGTGTGCTATGGTGGCGCTGACTTTGTTGAAGATGTGGTGTGGGCATGGGTCTGGCGTAGATCCGGAGTGGATGGTGTCATAGTCGTTTATGTTAGTCCAGGAGAGCAGGCGGTCGGTGTGGATGGTGGTCATGGGGGCGGAGGTCTCAGTGGTTGTAGGGCAGTCGTGGTGTTGAAGCTGTCATGGATGTCTGCGATCTTGTGATGGAAGAAGGTGGCAAGTGAGTCGCACAGGTCTTGCGAAGGTGGGATGTCGTTGGTGTTTGAGTTGGGGTTGGAGAGTTCCTTTGCGATGTTGAGGAGCTCTTTGCTATTGTGAGAGTTGTTGTCTAGGCGGTCTTTGAAGGAGGCCCTTTTGGCGGATCTGATGAGGTGATGGTGTCTGCGGGCGGCGTTCTTGTGGGCTGCGTAGCTGTCCGGTGTTCGTTCACGGTGCCAGTTCTTCTCTAGCTTTCGGCAGGCTTGCTTGGAAGCCTGGAGGTCTTCAGTGAACCAGCTGGCTTTCTTGCTGTTGTGGCTGTTGGAGGGTTTCTCGAATGGGGCAAGGGCGTTGGCGTAGTCGTCGATTCACTGCCTGAGGTTGCGGACGGCGGTGTCTGGGGTCGGTGGGGTCGGCGGGGGGCTTTGGGCAAGGGTGGTGGTTAGCTGGACTTCGGTGACTTTGCTCCAGCAGAGACGAGGGATCTGTTTGGTTCAATGGTGCGTGGTGGGTTTCCAGAAGGTGAAGTGGATGCAACAATGGTCGGTCCAGTGGATTTCGGTGGTGTGGTTGAAGTAGACATGGGTGCTTGCGGAGAAGATGGGGTCAAGCGTGTGGCCGGCGGAGTGGGTGGGTGTTGTGACGAATTGTCTGAGTCCGAGGTTGGTGAGGTTGTTGATCATGGTGGTGGAGTTGGTGTTGTTGTTCTTCTCGAGATGGAAGTTTAGGTCCCAGAGGAGGATGTAGTCCGTGGAGGCTAGGGTGTGTGTGCTGACAAAGTCGGTGATGGAGTCGTTGAACTGTGGTCGGGATCCGGGGGGTCTGTAGACGAGGGTTCCTCTGAGGGTGGTGTTGGGGTCGGTGTGGATCTGGAAGTGCAGGTGTTCTGCGGTGCTGAGGGTGTCGTCGGTGCTGGTCGAGACTCTGGGAGTGTTCCTGTGGACAATTGCGAATCCTCCTTCTACTCCGTTGGTGCGGTCCCTGCGGGTGATCTTGTAGCCTTCCGGGATGGCTATGGTGATGTTGTGTGCCGAGGAGGAGTTCAGCCAGGTCTCCTTCAGGAAGGCGACGTCTGGGGAGGTTGAGTCGAGTAGGTCCCAGAGTTCAACAACATGTTTGCGGGCGGAGCGGGTGTTGAGAAGAATGCATCTGAGGTAGTTGGGTTCTTTCCTGGTCCTGTGGGTTGGCGGGCTGAATGCTGGTGAAGCTGCCGTTCCGGCAGGAGAAGTGTCCTTGGGTGCACTTCGGGGCGGCCAGGCAACAGGTGCATGATCGTCCGGTGTTGAGTGCGTGGAAGGTGCTGGAGTCGTAGCGGAAATGGGCAACGTGGTGTTAGAGGTGGACAAGGGTTCTGGCGCTGGGCGCGGTCCAGGCATGTACGGGCGCAGACGGGCTTGTCTTAGGTGCGGCCACCATAAGAAAGGGAGGTGGGAGGGAGGAGGCAGCTGGGAGGAAGCGGCAGACGAATGGGCGAGCGGGGGGTGGGGCTGCAGGGGACACAGCGGTGGGAAAAACTGGGGCAGGAACAGTGAAAGGAAACAGAAGCCAAAAGGGGCACAGGGCACAGAAAATAAGCAGGGAACAAGGGGGGAAGAGCAAATAAACAGGAACAAATAAACAATACTACAGAGGCAATACGATTACGATGAAAATGGGGGCAGGGACGGCGAGAGGAGACAGAAGGAAAAAAGGGCACAGGGCACAGAAAATAAACAGGGAACAAGGGGCGGAAGAGCAAATAAACAGGAACAAATAAACAATACTACAGAGGCAATACATTTACGGCGGCACAGGGCACAGAAAATAAGCAGGGAACAAGGGGGGAAGAGCAAATAAACAGGAACAAATAAACAATACTACAGAGGCAATACAATTACGGTGGAAAAGGGGGGCAGGGACGGCGAGAGGAGACCGAAGGCAAAAAGGGCCCAGGGCACAGTAAATAAGCAGGGAACAAGGGAGGGAGAATAAATAGACAAATACAGCAGAGGCAATATAATTAGAGCAAGAGACAAACCTATGGCCTACCACTGGCCACCAGGGATGAGGTGCAGGTGGTAGAGGGCCTCGAACTCCGTCACCAGCAGCGGCAGCTGGGCTAAGGGCACGGGCCCACAGGTGGTGCTGTGCGGCATGGAGAGCGACCTGCCTAAAGGGTCAAGGGTCGCTTTCCACACCGCGCAGCGGCCGCCATAAGAAGGGGAGGTGGGAGGGAGGAGGCAGCTGGGAGGAGGGGGCCGCAGGAGACACAGCGGCGGGAAAAACGGGGGCAGGAACAGCAAAGGGAAATAGAAGGCAAAAGGGGCACAGGGCACAGAAAATAAGCAGGGAACAAGGAGGGGGAGAACAAATAAACAGGAACAAATAAATAATACTACAGAGGCAATACAATTATGGCGAAAACGGGGGTTGGGATGGCGAGAGGAGACAGAAGGCAAAAAGGGTACAGGGCACAGAAAATAAGCAGGGAACAAGGGGGGAAGAAAAAATAAATAGATACACATAAACAATACTACAGAGGCAATACAATTACGGCGAAAACGGGGGCAGGGACGGCGAGAGGAGACAGAAGGCAAAAAGTGCAAAGGGCACAGAAAATAAGCAGGGAACAAGGGGGGAGAACAAATAGACAAATACAGCAGAGGCAATACAATTGGAGCAAAAGACAAACCTACGGCCTACCACCTGCAGGCCACCAGGGATGAGGCGCAGGTGGTAGCCTGCAGGTGGTGGAGGGCCTCGAACTCCGTCAGCAGCAGCGGCAGCTGGGCTAAGGGCACGGGCTCACAGGTGGTGCTGTGCAGCATGGGGAGCGACCTGCCTGAAGGGTCAAGGGTCGAGCCTAACTGCTTGTGTGTCAGAAGGGGCCAAAACTAATCTGCTCTAGCTCGCTTTTAACTGAACCTCCAACACATGGGCTTGGTGATGAGGTTTATCCGACTGGTCCACCCCATAACCACTTGGAATCTACCTGCTCTAATATTTATTTATTTATTATGAGTTTTATATAGCGCTAGCCAGACCCGCGGGTATCGAAGTGCTTTACAGCAAAAATCAATCATAGGATACATTAAGCAATTTAGTATATTAAAGTAAACATGTCACTCATAAGTAGGATATCACAGTAGACTGTACAGGGACTGTATGAGGTAGTCGGACTGAACCCCAAGACTTTTGGCTATCCGTTAAGGGGAGAACGGTTAAGGAGGAAGTCCTTGAGTTGCCTTTTGAATTTTATGAAGATGGGGTTAGTCCTGATTTGCACTGGAAGGGAGTTCCATATTTTCGGCGCATTTCTTGTAAAAGATAGGGTTTTTTGTCTAAGAGATATTGGGGGGATAAGGAATAGAGTGTTTGTGCTCCTCAGGGTTCTTAACTTCCCGGCCTTCTGTAGATTCGCTGCCAGGTAGGCTGGTTTCCCTGTGTACAACACTTTGTGCGTGAGGCAAGCGGTTCTGAAGCTGGCACGCATTTCGGCAGGGAGCCATTTCAGCTCTTTGAGTGCAGGCGAGATGTGATCATATTTCTTTATTCCGGTGACCATTCTAGCTGCTGTATTAGGAGTTGATCTGAGTGGAGCTAGATGGGATTTTGGGGCTCTTGTGAGGGTTGCAATTCCGTAGTCCAGTCTGGACAGTATCAGGGATTGTGTGGTTTGTTTGAGGTCACTAGGAGGGATGAAGGGTTCAATTTTGTTGAGAAGTTTAAGGTTGAGGAATGCGCTTTTTGCAGTGTTTTTGATGTGTTTGTTCATGTCTAGTTTGGGGTTCAGAGTGATTCTCAACCATTTTGCGAAATCAGCTGGGATGAGGTTATGATTGAGAGACTCGATGTTTTTTATCAATTCTGTGATTTGGGTGTTCTCCTCTTTGTTAGAGATGAGGAGGATTTCTGTCTTGTCCTCATTTAGTTTTAGATGGTTGCATGAGTGCTGGACTTCTCGTGAGTGACGTTCAATCTATGGATGTCTTCGATGGAGGAGGTTTCCAGAGAAATATGGGTATCGTCTGCATAGAGGTGGAAGGGAATGTTGCTTTTTTTTTGTATGGCAGTAAGGGGCTCTATATATATGTTGACAAGTTGTGGGGAGAGTATTGGTCCTTGGGGGACACCCCTAAGTACAGGGAGTGGGTCAGACGAGAAGTTCTTAATTTCTATATTTTGGGTGCGGTTTTATAGGAAAGAGGCAAACCACTGTAAGACCACCTCCTCTGCTCCCGCCCTTGCTTGAAGTGTTTTGATGAGTAGATTATGGTCAACCCTGTCGAAGGCAGCCAATAGATCCAAGAGTATGAATAGATAGCATTGGCCTTTGTCCAGAGATTTGTGCATATCGTCTATTACATTTAATATCACTGACTCTGTACTGCATCCTTTTCTGAACCCTGATTGATGGGGATCAAGAAGGTTGGTGCTGTCTAGGTGTTGAGTGAGTTGGGTGAGAACACTTTTTTCCAGAATTTTGGGTAGGAGAGGGAGGTTAGAGAAGGGTCTGAAGTTGTTTAGATCGTTTGTGTCTGAGCCAGGTTTTTTCAGTAGAGGAGTGAGTTGGCCAATTTTGAGACAGTCAGACATGACTCCGGTGCTCAGGGAGCTATTTATAATCTTAGTCCAGTGCGGGGCTAGCCATAGTTTGAGCTTTTTGGCTAGTTGGGCCGGTAGAGGATCCATGGCGTGTGCTGAGGGTTTGGTATTAGAGATCATATTGATGACCTCTGCTTCGGAGATGGGGGTTGAAGGATTTCCAAAAGATGGGGGTGTTTAGGTGTGAAATCTTCTGACTCAGCGGGCAATTTGCTGTCGAGGGGGCTTTTCAGTACGACTAAGGAGAGTTCTATCTTGGAGATTTTGTCATTGAAGAAATTGGCAAAGTTGTCGCACAGGTCTTTAGAGGCTATAACTTGTGTCGTAGGAGGTTTGGAGGTTTGTTGCTTGATGAGGCTGAATAGTTTCTTGGGTCTGTTTGTAGCTTTAGCTAGGGTATTGCAAAAGAAGGACGTTTTTTCATTTTTTATGTGTTTCTTGTATTTCTACTGCTTTGAGTCTAGCTCGTAGGATTGTGGACGGGTTGGTTTGCCACAGTCTTTCTGCCATTCTTAGTTCTTTTCTTTCTGAGTTTCAATCTGAATTGAACCATGATCTGGAAGGAATGTTCCTGACTCTTTTTAGTTTCAGGGGGGCTATTTGGTCCATAATGGATGTCATGGTGGAGTTGTACTGAGAAGTGAGTTCAGTTGCTGATAGATCAACTGTGTGAATGAGGAGGAGGGAGCTTACCCTTTCCTCCAGGTCAGCAAGGGAGATTTGACTTAGATTTCGCACCCAGCGCTTTGGGTCCCGCGTCCCGGGTTTGTCTTGGATCCTTTGATTTCGGTGTAACAATATGATATGGTGATCTGACCAGTAAACAGGCAAGGTGTGGTTGATGGAGACTGAGTCTGCATGAGCAATAATGGCATTGAGGAAAGAACCTTTCTTGTGGGTTTCCTCGGTGCAGTGTTGGGTGAGATTGAACACCTCAGTTAGAAACTAATAAATAAATATATAAATAAATAATAATCAATAACAATTCTGATAAGGTGCACAAAAAAGTCAACCTATCCATCAATCATAATTTCCATATAACATTTTTCATCTTCTGTTATCATTTTCCTGTAGAATGTGCTTCAATGGTTTATTTAATCATTTGAGCTTTTAGGGTTTGTAACACTGAACCTATAATTTATCACCTTGATCTTATCTGTTGAGATCTGGAAGGTTTATAACTGAGGTACAACCTGGATAGGCGATAAAAAGTTAAAAAAAAGAAATGAGTGATTGTGAAGGACAAACTGAAGGGGCTTCAGGATGGTTGGGTAAAACGTACGAACGATTCAGGGCTCAAGTAGACAGGTTCCTACTTCCTTTGCCAACATAATTGAAATGTGGAAGTTGAATGGCATATTTATTTTATATTTATCTTAACTGAGGTGTATCAGAAAAGAACGTCATTATGGTAAGTGTACAAAGAAAATTGTAATGATAGAAGCAAGCAACAAACCAATACAGTGGACTGCTGTGAGGATACTCAGTGCATATTATATTGATTAAAGAAACAAAACTGTGATAGATGAGGAGTTATACTGGGTAGAAAACAGGCACTAATATACAGCAGCATAAGCAAAGTCAAGGTCAGAGAAGACAGAGAAAGGAGCAGAAATGTAATGAACACATCTTAACATATCCTATACTTTCCAAGGAGAGGGCATCAGATTGGTGACTGCATCTTATCAATCTGAGTCCATGCCTTTAAACAGTATAATTAGTATAATTAGTAGTGGTGGGCTGTAAACTCTGCTCTGTTGCGGAATTCCCAGAATTTTTCCCACTCCTGTGCGGTTCACCAATGTTAATTTGGCGCCCGCAAGTGAGAAAAAATTAGTGCTAGACCGCATCCCAGTGACATGTCTCAACACGGGCGGTCGTGGCAGGTCGCTATCACTTGCGATGCGAAAGCTGCCGCTCACATTGAGAAAGCTGACATTTGAGTAGAAAATCTACTCGAGCAGAGAAAGAAGCAGTACCCTCTGGTGCAATACGTGTTGACGTTCATGCAGATTTTACAGTGCGGGAGAAGCTCCTGGTGCTAAAAATCAGCGCGAGCAGTGCGATAGAACAGAACTCTGCTTCTTGTGGAACTCTGTGGAATCTTCCAGAGTTTTTAGATAACTCCACAGAATGCTGCAGAGTGACATTCCGTGAACTCTGCCCTCCCCCTGATAATTAGTGGCATGTATGGGCATTACATTGAATTCTGGGTCATAGGTTTCTGTGAAAGATACAAATGTTGGAATTAGGAGGAACGCTTATAGTTATTAATGTGAAGAGCATAAATGACATCAAAAGGATGATGAGCACATTATTTCATAGTTCAAGGTGCTACAAAAATCATATGAGGATCATTCATTTTGAAAAAATAATATAAGCCTAAATTTTGGATACAGTTGACCAACATTCTAAACTACTGGATAGATTGGATAAGACACATCAAGAAAGTTCTCTGTAGATTTTTTTTCAGAGTACATCACATGTATAGGACACCTTTGAATGTTGCGACACTCATACTTTGTTGGTGTGTCCAACTCAAAATAATGAGGATACCCTTATAATAGTGAAATTAAAGATAGTTACCTTTGAAGGCTCATGTACTTGCAACCAAACGTTGCTCTGATGAATGCTTTAAAACCAGTGCCACAGATGCTGAAACATGTTGATTAACACCACTTTGAAGTGAGAGAGATCTTCTGTGGAATAAATAGACTTAAAAGCCTGCCAGCGAGTTTCTCAATAACCTCACACAATTTGAACATTTTATGAGCTTCATACATAATAAAATCTTAATAGGACACTTGTGCAACAAGTTAATTGAGTATACGAAAGCAGGTAAAGTGAGTGGAGTGTTGTAACACCAGTGTGAAGGTACTGGATTGGTGCTCAATAGATACAAAAGAGAAGCCATGAGGTAGTTGTATGTACAGCAGGATATCAGATACAGAAATAATGTCTAGGTATGTATGAAATTCACATCATTTGCTTTCTCGTATTTGCACAAGCATTTGGTCAAATTATGCATAATTACAAGAATGTGAATTCATCATTCAGCGCTACAATTTTAGTGCCAAATGGATCCTCATGTGAATCTTTGACCCAAGGACACATTTTGTGGAAAAATATAGTACAAAACCACAAAATTCTGCAGTAATAATGCAATGTCCCATAAAAGTGTCCTTTTGGGAATCTTGCGTAACAAGCAACGCTGGAAATATTTAAATGTCACCCGTTCCTACATCTGACATAAATATAGTGTCCTAAATATTCTTTACAGAAAAGCATCCCACTGTGAATAGGTTATTATCTCCATTGGGCCAATATTTTTGAAAACACCATTTAGGACACCTATTTATTTCAAATGATATGTTGACAACAATATTCTGGTGCCAAACCCATAAGGTAGAGTTATATCTATATTTATTCTAATTTGGGCTCTATGTGTAAACCACAGACCTTTAAACAGGTTGCATTGGAGACCGAGACTGCTCTTTCAAGTCCTCCTTCGGCCAGCCAAGGTTGAGTTTCACCAGTGGTTGTACAGTCATGCAGAATGATTTGAAAGAGTCAATGGTTGGCCCTGGGGTGCCAAAGAAAGTCGGACGTCTTTGGGTTAGTGTGCAGGTTGGAGGTTGTTTGCTGCAATCAGCACAGAGAAGTGGTTATGATGATGTGTAACACTTTATTAACTTATAAATAAATGAACACCCAGCCCAGGTATGCAATACTAGTCAGGGTGTTTCCATCTGCAAGAATGTCTTAAATACTGAAGGTTTGATCACAGCAGCAGTTGAGGTTACCCAAACTGGCTAAGGTAGTCTACAAACTGTCTTTATGCTTCTAGAAACTGATTTAGGACTTCTAGGAACTATTGTAGTAATTGTCCAGTTTGTGCTAATGCCTGTGTGATCTGTTTTATGGAGGCCAGGCACTGTTTTTTGACATCTCTGTCTTCCTTCACTGAGATCTGTCCTCTGTCTCTGGAAAATGTTTTATGAATTCTAGAAGCTGTTTTAGGAATTCTATTAAAATACTTTAATAACAGCTTTAGGGTTTCTATAAATGGTTTTAAGGATTCTTGGAATTATTTCATGTAGTACAAATTGCTCCAGTATCTTGAAGATCCAATGGAAGCCTATGACAGTTTTCTAGCTCCTGTTTACCAGAGAATCCAAAGATTTCCTGAAGGGGCTGGACAAAGTTTCTTCCTCAACTGGTTTTACAGTTGATTTTGTACTGGTTTTACTGAGACTTTGCCAACTGGTGTGTCCTCTTTGTTTGATATGGGTTTGATTTCTTCTCACTTCTCCAAATCCTCATGAATGCCCTATTCATCTCTTGTCACTGAACGACATTTCTCAAGTAAATCTTTTCATTTGGCGGTCTAATGGGAAATCTGATCATTTTCATAATCTAATAAAGCTTTTTCTTATGGTCAAATGCATTAAGCAGCATAAGGCCCTTTTGCCACTCAAGGTTCACATGAATGCATCTATCAGACTCCCAGCATTTTTGCATTTGTGTATGTAAATCAGGTACACTGATGAATAAGTGAGTGAACAACTAAAATGTACACACTCTTGCTAACAATTTGTTTTCTTTGTAGGGAAAATAGAATGCTCCTTACCATTTAAAGTGTGTTCCCTTCCTATTCCCATCCTAGATAGGAATTTACTCCTGCCCTTGACATAAGTAAGTCTCATGTCTTGCCGGGTGGTAAAAGTTTATGAATACCCCCAAACTCACAAATTGTGTGAGACTTTACCAAATTTACAATCTATCCCACCCTTGAGATCCAATTTCCCTTCCATTGGACATTGGAGATTAGTTACTCTCAAATAACTTTACACTATGCATAAATTTGCACTTCCATATTATCAGAACTGGGTTGAAAACCAAGTTCAAACAATGTTTAGACAAGCCCCGCCCTGCATGAAACCGTGAGCTGAAGTGAGCAATAGGGGCATGGTTGGGTCATGGTAGCTCCTGAGACTGCAGCCTACCGAAGAAAAGCCAGAAGGGCCAAATGGTCATTCCAGTCTTGCACATCATGTCAATTGAGCCCCAAAATAGAACATAGGTGTGCAATGGATTTACAAGAGAATTCACGGCGTTCCTTTGCTCGAGGGTTGTACCCGTCAGAGGTAAACCATTTAAAGGCCTGATTAATTCATTATTTTTTATGAGTTTAAATTGTGTGTTCCAAAAATTTATTTACAGTAATGAATTCTGGATTGTGCATCCTGATCTCTGTTTTATGACTGTAAATTGCATACCCAATGGTTATAATTTCTGCAGATGTAGCGCAATTGTACATGTATTAGAATGTTCGGAAAAAGGGCGGTTTCTCCACAGGTAAAAATAATTTTTACTGTGAGTAATAAAAGAATGTATGAATACAAATCCACATACGTTTTTATGTTAATTTTCCACTAAAGAAAGCATTTTTCCCAAGAAATTTACTCCTAAAATATTGGGTGTTGTGTGTTTACAGGGACCCGCCTGGGATTGTATGTGAACCCCAAAATACCAGATATCTACTTGAAAAATAGGAATAAACCTACAGGAGTAGATATCCATTTTTTGACGTCTGGGATTTGTGAACAGTGTGATCACATCACCCAATGTCATCACAGATACTGTTTCCAGTCCTAACATTTATTATCACAAATTATTACTGTCAGTTCTGTGAGATGAATTACTTCCAGGTAGATCAACCAGGACTGGAAGTGTGTGCATGTTTATTTGGTATGACGTGGTCACCATATTTGTTAATCAGGCCATGTATGATTTCTGTTTAGATTCAAGGTATATCCATCCACCATATGCGGATATCTTAAAATAATACATACAACTCTCCTGAACATATGCTGTCCACCCCAGAAAAATCGAGACAAAACTTTTTTTTCAAACTCCTTGGGCAATAAAATTCCATGGTCCTGAGTGCTTTCATCCTCATCTTTAAGAAAGGAGATTGGAATTTGTCAAAATGTTACAGACCGATCTCCCTTATTGATAGCACAGTAAAGATTATTGTCCGGGTAATTTTTAATCGGTTAAGATCTTGATCATGTCAAAATAGCATCTTATCCCCTTATCAATTTTATCTTTCGTCCAGGGCTAGGTACGGTGGAACAGTGTTTGAACCTGCAATTCGTCTTCGGTAAATCTATAATCGCCAGACTCAGCCCACAGTACTTAGCATTAATGGATTTATGCTACTAATCCATGCCCTCACATGGGGGTGGCCACTGTGATGTCCCTAAAATTGCCAACACAGGGGGTTCCAGTGCTACGTTACACCGATTATGCTGTCCTGACGGCTAGGACCCGAGAGCCTCACATAGCGCAGTGGAATAACAAATTTTGGGGAAACCCATATTATGGTGTGCATCCCAGGAAAGAGCCACATTGCAACATTGACAGTGAATGGTCATCATTGAGCTGTGTGAGCAATTTTTGTTGCCTTGGGGTCACTTTTAACTTGTCCAGGACTTGGCAGCCTCAGATCACCATCTCATGGTTGAAATTAAGTAGAGCGGCTGGGGCCATTTTGAATCGCACTCGAGTCACTCTTAGTGGGTCAGTTCTGCCTTTCCTAGAAATATATAATCAGCAATGTTTCTGAGCAACTCTGAATGGTGCAGGGGTTTGGAAATAGCATAACTCATCTGCTATGCAGAGAGAAGAAAATTGCGTTTGTAGGCATCTTTTTAATCTCCCGCCTGCTAGTGCTCACTTGATATTACCTTCGGGGCTAAACCTACCCTTTATTTCGGAAACAACGAGGTGGGTTCTACTTTTGCCATGAGTTAGTGTCTGGATCGACAGTGAGGCAGGTTTTGATAGGGAGGTAATTTTAGATTGTCGTAAATAGAGGCCTGTCCATCCATTGGTTGAACTATGTTTCCAGGCCCTTCAATTAATCAATCAGGAGCTTGTAAAGCGTTACTCACCCGTAAGAATCTCAAAGCGCAGGGGGAAAGGGGGGGCTGCTGGTACCTCTGGGTGTAGGATCAGTTGGAGAGCCAGGTCTTGAGGGCCTTCTCGAATTGGGTCAGCCAACCGGTTTGCTTGTGGTGGAGGGACAAGGTGTACCAGGTCTTGGCGGCGAGGTTGGAGAATGAACTTCTACCAGTTATCATCTTGTGCATCCTGGGGGCGGAGGCTAAGGAGAGTTGAGCGGAACAGAGTTGTCTGGCTTGTGGGTGGAATCCGAGGTGGTGGTTATGATGGTCCTCCATCGTGGAGTGCTTTGTAGGCATGTGTGAGGATGAATCAAGTTTGCCTGATCTATTTTGCAAAGCGAACACTTTAAGCCAAGTCAGGTTAGAAATTGTTGAGAACCAGCTTTATGGATTATTGTCTCAACGAACGATTGGACCGGGAATGTAGCAAATACTCTGTTGGGGATTCCTTTGTAACCTTAGCATCAGCAGAGTCCACGTTGTATCTTACCCTGGAACTCACAAGGTGGGTATGATAGCTCCTGTCCCGCTGCAGGCCAGGCACTGGAGGTTATTATGTTTTCAAGATGTAGCGGACCAATGAGGAGCTAGTTTGTCTGCCTGTCCCTGTGATGGGACCTCCACACAGTCCTTGATGCACTTCATGATTTTTTTCTGTAAATTTGATAGGCCCTATTTTATTATCTTTCTTAAACCCTATTTTAAAACATTTAGCAATGGCGAAGTGCAATGATGCCCCACTTTATCTGCAGTTTTTGGGAAGCTCTGAAGTGTGTTTTAGAGTTTGTTCCTTTCTAAAGTCGGCAGTAAAGAGTAGGAAAACAAAGGAAGGGTGAGAAATCGGAAGTGACGTTTGTGTGTAATCCTGCTGATGAGCAGATGACATTTAAAGGGCTCATGATTCTTTTTAATTTTTCTGTCTGTGATCTAAATGTAATGCATGTCATTTAAAGCAATATGAATTGCAATGCTGGATGTTTAATATTATGTTTATCTTATTCTACTACTATGAGGTTAGTTTTTAATTTTGAAGAGCATTTCTCATTTTTTTATGTTTTTTTCATGAATCGAGTAAAGATTGTTTGTACCTTGACTTATTTATCAAAGTGTACTTTTCTGTTATACCAATCGCAAAAAATGGCAACACCGGTTTATCTTAGCCGGGATTTCTCAATCTTCAGTTCCCTTCTATACCCCGCCTCTTCTCTGGTGTTAATGGTCCACGTGCAGAGTAATAATTAATTCAGGTGGTAATTAGCTGACCCACGCCTTCCTCCTTAATGAGCCTGTCAGGTTATCCACCAGCAGTGGGCATTTAGCTCACTACCCTCGAGTGCAGGTTCTTCCAATCTGTCACACTCCATTATTATGATTAAAGTGAAATATATTCAGCACCAGAGAAGGCAGCTGACATCAGCACCAGCAAACACCTGCCCAGGGAAGTCCTGGGCCTGCGATTCATAACAGAAGACAAATTAGCTGTATGTATTTTCATTTCCAGTTTAGTCGCTATTTTGCTTTTCCTGAATTGGAATTGAATCTGTTGAAACAGAATCTAAATGTCAGCATGTGGTGTTGAAATGAGGAGCCAAAGACGCTGTAAATGGAAAACCATAGCCCTAAATTGGGGTGATGTAAAAAGGGGTGGAGTCATGCAAAGCCAAACCATAAGTGGTGGAGCATAAGGAGTGGTGGACATGACAGTGAGTTCATGTGCCATTTTTTTCAAATTCTACCCCAAATAAATTGGCAACAAGGAACATGAGATAGCCAAGCTCTTCCATGATACATAATTGGGCACAAGCAAACTTTGATGATAAATGCAGAAATCTATATCTATCCATCAAGTTTTATTTATTTATTTATTTATTTATTTTGAGTCTTATATAGCGCGTGGTTACCCTTGGGCGTCCCAGCGCTTGTCAAGGAGTCCGTCAGACCAGTGCGAAGCCAATCCAACGTGTTAAGATGGGAAAAGGTGTGTTTTCAGAGACTTCCGAAAACGAAGAATGCATGTCTCACGACGCAGTTTCAAAGGGAGCAAATTCCAAAGGGTGGCTGTATGCACCGAGAATCTTCTACCTCCAGTGCGAGCTTTGTGAACTCTGGGGACCTGTAGCAAAAGTTTTTGATCAGAGCGAAGAGCTCTGTTGGCTTTATAGGGCACCACTAACTTCCTTAAAGAAGGAGGACCTTTCCCTTGAAGGATCTTGTGGGCCATACAGAGAGCCTTAAACTTGACCCTCTCTCTTACCGGGAGCCAATGCAATGCTTCCAAGGCGGGCTTAGCTGATTGTCTCCTTGATGTGTTAGTCAACAGCCTAGCGGCAGCATTTTGCACCTGCTGCAGCTTACTGAGCGTGGCTTCCGGAGCGCCAAGGAATATGGCATTGCAATAATCAAGCCTGGAGATAATTAGCCCCTGAATGAGTAACCTCCTCGATGGCAAGGGGAGGAGGGGCAAGACTTTACGGGCTGAACGAAGAAGCCCAAAACAGACACCCGCCATTTTCTTGGCCTGAGTTTTAAAGGAGAGATCCTGCTCCAGCCATACTCCCAAGCTCTTGATATCCTGCTTGGGGCTGGGGAGCTCCCCCAGGCAGCTGGGCCAAACAGTCAAGGGGAGAGAGGGAGTCTTGTGCCCTAACAGCATTATCTCCGTCTTGGAACCGTTTAGTTTAAGCGACGATTCACACATCCAGGTGTGAACATTAGTTAGGCATAGGCGCAGCGCGTCTGGGTTCTTCTCCAGTTGAGACAATGCGACCACCAGCTGGGTATCGTCAGCATAGCTGACAATTTTTATCCCAAAAGGGGCCACCACATCCTCCAGGGGGGCCATATAGATGATAAACAGCGTAGGGCTCAACGAGGAGCCCCTTGGCACACCGCACTGGAGGGGGATAGATGGAGAGTTCTCGCTGCCTTCCCAGACCTGATAGGTACGACCACACAGAAATGACCTAAGCCATTGCAACGCCACTCCTGTGACCCCCGCATTGGACAGCCGTTGGATCAACACTTGATGGTTTACAGTGTCAAAGGCAGCACTGAGGTCCAGGAAGATCACTGCCACCGACCCTCCTGAATCCAAAATGCTCCTTGCTTCCTCAACAACTGCCAAGAGGGCCGTGTCTGTGCCGTGCCCTGGCCGAAAGCCCGTTTGTGAATCTCTCAGCAGGCCATTGGATTCCAGAAAGACGGATAGTTGTCGATTAACCAGTCTTTCAGCGATCTTACCAAGACCCGGCAGCAGAGAGATGGGCCTGAAGTTAGCGAAATCTGACGAATCCAGATTGGGTTTCTTCAGAAGAGCCTTTACAACCGCTCTTTTCCAGCTCGGCGGCACCACACCCTGGGTAAGGGATGCATTAATCAAGTTCGCTATAGGGGCCGCAACCACAGATGTTACCTGTTTCAGATATCTCATTGGGGCTGGATCCTCTGGTGAACCACTCTTCATGGATCCTACCTCCTTTGCGACCTCAGCTACAGGGATTGAACCAAAGGTATCCAGGCGGGCGCCTTCTCCTGCTGTCTGATTGCCTGTCTGTGCAACCTGTACGACTTGGGGCAGGGCAGCTATGATGTTTTCGATTTTTCGATGGAAAAATTCTGCTAGCTCTCTACACTTCTCAGCAGGATTATCCTGAGTCGGTGGGGGCTCCGGGATTTTGAGGAGTTCCTTTACCACTGTAAAGGTCTCTCTCGAAGAATTGGAGGCACTTTTTATCCTATCTTCAAAGAATTGCACCTTAGCACTGCAAAGGGCGTTTTTATATATTCTTATTGCGGTGCGATATTCGCCCCGGCTTGCCACCTCCCAGTTTTTTCTCCAAGTTCTCTCCAGCCTCTTACATCCTTTCCTGAGGATGCGTAAGTCCGGCGAATACCAAGCGGCGGAGCCCATCCTTTTACCCCTCTTTGCTACTCTTTTTTTGGGGAGAATGACGTCAAGGGAATTGGTTATCCACAGCTCAAAATCCGTATCAGCTGTAACCGGGTCCGCTCCTACAGGGGGGCATGAGCTCTCAAGTCTCGCGATCCAGTTATCGACTGATAACCTGGACCAAGCTCTCTCCAGAGTACAAACTCTCGGAGAGGGGGCCACTCTCTGGTCAGCCTGCAGACTGACCGGGACCAGGAAATGGTCTGTCCAAGGTAACGGACAAACGGGCAGAGCTGTAAGGTATGGAATATTTGAGAAAATAGGATCAAGAAGGCGACCCTTGGAGTGGGAGGGTCCCAGGTTTTTTAGATTAAGATTATAGGCTTTAAGGTCACTCAACAGATCCGCCGCCACAGAGTCCGTTGGTTCGTTAAAATGGAGATTCAGATCTAACAGCATGAAATTAGTCGTCGAGGAAGCCAACTGCGTGACTGTTTCCATCAGAGAACCAACAAATCTCCCCAAGACTCCTGGTGGACGATAGATCAAGATGCCTGACACAGTCACCGTAGGAGAAACCTGTAGAGAGAAGTGACAGCTCTCACAGTCCAGTACGTCACTGTTCTGCGCCTTACACACCAATGTATCTCTATATATAATGGCAATGCCGCCACCCCGCCCCCTAGGTCTATCAAGATGGTATATCAAAAAACCAGGGGGAAGGGCTCGAACCATGTCTGCGCGTGAGCTGGCAGTAATCCAAGTCTCCGTCAGGAACAGGATGTCCAGTTCATGATCTTGTATCAGGAAATTAATTTCCAGGGTTTACATTTGTTAAGATAACTCTTAAAGCTAACTTATTTTCTGGAGAGAGCGGTAGGTTTGAATTACCATTAAATAGGTCAGGGGGCTTACATGTCTGCTACCAGGTGTACCTTCTATGCATAGTTATGCATTTGTATTTTATGTTAGATAAACCCGTAAGTAAATGCTTTTGTTGTGTTGCCTGCAAGTTACAAATGACAGTCCTAAATACCGCAGCGACTTGTGCCGCATTCCAAACAGCTCTATGAAACCTGCAAGGCAATATTTTGGAACTTTCAGGCTTTATCCAACCATCCATTATTCTAATATTGATGAAGTGTGTCGCAATAGGTAGTAATACACATCTATTAGCAAGAGGAAAAGAAGTCAGTGTGCGCTGCGTGCTGTAGTCGTTTTAGTGAACTTGCACCTGTAGAAAGGCATACCTGGTATTTCTGCATGCCCTGCCTAGACTTACCCATCTTACAACAACCCCGAACCCCAGAAAGTCAAATATGTTAATATATCCAATTATGGCTTAAACTCCTTTGAAGTTGGACTGCAGGAGTTTCCTTGTTTCTATTGCTGCAGGCTCTAGAGGCAACATTTAGTGTTCCACTTCTGTGGCGTTTGACCATGAGCTGTCCCCAGCCAGGACAGCACTTGGACACAATAGAAACAGATTGTCCTTTAAGTGAGTAATCATGCAGCTGCAGGTTCACAGAAGGAAAATAAGAGCCCTAAAACAAAGCAACCTACGTGCGCTTGGGCACTGTGTTTTCTGGGGCAGGCTGAGAACCAATTTTGAGCTCAAAACAGCTGCCAGAACCAGACCCATTACAAGGTCAGCCAATGAAAGGGAGAGGCTGGATCTTTCAGTTTTCTCCCCGCCCCCTACTCCCAAGCATCCTGCCCCCTCCAGTATCTTCTGCTTCCCCTCCTGCCAACACTGGCAAGGCCTGGTAAGTACTTTTATTTGAATGCTTGGGTGCTTGCATGCATGTATCAATGCATGTTTATGTGCGAGTTAGGGCAGTGCACGGGTGTGTGTTTGCATGTGCTTGTGAATGGTGGGTGTACGTGTGCACACTTGTGAATGGATGAGTGTCAGTATGTGTGGGCATTTGTGGAGGACAGTGTACATGTGCGTGCACCCACCACTACTGCACATTACCGGCTGATAACACCTCTATAGTAATAGCTGAAGCCCTGCCTCCTCAACCCACAGTAAATAAGTAGTTTTTTATTTGTACATGATTAATGAATATCTTTACAAAACAATAAAAGCATAGCTGAAATTTTTTAAAAATTCATTGTGCACAGTTCCTCAGTATTACAAATTTGATTAATATCAGTGTCTTAGTTGTCCATTGAATGTTTAACAGCCTTCAAGTGCTCTTGTGTCTTTTTTCAACTATTTCAAAAAACTTTACGACCCGACAATTTAATTTTATAGTAGTGGAGTTAAAACACAATTTGACAGCCTGCCTGCATGTTCGGATGCCGTCTGATTTGAAGGAGGGTCGTAATAAGTTGTGCCTCAAGTCTTTTAATTTAGGGCAAATACACATC
Source organism: Lissotriton vulgaris (assembly GCF_964263255.1). Taxonomy (NCBI): domain Eukaryota; kingdom Metazoa; phylum Chordata; class Amphibia; order Caudata; family Salamandridae; genus Lissotriton; species Lissotriton vulgaris. The sequence continues at coordinate 1,980,039,258 of NC_141693.1, forward strand.
ACATGGACGATGTCTTCCTTGTCAGCTTTACACAGACGTCACTGCTGCGAGAAGTTTTGTCTTACCCACGAGGTAAATGTGGGAATACCGGAATTGCGCCAAGGCGTAATTTTAAAAACTTTTCTTTTGTTTTTAAATTTATTCCAAAATAATTGAAATATGCTTGCGGTTGCATTCTTCCATAGTCACCGAACATGATCCAACCGTGCCCTCTTTTTGCTAATGAGTCCTTATCCTCAATGGAGCAGATGAGTGCTGATTTTTTTGCAACTTTTTTAAAAGACATGAGATCTTGAAATGAGTCAAGTAGGTAATCTCTAGCTGAGGATTTACGATGTCGGAGCAGCTCTTCCCATACTTTGGAGTTTAGAGAACCAGGCTCAGTGCTGCGAATCTTGTGCCAGCTGGTAAAATACGCACTCCGCCTTCCCAGTGTTTGTTTCAGAATCCCAAATTCTAACCAAATTTGTGCAGGCAAGACGGATCTTGGCAGGTTGTAGATAGCCCTCTATGAATTAGCTATTACTGTGTCCAATACTGTGGCGTCCTTCCCTTGGAAGGATTCACTCCCATATGTGAGAGTTGGCTGTAGATTTGCACGCAAAACCTGGATAAGAGGGTTGAGCGTTAGGTCGGGGAGTTTGGCCTTCACAGATTTTATGGCCAGGTAAGTCATGGTTCTTTTTCCTCTAAAGAGTCCAATTGAGGTTTAAACGAGTTCTTGAAATCCAGAATTACTCCCAAATATTTGTAGGTGGTTACTAGGTCCAACCCTTCTCCGTTTATGTGCCACTTCATTTTCCTTTCTTTTTGTAGTTCACTGCCATGACCTTTGATTTGTTGAAGTTTATTTGCAGAGCATTCCTTTCTGAAAAGGAGTAGGCTACATTTAGAAGATGTTGGAGGCCTATTGGTGCCCGGCTTATCAGCACCAAGTCATCCACACACAGCAGATTTGACAGTGGGATTTTCCCTTGTTTCGGAGCATGACAGAGGCATTTATCAAGTTCCCCTGGCAGGTCGGCAAGAAAGAGGTTGAATAAAATTGGTGCTAGTACGCAACCCTGTTTTAACCCTCTTGTTGTTGGAATGGGTTTAGAGAGGTGTGTTCCTGCTCCTAGTTTAACTTTAATCCAGGTGTTTGAGTGGAGTAAGATCGGTATGTCTAGGAGATGTTTGGGTATTCCCCAGTCGTCCAATTTCTGCCAGAGTTTGTTGCGATTCACGTGGTCGAATGCAGCAGTGTAATCAATAAAGGAGAGAAAAAGGGGATTTTTAATCTATTTTGCTTCTTCCATTAGCAGGGTCAGTGCCATGATGTTGGTTGTGGTCCCTTGACCCCTGCAAAACCCTATTTGATTGATCGGAATTATTGAGTTTTCAGATGCCCATAGCGTCAGGTCCTCCAGTATGGTTCCTGCAAAATACTTAGCCTCCACATCTATGAGGGCAATAAGCTGATAATTATTTGGATGTTTCTTGTTGCCATGTTTGAAGATTGGACTGATTATTGACCCGCGCCAGGATGCAGGTAGAGTCTGAGTGTCCTTTACGCTGTTGAATATTGGTGTTAGCGCTATGCTCCAGAATTCTGCGTCCGATTTGTACAGCATCGTGGAATGCCGTATGGCTCCTGTCTGTCTTCCCCTGGCTATTTGCTTTTTAACATCGGCTGGCGTGGTGGCCAAATGTCCAGACCTGATTTGCTAAGAAGAACTAGGGTTGGGCATTGGTTTTTCCGTTCGAGGCGGTAGCGTGACTCCATTTGTGTGGATTTCTTGGGTCGTGGCTGTTATGCATTGATTGTCTGTTATTTCCCTCTGAGCTTCTTTGCAGAGCTTTATTGTCATTGCTTCTTCACGGCTGTCCTCAATGTTGAAGTGCTTAAGTAGGGGTTTTGTCCATTCTTCCTCCGTTATGTTTGAGTTTAGGCCGAGTTGGCCTGGATTCTTTATTCTTTTAATCATTTGCCAGAACCTTGAGCTATTTTTCCATTTTACTTCGTTAAGAAGTTTCGCCCATAGATCTTCATTTTTTTGTTTTTGTTTTTCCCATTTCATCAGTTTTAGCTGTTTTTTCGCTCTCCGTAGGATTGTTTGCAGGTCGTGGTTCGCTGTATCCTTTCGTATCTGTCTCAGAGTTTGGTTTATTAACCATTTTTGCATTTTCATTTCTGGGGTGAATTGTAGTTTGGTTGATGCTCCCTGTCCTTGGCGTGACCTGTTTGGTGGGCCTTTTAGCAATTTCACACTGACGTCCAGAATAAAGTTTTGCCATACTTCTGTCAACTTTGTGGAACTTGCCGTCTGAGTGAAAAGAGTTTTCGCTGCGAGGCTTATGGAGCCGATGTCAGAGGGATTGCACCGAAGCCGCCTTAGATTTGAAGTCACTTCAGTATCAATGCCTGTGTGTGGTTCAGTCTCCAGAAATGAATTGACTTTTATCGTGGATTCTTGGGGCAGGTGGTCACTAAGGTCGCTCGTCCCTATTTTGAACGCTGTTACCCTGCCAAGCATATTTAGAGATGTGAATGTGTAGTTCAGATATGAGGATTGCTTATCAGAATGAAAGGTTGCGACCGGTGGATCGTCTTCCTCTTAAGTTAAGATGTTCTAGTTGGCGAAGTAGATTTTTGGAGCAATTTGTAGATTTGTTGATTTTCGCGGAGCCCTGTCTTGGGACTCCCCATGCAACACTGAGTTCTTGTTTAAGGTCGTCCTCTGAATCCGAGCTAATGAGGAACATGTTAAAGTCCCCTGCCAGGTTGAATAAATCGGAGTCCTCTTCGTCCATTATTTTTTCCAAGGCTTTTATCACTTTGTTGCCAGCTTGTTGTTTCTGTTTGGGGTGGATGTAAGTGTTGATTATTATTACATCATGAGGCTGGTTATTTAACTGAAGTGAGATCTTTGCCACCTGTATTGCGCTTGGCGGGGGTATTTGAGATGTTGTCCTGGTCTCACCTATTGTTGCAATTGAGGCAAAAATCATTAGGCCCCCTGATCTTAGGCCGAAGGTGGAACTTTTGCTTGATGGAAGACAACAGGATGTGAACCCTTGTAACTCAATTGCCTTTTCCTCCCAAGTCTCTTGGAATAGTAGCAGGTCAAATTAGTTCAAATATTGTAAGAACTCAGGGTCATTGCTTTTGCTAGCTAGGTCGTTGATGTTCCAAGTACATACACTAATTTGCCTGAATTTTTCTGAGGGATGAACAGAGTTGTTACCCCTTTGTCAATTTGTAGGGTTGACTGTGTTGATGGTGCGTTGGATCGACTTCCAGTTCGGAGGGATGGTCGGCAACCACTGTACCTTGGTTCTTGTTCAAAGAAGTATGTTTTTGTGTCTTGGGGTGAACACTTGGAGAGGTGCTCCTTGCTCCTTTTAATACTGAGTTGGTGTTTTTCCATGCTGGTGACCTGGTAGGGGTAAAAGGTGTCGGTTAGGGAGGTTGCTTTTCGAGTCTCAGATTTATCCTCCATTGTTTGAACGTTGCTCTTCCTTCGAAATTTTCTTGGCTGTCTTGGTGGATTTCCAAGTTGCTTTAGTTGTTTCTCAGAGTTGTGGATCATTACTTGCCAGAAATTCTATTTGAAGGAGATCAGGGGAGTTTATGTTTCCTGGGCTTGTAATTGAGTGTAAAAGTCTTAATATGTTTTCCCTGTTCAGTGTGTCATCCCTGCCTTGGGACGTGTATTCTGGAGTGAAGAGAATGTTGGTCGGACTGTCCTGGTGGTGCTCTGTTGTTGGTTTTGTTGGTGGGTGCCCGTGGTCCAGACCACAGGGCTGGGGCGAATAGCTTGGGCTGCCAGTGAATGGGCAGGTTAGTTGTGCGCTTTATCGCTATCTCTCCCGAGAGCTCTTGTGTTGTTAGTCGAACCTCATGTTGGTTGCTGGGGTGACTCCGGGTTACTAGTCTTGACATTGTCTTGGATTTCTATTGGTAGGATGAACATTATTGGGTCAGTTCTATGTGCAGGTTGGGTAAGTTTTGCTTCAGGAAGTCTATGCTTGCTTTTATTAGTCGAGGTTTCTGGGTGACGTCACCGGGTGGTTTATCAGAGCTGCTAGGGGGGCGATGCTGGAGTCCTCTCTAGACCCACTTGGGAGGGTAGGACCTAAGGTTGTTCCATGTCTGCAGCTTTTCGACAGAGGGTGATGGGTGATGGAGAGGGATTTAGTCACAATTCTATACGGGTCTTGCAGGAGACCTGGGCACTAACTAATGCCGAGTCAACTACATTTGCATTGTGGTTTGTGAGTTCAGCTTCCTTGTCCTCTGACATTGATGGTAGAACTTCTCTACCCTCTGGGAGTAGATTGCTGGTTGCCGTCTATTCGACTGCAGGTTGAGTCTCTAACTTTGCTGGTGTTGCAGGCAATTCTATCTTAAGGTCTAAAATTTGTGGAGTTGCTGATTTTAGGTCGCATACGAGGTCACCTAACATGGATGGTAAAATTGATAATTTGTCTAAAATCGATTCGCAGGAGCATAATGGCAGTATTGTTTGGACCACGTATACCACTTCTTGGCCCCTCTTAATGAGGCCATTTAGTTCTGATATCTTCCAGTCAATTCCTGAAATTGAGTCAGCCATTGTCTGTAGGACTTAAAGCTACAAGTCCATTTTGTGCGATTGAAATTCTAGGGCTGTGGCTGAGTCTTGCAAGGTATTTAGGATTGTTGTCCATACAGATTCCGGGAATGAATTCCCAGTATTGTTACTGTTCTCCAATCTTGGGAGGTTATTTGCTTCGCTTGGTGAATGTACACGAGCTAGTTTAAGGTTGTAGGAAGCAACTAGCTCTTCCCATTCCTGAGTGGCTATAAAGGTCATTTTGTTGTTCGTAGAGTGGGAATCATTGTATGGAAGTAAAGTGCGACGCACAGAGGACATATGTGCTGCTGTTCTGCTATGTGATGATATTTGATCCCAGGTATCTACTCGAGTTGTTTGGGGTGTCTCAATTTGAGTAGGGAAGCTGGTGGTTGGCTGGGAGAATTCATTTTGCGTTTTTTTCTTTCCAGCAATCCTGTTCGTTAATCATTGTTGGTTCTGTCTGTATAACTCGGATTGTCCTTGTTGAAATTGGGGAACTGTTGTCTTGTCCATTTCCGCTATTAAGGATCTGAAACTTGGTTTTGGCTGATAAATCTAGGCTTTCCAGGTTTTCTAGGTGCGATATGCTGACTTTGCTTGAATGTGTATTAACTCGACCGGCTAAATTCGAGTGGATCGCTATCTCGGCGGATTCATACGCCTTTAGTGGAGTCCGTAAGTTGTCGTTGGTAAACCCTTTTCTGGAGTGTAGCAGGTCCAGATTGTTCCTGCTTTGGCTGTTCTGGCTGTTGGCTCCTTTACCTGCTTAGTAGATGGGTTCTGCCACTTCTCTATTTCCAGTGGATGTTAGTGCTACAGATGTTGCCTCAGCAACGGGGTGGTTGTGAACCCCAGCAGGTCAGAAAGGGTCAGATGAATTGCTGTTGGTACGGCTGCAATTAGTTTTGCTTATTGGAAGTGGTGTTTGCAGTCCTTTTATGTTCCCGGTCTTAGAGTAAATGGCTGTTCCAGGGTCTTTTAAGAAGGAAAACTTTGTGTATATCTTTGGTTGGTGGGTGCATATCTTTTTCCTCACTGGCATTCCTTCAATGGTTATAAGGTCGTTTGGGACCCTTGGCAGTGGTTTTGGTATAGAAGGCAATAATGGCTTTGGAAGTGACTGTGATGTCGTAGGCGGAGTCGGTGGTCTCGGTAACTGCCGATGAGCCGTAATTGGACTTGAGGTGGAGGCGTTTGCCATCGGTGGTTCGCTGTCCTTTTTGTTTTCGTTTTCAGTTGATGTTACAGTTAAAATTGAAGTTCAGGTTGGAGTTGCAATTGAAGTTGAAGTTGAGGTTGCCATAAATGGTCCTTCTTTATGAGTGTTGTGAACATTTGTATTTGCTTCCTGAGGATTGGCTAAGTGCGATGATATTGTTGACATTGTTGGCTCAAGTTTCCTTTTCCTCGAGTTAGACTTAAGATTGGATTTTGGTTTAGGTAGGGGTTGCCTAACTCTGCCGGATTGCGTAGCTCCTGTGAATTGTTTATATGGACAGTTTCTTTTTTAAATTAATTAAGTGTGCTTGATTTGGTATTTGGTATTTGAGGCTTAAGGAACCTCGCCTCTGTAAGACCCCTCTTGACAGGGTCTGGCTGGGGCTTTTCCCCTGACAGGGGCTAGCTCAGGGCTTCTTGCTTAGCCTGGCTAGAACCCAGATCTTTGGTCCTTTGATATTGGATCTTGAATATTAATAATGTGGTTGGCGTTGATATTGACAGTGTTATTGCTGTCAGAACCCCAGTAATTCATTGAAGTTTTGACAAGGTCTTAATCATGTCCTGATCTGCTCTCTTGGGGAGGCCACTCTTGCCTCCAGTTTCCCGCCTCAGCGCGTTCTGGTCTCCAATGCTGACACCAGTGCTGGCTCCAATGCTAGCTCCTATACTGGCTCCAATGCTGGCTCCATGGCTCTCTGCGGGACGAGGGAAAACCCACGCCACCTCTGCTCTCCCTCTGTTCTTCAGCTACCTACTACAATGAAGCTGTAGTGAAGCTTTGGTCTGAGCTTTTGGGGTAGCTTTGGGGGAGAGCTCTTGCGCCCTTGCCTTTTTTCCTATCTTTAGTGTGGGTCTGCTTTCTGCCCTCTGGCCCTCTGCTCTCTGCCGCGTTCTCCTGATGGTGTCTTTTCCGTTTATTTTCAGTTTATTCTCGGTCTATTCTCTACGCTGCTAGCAGACAGGCGAGCAGACAGACAGGGTGGCGGGCAGGAAAGCAGTCAGCTGGCTAACGGGCTCCTGTCGTGGCTGGGCTGTTTGTAGGAAGTCCTCAGGTGGTCAGGTGAAGGAGGGCTGGGTACGGGATGAGATGAAATGGAGGGGCCAGCCGTTTTCTTGCAAGCCGCGGCCTCCGGCCCCCCTAACCTTGAACAACCTGATGACAGCCGCGTCGGTGGTCTCCGCGGCGTTCTCCACACTCTGCCTCACCCCTGTACTGAACCCGCTTCCCGCTCTTTGCTCTCTCGCCCTCCGGCCGCTAGGGTGGGACCGAGGCAGAAGAATGCTGCCTGGAGTTCGCTGTGGAGAGCGGGGGCGCTGGACAGTGACAGTGAGGAAAGCGAGGAAAGCTGGGTGATCTCTTCGTGCTGCCACCACCTGTGTGAGGAGCTACTCACCACTGCTGGGTGCTGGAGAATGGACGCACAGGTGGTAGCGGTGGTGAAGGGTGGTGATGGACCTCGCAGCCTTTCTGCTCCGTTGCCTCCGCCACTTTTCTCCAAGTAGCGGCAGGGTAGGCAAGGGAAGGGAAACCGCACCTCGCTAGGCTGCTTCTGTTCTGTTCCACCCTTCTCCACGTCACCCCTGCCGCCGCTGCTCCTCATTGCGGCAAGGCAAAGTAGGCGAGCAGGCAAGGCAGGGGAAGGGAGACCGCACCCGGGCTTCTGTCTCCATGTCTCCGCTCTGCTCTTGCTCGAAGATGTCACGAAAAACCACAACCCATAGGGATGTTGACTTGATGAGGATGGACCATGATGGTCAATTGTGGGCTCTGAAGGACAACTCACTGCCCTATGAAGTTTCCACGGAAGAGGACTCTGCTCTTGGCTCCTGGCTAGGGAACTTCTGTTGCATTTCATCCTAATTTTAGAAAGAGTATTGTGAGGTCTCATGAATGTTCAAATAATATAGATGTTTGGCTCTTAGCTTTTTTTCTTAAAGACCCTGAGAGAAATTGTAAATCAAACTTCTATTCAAAGTCAACCCGGATTATCCTGAACCAAAAATACAGACCATGAAACTGGAGAAGAAAAACATCATTTTATGACCATAAAATGTTTTTCAAGAATACATTTTTGCTGTTGACTTCTATTAACAAAAGTGAGGTTTAAACTATTTTCATGTTCATTCACCCTTTACCGTTCCATCCCTGTCTTCTACTCAAATATTATACACTCTTATAAGCCCACCTTCCATAATTGGGGGTTGGAGAAATTTTAATATTGTGGATCGTAGATTGCGTTATGCCTGTAAACTTTGCATCGGTTGAAAATGTGGATATGTTTCTTAATTTCACCAAACTGCGCTTCCAGGAAAGGATTTCAACAAAAAAATAATTTTCAAGATAATTTTACAAAATATGTAAAAACACTCTCTCACTAAAAGTAGATATTTAGTTTTTCTTGCAAAAGTGTAAAAAAGTTGATTAATTTTCGCAGGCAAAAGCATTGCAGTTCATGCATCCATACCAATGATCTAAGACCTTCCATCAGCTATTATTACCTTTCCTTGTGTTTGTGAACGTTCAGAAGCAGGATTTATAAAGACCAATTGAAAATGTATTTATGAGTAAGGGAAGTGGTACTGCAGGAGGACTCTTTTATGTTCTCTTTCATGCCTTTGTGAATCCGATGTGAAACATCAACTCTTAGGTATTAGTGAAGTGCAAGGAGGGTACAGTCCTTTGTGTTTGTGCTACTGGGAAATGAATGCTCCCAAAATACTCCCATTTTATTTCCATTTATGCCTTTTGAGCCAATCAGAAAGGCACAAAAAAGGCACATAATAGAGTACTACTTGAAATAAAATGTACTTGTGACTGGGCCCCCCATACATCTTCTCATGACTACAAAAATGCCTTAAATTATGGAGTTGCCATCTGAAGGAGGTTTAAATCCAGTAAATATTGCCATCTTTCTCACCTTGTGTGCCTATTGGGAGGGAGTTTACTATAGGGAGCAAAATGCATTGTCGAGGCTTTGGGAAAAATGGAAAACGGGCTATTGTTTGTCAATAATCGCTATTCTCAATGTCTTTCAGTTCGGAAGAAGTTATAAGGTTAAAACACGCTACTGAAACAAATAAATCAATCATTCAATCAATCAAAATCTTTATTTCGGTTTCATAAGGACCAAAAAAGATGCATCACAGTGATAAAAACAACCAATATCAAACAACAGTAAGCATACATAATTAAATAATCATTACATTTAATAAAAATGAGCAGTTTAAAATCTCATTCTGATATACAAATTGACTTTCTAATCCTTGTAGCCTGCATCATCATTGCAGCAACCGCAAAACACGTTTCAATAGAGTCTAGTTGCTGTGAGTACAAAATGCCTGGCTTACAATTTCTCAAGCAGGCATTATTTGATATTAGTGGACTGAGATGAAATCTCCTTGGAGCCTTATAATATGTAAAGAGTAAAAGAAAAAAGGCGAATAATTGATTGAGCTGAAATGCCAACACATGGGCAAATTCGTGCTTCCCTTGTTGAGTTGTCCATTTTTGGGAAGGCCACCAGAAAATGAGTCAACTCAAAGCGAAAATGTGTCATAAGAAATCTATAACGAGTATTAGTCACAACCTGTAAGAAAAAAGGCAGACCCTCCTGGGGCAATACTTATCTATGGCCAGATACAATTTTCTTTGACAACTCTAATGTAGTCCTTGATTCAGTGACGAATGTTAAAAACATATTTTTACATCATTTTTTGATGACTCGTCACGCATACCTGGTGCACATCCTTTTCATGTATCGCTTCAAATGCGAGTGGCCAGGTCTAAAATTAAAATATCTCATATAACCTCTGTTATAAGAACTCTCTGGTTTAGTCCAGGTTGCATGCAATAAAAGAGAGAGAGACTAAACCTTATCCGGTCCTCCAAATCCCCCTAGAAAACAAACAGATAACAAACTGGAGCTAATGTAGTGGCTAGTATAATATCAGGAATATTTCTGAGAACCATTCTTAAAGTATTCAGTGCACCTATACTTAAAGGAATGTGACCCCCATAGGTCCATCATTAAATCCTTGATCAGAGAGATAGTTTGGAGAATTGAAACTAACCTAGTTAACACTTGGGACAGAATTTCAAGCTAGCTTATTTCTCTTACAAACTCAGAATACAGAATTAATTTGCACAGTAGGCCTTTTTAATGTCTTCTGATCTTGAGGTAAGCAGTTTAGAATTTTGTATAAGATAGCAATAAGTTCACTTCTGTTTGAGGAGATTCCGTGCCCAATAACGTTTGTATGCAGATACATAGCAATTTCCTCAGGGCTCCTTACCTGGGAAGCAATTTGAGAATCGATTGAAGTAACTCCCTCCCCAAACCACAACATCAGCCATTGCCAATTGATACTTGATCTCTCACTTAAACAGAACTGGTACAGTGGGAGAAGGTATTGCTATCAATTACCATTCCAATTTCTTTTGCTCTAGTAAGCAGGTAGACTTACAGAATAAAGGTGAGGCTCTTACTTTCACCCTGAAGATTTCAAAGATTTTTCCCTCTCTGGATTTCTCTTGAATCCCCTCCCTCCACCCCAACAAGGCTGACTCAGAGTTCGGTCAGATCCTAGCCAATGCCATTATGTCACTTTTTTACAAGACTCTAATTTGATGGTTTTAGGACACCATAACATACACATGAATAATCTCTCACATAAACTTGCTTAACACTGTTTGAGTCAATGTGCGATTTTAACCTAGCTCTAATGTTAATGTTAAGCTAAATTTATAAAGCGCACTGACACCGGAGGTTTCCTGGCGCTCTAAAGGTCGATGGCCCAACACTATCGTGTGCCGATACATTAGATGTAATCTTCTCCAACTTGCCCTCGCTGGTGGATGAAACATCTCCTTTTGCGTGGTCCGATCTTCATCTCAGCCCTTTCCATTTTAATCTCCCTGTTCTACAGATGGTCAAAACAAATGAAGCACCATGGTACGGCCCATGGCATGTAGTCTTGGACACAGTATTGAACACAACATGTTCCTCAGTCAACGTTGACCCCTCCAGTGGCATAGACACAGCCATCACGACTTTTGAGTATGATCTAAAATCACGTTTTGACAAAATTGCACCCATAAAAGCTAATAATATGAAAATAATGTGCCCTCTGCTTCATGCTTCTATGCTAAACTAATGGAGGAGAAACGCAAGTCCCAAAAACTTGAGAGGAGGTGGCAAAACAATTTTTCTGAGGATGCAAAATGCAGCTATAAACATGCTTTGAAACAGTTTAGGAGAAACATCAGAAAAGCCAAATCTAGCATTATCACCAAACAAATTAAGGAAGCAAAGAATATTCCTAGGACCATATTTAAAATTGTAGTCTCCTCCCTGAATACGAAATAATGTAAACAATCCAATCCTACATTTCAAACATTTGTTGGAAGCCTGTCCTGATTTCTCCACAATAAAGTTTCTCAAAATATATTTGCAATTGAAAGATAACCTGAATAATGATCCCTCCAGGTCCCTTCCAAATCCCCAAGTCATCCAACCACAGCGATCCACCTTCAATGGGATGTCTTTAGAGGCCTCTGCAAGGATTATTTTACAATCCAGATTCGGCCCCCCACTACACGTTTGTCCTACACAGACAATGAAGCGGGCAATGAAGGGTCTTAATCCCAGATAAATGACTTGCTTAAACTTTTTTAGAATCTAGAACTGTCCCTACAATATGGAAAAAAGCAATGGTGCTCTCTCTGCTGAAAAAGGCAAATTTGGATCGACTAAACCCAAGCAGCTACAGGCCTATCTCCCTATTTCCACCGATGGGTAAAATGGTAGAAACTTGGGTAAATGGATAGATCACAACGTGTATAGTAGAGAATAACTGCCTACATCCCTCTCAGTTTAGCTTTGGAGCTAGCTTAACTACATAATCATCACATCTTGAAGTAACACACTTCAATAAAATTAAGCTTTACTTGGGAAACACATCAATTTTGGTCCTGCTCGACCTGTCGGCCGCTTTGATACGGTCTCAGACGAGATCCTGCTGCAGTGAATGGAAGAAATAGACATTAAAGGCACTGTCTAGAAATGGCTAAAGTAATTTCTTATGGGCAGACAGCAAGAAGTCTATTCTAACACCCTATACATCAGAATGTAAAGATATAGAGTGTGGGGTACCACAGGGCTCAGCCATTAGCCCCACATTATCCAACATATACTTGGCCCCACTCACAGCAGTGTACCAAGCCTGGGGTATCAATGTTGTGTCATATGATGATGACACACAACTGATGTATGCCTTCAACAACCTAGACAATTTGAAAATGGCAGTGGTGAATGGATGTTCAAAACTGGCTTTGCCTGAACACTGCTAAGTCAGAGATCTCAGTTTTCAGTACCTCCTTTGCTCCTGACACAGAAGGATTCTGGCTGTCTGTACGCCCAGCTCCCACCAGAGTGGCCAAAAACCTAGGAGTCAAAATCAAACCACAAGTCAAAGCCACTTTTGGAACATGCTGAGAAAATATTTTTAATTTATACCAGCTAACACTCACAAATGTTTCACACATGCCTAATAACATACAGGCTGGATTATGTAAACATCCCGCTTCTTTGGGTCCGTCTAGGGCTCGTAAACAGACCTCAGCAGGTCTAAAACGCTGCGCTCGCCTGGTCCTGATCATCCCAAAACTCCATTCAATTAGAAAAGGACTGAAAACATTCCATGGGCTTCCTAGCAGCCAAAAAACTAAATTTAAAGCACTCTTATTCACTTTCAGAGCTGTGAATTTGACAGGCCCGAGCTACATCAAGAAAAAGGTGTGAAGATGCCAGTCTCATAAAAAGTTATGATCTGCCTGCCAAAATCTCTTAGACATCCCAAGAATATACAAATCCAGAGTTGGAGGCAGGGCCTTCTCCTATTTGGCACCTATACTTTGGAACTCGCTTCCGAGCTATTTTAGGAATCTACTTAAAGAGTTCATGTTAAAAGCTCAGCTAAAAACCATCTCTTTAAAGATCTGTGAATTGCTCTCTTCTCCTTCTCTTAAACACTATTTACTAGTCATCCAGCCTAGTTACATACACAACTAGCTTCGGGACGCTCCCGCTGTAGTGGCTGTTGCGCTTTATAAATCTTCAACGAAATTTTCACCCTCTTTGGAGTAAACTGAGGTCATACTACTGATGTAGTCTGCAAACTGCATACTAATTCTGGATGTGGAAAGCTCATTTTCTAATGATGAGGAGGTGCTGGTTTTGAGTGATTCTCCATGAAGGCGTTTTATAGAGGGAGCAAGAGCCTATAGTGTACCAGCTTTACATGGTTGATCATCTATGCTGGAAGGGGAACGTGCTGATTGAGATGCGTACCACTTTGAGGACCTTAAAGAACATTATTGAGGCAAAATTTCATTCCACATGCACATGACTTACATTCCCAACCACCAATAACGAACAGAGCAGTCTTCCTGGTCTCTTACCTTTTGGTCTGTTGGCGATGCCCTCCAGATTTCAGGTCAGCAAGGACCATGGCGTGTACGTCAAGCTACGTCTGCTCGTGGCAATTTATGGCTCCCTTGTCCAAAAGTCTGATCACTGCCTCCTAGTTGAACAACAAATCTATTTTAAGGTGATTTGTTCTTACATTCGTCTAATTACTGATAGTACTTTATCTCTGTAGTGATCCTCTCTACAAGCCCATTTGTGTGCTGGTTTTCTAACATTGCGATACCAAGGGGGATTATGGACAGAGCGTGTTAGCAAATCAAACTCTCACCCCCAGTCATCTGATCTGAGTTTAATCCATCATATTTTTTTAGCTCACTCCACCACCCCAGTTCAGACATGGCCATATGCAAATCAGTTTGATCCTGTGCCTCATGGGAACAGTCCAACCCAAACTGCCAAGCCATGTCTCCCTGGAGCGGAAACAAGCATCCTTGGACTGGTTTCTGGCTAATCAGCCGTCATCAGCCAGGCTAGTCTGAATTCAGTGGCAAAGTGAGCAAGGGACCCGAGTCTGGGCATACCCTGCCAACTTAGGGCGAACAAAGCGATACCAAAGGGGATGATAGACAGAGCGTTTGAGCAAATCAAACACTCACCCCCAGTTAACTGATCTGGGTCTAATCCATCATCATTCTTCAGCTCACTCCACCACCCCAGTTCAGATATGGCCATATGCAAATCAGTCCGGCCCTGTGCCTCATGGGAACAGTCCAGCCCGAACTGCAAAGCCATGTCTTCCCTGAACCGGAAACAAGCATCCTGGGACTGGTTTCTGGCTAATCAGCCGTCATCAGCCAGGCTAGCTTGAATCCAGTGGCAAAGTGTGCAAGGGATCCACATCTGGGCATACCCTGCCAACTTAGGGCGAACAAAGCAATGCCAAAGAGGATGATGTACAAAGCGTTTGAGCAAATCAAACACTCACCCCCAGTCAACTGTTCTGGTTTTAATCCATCATCATTCTTTAGCTCACTCCACCACCCCAGTTCAGACATGGCGATAAGCAAATCAGTTTGACCCTGTGCCTCATGGGAACAGTCCAGCCCGAACAGCCAAGCCATGTCTCCCCTGACAGGAAACAAGCATCCTGGGACTGGTTTCTGGCTAATCAGCCATCAGCAGCCTGGCTAGCTTGAATCCAGTGGCAAAGTGAGCAAGGGACCCACATCTGGGTATACCCTGCAAACTAAGGGTGAACAAAGCGATACCAAAGGGGATAATGGACGGAGCGCTTGAGCAAATCAAACACTCACCCCCAGTCAACTGATCTGGGTTTAATCCATCATCATTCTTTAGCTCACTCCACCACCCCAGTTCAGACATGGCCATATGTAAATCAGTCTGACCCTGTGCCTCATGGGAACAGTCCAGCCCGAACTGCCACACCATATCTTCCCTGGACCGTAAACAAGCATCCTGGGACCGGTTTCTGGCTAATCAGCCATCATCAGCCAGGCTAGCTTGAAACCAGTGGCAAAGTGAGCAAGGGACCCACGTCTGAGCATACCCTGCCAACTGAGTGCGAACAAAGCATACCAAATGATGATGGATTAAACCCAGATCAGTTGACTGGGGGTGAGTGTTTGATTTGCTCAAACGCTCCGTCATCATCCCCTTTGGTATCGGGTTGTCTAACATTGAGCAGTTATGCTGACCAGAACACTCTTTAACATACAGATACATCCCCACGAAACACCATCGTACTCCATTACGTCTAATCCAAATCAGGATAACCTGGTTCCAGGGTGCCATTAAGCTTGCGGAATATCGAGGTAGGAATCTCGAAGGCAGCAAATATCATGGGCACAATATTGTAGGACAACATATCAAAAGATAAATAACCAAAGATTTTTTAAACCTATTCCAGAAATATTTACTTAGATGATATTTCGTATCTAAATTAGTGTATCTTGATATTCCTAGCCTTGATATTCCGTACTAGAATCCATGGTGTGTTGTCATTCTGGCACATGATAAACAGGCTTGCTCCTGGAATATCGAGGTAGGAATCTCGATGGCAGCAATTATCATGGACACAATATCGAAGGACAACATATCGAAAGGTAAATAACTAAAGATTTTCTAAACCTACTCCAAACATATCTAGCTAGATGATATATCTAATATATAAATATTTTAAGGGGCATAGATGTGGAGTTAGGAATAGTAAATCTATACTTCTTTTATGTGCACTTACCTTTTAATATTTTGTCACTCGAATATTCTGTCCACGATATTAGTGTATCTTGTTACTCCAAGGCATGATATTCCGTACTAGAATCCACGGTGCATTATCATTCTGGCACATGATAAACAGGCTTGCTCAAAAAACCCAAGTGCAACATTATAACCTCCCATTCCTCATTTCACACTACACAAAACATAGTGCAAAACCACTAATGGCTCAATGCGGCACTTTGCTTTAATATGTAGGGATTGGTAGATCTGCTATTAATATCACCTGTTCTGGAGTTTAAGGACTAATCTGCACATACGTTTTACTTGTATGTTATTACGGTAACACTCCCTCCATAGTGAAAGGCTGCCGGAGGCATATAGCAAATGACTGAGAGAGGTAAAGATGGATCAACTTGTCCAATAAACCGATTATGTGACATTTCACATGCTTCAGTACCATACTGAGCCACTCTGTATCTTGGCCTGAGTTTGGAGTAAAACTTGTTTCCACTAATTCTTACTGTTCAGCTTCAATGTCATGACCTGGCGCACAGCACTCCATAATTTGGCAATAGTAATTTCCATGTGTATATTTTTTTTTTTATTATTTAAGTATTTAAAACATTTGGAAAGCACAACAGTTGACTAATGCCAGCAGCTCTTCAGATGCACATCAGCTTATCAGCCAGCCCAGGGAGATTCCAACCTCCTTCCCCGGGTGACAGACATGAGGGAGGCTTCAGTCTCACTGGCATGGATACCCTGGCACCAGTGAAGACTGAAGTCCCAAGGCCGCCGGAAGCGTCACGACACGTGATGCGGTGACTCACGGTTCAAGGATAAGGCCAGGTGTACCTCTGCATGTACCCACTCCAGTACTAGGAGATGGGATGAACCATGGTCGAATGGCATGGTTGAAAGAGGGCAGGAGGGAGGTGGGCAAGGAGGCAGAGGGGACAGCTCTACCTCAAGTCTCGCCCCTCCTATCCCACTGCTCTACTTTCACTTCCGCGAGCACCGGCAGCATCCTGTAGCTACACTATGTTGATTTGTTATGTATTGTTTGAGTAGGCCTCCTGCCATCCTAAGGCAATGCCAACATGGCAGCAATAAGCCTTGGCAAGGAGGATAGATGAGTTTGACAGTCTAATGAGTGCAATATTTTGGATTTGGGGAGAGGCCCAACAGCACCCAGACGCCCTCCGGCTTGACAGGGAACAGCAACATGGGATGGGACCAGGGATGCTGATTGACAGGAGGCATTGAAAGGTGAAGGCAGACCACTGGTTGCTGTAGTTTCATTTTAATATAGTACTCAGAGTGGGACTTCATCATTATGTTAGTCATGTTATGTTATGTTATGTTATGTTCAGGCCTGGGTGAAATTGTAATTACTGGGGAGTACTCGGAATAATTTCAGAAATTATTCATTACTCTGGTGATGTGAAATTATCGGAATTACATCATTACACCAATTTGAGTCATTAAGAATAATTTGGGGTACAAATCCTACCGCAGGAGCACAGGAACAACGAAACAAAGAGAGAGTGAGCGACTGCTGGCTTCTGCTGTTTGTGTCCTGTAGCATTTAATACTATTTTCATATCACAAAATTCATCCTTCGGCCCATTTTGGATGCAAGGGTGCATTTTGCACTGAGAAAATAGAGCTAAATGCTTCCTTACGCTTCTAACATAATAATGCAGAATATGATTAATTTTGTTGTGATTACGAGTAATTACACTATATAGAGAATTACGCTGGTTACTTTCACCGCTAGTGATGTTAGGTTATGCTGTGGTATGTTCTATTATGCTACACAATGCCATGGTATTTGACATTTGTTTAGCACAGGTTCATTTGTATACGTTTCATGCAATATGGCCAAAAGCTGGGTACAGAGAGACTGTGAAAATTACAAGTCAACTTGAAGAAGCAAGTGTTCAAAGCTTCAGAGAGTTGGAGTGGACCCTTGGAAGTGTCTAAAGAGAGACCATTCCAAAGCGTAGCTGCTAAACCTGAGACACTCTTGCATCCAAGGTGAGCTTTCTTGTACTTAGAAATTCTCAGGAATAATAAAGAGGAGGTGCTTAATGGTTCGGCGCACATATACAGGTGAGTCTTCCGTTAAATGTAAACGGGGTCATGTCCAATGATGGATCACGGAGTAGTGAACATCTTAAAGGTACCCTTGCTCTCGGTAAGGAGCCAGTGAAGAGACCAGAATAGGGTTTTCACAGATGACTTTGGTCACCTCATTTACCATCTGGGTAGTCTGGTTTTGAATGGCTGTAATGCAAAACAGGGACGTCATTGTATAGTATTAAAGAGAAAAACCAGTGTGCTACTTTCATACAATCAACTTTAAAGCACTAGGCACCAGGTTTACTAAAGTTTTGCATAGGTGGGGTTATGAATCAAAGTGACCTGAAAAATAGAGCCAATCAACTGTCACACACAACTTTTATTGTGCTCACATAAGCCCAACAATTAATGGCACTGCATCACTTAAACATATAGGGAACCACTGATAATAGATGACAAGTGGGCTATATATTATTATGTTTCTTATATAGCGCCTGAATCGACCCCCGAAGAGGTATCTCCGCGCTTGCCTTGGGAACCCGTCCTGGCTTTTCCCTGTGAGATAGCCCCTACAGGGCATCCCCAAGGTGAAAGCCAGGCATCCTGCCGCAGGGGGCCGTTGTGGAGATTAAGCAAGCTTAATGCCCAAAGTTGCAGAGTGTGAACCCATGATTAGGTCAGGCACCGAAGAGAGAATTATCGAGTCCGTGGACATTTGAGCTCAAGACCCTGCCGCGTCGGGAATTGAACCCTGGTCCCGGTCTGACCTCTGCTTCAGGGTCTGCCTGCTCTAACCAGTGAGCCACACTTCTCCACTGGAATTATGCAGCAAGAAAAGGCAAATTATGTTGCATAATTTTGCACATTTTGTGATAGTATCACTTTATTATTTTGTTTATTTGTATCAATATTATTACTGATTTAGCACAGGATCAGCCACCTTAATACTAACCCTTGGCATAATACTACCCTGCGGAGCAGGCAAAGTTTGTACTAACTTAATTGCAGGTAGTACAGTACCAAACCTGTGCTTAATCACATAGCTAGCAGCTAAATAAACAATATCCTCAGATGCTTTGAAGAATCTAATTTACATGCTTAAAAGAATATAACCAATTCATAAAAGTGAATTTTAACAATGAAAACATTAGGCAATGAGAGAGCTGATGATTTTGGGGTCCCCCTAACCAAGGGGGAGGACCAAGCAGATACCTTGAACACAAAGAGCATAAACAACAAGCATTTACAATGCAACGGTTTCGCCTTCGGAAAAGTTTGAGCTATTGGCATTGTAAATGACAAACTTTTTATTTATGTGTTGGTTTTGAAAACAGATAAATAAATGGCATTCTCATTTACAATGCCAATAGCTTACTCTGTCGCAAATGCAAGACGTATTGCATTTGCACACACACACCCACACAAGAGCCCCCCCCACACACACACACACACAAGAGCCCCCCACACACACCACACAAGAGCCCCCCTTGGTCTTGGTTGGAATCAGACCCTGGCCTTGGGAGTCACTTGATGCTTCATCTTATAGAGATGTGAACCCTGACCTTGGGGCCTGAGTCCTGGCTCTGTGAAGGAGCTGCTGCTTCACCTTGATAAGGATTTGTGCCCTGTTATTAATCAATATTCCAGACAATACAATGACTTAAAACAGCGTTTAGCTGTTGTCAATGCTAAATACCTGGGCATACAACAATTTTTTAGTGGGAAAAAACTTAAAACATATCGTTACTGTAATATAAAGTTTAAACGTACTACTGTAGCCAACTGGTTTCACCTGCCCCTACTCTGTACTCAGAGGTGTCAACTTATTCCTGGAACCTAAACTCTACGAAAACCTACTTCACAGCATGGCTTCGGACTAACAATAACACTCGGTAATGTTCGCAGCGTGAGGGTGTCACTTTACATATACTCACGACCATTCATTGCTTTCTACAATCAAACAAAAATATCGAGATCTGAATAAACTCATGAGGCAAGTGTAAAAATAGTATAATTGCTATTTTTTTGTTTTAATGAAAATATGGCAGCAATTTCCTTGTACGGACTTGAAACACCGCTGTCCAGATGACCCCCAGGGATTAGCTTTCTGGCTGCAGAGTAAACAGAGCAGGTAAGGCGCGTAGGGCAAACATCCGGGCCTGCGGCGGGAGCAGGGCGCAGCCGCCCATTCCCAGCCAATTAACCACTTAGGGAGCAGCTGTGAAGGCACCCCCGGGGAGCCGCAGGTAGCGCTGCAGGGCGCCGAGGCGGAGACTAGCACAGACCCGCACGCTCTGCCCTGGGGGTATGCGCCCCCCAAGGAGCCCCTTAAAGCGTACTTTGCTCTCAGAGTGGGGGCCTGAAAACTAAACCGGGACCCAAAAACTTTTTACCGATCAAGAGCCATGCGCCTCGAAGGAGCCACGTCCTCGCTGCACGTAGCGCTTTAGGGCCATTTCGAAACTTGGGAAGCGAGAGAGCTACCATACAAAAGGTATTAGAGGGGGTTGGTGGTAAGAAAACAACGCACCCAGCACATTATTGGCACCGACGCTTGAAAAGTGGATCACACGAGGGCTCTGGAGGCTCAATCAGTCCGCGGCCATAAACCTGACTCTTCTGCCCTGGTTTCTTCAGCGGGACAAGGGGGCGGGGGAAGCAACCTGAACACGTATCGTTCACCCTGCTGAGTAGGCATCCCATGAAACCCGGCGTGGGACCCCCGCTCCACCCCTCCCCCTCTTTAGCATGAGCGCTGCAAACGCCGGGAGTTTCCAACTTTACCGCTCCCGTCCCCCCCAGCGTGGCTCGACACACCACGAAGATGAGTGCGCCCCGCGGGGCTTACTACAAATGCCAGCGTGAGGAAGAGAAGTATCGCTGCTGCCACCGCTGTCCTGGCCATGGTGAGGAGTACCGGTCCGTGGCGCCCCTTCTGCTGTCTGGAGCGGCTCCTCGCGGGGCTCGTAACTCTTGGCGACCAGCGTGTCAAAGAGATAGGCGCTAAAGCTAAAAGCCCTCATAAGAACGGACCCAGAAAAGCTCATTTGAGAATGCGAGTTGTTGTACATTTACCGCAAGTACAATTTTACCACTTCACATTGTGCCAGGAAAAATCTGGTCCAGCGGCCGCTTCGGACTGCTGTCTTACTCCTGTCCCGTAGTGCCTCTTGGTCCAACTTCTGTAAAGGACTGTTCCTCAGTACACCTACTGTCCAAAACCGTTCCTAGATCCACTAAAAGCAGCGTCCCAGTGTGACATGCAGTAATCTGCTAACCCAGCCTTACAGCACATGTCCTCCCTCCTCTGCCCGCAGGTCAATCGCGGCTCCTGGTCTGTGTCTGTTCCCTGCAGCTGCCCGTGTTTAACTGAAAGTTGTACCAAAGTTCCCTCAAGCTGTGCCAGGAGCGCCGCGGCCAGTGTCCCTTTCCCAGCAGGTGCCCTGCACAGGCTGCACGTACCTTCCCTCATCCCCCGGGTCTGCAGGCTCAGGCTCCCGCCCGCCCTCGGCAAGGCGCACCGCAAGACTCGCAAAAGCATCGCAGCCGCCATGCTGCTGCTGCTGACATTTATTTATTTATTTATTTATTTATTGTGACTTATATAGCGCCCTATAACCCAGGGGTCTCTAAGCGCTTTGTTAGGATCAGCTAGACAATAAAAGATGCATCAGAATTACATTTAAAGGCCACCCCACGCTTGCTGGAAAAGCACAGTTTTTAGTTGTTTGCGGAAAGGCATTAGTTTCTTTTCATTGCGGAGTTTCAGCGGTAATTTATTCCACATAGCTGGCAAAGTATGTGAAAAAGCGCGTCCACCCACATTAGTCAGTCTACAGCGTGGCTGAACCAGATAAATAGAGTCAGCAGATCTAAGCGCCCTCCCTGGTTTGTAAAGGGACAGACGAGATTTCAGATAGGTGGGTGCTCTGCCATGAAGCGCCTTGTGTACAATGCAGAGCCCCTTGAACATTAATCTCTGCCTCACTGGCAACCAATGGAGTTCCCGCAGGAGGGGGGATGCCTGGGTACTCCTTGGTTTCTTGAAGATGAGCCTAGCAGCATCATTCATTACCGTCTGCATTCTATTTAAGAGGCCCTGTGGGAGTCCTATATACAATGAATTGCCATAATCCAGCCTGGCCAAAATCATTGCAGAAACCGCGCTCCTTAAGGTGGAAAAAGAAAGTAACGGGGAAACTTTCCTAAGTTGGCGAAGGAGGCCGACGCAACAGCCCACCACAGCTGAAACTTGCTTTTTCATGGACAACTTACTGTCCACCTGGATGCCCAGACTCTTGACCACCTCCGCCGGTTCTGGCGGCGTGCCCAACTCCCCAGGCCAGAAACGATCACTCCAAGGGTTGCCAGCGATGATAATCGGCAACACCTCGGTTTTGTCCGGGTTGATTTTTAGGGAGTTGCCGGACATCCAGTTAGCTGTGCTTCTCAGAATGTTTTGCAGTCTGGTAAAGGCATTCTGGCTATCCTCCAGCTGGATAATAATCTGGGTGTCGTCTGCGTAGTTATATACCTGACAGTCCATTTGATTAAGCATCCGAATCAAAGGCTGCAGGTATATATTGAATAATAGGGGTGACAGAGCCGACCCTTGTGGGACCCCGCAAGTGATCGAGGTTGCGGTAGAAAGCATGTCACCCAATTGCACTTTCTGCGTCCTCCCTTGAAGAAAGGATGTGAACCATGCCAGTGCTATGCCCTGAATGCCGATATCCCTCATCCGCGACAGTAGTTGTTCATGACACACAGTATCAAATGCCGCGGAGAGGTCCAACAGCACCAGGGCCCCCGGGATTTTCTTGTCTGCTCTGTTCCTAAGTTCATCCACGATTGACAACATCACCAGCTCCGTGCTGTGGTTCGTGCGGAACCCTGCTTGGTTCGGTTCTAGCAGCATGTTACTTTCCAGATGTTCAGAGAGGGTGATAAGGACATGCTGCTCCAGAACCTTCGCCAGGAATGGTAGCTGGGAAATTGGTCTGAAGTTCTTCAGACATTTTGCGTCTGCCCCTGGTTTTTTTAACAAGGGAATCAGACGAGCTTCCTTGAAGGCCGATGGCACTTGGCCAGTTTGTAGAGAAAGGTTCAGGAGACTCAGCACGTCCTCCTCAATGCCCGGGAGTGCAAGTTTAAACACTTCAGGTGGGCATGGGTCCGACCTAGAACCGGACTTAACCCGTCCCGTGAGGGAGACTAAACTATCCTTAGTGATCAAGGGTAGATTAGAAAGCGGGATTGTAATTGGCAGTATGGCTGGGACATCCACCGGTGGACAGTCAATTTGCGAGGTTGCCGCAATTTCAGTGACCAAGTCAATGACTTTGTTGGTGAAAAAGTCCTGGAACTTCTGACAATCCTCCTGACTAAAGTCCGGGGACTGTTCCTTGTTCTTCCTGAGCTCCGTAAGGACTCGGAAGACTTCTTTCTGAGGGTTCGTGGCTGAAGAAATCCTCTCTTCGTAGAACTCGGACTTCCTGGCTATAATCGCTTGCTTATAATCAGCGAGAGCCCGTAAGTAGTTACTGCGAGAGTCAGGACTATAGTTTTTCCGCCAGTATCTTTCCCGTTTACGTAGCCCCCGTTTCTGAGCTCTGAGTGACTCATTGTACCATGGGGCCCCTCGTTTCCTATCCGAACGGTTCACCCTACAGATTGGTGCAACTGTGTCTATGGCAATCTGAAGTTTGTCCATGAGTGCCCCACAAAGGGCCTCTGGGTTGAGGGGGCGATCGTTAGCAAGGGGGTTGGTGCGAAGTATATTTACCATTTTTTCCCCATCGATTTTATTCCACTTCCTAACTGCCTTCCATCCTCCTTTAGTTGTTGTTTTCTGTCTATTCGCCAAAACCTTGCCTCTCACCAAGTAGTGGTCAGACCACACGCATGGCTGAGCCGCAACCATGTCCTGAACAGGAACTGTCGTCCACACCAAGTCTAGAGTGTGTCCCTTGGCATGTGTTGGTCCTCTTACTTGTTGAACCAGGTCTAATGAGGTTAGCGCCTCATCAATCTGTAACGCCTGACCATCTTTTGGGACCTTCTCCCAATGGTAGTTAAAATCCCCCATTATCATTACCTTGTCATATCTTGAGCGAATGTCCTGTACCAGTCTTATGAACAAGTCAGGGAAGTCAGGCGTAGTCCACGGAGGGCGATAGACTAGCATAATCAGCAAACAGTCCGTTCCTGATTGCAGCTTAACACCCATCACTTCCGCACCTGCTAAATTTTCCATCAGGACCCTTTCGACCAAAAGGCGTGAGTTGTACAGGAGGGCAACACCTCCCCCCCTCTTGTCTCCAGATCTATTGTGGAAAAGTGCCGAGAAGTCGGGTGGTAGGGAGGCAACGAGATCCGGCATAGAGGAATCCTCTAACCATGTCTCGGTGAGTCCCAGGAGATCTAGTTCTCCTCCTTCTAGAAGGGTGAACACCTCTAGATTGTGTCGTTGCAGGGAGCGAGTGTTAAGTAGGCCAAAGCGTAAGCCTCGGGCTTGACTTATCACCTTCCGAACCGACTGGGGAGTAGGGGTAGACAGGAGTCTCTCGCGCTCAAGAATGGCAACACATTCTGGGCTGATATCAAGATTACAGGGGTTCAGAGACTCCAACTCACCTCTGGAGTAAACCAAGCGAGAACCAGGGGTCGTGGCCCCGGGTCCCGTCTGGGCCCTGATGGGCACAGATGGGCTTGCCTCTGGCGAGCCTCCGGCGCGCCCACGCTGCGCGCATACGCTGCGCGCCTGCATGAGGGCAGGGTTAAGTAGCCTCGAGCGTGCAGGTGGCCAGGCAGCAACTAGGCTGCAAACCACAATGGCGTCCCAAAGCCGCGCTTCCTCCCCCAAGATGTCTTCCCACCCCAAGAGAGCAAGAAAGCAGCTAAAGACCCGCTCAACAGCGGTGCAATCTCCGATTAGAGTGTGGGTATGTCCTAACTCAAACCCCACCAGGAAACAGGACTCTTCGATTAATTTTAAAAAGTGAACAATTAATTAATTATTTCCGCGTTTTAAAAAGCGCTGTGCTCGCGCTAGTTAGCAGCATATAAATTCTTTCAGGAGCAGCCTCAATATCGCGGCGCTTACCTAGCAAGAAGAAGCCCTGTGCTTCTCAGCTTAAGTAGCCTCGAGCGTGCAGGTGGCCAGGCAGCAACTAGGCTGCAAACCACAATGGCGTCCCAAAGCGGCGCTTCCTCCCCCAAGATGTCTTCCCACCCCAAGAGAGCAAGAAAGCAGCTAAAGACCCGCTCAACAGCGGTGCAATCTCCGATTAGAGTGTGGGTATGTCCTAACTCAAACCCCACCAGGAAACAGGACCCTTCGATTAATTTTAAAAAGTGAACAATTAATTAATTATTTCCGCGTTTTAAAAAGCGCTGTGCTCGCGCTAGTTAGCAGCATATAAATTCTTTCAGGAGCAGCCTCAATATCGCGGCGCTTACCTAGCAAAACCCGTCTGACAACCGCGCTTCCGCTTCCGGGTAACTGAGCCGGGAGAGTCACGACACAAACGATGGACTGCTGTGCAGGACAGGAGCTACAGAAAAATGGGATGACCGGAGGTAGGGTGACCAGATTCTCAAAGCAGGATCCTACGCCCACATTAAACCTGTATGCTGGGCAAGTCGGGCTTCCCTCCTCCGCTCTGGGGGGGGGGCGGGCGGGAGAGGACGAGGGGGGCGGGAAAGGTCACGGACGTCGGGAGGGGGGCGGGAGAGGACGAGAGAGGCGGGAGCTCTGGGGGGGGGGGAGGCGGGCGGGAGAGGACGAGGGGGGCGGGAAAGGTCACGGACGTCGGGAGGGGGGCGGGAGAGGACGAGGGAGGCGGGAGAGGGGCAACTAGGAACAAATAAGGAGACCCGAGCAGCAAGGGAGGTGCCGGCAATGCCAGAACAGACTCGGGGGCGTTCCCGGCGTCGCGTGACGTCGGCAAAAGCCAAAGAATCTCGGGAACGCCCCCGTGTCTGGTCCGGCATTGACGGACGCCTCTCTGTTCCAATGGCTAGCCTCCATTTATGGAGCTAGCCAATGAAGCAGAGAGGCGTGTTCAAGTCACCCATACTAGAAACTACAGATTTCTCTGGAGGAGGAGCCTAACGGCTCCGCCCCCCAGCGAAACCTAAAAAGCACATTTTATTGAACTTCATTGGTGGTCCCATCCTCTTAGGACCACCCCAAGCACAGTTATGGCAAAAAAACTATCCCAACCAAAGGCCCTGCAAAGCATTATGGGACGAGATTAGCAGTGGGCAGTGAATATTATAGTATCCAATATCAAAATAATTCTACAAAGAGCTGCAGTTCATCTGTCGTTACTAGATGTCCCTCATGAGTCAAATACAAAGCATTGAAATTATTCTTACATCAAGCTGCAGTTCCACTAGTCGTTACTAGATGTCCCTCAGGAGTCAAATGCAAAACCATTGAAACACTTTCATCAAGCATTTGCATTTGACTTGTGAGTGACATCTAGTAACCACCAGTTGAACTGCAGCTCTTTGTAGAAATATGTTGATACTGGATACTATATAATATTCACTGCCCACTGCTAACCTCATCCCATAATGCTTTGCAGGGCCTTTGATTGGAAATGTTTTTTTGCCAATAACTATGCTTGGGGTGGTCCTAAGAGGATGAGACCACCACCAAATCATTCTATAAGATGTGTTTTTTTCATTTTCAATGCATCTTTTTGGTACTCCCCCTAGGTTAGGGAGGATCGCAAATTCATAACCTCTCTCACTGCTTGCTACGTTTTCCAGTTTCCCCTTTTTTGTAAGTTATATATGCGTTCTATTATATAAAGATAGATATTTATTTTATCATAACTGACACTGTGCAGGATGACATTTGCAATTTTGCAATTTTTTCGCAGTGCAGACAAGTACATAGTGCCATCAGCTCTACATGAAATACAGCAGTAAACAACTGAAAGGTGATCATTCAGCCTTTACAGGGCTGTCCCCTGCGCTCCATCATATCGCACTACGTTTAAGTAACTTTTGAACTGCTTGAATTTTAATTTTTTTTGTCAAAATCTGCAAATTATGCAGCAATGGATAATGTGACACATGAAGCAAATTCATTACTTTACACAAAATATCGCACCCTCAGAATAGTATAATTCTAGTGGCCCTGTCCACATAGGACAACAACTGAACAAACGTGCCTCAACCCTAAAAGTCATGCAAGATACCAATTAATTTCCTTTGGTCCAAGACACTATGATAGATTACAGTTTGGAACACGAGTCCTGCAGACCTGCCACCTAAAAAATCAATTTCACTGTGTGATGCAAGGGGCAGGGCTTTGGAGGGGGCAGGATCTCGTGCCCAGAAGTAACTAACAGGCACTTTTTCCCCCCGCCCCTCCCCCTAAACAACTTCTACCAAAAAAAAAAAAACATTTTGCTGAGGCTGGTGCTGGTGTCCTGGAGTGTTTTCACATCCCTTAATGGCCATCAACAGCAGTTCAGAGCCTCTGAAAATGAGCATTAAATCCACCGCTTGCAATGGTTTTCAGCTCTTTATTCCCTGCCACCATGTGATGTCAGCTCCTCACCGGGTGACCGTGTGAAGGGATCCAAGATTGAGTGTCACTCGGTGGCACAATATAAGTGGGCAGGTCTGGTGCTGCGTTAAATGCATGTTTACGACTGATGATGTTATGTGATAGGCGTGTGACCCACTGCAAATATGATGCTGTGGAGTTTTTATCTGTTTTTGCAACACTGCTGATACACCTCAGTGAGTTTGCCTCTAAGAAAGTAGCATCCATACATGTGCAGGAGTCCTGGGTTCTGTATATAATAAATGTCTGTTTCCTCCATGTCTTCTGTGTGTCGCGGATCCCTCCCCTTCAAAAAACGAGGGCGGCATGTTTTTATGTGTTCCATGGCATTATTAGGTTGCAGCTCTTATCACCAAGCATTTTAATGAACAGACATGATACTGGGTTTAAAAGCTGCATTTAATGTATTCACTAAGTGCATCGGGCTTTGTGTTTCTATGTTGATGAGCCCCGCCATCTAACCGCCCGATTCAACAAAGAAAATTGCGCTCGCAAAGGGCCAGATTCCCTTTGCAAGAGCGATTTTTGCATTTGGGATTCAGCATCCCAAGAGTAAAAATCGCTAATTGCGATCTCGCAATTTTGCGAGGAATTACATTTAAAGAATCTCTATTTGAGATTCCTTAAATGCAATTCATCATCCAATTTTATTTTGCGAATTCGCAATTTCTTGCCGCAATTTACCGCGAGGTCAGACCTCGTGGTAAATTGCGAAAACTCAGAAAAATGCATTTAAATGCATTTTTCTGAGTTGCATGTTACACACACACATGTCCTTTGGACATGTGTGTGTGCAACACCTGTGTAAAATTTCATTTGAGGGGTGCTACAGGGTGTCCTTTGGACACCCCTGGCACCCTTCAAATCTCTATCTTATTTGCGATTAGCAAATTGCTAATCGCAAATAAGGAATACTCCCCATTCATTCCTATGGGCCTTTTGGCCCATAGGAATGAATGGCGAGTTATTCTTTATTTGCGATTAGCAATTTGCTAATCGCAAATAAGGAATATGTAGGAATCGCATTTCTTTATGCAATTTCTACATGAATCCCGTTTTGCGAGTCCTTAATAGCGATTCGCTATGAATCGCTATTAGGGGCTCGCAAAACGGGAGAATGATGAATCAGGCTGTAAGTCATTTTCAGCCTGATTCATCAAAGGTAATAGCACTCGCAAAGGGCCAGATTCTGAGAATCTGGCCCTTTGCGAGTGCGATTTTTGCATTTGGGATTCATCATCCCAAATGCAAAAATCGGTAATAGCGAATTCGCAAATTTGTGAGGAATTACATTTAAGGAATCTCTATTTGAGATTCCTTAAATGCAATTCATCATCCATTTTCAAATTGCGAAATCGCAATTTCGGGTCGCTATTCACCACGAGGTCAAACCTCGTGGTAAATAGCGAAAACTCAGAAAAATGCTTTTAAAAGCATTTTTCTGAGTTGCATGTTGCACACACACATGTCCTTTGGACATGTGTGTGCGCAACACCTGTTTAAATTAGCATTTAAAGGGTGCTACAGGGTGTCCTCTGGACACCCCTGGCACCCTTTAAATCGCTACCTTATTTGCGATTAGCTAATTGCTAATCACAAATAAGGAATACTCCCCATTCATTCCTAATTTCTAATTTCTAATTTAAAACATTTCTAAAGCGCAGCGTACACCATGCGGTTTCTTGGCGCTAGTGGGCAGGATCGGCAACTGAGGGAAAAGACAAGAGTGATAGGAATGAAGAGCTAAGAGGGGAAAGCATCATTGAAGAGGAAGGTTTTTAAATCTTTGCGAAAGGAGAGGTACTGGGTAGCAGAACGGAGATGGTCAGGGAGGGAGTTCCAGAATGTTGGAGCCAAGGTGGAGAAGTTGGCCCATAGGAATGAATGGGGAGTTATTCCTTATTTGCGATTAGCAATTTGCTAATCGCAAACAAGGAATAATTAGGAATCACATTTTTTTGGGAAATTCCTACATGAACCCCTTTTTGCGAGCCTGTAATAGCGATTCCTTATGAGACTCGCAAAACGGGTCTTTCATGAATCAGGCTGTTTGTGTCTCTTGGCTGATGTAATAGTGCTGTCTTCCTTCTATCTTTGTGAAATATACTGGCCATTGGTTTCCAAATCTGGTTACCCTATTGGCCTGGGATATGCTATATAAATGACGACGATGGGAGGGATGGTGATGATAAAAATAAACTTGATGATGTTGTTGCTGATGAGGCAATCTGTAAACAGGCAATCTGTAAACAGGGACAGATTGCACCAATCAACACAGAAACTGTCAATGTGAAAAGGGGAAATGAGATGGCCTGCCCCCGGGGCACAGGATTTACATCTCAAGCCTTAAATATAACCAGGTTGGAGACTTCAGGTACCTTCACCAACCCTAGTTGGCGATGGGTGCAGTTATAAGTGGTGCAATAACCTCCCTCTCCAGCAGTTTTACACAATACATATTAGCAGGTCAAACTTACTGATGAATATTGGTGAAAAATGACCAGTACATTCTTGGACTTTCAGATTTTGGCGCAGAAGACAAAAAAAAACTACATGTTGTTACACCATATGTGATAGAGGCAAGCGTTATAATGTAAATTATGTGGAGATGCATAATGTTGGCTCCACCCTTACAGGTCAAGAAGTTATAATGATTGTGTGCAATTAGCACTCTGTATACTCAGTGTGATCTAGTGTTATTAATAAAAGGATGGGAATACAAATGTATTTCAGAATTTCTCCATGGTAAAACGATATAATCATATAACATGTGCATACTAATGTTTAGATTTCTTATGAAAATGTAGTTCACACATGTAGTTACAAGAATGTGCTAAAATGATTCAATTACTTGATACTTTAATACCCATGTACTCATGATTTTCTCACATAAATTGTAATCCCATTGATGTACTGATTTTGTGACCATTCATGCACATATATATCCAAATGTCGGGTGCACATTATTTGTTTTACTTAGTTAGGCCTAAGCCTAGGCCTTAACCTCTTGGTTTCTAATTTTTTATCTTGAACACAAAAGTTAATTGCTTGCTTGTTCTCTTCTCTGCAGGTGCAGTCCCAATGCATAATTATTTAGAGAAAGCCATTATGTATATATTGTAGTGATAGTAAGGTATGGGGAATACTTTTTGGCTAGGCGAAGATGCCCTAACGAAGAAAGACACAAGTTCTCATAGCTGGGAAGGGACACTCAAGGTAGATCAAATGTTCCCATTTGAAAGTGTGCGAGCGAAGTTTGTTAGACAGCAGAATTCCCTTAAGACTTGATGAGGTACAGACCTCTTCGCTCGTTTTCTCATTGTGTGCTTTCAGGTAATATATTCCCTATACTTGGAGTACCTGTACTGAAGTCTCCACCATGCTGGTACCTTTCTTGGCTTCCTTAACCAATTAGGGTTTCCCCATTTAGAGTAGTGTAGATTAAATTAGTTTTAGATTTACTCATGACTAGGCAGGGAGATTGAAATCTGCCATTTAATCTTCAGATCCTTTTTCTTATTTATTGTATTGCGTCCACAGAGTTCCTTGCATGCCTTTTGTTATTTATAATGCAATTCATCCGGCGGTTCAGACTTATTTTGGTTATTCTGTATTCCTACAATATGTTTTTGAGACATCTTCTTTTTGAATCTGTAATAACCCCTTTAACTTTATTCAGTAGTTTCCTGGCCTCTATTGTGTGACTAAAGTAGTTACACTGTTAAGCGAGATTGTGTAAATTGATGTAAACTCCTCTTTACCTCTCAAGCTACTTTAAGGATCTATCCTCTACAAGGGAAATTTGTAAGTAAGGCCCAGAGCTCCAACAGATGGTAGCAGAGGATGTTTAGTTGTTGCAGTAAAGGGAAGTAGAAAAGCTTATTCTAGATAAATCCAGACCCAACAACAATTTAGAGCCCATGTGTTGCTCTGGAGGATCGGCATAGTTCCGGTGGTGTGTGGCAGAGTAATAACAGTGTAGGAGTGAGTATTAATAGGGTTGAGCGTGTACGGCTTATGCTTAGCTTGTAGTGTTATAACA
The DNA here is from genome assembly GCF_964263255.1 of Lissotriton vulgaris. NCBI lineage: Eukaryota > Metazoa > Chordata > Amphibia > Caudata > Salamandridae > Lissotriton > Lissotriton vulgaris. The sequence continues at coordinate 1,980,070,461 of NC_141693.1, forward strand.
GTTGTGTGATGTTTGGCGGAGGTATTCTGAATGCTGTATGAAAGAAGTGTTTATGCAGAGAAGTTAAAGCTGTTAATGGATCTGATGTGGCCTAAGATTCCGGGATAATATAAAAAAGTGTAGAAGACACTGCATTGTAATTGTCTGCTAAGGTTCGGTGGGGTTTGTCGTGAGTCATCGTCAACAGCCCAATTGAAATAGGGACATTATCTTTGTGTGTGAGGGCTCGATATGATTAGTGTGGTGGACCTTTTGCACAAAGGGAGACTGTATTGATCAGAGCGATTCTCCCTGGTCGAGATTTAATTTGAATGTTTGTCGAAGTATTTCTTGTGTGATTAAGTTCTGTTGATTTCTTTAGTAAAGCATGGTATTGTAATTTATTGCCATTCCATTGTATTTGTTGCATACATAGCAGTGAAGACAATGTGTTTATGAAAATTGTAAAGAAGGGTAAACAGCTGCAAGGAGTAAGGTTGATGTCACAGTTTGCTGCCCGGGGATTTGTTAGTTGTGTAAAGCCGTGCTGCTATTGGTTGTCTACATCACGTTATTGGTTGTTAATTCGGAACAAAATGTTTGATTTCCTTGTGGGTTCGGTTAGAAGTGAACAATTTACCGTAATTGTTGACAAATTTTGCTGAAAAATGAAATGTTTTAAATTCTTACTTGATTTGATAAGAGGAGATGTGACAATACCTGTTAGAAGGTCCACCTGAAGATACTGCAGGACATTATATGGCAATAAATGTCGGACTTCATACATGCATTTGGATTAAACAATGGCGCAAGATCACAGAGAAAGAAGGTGCACTGGCTTTTCCACACTATGGTACATTGAATGTGAGGTTCATTAACAATTTGCGGAGAATTTTATATGAGATTAAACCATCGCACCTACACAGTTTGAAGCACTCAATGCATGGGAGCACGCAGCGCATGCCAGAGAGAAGAAAAGATATCAGGGAAGAGCGAAAAAAGGGCAGTACGTACCTTTGTAGATGCAATATAGGATGTAGAGAAGACGGAGAACGGACTTGATAGAGGGAGCAAAATTGTATCCCACATTAACAAGCAAAGAAAGCGGGACAGGGAAAGAGAAGAGGAAGAAAGAGAGGAGGGACAAATCGAGAGAATCAGGGGAAAGGATTGAGAATAGTGCCAGTGACACCAGTGATAGTCTTCAAGACGTGTTGTTGTCAGAACGCCCTCTCCTGAATAAAGAGGTTCAAACAATGGGTGGGGTAAGCACTAATGGGAATATGGGAATGGCTACTACTCCAGCAAGTGTGAATCCTACTGTGATGGGGACTACTTCTGTGAATAAGAATCAGAATATAATGGGAGGAAATTCAGGGATGTGTGTCTCTGGGACCTCCACAGCTCTCAATGCTCCAGATGCCACTACTATTCTGGTTATCATTGGTCCAGTGGTCCCTATTTACAGCTCTAAATCAGTGGAAAATGTCAGACACAATATGGATCTTCTTTCTAAGCCACAGATATCAGGGACTGCCCCTACATGTTCAAGAGCAGAAGGATTTGTTTCTTTAATTCTAGTTAATGCAAGTTTTCCTTGTGGTACGAGTGCTGAATCATTTATGAATTAAACTGGATTTGGACCTCTAAGGCCCAGCCAGGGAGTTACAGAGATCAGTACAATTACATGAGAGCCACCCCTGAATGCCCAAAATAGTACCCCTCAAGTGGGGACAATGTCTGGGGTTCATGGAATACAACCTAGTCTAAGTGTCTAATAATTGGATACATTAGCTGAAAGCCAATGTTAAATGGGAGTGAGAGTACGGAATTGAGTAATGGGTTTTTCAGGTCAACGTTGAAAGTAAATTTGGTGGTTGTGGTTAAATTAAAACTTGAATTAGATGAAATAAATAGTGGAAGACTTGAACTGGCCAGATTTGGAGTGGACAAAGACCTTCCAAAAGATCACTGACTCTTTTTGTCTGATCATAATATAGAAAATATTAGAATAGCGGAGTTGAAAATGCAAATTAGGGAATTGATCCAGAGCATGTTGGATACATGTGAGGACGAAAAGTCAAAGAAAAAGAGTCCCAAAACATCTATGGGAGTATCACTTCCATCAGGAGGGAAAGTGAGCGAGTGCTACAAGGTTCTCCTTACAGGAAGTACCCAGCAGAGGTTATGTTCATATACCTTGGGGCCGAAGTGATCTTCCGCCATTCACAATTGATTTCCCAAGATTTCGAGAGTAGCCTGAAGAGTGGTGCCAACAGGTTGACAGGCTTGTGAAAATTTCAAAGGTATTGTAGATGGGCTGAAATTCTTTGTTACATACTGTGGTTGAATGTGGTTTGTGGGCAGCCTGTAAAACAGCCGCAGAATGGCCTAAAAGGAGCTGGAAAGAGATGCGGTGACACATGGTCCATCAGCTATTGCAAGAAGAAAGTATGATCAGGTGTTGATATGGTTGAAAGCTAAGGTGCCATCACATAAAATTGAATGGGTCAAGATTGACAGGACAACACAAGATTCCAAGGAGACAATTAATGCCTATTATGAAAGATTGTTGCAGGCTTTCAAGCAGTATAGTGGTAAGTAGATGTTGGAACCCATGCATATTGGACAGTTCATGTCCAGGTTTGTGACAGGGTTAAGGCCTGAAATTAGCATGATGATTCAAAAGCATTTGATACATTGGTAGAATAAGTCAGTTGATGATATTTTATGTTATGCCAAATACTGCCATGATAAAATTGATATGAAACAAAAAAAGCTCAAAGAGAAGTGGGTAATTGCATAGATGAAGGCTGTTTCAGCCTTTTGCTGGAAATTTCGCCCCTATGTAGGGAGCTCCTGTGATACAAGAAGGCGGAGGTTTCAAGGCACAGGGCAGAGGTCGAGCTATCCCTATTAACCTGAATACTGGGATTGACATTGCCCAATTGAAGAAGTCCAATCCCTGTTACTACTGTAACAAGTTGGGGCATTGGAAGTGGGAATATCACAGTAATCCTGCACATCAAGATCAAAATGTAGGGTTTGCCCAACCCCAGAATTGTAACCCAGCACAGTCACAGAATGTGCAGAGACCGAGATCTAAAAATGTCAATGCGCTCCAGTGTCCAGTATTGCAAGTTAACCCCCATTGTCACAATAGACTCCAAATCATCTTAGATTTAATTCAAATCAAGTCAAGTGAACCTGAATTCATTTCAGAACAATAACCCATTTCAAATGTTCCCTGTGTTTGAAACTGTGGTGGATTATAGCTCTGATAAGTAGCTGTTTGTGTAAGTGAGTCCCTCCTGAGGCAGAAGCCGGGAGTTTGTGGTGCTAATTCTGCCAGGTTTCCTCTTGTGCATTATTTATCTGTGTTGCTTGAGTCACGAAGCACTCTGATTTCCTGCTGCTAATTTTTCTACTTACTATTTTAAAATTTCGGAAATCGCTTTTTTATTAAAAACGAGTCAACCATTGACTCTTGCTCACTCACCCCTGCACTGCCTTGCCTTCTAATTACATCACAGCCGATTTTGGGGCTGGGGAGACCCTCTCCCGGGCAGGCAGAAGTGTGGCGGCCATCTTTGGTGGGGAAGCATCTCCAGACATTCGAAGTGGCTAGTACATAAGGGGCACTTGGAGCCAGGCTCAGTCTTAGCTGTTTGTGTAAGTGAGTCCCTCCTGAGGCGGAAGCCGGGACGTTGTGGTACTAATTCTGCCAGGTTTCCTCTTGTGCATTATTTATCTGTGTTGCTTGAGTCACGAAGCACTCTGATTTCCTTCTGCTAATTTTTCTACTTACTATTTTAAAATTTCGGAAATCACTTTTTTATTAAAAACGAGTCAACCATTGACCCTTGCTCACTCACCCCTGCACTGCCTTGCCTTCTAATTACATCGCAGCCGATTTTGGGGCTGGGGAGAACCTCTCCCAGGCAGGCAGATGTGCGGCGGCCATCTTTGGTGGGGAAGCATCTCCACACATTCGAGTGGCCAGTACATAAGGGGATGGGCTCTCCTCTGCGCAGCGGACGCGATCAGCGGACGCACCGGACCTGCACCGGAGTCGTGCCAGAGTCCTGCCCGTCTGCGCCAGTCCGCGACCATGCCGCGGCCGCGGCCACACCCTCCAATGGATTTTTCACTCCTGAGGTTATTACTTTTAGTAAGGTGACTTTACTTTCTTTGAAGCCTACCTCCTGTGCCCTCCTCCCCCCTGTGCAAGCCGATCTTTCTGCCTTTCCCAATCTTTGTAACCCGTGCTGTCAGGTTCAGGACACTGCTGACCAGCCGTACCCCTGCCCCCTCCTACACACGCGCCCTTGGTCTTGACATAGTTTAATTAATCCAAAAAATGTAACCCTCAAAGCTGGCTTCATTAATTGCCGCTCCCTGGTAAAGCATTCCTTAGATATCTTCCAATCATTGGTGGACAATAATTGGGATCTCCTTTTTTTGACGGAAACGTGGCTGGGAGAGGAATCCAATCCTGCTATATCATTAGCTATTCCCCCGAATTATAAAATTTTATGTGTTAGCAGACAGAGTCCTCATCCTGGTGGTGGCATTGCGATTATTTTTAGGTCACACTGGACCATTTCCTCCTTCCCTTATCCACAAAATGAATTCATTGAAGGGCTCCCCTTTTCCATCCAGCTTTCAGCGAATATTTCGTTCTCAGGATTCTTAGTTTATCGCCCCCCTAAGTCTAAGGTCTCCTTTTTGTCTACCTTCCTGGATTTTATTCTACAGGCTAGCCTCTGCTATGCAAATTTTACTTTATTGGGGGATCTTAACCTCCATGCGGAGGACATATTAGATACTACCTGTCTTAATTTTCTCGCTAACCTGAATGATGGAGGGTTGAGTCAGCTGATCTCTCACCCCACCCATAGAGCAGGCCACACATTGGATCTCATTTGCTCTAACCTTAATGAAATCACTATAGGGGATCTCTATCCTGTGGTCTGGTCGGATCATTTTTTCATCCCTTTTACCTTTTCCTTTGACCGCCGAGATAAACCCCCTGTTCCTACCAAGACCACAGGTCGTAATTGGAGCAAGGTCACCATTGACAGTATGGCCACCTGCCTGACGGCTGCAAACCCACGGGAAGGGCCGGATCTAGATTCCCGATTGACCACCTTTAACAATTGGGTATCTTCCGCTATTGATTCCCTTGCCCCTACCAGGCCTATAAAAATGCACCGAGCTGCCCCTTCTTCACCCTTGTACTCTGATGAGTTACGCAAATCTAAGTCCGCTTGCAAACTTTTAGAGCGGCGCTGGAGATTGTCTTACTCTCCTGAGTGTAAGCGGATATATAAAACAGCCCTTAAGGACTACCGTAAGAATATTATAAAGCACAAAAGAATCTTCTTAGAAGAGAAAATTAACGGGGCCCATGGCTCATCCAGAGATATTTTTAATACAGTTAAGTCTTTCTCAGAACCAGTAGCCCTTAAACGTGTTCAGAGGACATCTCAAGACCTATGTAACCGTCTCTCAGATTATTTCGAGGAAAAAATTGCTAATATTTATCATTCGTTACCGAGCAACCCTAACTCTGATTGAAAAAAATGATACCCCTTCTGATCCTGTATCGGTCTTCTCAGCCTTCGAGGAGATTACCTTAGAATGCTCCCTAACTGAGCTGTCTAAATGCAGATCAGGTTCTCCCCTTGTCCCGTGGCCTGCCAAACAATACAAGTTACTGGCTCCTCTCTTAAACCCCTCACTTAATGACATCTGGAACGAGTCTCTGAGGTCCGGGCTTTTCCCGGATTCCTGGAAACATGTCCTCCTCGACCCTATCCTCAAAAAGGCTAATGCTGACCCAGAGGAACCGGCCAACTATAGGCCTATATCACTACTGCCTGCCCCTGCTAAGGCGCTAGAAAAGCTCGTACACCAGCAACTGCCGGTTTCCTCGAGACCCATGGCCTTCTCCATACCTCTCAGCATGGATTCAGGACTGGCGATAGTACTGAGTCGGCACTGATCGAAATGGCCGATTCTGTAAGGTGGAAACTGGACGGGGGCTCTAGAGCGGTGTTGGTGCTGCTCGATTTATCGGCAGCATTTGACACCGTCTCTCACCCTGTCCTGATTGACCGCCTTAGGTCTAAAGGTATCCGAGGTAAGGCTTTGGAGTGGCTGTCCTCTTTCCTCGCCAATCGGACACAGGCTGTGTCTACTCCCCCTTTCAAGTCCAATCATCGCCCACGAAAATGGGTAGTCCCCCAGGGCTCGGCATTGAGTCCCCTATTATTTAATGTGTATTTCTCCCCACTTGCAGAGCTTATCTTGGAGCTGGGAATTAAGGCCATTTCATATGCAGACGACATTCAATTGTTGTTTGCTTATGATGACACCCCTACTGCCACTACCTTTGACCCATTAAAAAATTGTCTCCGTAAAGTTGCTCAGTGGATGGATGACAACTTCCTCCGACTAAATGCTGGAAAAAAGGAGGTCTTATTTTTTCATCAGTCATTACCTTTGGACTCTAACCTTTGGTGGCCACTCGATTTGAGTTCTGCCCCTCTCCCGAAGGACTCAGTTAGGAACCTGGGGGTTAGATGGGATACCACTCTTTCCTTTAAGAACCAGGTCCAAACAGTGTCCTCCTCTTGTTTTTCAAAGATCAGGATGATCAAGAAATTCATTAATTTCCTTCCCCCTAACACCAGGAAAACGATTGTCCAGGCCCTTATCACCTCGCATCTAGATTATGTGAATTGTCTTTACCTAGGGTTGGCCTCTGGCCTTTTAGACAGGCTCCAGTTCGTCCAAAACGCAGCGGTTCGGTTAGTGTGTGGCATCTCTCTGCGAGAGCATATTTCCCCCCCACCGACGGGCATTGCACTGGCTACCAATCCAAAGAAGAGCCGAAATTAAGGCTCTCACCCTTGCACATTGTTCACCTAGGGGTAAAGGCTGCGCCTATCTGGCCTCTTGCCTCCAACCCTACAGCAATGCAAGGTGTCCCCGCTCCAGTTCTCAACATTTGTTGTCTACTACTAGATACAAAAGAGCTCGCTCAGGGGGCAAAACTTTTCAGGTCAGTGCCTCTGCCCTATGGAACAAACTGCCTGTTTCTCTTCGTATAATCAATGAAGAACTACCCTTTCGCAGAGCTCTAAAAACTCTCCTCTTCTGTTAGTTTCCCCTCATCTGAGTATGATCATGCACAGCGGCTGAAGCACCGGGACACCCCGTTGCGGTATCTGCGCGCTATAGAAAATACACTAATAAGTACTCCTAATGGTGCCTGAGAGGGGAGGAAGCCTGTGCATTTGGCGCAGTCTTGAAGGTAGACCAGTGTGGCCCATTTGTGGATGCTGAAGTAGATGTTCACTCTGCATCCATTTTGATAAGTACTGGTGCTACCCGCTCTACCGTGAGAACAGTAGAGGTTCCAAACCTACCCCTCTCTAGAAGAAGAATCCAAGTTACAGGAGTGGCAATTAAGCAGATGTCAAATCCTTTAACGGACCTGCGCGAATCGAGTCCTTTGAAGAGAATCATGAATTTGTGGTGTATGATTCGAGGCCTGTGTGTCTGTTAGGACATGATTTGTAAACCAAATTTGATTGCACTGTTTATTGCATGCCAAGTGGTACAGAATTACAGACAGATTATGAGGATGTCACTTTTAAATTAGCTAGTCAGAATTTGGGTATTTTCTTCCCAATGATGAAGGTTGAAGAACTGCCCTTAGATCTCAGAGACACAGTGAGGGTGGAAGAGGGGGATATTTCAGTAAAGGACATTCAGATCAACAAATAAGTGAGCCTGTCCATATATAAATAAAGCCAAATGTTGAGTGTCTGAGAAAATCACAGTTTAACCTGACCCCTGAAACGATTGCCGGAATAACTCCAGTAACTGAGACAATGATTCAACAGGGTATTCTGAAGAAGATTATGGGGAAGTTCATGTAACTGAACCATTATAGGCTTGAAGAAGCCAAGCAGTGAGTATTGCATAGTGCAGGACTTTCACAAAATGAATAACATTGTTGTCCTTTGTTGTCCTGTGGTGCCGAATCCTGCTGGGATTTTATGTCAAATGCCATGTGAAGCTGAAAGGTTCACTGTCATTGATCTCTGTCAGGTGTTTCTCTTCGTATTGTTGCATAAGGACAGCCAGTTCCTCTTTGCATTTTGGTTCAGCAGTCATATTTTGGCATGGTGCCGAGTCCCACAAGCATATGTGGATAGTCCGTCTATCTTCAACTAGATCTTGAAGAAGAATCTGGAGTCCTTGGCCATGCCCTGCATTTCAGTCTTGGTTCAGTACATAGATGCCCTGCTGATTGCATCAAACACTGGAGAAGCTTGTATGGCTGATACTGTTGCTTTGTTGAACCATTAGGCTGAAAATGGACATAAAGTGTCTCCAAATCAGTTGCAAAATTGTTTGACAGAAGTCCTGCATTCCGGATATCACACTGTGCGAGGTTCAAGAATGGTCTCACACGAACGAATCTCAGCCCCATCCAAATTATTGTCTAATGACACAGAAGGAAGTCAAGTGGATACCCAACTATCCCCTAGTGTCTAAGCCTTCACAGAGGCCGACACACAAGGATGTGTCTGATCGAGTACCATGGGATAACAATTGCTTGGTTGCCTTCCTAAAGGTGGGAGAAAGGGCCTGATTTAGATCTCAGTTGATGGGTTACTCCGACACAACAGTGGCGGATATCTCATCAGCCGAAATATAAATCCCATTACATCCTATGGGATTTATATTTTGGAAGACATGATATCCATCACTGTTGTTACAGATTAAACCATCTGCCTAGATTAAGCATGGGCGAATTTTGCGAATCTCGCGTTCGCGAATTTTGCGGATTTGCAAACTCGCAATCCGCAAAATCCGCGAATTCTCGCGAATTTGCGGATTTTTTTTTTGTGTTCGCGCGGGTTTCTGCCAGGTCGCGAGGGTTTTGTACAATTTCGCAAACGCGAACTTACCTGTCGGGTCGCAAGTTTTGCGAACTTGTTGTTTCTACGTGTCCAGCCTGTTTGGGACACTCTTCTTCATCACTGCCACCCTCTGTCACCACTGCCACTCTCTGGTTCACCCATGCCACCCTCTGGCTCACCCATGCCACCCTCTGTTTCATCACAGCACCCTCTGGTTGTCCAGTGTACATTATTGTGGCAAAGCAAAGCACACCTTCCCTGCCTCAAGTGACCTGAATTAATTTGGGGCTGATTAATGTGTCACAGAATATTTTTTTAGCTGGCACCTGCTTCCTTAGTGCTTCCTGATTAGTGATCTTTTGCACTTGCTAAGTGCTTTCATTGTTGCAAAATTAGTTACAACACCTGCCCTGCCCCAACTGACAATAATGAATTAGGGGCTGATTAATGTGTCACTGGATTTGAACTTCCAGCCTGGCTCCTGCTTGTCTCCCTTAGCTGTAATTCAGGACCTTTGTGGCATATGTGTAACTATTCTGAGGGTCAGAGCAGGGTCACATAATAGTTGCAAGTAGGCAACTGAACTCTGGAGGGGCCCCTCAGGAAGCACTACAGGAAATGGCTACTAATGATGAGCTTGAACTTTTGAACCTGGTAAGTAGTTTCAGTTTTGCTAAAATCGTATTTCTGCAATTTAGCGCTTATTCGCGGGGCGCGAAGTTGAACTGGGAAGCCGCGAACTCACGCGAACAGTGCGAGCAAGCCATAAAATCCGCTGCTCGCGGATTTGCGGATTTTGCGGGAAATTCGCGAATCTCGCGGATTGCGAATTTACCGAAAATCCGCAAAATCCGCGAGCGGAACGGATTTTCCGCCCATACTTAGCCTACATCTACATTATGCCCAAAGTCTTTGCAATTACCCCGCCCTGGGAATTCCTCATTACAACAAAGCGGTTTAACGTTTCTGCCATGAAAGCGGGGGCTACGCTCTCTCATTGCTAATGCAGAATCATAGAGGTGCTCGTAGACCAGTCAACTACTTCGGCCACACTATATCCAGCAGCCGCAGTGTTGTCGGGATATCTCAAATCAGTTGCAGCCACAGGTGTCAGCATTGAGAAGTGTGACGGTATTGTAACCATTTACTGTCTACGTTTCTCACTCTGTTCAAATTCTGTTGACCAGAACCCGTACACAGGAATTGATGAACAGCCGTCTTACCAGATATGAGCAGGTCATACCTGCGACTTAGAATGTTACGCTAAAGTGTTGTGCTGTTTTAAATCCTGCTACAATGTTGCCCCTTCCTGATTGTGATATGGATGATGGTGAAGTAGAACATGGCTGTCCCAATGTCACTGAACTGTGCACCAAGCCAAGAACAAACATACAAGATGAACTGCTTCCCGAATCTGATTAGGCATTGTTTGTGGATGGCTCAAGTTTATGGGCCAAGAAGGAACCCTAAGAGCTGCCTCTGCAGTCCGTACTGTTTCAGGAGTAGCGGAAGCTGCGTGGCTTCATGGAGTAATCACAGCTCATGTGGCTGAACAAATTGCACTTACCTATGCATGCTGTGTCTCAGACCAGCTAAAGATGATGATTTTCACTGATAGTCAGTATGGCTTTGGTGTAGTGCATGACTTCAGACAGTTATGGTCTCAAAGGGGGCTTATAATCTTGTCAGGTTCCCCCATTCGGATTGGAGAGGACGTACAAAAACTTCAGGAAGCATTGCAATTGCCCGTACAAGTTGCGGTTGTGGAATGCTCTGCACATTGAAAAGGAGATGATTATGTGACTGTTGGCAACAGGTATGCCAATGAGGTGGCAAAATATTGTGCTCATAATTCTAGTGCTTTTAATGGTGAATACACCAACGAAGGAACAGATGAAACCGATTACAACCTTTTACTGACCATTGATGATCCTTGGGAGTAAGTCAAGAGATTAAAGGAAGACGTTTCAGAGGCAAAACAGCAGCAATGGGTCAGAACAGGTTGTGTGAAGAGGGATGATGCCATTTGGGTTTTATGAGATGGAAGACCTATGTTGCCTGATAGTTTGCTGCCACCTATGGCTAGGCATTATCATGGTCCGATGCATGTGGGAGAGATGCCATGATTCGACTGTTTTAGCAGAGTTGGTTCAATCCCAAATTCAGATTGATGGCTGAAGCTTTGTGTTATAGGTGTGTTGTTTGTCAGCAGATAAGCGAAGGGAAAAGGACTGCTGTTACATTAAGTCAAATAGGGAAGTCAGGAGGTCCTTTTAACAGGATGCAATTGGATTTCATTTAGATGCATGTGTGCAATGGTTTGACATATGTTTTGGTGGTTGTGTGCATCTTTTTACCATGGGTTGAAGCATACCTAACTAGGAGAAATGACAGTCTCACAGTAGCTAAGCTGTTGTTGAGGGAGCTCATCCCCAGGTTCGTATTTCCAACTACTCGAGTCAGATCGAGGAACTCTTTTTAATAATGACGTCCTGAGGATGTGGCGCACAGTGTTACAAGTGGAGCAGAGGCTACATCGCAGTTATCGACTTGAAGCTTCTGAAATTGTGAAGCAGGTCAATGGCACTTTAAATTCCAGATTGGCTAAAGTGCATGCTTCAACGTATCTGAAGTGGCCCAATGCTTTGCCTCTTGTTTGGATGAGTCTCTGCAGTGTTCCTGATTGGAGGACAGGATTGACGCCCCATAAGATCCTTATGCACAGTGCTATGCAACTGCCAGCTGTGCCTACAAGTGGACTTATGAACATTACAGATGATATGATACTTGATTACTGCAAAGGTCTGGCTGATGTGGTGCAATCTGTGCCTCATCAGGAGCGGTGCCACTACCTTAGTACAGGCCAGTGGGACAAGATAAAGAAACATGTGAGGAAAAGTTGCCTGAAACCTCGCTAGCATGGTCTATATCAAGTGATCTTAGTCACCACAACTGCTGTAAAGTATGATGGTCTCCCCAGCTTGGTGCATGCTGCTTACACTTTCTGAGTGTAGTGTCCCCTTGATGAGATAACAGCACCTCTCCCCAAAGTGCCGATGGTGGTTGAGAGACCACTGGAGAAAGTTAGCCAAGCTGTGGGGGACCAAGCAGCATCTGTAGCAGTACTTAATCAGCCTGAGAGGTTCTGGATGAGTCGACAGTTGGAACTGAGTTAAGAGAGGTCTGTCCAGTGGTGGTGAATGAGTCAGATTCAGAGTGTAACAAAAGACCTAGTGCAGTGGAACTGTGAGTGGCAGCGAGAGAATGTTGGCCAAAGACTGAAGTTGCCCAATGAACCTGAACTTCCAACCATTCTGGAGGCATCTGAATAATCTGATCTAAGTGGTGACGTCGAAGGTACTCTTCTCCTGCTAGGACATACTTTACTACAAACGATCGAGAGGGAGAGTTCTGGGAATTCTGGGATAACAGTGAAGATCCATTTGAAACTTCCAGGGCTTGATCTACAGTTTCATCTTACTTTTGAACTTCCTTTGTTGACAAGGTTAAGGGGTATATTCACAAGAACGTGCGATAACTACAGCAAGAGCAGCATAACGCAACTTTCAACATCGCAGCCTATCGGGGGAAAATAACCCAGTGTCAACGTGGAATTCACAACACGGCAGTAGCATGTGATAGTCTGCCGAAACCGCGGACAATGTCCACGAAACAACTACCTCAATGGAGACAAAAACACAAACTACAACATCAAAAAACCTGCGATTGGCCAAAGCGCGATGAGGAAACCAGCGATAAGCAGCGCCAAGCCTGCAACATGCACCTGGCAGGTGGGAAAAATCACCATAAAAGTAGAAAAAACACCCAAACACAAACTGACCAACACCCAAGCACCATGGAGGCAGTCGGAGCAGGAACAGAGGACGAACGCAACACCACAAGCACCCCAAACGACTAGCCCAGGAGCTCGGGGACAGGGAAGGGCAAGGACAAGAAGAGGAAGACAAAGTTCAATCCGCAGGCGAACAGGATCATAGTCGTCATGGAGGTGATGGAACACCATCAACAACTGTTCGTCACCTCCAACGTGTCATTGGGCACCAAAAATGGAATAAGGCGGGACATCGTGGACAAGGTGAATGCCGTCGGTGAATGGCTGAGGTCATGAGGCGATGGAATGACATAAAGCGGCGGACCAAGGAGAAACTCTCCGCCAACCAGAAGGCAGCAACACATACTGGAGGTGAGGGCCAAGCGCCACATCTCGAGCTGGATGACATGGAGGAGCTGGTGTTGACAGTCATCAGTGTGGAGACTGTGACAGGAGTCGGGAGTTCAGACTCTGCTCAACAGGACACAACACAACTGTAACAGGGTGAGTGACCACCATGTACTGGCGGGACGGGAGGAGATGGGCACAGTGGCACACATGCACAAGCAAGCAGAGCACAGTGCACACCCACAATGACTCTGGGTCCTTGCCCAGATCTACAGATTGTCACAATGTACAATGCCATGCTGTCTGAATGTCAACATGTACCATGTGGCTACATACATGTGGACACATTGTAATACACCATCTCCCATCACATCGCAGGGGCACCCTTAACACCTCCTGCAGAGCAGTCCCAGCCACCCTCACTGATGACGAGGAGGACAACACCAACATCGACACCCAAACTATCCAAGACATCATTGACCTGATACGTCTCTCACCTCCAGGATCAGGACAGCCCAGCTACATCAAGGAGACCCCGCCACTACCCAAAGCACCCAACAGGAGGCACCCACAGCCCTGGCACACCCCCAGGACCCCCTTGAATGACACCTGGCCTTCCAACCCCGTGTGCTGGAGTACCAGAGGGAGACCGCAGAGCAGGTGCGGTTGGGCTTCGGAAGCATGGCACCCAAACTTGACGCCATCCTTGGGTGTGTAGGCCCGCTCCATGGACTCCAACGAGCCCTGACTGACATCGCTGGTGTCATGACACAGAGAGAACACCTGTCCGCTCAGAGTGGCTCCTGCGATACCAGCCTTGAGCTGCCACACATGATGAGGCTCATGGAGCAGACAGAGGTGGAAGGGATGGCAGCCACCGCTGCACATCAGCGGAATGTAGCTTGGATCTACCATGCCCTGCAGATCCTCATCATGGCATTGCTGCCATAAGGCGTGGTGAAGTTGAATGCTGCAGCCCGCACACCATCCACATCTCCGCCCCCTGGTATGTCTATGCCTCCCTGTGTGGCAGGCCTACCCACTTCGGCACCTGATGTGTCAGTGGCACACAGTGCCACCATCAATCCACCTCCGACACCTGAGGTGTCAGTGGCACACAGTGCCACAGCCGGTACAGTAACACCCACAGGTGGGGCAGGGCAACCATCCAGGGACAAGGCTGTGGATGGGCATGTGATCAGAAGGACTCAGTAGCATTCATTTCCGCCACATGGCCTGTTCCCGATTGGTCCCGCACATGGCCTCATGACCTTCCACTGACACTGGTTTCACTCAGATGCACTCACCTTGGACAACGATATGGACCGCCACATCCTGTTTGATGACTAATGACACGGTGACCAGACTGCGGACTGCACCAGTCCTCTTCCGCAGTGCTTGTCTTCCACGGATAGACTCTGGCTGGCCCTCTATGGGCCCATATAGTGTACTGTATTCAGCAGTGTCCTTTACCGCTCCAGCTGCAGAACTGCACTGGATGTGCAACACACATCCAGTGACGCACTGCTGTGTCTTGTCTTTCATCATTTATGTATGTATGTATGTGTGAATGAATGTTGGGAAAGTGATTTCCCTTCTGTCAATGATGCTCAACCTTTGGGATGCCAGTCAGAGGGTGCTACATAGCAATTTGTGTCACGGGTCCCGTGGACACGACAACAGGAACACACGCATCTTTCTTGTCCGGACATGAACTGAACCACGCCCAGTGCCCAAGAGTCATTTTTGCAAGCCCTGCGCTGTTCCGGCGTACCGCAGGCTAGACCACTCCGCTCACACTCCGAGGATGGGGCCTCATTGCATACTCCTTGGTGGTGTGCAGGTCACTGGTCTAGTTGTAAGCATGTCACAGCCACTCCCTGAGGGCAAGTTTGCACGCACACCACACCCACCCGGTACAGAAGTCACAAGCCATGTGACCCTGCAAATATAAGGGGCCAACGACATCACATACCCCTCTGCCGGTGGCCTTGAGGCTGGCACGGGCCTATCACCATGTGGCACTGACAGAGGTTGAACAGGGTTTGTGGGACAAGCTGCATTGCGGCCGGCACAGGCACCCCGCCACGGGACGCTGACTGGGGTTGAACAGGGTTTGTGGCACAGGCTGCATTGCAGCAGACACAGGCACCCCACCACGGGATGCTGACTGGGGTTGGAAAGGGTTTGTGGCACACGCTGCATTGCAGCCGGCACCGGCACCCTGCTTCGGGCGGTGACTTTGGGTGCACAGAGTCATTGGCACCTTGAGCTGCTGAGGGGGTGTGCAGCCTGCAATGATGCCCCATCCGGGCGGTCCTGACTGCTCAGGATTAGTGTGCCTTGCTGGACCGCAGTGTAGGCCGAGCCAGCGGGATGCACGTGGCCTCGCTTCCAGGATCAGAGAGTTAGTGGCACCCATTGGGCTGAGCAGCTGTGCAGGCTGAGGTGTTGCCGGGTGCCCCGGTTTGTCCTATGCCATGGTGTTATCAAGTCCCAGCACCAGACGTGAGAGTGGTGGCCTGCGCACGTCTTCATGGGTACGTCTACAGGCCCCAGGATTGTGGCTTGCAGTGGCACATGGTGGGACCTGCAGTCTACATGCCGGTGGCAGAAGGTGAGCAGTGGGGCCCAGTTGTGCCTGGGCGGGAATGCTCCGATGGGCGGCGACAGGGCCTGGGATGCCTCTGCCTGGGTTTGCATGGGTGGGCATGCTCCGATAGGCAGCAGGAGGGGCTTGGATGCCTCTGCCTAGGTGTGCATGGGCGGGCAGTCGATGTTCTCTTATGCAAGTGTGTGTACTGTGCCAGTCATGTCTTTGTACTCTGTTTCAGATGATGGCTCTGTCTCAGATATGTGACCTGGTGTACTGCTATACATACCAGCAAGTGGTTGGAGACACACCGGTGGCAGCAGGTGAGCAGTGTGGCCTGGGTGCGCAGGGTCGGCTCTCTCTCTCTCTCCCTCTCCTCTTCTCTCTCTCTCTCTCTCTCCCCCTCTCCTCCTCTCTCTCTTTCTCTCTACTTCTCTCTCTCTTCCCCTCTCTTCTTCTCTCTCTCTAACCCTCTCTTCGTCTCTCTCTCTCTCTCTCTCTCTCTCTCCCCCTCTCCTCCTCTCTCTCTTTCTCTCTCTCTCTCTACTTCTCTCTCTCTCTTCCCCTCTCTTCTTCTCTCTCTCTAACCCTCTCTTTGACTCTCTCTCTCTCTCTCTCTCTCTCTCTCTCCCTCTCTCTTCTCTCTCTCTCTCCCCCTCTCTTCTCTCGCTCTCTCTCCCCCTCTCTACCCCTCTCTTCTTCTCTCTCTCTCTCTCCCCTCTCCTCTTCTCTCTCTCTCTACCCCACTCTTCTTCTCTCTCTCTCTCACTCCCCCTCTCTTATTCTCTCTCTCTCTCTGTCCCCTTCTCTTCTTCTCGCTCTCTTCTTCACTCTCTCTCTGTCCTTTGATGTGCGCAGGACTAACCTTCTCATCATGTTTTTTGTCTTGCAGGCTGTGACCTACGGATTGTGTCGAGGAGAGCCGCCATGTGTCTTCATTTCATTTCTGTGTTAATTTCAATAAAGTTTCCTTCAAAAGTGAATGTGTGATGCTCATTTCTGTGATGACGCATGCATGTCACCAGTTGTGATTGTGCGACATCAGGCGGAATATTTCGTACATGTTTCGGTGTAGCTGATGTGGGCTCTCTTTGGACGGGGGTGCCAGGGAGGGGTTGTCCCGGGGGTAGTGTTGGTGGGTGTTGTGGCCCTCTTGGGTGTCCGTGCTGCATGTTCAGTTGCTCCATGGCATCTGTTTGTCTTCAGGTGTGGCTGTGGGCTGTGCTCCCTTTTGTGGTGCAGGCTGTGGTCCGACTTTACACCAGGTCAGAGCAGGTGTAAAATTCCTGCTGCTAACGCACATTATCCTGTGTTTTGTGTTCTTACCGCCAATCTGGCTAGTCGTTGTGAATGTTGAGGTGTCGTGTTGTCGCGTGTTTCGGCACAGGAACGCCTACTCTGCATCTCATTAGCGATAGTTGCGGGAGTCCTCTGTGGCGATGTTTTTTGTGGCCGCTATCGCGGGAAAACTGGTGTTGTGGGCTGTTAGCACCAGCTTGTGAATGGTGGGGTAAATTCATCCCAACTTTGGCTGCGATAGAGTGCCGTTAATTCAGCGTTAGCTCCTTGTGAATATGCCCCTAAGTGCCTTGTGACACCTTATCCTGGATGTGGCTGAGTTTCCCGATCTGAATTTGAGGGAATGCCCTTTGCTAGTTACTGAACTGAAACATTTCATAATGGTGCTAGTTATTACTGAACTTGAGCACTTCATTTTCAGAGACACTTACTGAACTTTGTAAGAATCATTAAGAAGATTCCCTAGGCCAGAGAAGAAGAAAGAGGGTTGTCCTTTAGATGATCATGGAGTTGCCTATCTTACAAACTTTGGTTTTGCTGTTTGCACAGGTGGAGACCGACAGAGAAGACTCGGCTGCTGCTATTCTCCACCTGCTGATCTGACTTTAGTGAAGTTATGGAAACTAACCTTTATTATTGTAGGCATAGGTACATAT
Source organism: Lissotriton vulgaris (assembly GCF_964263255.1). Lineage (NCBI taxonomy): Eukaryota > Metazoa > Chordata > Amphibia > Caudata > Salamandridae > Lissotriton > Lissotriton vulgaris. The sequence continues at coordinate 1,980,088,110 of NC_141693.1, forward strand.
TTGGAGTTGCTTTATTAATTGTAATAGCAGTCTTCATTTTCTTGCTTGTAGGATTATATTCCCCTACATTTAGTGAAGAAAAGGAGAAGACAAAGCTTAAGTCTAAATCATCAAATGGGGTGATGGAAACATATACTCATTAGAGAATCAAGATTTACATACCGACCTATCTAGAGGAGACTATACACTGAATGCATATACTAAACTACTCTATGGGTGCGTGTATACCATGGAGAGATTGATATATTTGCATGCAGTTGCCTGCATCAGTGGCAGAAGGCATAACTTGCCACAATACACCTTTAATGTTTGGTGTTTCATTTTTTTTTTTTTTAACATCATTTTTATTGCATCACCAATATAAATGTACAGACAAGATATTCAGCAACAATAACATGACATGTACAGATTCATTTTGAGACATTCGATCTCCTTCCGGTGGGATCACCTCGCTCTTGACGTGGGTGACTTCATCTTTGTCCTGTTCTCGTACATCTTACATTGTCCGACCGCTTCATCATGCACATAACTCTGGAATGCTTTTGTGATTTACGCCCCTCCCCCTCCCCAAATTTCGGTACCCCAACATCCCCCCAAATAAGCTTCCTACCCACCCTCCCCCGTGGTCGCGCCGTGCTTGAGTAACCATGTAATAGTGCCCGGTGTATAGCAGGAGGTAGTAATCAATCGCTAAGGTGTGTTCTCCTGTGTAGTGTTAGGGTCTGCTCCAGCTAGTTCGCTCTCGCCATCCTGCCCCTCGTCGTCCACATCCCTGAGCGCCTGCACCATCACCTCCCATGCAGTCGCCCTTTCCAGTGCTTTCTCGTCATTCGACCTCCAGGCCATCTGGTATCGCAGGGTACTTTCACACGCGGCCCATCTCAGACACTCCCCATACCATCTTTTATACGTGGGCCCCACTCTGGACTTCCAATTTCGTGTGATCTCCCGCTTGGCCAAGATAAGCCCTAAATCTATAAATTTACTTGACATCTTAGTTCTAGGCGTGTGCGGGAACCAGTGAAGGATGCCAACTGCCTTAGTATATTGGATATCCCTGTCCGTCGCGCCGTTAAGGGCCCGCCCAACTGCCAGCCAATACTCGCCCAAAGAGGGGCAATCCCACAGCATATGACACAGATCCGCCCCCGCTGTAGTACATCTGGGGCAAGCAGCGTCGGTCGCCCCAAAATACTGTTGGATTTTCCCGGGCGTGAGGTACGCCCTGTGAATAACATAAAAGTGGATCAATTGGAACCTGGCATTCCTCGAGGTCCTCCGTGCCCGCCTCAGCAGTTGGCCCCAGGTCGTGTCTGGTATCTCCACCTGGAGGTCCAGCTCCCACTTGGCCTTCAGGGCTGCCAAAGGTTGTAAGGCCTCCCGCTGCATCCTCGAGTACAGGCATGTGACGGCCTTAACGGTTCCCGCCGCCATCATGGCGTACTGGCAAGCCATCGAGGTGTCCGGTTCCTGCAGCCCTTCCCCCCAGTGGGCTCGCATGGCGCCCGTGACTGCCGCGTGCAGCAGGTAGTCACCCCTCGGTAGGTCAAATCTCTCCTGCAGGTCCCGAAACGGCAGCAACACCCCATCTTCGTAGAGGTCACCCAGCATGTGTATTCCCGCCTCCTCCCACCTTAGCAAGCGCGACCAGTCACCTCCATGTGGGAGGGCAGTGACCATTCCCAGCGGTATTTCGGGGGCATACATAAGGCGGACACCCGCTCGCTTACGGGCCCGGTCCCAGCAGAGCCGGAAAGTCTGCTCCTCGACCGTCAGGTCTCCCACTCGGAGTCTCTGGTGCAGCGTAATATAGGCCAGAACGTGCCGCGGAGTGCCTTCAGCTCTCGCGTCCTCGGGGCCTCTATATACTCTCGCCACCTCCTGAGTAAAAGTCTGCAGCTGCCATACCCCCCTCATCTTTGGGGCGCAACAGCGTGTCGAGCGCTATGCGCCTCCTACCCGTGCCCCACAGGAACGCTATGATCAGTGACCTCAGGCGCCTGAAAACAGAGTTCGGGACCCATACCGGCAGTGTCCTAAAATAGTACAAAAGCCTGGGCAGGGCTATCATTTTAAGCAGGGAAATCCTACCAGCCAGGGAGAGCGGTAGTGTCGCCCAGAAGTCCATAGATCCACGCAGGGCGTTAATACAGCGAGTTATATTGCCATCCAACAGGTCGGACGGGGCGTGGTAAACATAGACCCCTAGATAATGTAGGCAGCGCGGCTCCCACCGGAGTTCCTGAGCAGTGAGTGGGCACGGTTCCCCCGGCCTCAGGGGAAACAGACAGGATTTAGGCCAGTTGACCCTCAGGCCCGATAACCTACCGAACTGCTCCAGTAGCCTCCGCGCCCCCTGTAAGTCGGCGCCCGCATCGGCCAAAAACATCAGCAAATCATCTGCGTACAGGGAGATGAAGTGTGGCCTCCCCCTAAAGGACAAACCTGCGTAGTGGCGGCCCAGTCTGGCTACCGCAGCGAAGGGTTCCATTGCCAATGCAAACAATAGCGGGGATAGGGAACAACCCTGTCTAGTGCCACGCCTAATCGGGTATTGTCTCGAGATCAGTGCGCCCACTCGGACCCTCGCCACCGCCTCAGTGTAAAGGACCTTGGTCCACCGTATGTATCCGTCCCCCAACCCGAAGCGACGCATCACCTCATACAGGTACCCCCATTCGAGGCTGTCAAATGCCTTCTCAATGTCAATGGACAGGACAAATGGGGAGACGGTGTCAGGCCAGTCCTCACCCATCAGTCTCGTGAGCCTACGGATGTTATGAGTGGTATTGCGTGTTGGTATGAAACCGCACTGGTCACCATGAACCAGGCCCGTCATGTGCACTAGCAATCTGTTGGCCAGAATTTTACTGAGGATCTTGTAGTCCGTCGTCAACATAGATAACGGACGATACGAGGACAGCGCCGCACCCTCTCTGCCCGGCTTCAGGAGTGGGATCATAAGGGCCTCGCACATTGAGCCCGGGAGTCGGCCCTTCTCCTGCGCCTCATTGTACACCTCGCGCAGCCGCGGAGCAAGATGCTCTAGGTATTTGCCATAAAATTCAATCGGTAGACCGTCAAGGCCCGGGGTCTTGTTTCTAGCCATCTGTTTCACAGCACAGCCTATCTCTCCGAGGGAGATGGGCCGCCCCAACTCTTCTGCCTCCGAGTCCTCCACTCGCGGCAACTGTAGCCCGTCTAAGAACTCCTCAAGCTCCTCCGTCCCTCCCGTATCACCACTCAGATAGAGCCCCTCATAGTAGGCACGGAACTTGTTCAGGATCCCGGGTTGGGAGTGGCAAGGCTCCTCCCCTGGCTCCTGGATCCTCATGATCGGCCCTCCCCCCCGGCTAGGATTAGCAAGCCAAGCCAACATCGCCCCCGCCTTATCACCTTCCGCATGCGCCCTCGTCACGTACGCCTTATGGTCGAAGCTACGCAGCCGCTCTAGCTCTACCGCCAGCCCCTCCCGTGCCCCGCTAAGCCCCTCCTGCAGTTCAGGGTGGTTCGGGCGCCTCTTCTCGAGATCCCTCAGCCGTGTCTCAGCCTTATCTAAGTCATCCAACAGAGTCTTCCGCGCCCCTGCCGTGTGTCCAATACAGTGTCCCCGCACCACCACCTTGAAAGCATCCCATTCAACCGCCCTCGTGGAAGCCGAGCCACTGTTCACTTCAAAATACCTCTCAATACAGTCACTCAGGGCCTCCCTGAACAACAAGTCGTCCAGGGTGTCAGGTTGCAGGCGCCATGTTGGCACGCAGTTAACAGTCACCATCCATTCCAGAGACATCAACAAGGGGTTGTGGTCCGATATCGTCCTGGCCAAGTATTCCGCCCCTCCCACCGCGGGGAGCACACATTCCGAACAAAGAAACGCATCCAGCCTCACATGCAAATCATGCAGGTGCGAGTGAAAGGAGTAGTCCCTAGTGGTGGGGTGCAATGCCCGCCATGCATCCGTGAGGGCCCAGCTCTCCTGCCATTCTAATCTACGCTTGGCGATCCTATGTACCGGGGACGCGCGCAGCGGGGGATGGGACCTATCTAGTAGCACATCCTCAACTGAGTTGAAGTCCCCCCCCAAGAGGACCGGCCCTGCCAAATAACCCGCCAATTTGCCCGAGATGTTAGACAAGAAAGCGGGCAGGTCTACATTAGGAGCGTACACATTGCAGAGAGAAATCATCCTGCCTCTCAGCCTTCCTTCCACAGCCACAAACCTGCCCTCAGGGTCTATTGATGACTTCGAGACTTGGAAGGGGACCCCCGCTCGTATCCAAATCAATGCCCCCCTTGCGAATGCTGAAAATGTCATGTAGAATAACTGCCCCCTCCAGCGCCTTTGCAGAGCCGCCCCTTCCTGCTTATTCAGATGCGTCTCCTGCAGAAACGCTATATGAACCCCCCTACGCTTAAGGTACGCCTGAACCTTATGTCTGCGCGTCATGGACTGCATACCCCGCACATTCCAGGTCACACATTTCAACGCTCCAGTGCTAGCCATTCCCCCCTACACAACCGGACCATACAGCAAAGAACAATGTTCGCATAAGTCCCGCGACCACGGGTCCCCCCACCCACCCTCTCCAAACTGGAAGCCGAACCCCCCCAACAACAACAACCCCCTGAGCAACCCCAACAGCTCGCCACTCCCACCCCCCCAGGACAGGCCCCCCTGCAACTGGAAGTACCCCCATCCAAACCAACACTCCCGACCACCCCTCAAGGAAAGGTGGCAATAATCGCAGTCCCCACTGCGATGACCTTAGGGGCCAGTAAGGCGCGGCTCAATGCTATAGGACCTCAAACAAATCAGCCCCGCGCGCTCCATCCCACAATCCCCACATTACAACTCCCCAAAACCTCAATCAATATCGTTCCACTGCTGCGGGCCCATTGCCCCGGTGTCCAACCAGCGAGTCCATTCCGCCGGGTCTGCTCAACACGCCTCCAGTATCTCCCCCGAGGTCTGCGGCGTCACAATAGGGCCCCGGGCTCCACCAAATTCCGATTGTCCCGTCTCTGAGCCCGTGCCCGGGCCCTCCGAATCTGTACCCTTCCCAGACTGAGTCCTGGCGGTTCTAGATAAGTCCACCACCGCCTGTAGGGCCGCCTGCCTCTCCGCCTCCGTCTGCGACATCGAAGGTTTCCCGGTTCTCTTGCGGTTCCTCCTGATCCGCTGGGACTGCCTGACCGGCTTCGCCTCCTTAGCCTCTTCCTCCCTGGCCTTAGCACCGTCCGTACCCGCTTTATAAGTGTCCCACCAGTCCCATGCGTCCGCGGAGGTCGTGAAAAATAAAGACTTCTCGTCCACCACCACTCTTAGCTTGGCAGGAAACAACAGGGAGTACTTGATGCCTTCCTGGCGGAGCTCCCGCTTGAGGGACAGGAAGTTTGCCCGGAGTCTCTGCGTCTCAAACGTGTAGTCCGGGAACATGGTGACTCTGTTGTTTTCCACTTGAAAGGGCCCTGCCTCTCTCGCCCTCTGTAAAAGCCAGTCTCTGTCCCGGTAATGAAGCAACTTGAACACCACCGGGCGAGGAGGAAGGCCCAAGGCTGGCGGGCGCGCCGGAACTCTATGTGCCCGCTCCAGGGAGAAGAAGGGGGACAGACCTTCTGGTGCCACCTCCGTCCGCAGCCAGTTGTCCAAGTAGCCCACCATGTCGTCGCCTTCAATTTTCTCCGGCAGGCCCACTAGGCGTACGTTGTTGCGCCTGTTTCTGTTTTCTGCATCCTCGGCCCTTCTTTCCAGCACCTTCAGTCGGTCCATCACGTCGGCCACTTGGGCCTTCATCGTTGCCTGGCCCGGGGCTAAGTCCTTAACCGTGGCCTCCACGGATTTCACCCTGTCTTTGAGTTTGTCGTGGTCGGCCTTCAGGAGGCCCAAGCCCGTCGCCATCTGAGCTATATCCTGCTGCAGGGCGTCCTTTGTGGTGGCGATGGCTTCCAGGATACGATCCTGCATCCGCTGCAATGCTGCTTGGTCTCTCTCCGCTCCTTCCGCCGCCTCAGTGTCGGTCGCGCCATCTCCCTTCCCCTTCGGCTTCCCCATCTGGGCCGGGACGGGCGGTGGTCCTCAAGTATGCTCTTGGTCGCCCTCCGAGCGTCGCCGGGCACCGTCCTCCGGCCGGGTTCTCAGGCCCAGATACGTCACCAAGAAGCAGGAGACACCGATCGGTCGCAGCCCGGCCAGCGCCAGATGCGCCAGAGGTCCGGGGCTCTCGTCTCCGGGTCACTGTCGCACCGTCATCGCCCCAATCAGGAGACGGTCCTCAACCACCGCCCAAGGGCGCGCCCAAAGTCCATTCAGTACCTGGGGAGAGACGCGATGCGGCCGCCAACACCTCTAGTGTGTCCGGGAGCAGACTTCAGTGGGTCTCCGGGCAGATGTCTCCGTCACAAGGGATCTCATGCCCTCGCCGCCATTTTGGGGTCCGCGACTTCTCGGCTGGGTTCAGCTTCCCAAATCGAAATACTGCTGTGGGAAGGCTCGGTGTCGTCCTCCGTGGGTCCCGGACCCTCCGCAGTACCGTCCAGTACCGGATAGTATCAGTTATCTCGGGTTTCGAGCGAATTTTCAGGATATTTTCCGGGATCGGGCACGGAGCTCCGAGCTCACGCTGCCTACCTCCTCGGCATCCAAGCCACGCCCCCCTGTTTGGTGTTTCATGAAGTCTTTTACTGAGTCTTTTACATGGCCTGGGTAATTTCAGTATTACTATTGAAAATGTGATTTAATTCTTTCAGAAGTTCCTATGCCAAGCATTTAAATGAACATGCATATTCTCAGACAACTGACAGAGCTAGATTATATTTTGCCCCTAAAACATTAACTTGCTTATCAACTGAAGTTAAGAAGATGTTTTAGAACAGGTAGAGGATAGATACCGAGTGAAAATAGCTAATGCGACTAAATTAACCCAGATACCTAAATGATCACAAGAAGAAATGGATCATCAGACGGCATCGACTACGGGAGCGTATACTTTAGATTAGCAACATACAGGAAAGTTGTGTGTACAGAATGACAAGAAGGATTTAGACACAGTATTTATCAGAGTGAATGTGATCATACATTTGAGGTTAGAGGAACGAAGCAATTACATTTAAATGTGGACACTCATGTGAATCCCTGAGTTTATAAACTGTGTGTAACAAGGACCCCCTGATGAGGATAGATATCCTGGGACAGGGTAAACACTGTGTGAGAAATAACAATCCCAGGCATACACTGAGGAAGTACACAATAGATATAACAAACAAACTAGTTCAGTTAGAAAAATTATTGTTATTTAATTTGATAAAAAGGGGATAAAAAGCAAGTGCATTAATCACATTTGATAAAAAATTATACAGATGTATTCACAAAACAGATTAAAAAGAAGTGAGATGGCATCCGGTCAAATCCCTGAGTTTATTTCATTTGTTGGAAGTATGCTTACATTAAATTGCAGGAAATGGCATGGTACATTATATTCAGGGGTAATTTTTACTAAAATATATCATGTAGAGAATTGTGATTATCCTGTGAAAGAAAAGAAAATAAGGCCCAAAAAAGGAGCTAGTGCAGGAGAAATTGTGGAAGATATTTAAGTGCCATAATTACAAATGTAGGTGTAATATTGAATGACATAACATAAGAAAATTGCCCACCATAGTTGATAAACTGTTCACCAGTACTGCTGGAGATGTTGAAAGTTTAGCAATGTTGCACTCAAATCCCAGACAATAGTAAGAATTTGAGGTAATAAAATAAGAATATTACGGATTTACAGAGAGATTTGAGTGTTTTGACAGTGACAGGTGCATGGGAAGCCATTGGAAATGGATTTAGGAACATATTTACGACAGAATGGCGAAGCGTGACATTAAGCAAAGATTGCTATTGCCACGCCATTCTCAAAATGCAGGGATGTGCAGTATTCTCAAGAGTGCTGCGCACCCCTGCATTTCCCCAAGCACTAGTAATAAATCTAGCTCCCTACCACCAACGCAAGCCCCCTTGCACCATAGTGCATGGGTGCCTGCATTGAGGGGAATGATTGTGCATGTACAGTAAGGTGTTTCTTCCTGCACATAAACAATCCGGAATGCTGATTTGTAACTCCTATGTGTGCTGCATGGTGCATAGAAGATGCAAATCGCCATTTTGTTAATGATTGTTTATGTGCAGGAAGGGACACCTTCCTGCACATAAACAATCATTCAGGGCGATTAGCTGTTTCTATATGTGCTGCATATTGCAAACAGCAAACACGAGGAGAAATTAATAATGTCTCCTTGTTTTGACTTGGTAAGACTAGGTATTCCCTGGTCTTAATGTTGGCGCTGCCTCCTATTTACGTCACCCTTGTAACTAGGGGGCAGCGTCAAAATCAATGGGTGTTGTGGCAGAATGCCCACCAAAGCACCCATTGCACACCCCTTTCACGCCAAATGTAGGGTGAAAGGGGGTCCTATTTACAAGGTGGCGTTAAATAACGCCAACTTGTAAATAAGGCAAAGGGTTTTCCTCCACAGGAATGTCACTAAAAGTGACATTCCTGTGGCGATAGAAGCTTGTAAATATGCCCCTTAGTGGTGTGGGCAACTGGTTTGGAAATTTAGGAAGTGGAATAGAGGGTTCTATCTTGAAACCTCTTGTGATTATTGCCCTTTGTGCAATAGTTCTAGTTGTGTCCTTTAAAGTGTTCAGAAGGATGAAGACCAAGAAGGGAGTGAAAAGAAAGAGAGCGGATGTGCAGCTGGAAGAGAAACTGAGTAATTACAATAATGACATGCAGCGCCTGGAAAGCTTAGACACAAGTCAATGAAAACCACAAGATCTTAATTTGTTCATCTGATAAGATCAAGAAATTAAATGTGATGGCTTGATTCACCATCAGAGGCGGGATTGGAGCAGCATAATTTTTGCTCCACCCTTACAAGTCACAAAGTTGTAATGATTGTCTGTGATTAACAATCTATATACTCAGTGTGATCTAATTTTATTAATAAAAAGATGGGGACTCAAATGTATTTCTGAATTTCTCCATGGCAAAAAAATTAAATCATATAACGTGTGGATACTAATGTTTAGATTTCTCATGAAAATGTAGTTCTCACTTGTAGTTCCATAAACGTGCTAAGATGTTTCACTTACTCAATATTTTAAACCCATGTAACCAAGATTTTCTCATATAAATTGTAAACCTATTGATGTCTTGATTTTGTGACCATACATGCATACAGATATCCAAATGGTGGGTGCATATTAATACTCGACTAGGAAGCATGGACATGTCGGACTAGGTCACGTACTCGTGATTACCTGGAAACGTGATTAATAAGGTCACATACTCGTGATTTAATCATCACTTAGAATTAGAGGGTTGGAATAGATTTGTCCATGGTATTTTCGGATTGCGAACAACTATCTATATTCATAATTAAAGGACGGAATTATTACGTGGTACAATCTTAGGATTTTGATTAAACTTAACACTGCAAATTTGGGGATTACAGCCTATGACCCCTGAGGAAGTCATACGGCACAGAATAGTGCATGACGAAACACGCGTTGGCTGCTTCTTTTCTCAAAATGGAAGAATTGGCTTTCTTTTGGAAATTGGCTTGAAATAAACAGATGAGAAGACCTTTGAGTTGGATTATTGTTACAAGAACAAATTGGATGGACTATGCTATTGATTATATTCTGAATTGACAGATGTATTACGATTTATACATTGTGATATTGTCTATGAGAAGACAGGTGTTGTTCTCAGCTGTATCTGTCTTGAAGTACTAGATTGTTTTTGAAACCTATGTTTATCAATATTGATGTCATTACTGTACAGTGCTCAGGGAGGATTGTAATTATACCTCCTTGCCTAATTTTGTAACTTTCCATGGAGACACCCCCTGTTGCATGTGTTGTTACTCAGTAGGCTTTAATTACAACCTCCGAGCACTATTTTCTCAAATAGCTTTGTCCTGCCTGCTGTTGCAGGCAGGATACTCTATCTTATAATGCTTTTTTAAAAAAAATATAGCATGGTTACCAAACGCATTTGCAATGCAATAGGTCTCGGATTTGCGAGAGTTTAAGCTATTGGCATTTTAAATGACAATGCCTTTTATTTATCTGTTTTAAAAACAAGACATAAAAGGCATTATCATTTATAATGCCAATAGCTCAAACGCTCGTAATTGCGAGACCTATTGCATTGCAAATGCTTGTTAACCAGTGCGATGAACAGCGCACCACCTCGAGGGCACTTTTGATCTGGACCTAAAGGTTTCTGTCGGTTTATATGGAGAGATATATGCGCCTGTCCATTAGATTAAAACAAATAAAAGCTCTTGTCTTTCTCAATATTTCGTCCGTTCTCTTTTTTTTCTTCCTTATTTCATGTTGCCTGATGGGCGTGACCTTGTGGTGTGTCATTGCTCCATTATCATGTTGTCTTGTGTGTGTCTCCTCGTGCCTCGATGGTTCAACACCATTTAAGACAAAAATCTCTGTTCAGTCGCATTTGCGACAAAAAGACAAGAGCCGGGCAGGCAGCGCGAGGTGGCCAGCTGGGCAGCGGTGCAGATGGCACGCAGGGAGACCGTCCGTCACCGGGGCCCCTGTGAGAGCCCAGTGCCAGTACGCATCGCTTGCTCCATGCGAAACCCCTCGCTACTCCCATCCAAGAAAGTGTCAGGCAGGATAAAGGCCGTGGGGTGAGAAAAAGCGCGGGAGCGGGCCGATGAGCAGAGCCCGGGCGCCGGGAAGGGGATTATCTGCGCGCAGGAGGCCAGAGGCAGCGGCCGCCTGGTCCACCTGAAGGCCGGTGCGCAATGACGCGCGGTGGAGAAGGGGGCTGCCTGGCGCCCCCACTGTAAGTCTATATAAACACGGAAGCACACATAACCGCGGGATTCTAGTGGTGTGTGCGCGATGGTTTAACAGACTCGAAAAATGAAAAATGCCTCCCAGGCGGTTGTCATGGCAACAGGAGCAGGGGTTTGCGTACCTCCGCAGCCTGGGTGTAGACAGGGAGCCGCACGGGAGATGGAGAAAAATCCGCTTTTGTTCGATATTGCAGTGTTTTTGTGAAGGAGATCTGAGATATTTGCACTGTTAATAGTATCATAGCAACGTGCCATGATGCGAAGCACCCCTGCCACAGACTGATCTGGGCACTGCGCGTGGCGGCCCTCCCAGATGGCGCGAACTCGAGCGGCCATGGCCCTCGGGCTGCGTGCACAGCACACCATCAACCGCTGGAAAAAACAAGCGACGAAACCAAATGGGAAGGAAAAAAAAAGGGGTGGTCTCTAAAACATGCATGACCAAATCAGCGGGATTAGCAATACTCTACGAGAGGGATGCTTTGTGTGAAGATGGAATATGTAAACCAGTGCTTTAAGTGGGCCGGGTCTCACGGGGTCTGAGCACCGGCAGTTTTTGAAAGGGGCCCTCGAAACGGGTCTCTATCGGGCTCTGTTTTCAGCCCTGGCACAGGCGGTCCGTATTTTTTCTGGACTGCAGTGACAGCAGTCCGGAAAAAAGTGCCAGGCGCAAAACAGCCCAATAGAGACCCATTTCGAGACAGCAAGCACATCGATGTGCACTGCTCACCCTGCTCACTTCCCACTAGTGGAGAAGTTACAGCATTACGTCATGCCAGGTGAGCGTTGTGGGGGAAGGGAAATCCTTTAAAGAGTCATTTTCTTTCTGGATTTCCCTTCTATTTCTGAAACGCAAGAGCTGCAACATTGTGGTAGGGTCACCAGGGCTTTAATTGGAAGCTTTTTTAATATTATATGTAACAAGCCATAGTTGCAGCTTATTTATCTTATGCAACTAATAACCATTGACAAAGCCAATAGTCCTTACTTGTTGTAGGTATGATGTTACTTGTTGTCTCAAATATCTGGATGCAATGACAGAAACAGCAAAATACAAGTCGGACAGCACACTATGCTAAACACAGATTCTTAGCGTAAGTGTTAAAGCCACGCCCCTAATTACACTGGCCATGCCCCTTTGAGAGACCCCCCAGTTTTTTCATCCCACTTAAAGCCCTGATGTCAACTAGAATCCTCTGCTTGTAACAGGATGCCACCTGAACAGTCTTAGGGTGTGAAGGAACTAGACTGTGACAGCGCCGCGAGGCCCTGCTCATGGCAATATACGCAGCTGTAAAAAAATAAAAACTCCGGAACATAAGATAATATAGAATAGCTTGATATAGCATCACCCGACTTCCAGGCAGTTTCATGGGACTCCCGCTCTGCGCCTCAGCACCACAAAGCAAATTTACTGCAGAATTTCAAAGAATAATTTCATATACTTTGATGACAAAGGTTAAGACGGGTTCTGGGCAGTGCTTAAAGTGAGCCCGTGGTTTCCAGGTGCCGGGCACCAGAACGTAATTGTCTACACCGGTACTTAAGACAGTCTGCCACAGGGTGGTGCTGTTTGTCTAATATAGAGACAGTTGCTTGCTAATTCAATATACTTTAAAATGGCTATTACCTGCCTTCCAAGCGACTCCTACAGCTTGAGGGGCCTGCAGTCGTCTCACTTGTCACACTTGCAGGTTTCATGGTTAGCAGTTGTGTTGTTACTGTTATAGGCGGCGCTGACAGGAGCAATGTGCTGGTGCAAGCAGCAGTGGCTTCCTGACCAGAGCCCTGGCACTCACGTTTTACAAACTAAGCACTGGTTCTGGGTCTCAAAGGCAAGGGTGAGTCCAGTGACAGGATGCAGCCACTCAATATTTAATCCACTGCAGTTTTAAAATCATCCCATGTGTAAATCACTGCTGCTTCTGTTCCACAACCATACCACAAGGTTAACTTGAAGCAGATTATTTTCTTTGATGAATATAGATACATGTTTTGAGGTACATCTTTCAATCGTTCTATCTTTTTGACTAAAAGCAATCTGTTATTGACCAGAAGTTAGAATGGTCTCTTGGTTCAAGGCCTGTTTGGTTTAGGGAGGGTTTTATGTAAGACATTCAGAATTCCTTTGGGAAAATACCTCTAGTCACTGAGTTGCTGATTCTTCTGGTTGGATTGGATGCAGAGCTTTTCATGAGGACATGGTTTCTGCTGGCCCACAAGCATTTGCAGCATCGATGGAGCCTTCATGAGATTAAAGGTGAGTGACTGCAGATATTTTTGTGTTCTGTTATCTGATTAACGGTACTGTGCTGCTGGAATTGTGGTTGAGCAGAGGGAGAGATTCAGGAAAAGTGAACTTGGAGGGTGGGAAGTTATGCAGGCGTGCCCTCCAAACAGCAAGGGCAAGAGGTGAGGAGGACGTCAGCTGTACTGCCAAGAAATCAAGATGTCATAAGGTATTACCACTTCAGGTATTGTGGCTGGTGAACTCTTTTTCCTCTGAAATCTTCTAGCGTGGCTGTCGTTTGTGCCCTTAAGGTCTCTCCTTGGTTATGTAGGTCCATCAACAATACTCTCTAATCAAATTTTCTATCCCATGTTAAGTAATCTTGCCCACTCTCGGCTCTCCAGGCTGTAGGGGAGCTCTCCAGGATATAGGGCAGTCCTCCTTCAAGAAAGGTAGACATCAGGTCTCAAGATCGTTAGCTTTGCTATCACCTCGTGGCTCTGAGAAGAAAAGAAAATGAAGCTTCCAAGCTGCTCACAATTTGCAGGGTGAGGAAGGGCTATTCCTGCATGCGTGTAAAGTTTAGACACAGGCAATGATCAGAAATAATAATAATAATAATATATATTTAGACCAAGGGTTATACAATGAGACACAAATATGCACTTGTTTAGAATCCACAAAATAGCATATTTAAAGAAGTCAACTAAACATATACATAGTGCAAAACATCATACGATATGCCATATTAATTTAGGAAAAACATAATATTGCCTGAACAGGCTGTTGGCCTGAGAATGTTATCTCTGAGGCATGTTGCCATGTTCTGAGTGCCTACTGCGACTATCTTGTATTCCATTTATTGACCCTGGCTCTAGGCTCTCCTAACAATGCATGTTGACAGAGGCCATCTCCCTGGCATGAGTGAAACCCTGCAACTGTCCTGTAAATTCGAGGGGAGCCCCAAGGATGTCCTCATTTTGCTGACAGTGGACTACCACGCCTGGTACAGGTTTAGCATTTACAGGGGTGACAGCGTACAGTGTTTTGTGAATCCACAGTTGTGACCAGACCTTCTATCTGAGTTGCCTGCCCCACTTGTGTAAAGTTCTTCTCCAGTGTGTAACTCAGATCTTAGTGCTAACATCCCAAGTGGAATTTGTGTGTTTGTGGCTTGTGTTGTACATGCAGTATGTGCATGAGTGACCCGCAGTCATGGAGGCCAGCAGGTCCCATTTTAAAAGCCCCACCCCGGCCTGATCCTTTGCACAAGATAGAAGTGAGATTATTTTCACAGTTAGTTTATTAGTGAAATTCCTGAAGCTGGAGGAAAGAGACACGGCTCCTTTAGAAATTCACATAAGCACTCCTGAGTGGAGCTGCTGATCAGTTTTCCTTTGGTGCTGCCATTTGGTAGGTGGTGCAGGCGAGGCTCTCGACTCTGTTCAGGATGAGTGTGAACTTTTAGCTGAGGCAGCCTTTTGTCTTCATCCTGATCACTCTTCAGTGTGGCTGGTGAAAAGTCAGTTGCAGAAAGTTATGCCTCTTCACACCTCTTTTGTGGGAACTCAAGGCTGGAGAATACCCTGCCGAGAGGACCATCACTCCACACAAAGGCTGTGTTTGGAGAACAGCCTGGAGAGAACACTGTAAGGAAGAACTTCTCTAACTGCATTAACTGTATACAAGTGGAAGCTACTTACATCCTTGTTGCTCCAGCTCTAAGTTCTTTCACCAAAGAAGGGGGTATTCTGCAGCATACTCTGAGGCATTGTGGTGAGACTGTATCGAGGAGACCGTACTGAACGCAGCACACCATAACTGGACCGGGGTACCTGCACCTGAGCCTTGATTCATGTGTCCCAAAAGTAACCTAACGAGGACCTGCCTAGATTCACAAGAGGAGGGACTCATGGGAAAGAGAGAAGGGGAGGAGAGTATCCCAAGGTGCAGTAGCCCAAGTGGCAGTGTATATTATTGTACCTGCTGTGGTATAGAGTTTTAAGTAGGCCTGGGCATTAAATTCCGTTCCGCTTGCCTAATTTGCGTAATTTGGGTAATTTCGCGTTTCACGGAGAACGTGGAATTGCCAAAATTCCATGATCGGTGGCTTCGCGGAACTTTTGTTTGTTCGCGCTTTCAAAATGCGCATTCGTGAGATATTTCCCCCAAGCATGCAAACAGCGTTCGCGAACAGGGAAAAAGCATCGCGAACGGGCGGAACAAGCAATACCCCGTGTTTGGGGAACTCTGCATGCTCGCTGAGATTTTTTATCGTTACGCAGAGCTTTGCGTGGTGCAACTACGCAAATTCCGCCCACCCCTAGTTTTAAGTGTGTCTATTAAAGTATGTCTCTTGTTCAGGTGACATTATATGGTAGGGATGGGATGCACCCCTTAATTCAATGTTTTTTTTTAACTTGTCATCTGTATTTTCCTACGATAGAGCGCAAACTGGTGTGGTGCCAGCCCATATTGGCACCCGTTTTAAACAATATCATAGGGAGGGGTGTCATCTCGCTCCCAACCAATTGCACAACTCAGTGAGCGCCATGTTGGCATTCATCTTTGCTTAACATTCATCAATCTATTCCGTCTATTATTCCATCTCATTTGCTCTTTTTCGCTATCGTAGGAAAATATGGATGACAAGTTTAAAAAACCATTGAATTAAGGAGTGCATCCTAACCCTACCATATGATGTTTATGAAAAGCCCGTAATTTGGGAGAGCACCCGCCGATAAAACAAAGGAGAAACTGATCAGAAACAGATAACTTTCCACGCGTTCACACTGTCGGCGAAAAATCTGGGTTCGTTCACGAAGTTGGTGTTGAACTTACATTTGATTTGAACAAAACAATGTTCATGGTAGCAAGATGGCAACGTCGTTTTTCATCATGATAATAATCAATTTCCTAAGGTTGTTGTGTATTGCATTACGAATGAAGACCTCAAGTTTTGATTTGTTTATTGTACTGCATTGTGGGAAATGAAGTGTTTTGCATGAGAATAGTAACCTTTTGAAGTAGCTCCGATGTCGGGAAAGTGGTGAAACAAAGGGTTAATTTAGGAAGGAAAACTGGCTGGAGATTTTGGTTAAAAGAGGCAGGGGTATGAGGTGAATGATTCCTAGCTGTAATGGAAAAGCGCAGGGCTCGAGTCGGGGTACCATGCGGGTAGATGGCTTCCCCCCACTTATTTTACCGGGGGACGCCGTCCCCCCTGCCAAACAGCTGGACTTCACTCTTTGGCCTCTCTGGGACGAGGAGCTCGGCACCTTTCGTGACGTCACTTCCTGTTGTGACGTCTCTTCCGGTGACAGCGTCCCCCCACTTCTATTTTTACGACTTGTGCCCTGGAAAAGCGGATGGTTGATTTTAAACGCTCGAGGCAGGTATGGAAACATACACGCTATTGACACTTGTTGAAAGTTAGAAGGAAAGTGGGTGATTTAAGGAGCAACATGGGAATGTAGGAATTTGAAAATTTCAATACATCTTAGCAGCTAGACAATGGGGATAGTTCGAGGGTTGTAGTTTGTGGGCGTAAAAAGGTGGTGGGTAAGAATGTGGTTGGCAACATGGTAAAGAAGAGTGGTGGAGGTTACGAAGGAATTGAAGGCAATGAGAGTGGGGTCGTTGGTCGCATGCAGACAAAATAGAAGGATTTTGTATTAAAAGCTGAAATAATTAGAGTAAAGTAAAAGCACAACAACACGGCCGGTACAAATAACGGAGGGGGACTAAGTAGATCCTTTAACACAGTGCTTTACTGAGGGAATACTTTAGCAGGATATAATGTGAAGTGGGAATGTGAATACTTTGTTATTTTTATATGATGATGAATAACACAAAATGTAAAACTATGAAACTAAAGGTGATTATTGTTCTATTACTTACAGTAACCCCTGACGAAGGGCGATTTTAGCCCGAAATGCATTGGGTTTTTATGAACAAACACTGCCTCTGACGAATCATTGCTTCAGTCGTGTTCATGTACACAGCTCCGGATGGACATATTTTGAACATTAGAAACTTGGAAAAATGCACATCAGTCCACGTGTGGGCGATTAAAGATCGAAAGGATGCAAAAAAGAGCAAAAGAGATGGAATAGACGGAATAGATTGATGAATGTTAAGCAACGATGAATGCCAACATGGTGCTCACTGAGTTATGCAATTGGTTTGGGGTGAGATGACGCCCCTCCCTATGATCTAATCCAGGTAAAGCACTGGGTTAGACAAACAGATATTGCGCTGCTAGGTGATCAGAGAAGCCTGAGGCTGCTTGCCAGCGCTACCAGTGAGAGTCGAGAGCTGAAGGGGTTGTATTTGGCACAGTTTGTGAAGCCACGCAGAGAGCTCAGTTCCTGTTTTGGAACTTAGAAGCAAACCACACCATTGGCTGGGTTCTGGCTCACACTCCCTATTAATGTGCAGCTTGCCAACTTTTGTGTTGTTCCTGAAATCCATTTGCCCACTGTGGCAACAACAGTTCTTAACAAGAGCTTGGACAGTAGGGTGGCCAGGAACAAATAAAGCACACAAAGACTCGTGAACTGATAAATGGCCTGAAGACCTTGGATGCAGCCGAGTCGGAGACATCAGCCCCTGCCCAACTCCAGTCCAGGACAGCTCAAGAACTGCCTGGGTACTCCGCAGCCTAAGCCACTGCAGAAAAGGAGGGGGGTAGACTAAGGGCTGGATGTACTAACATTAGGAATACCGATTTCCGAATTGAGATTCTTCTGGAATCGCAATTAGGAAATCGGTATTCCTAATGTATGAAACTCTTTTGAGGTTCATTAGCGATTCCTATTGGGTCACAAGTGGACCAACCTAATAAATAATTATGAGATAGGTTGTAATTTCCAACCCTTTAGGATCTACTGCCATCACAGGGATGGTGGCCTGCTGAGGTCAGCAGACCACCATGTCTGTAATTGCTTTTAATAAAGTAATCTTTTTTTGAAAAATGCAGCCCATTTTCTTTAAAAGAAAATCATATGAACTTAAAAAAGAAAAAATTAAACTTTGCAGTTTCATTTTTTAAGAGTAGGCAGTGCCCGTGGGACCACTGCCTGGTCTTACATAAAGGGGAAGGGGACCCCAGCTGACTCCTCTCCCTTTGCGAATGGGTTACCACTAATTTTAAACTGGTGGCAAAGTATTACTGTTTTGCAACCAGAATTCGGTTTCAAAACACAAAAACTTACTATACCTATTCGGTATTAGGAAGGGACGCCCTAAACATGCTCCTTCCTAATACCGAATCAGTATGTATTCTTAATTCCAAACTGTGATTCAGAAACATGTTGTAGAATCGCAATTTAGGATTGATACATATAAAAATGCTTTTTTCCTGTTGCAAACATCAGGGCCGGACTGGGAACCACAACCGGCCCTGGCAAAGTGCTCGGCCGGTCCCCCCTCTCCCCACTCGGGGGGTTGGAGGTGCCACAAGCTCTTTGCCGGGGCTGGTTTTCAGCTGTTTTTGGTACAGGGCCGATTTTGCAGCTATGCTGCTAAAACGGCCCTGTAACAAAAACGGCTCCCAGGGGCCCAAAACCGGCCCCCACCCGTGTGGCGCACCAGGGGATTGCCTGGTGCCCGCTATGGCCAGTCCGGCCCTGGCAAATATCCTGATTCCACGAATCGGGCCGTATGCAACCGGAAAAAGGCTTGATACATCTAGCCATAACGCTCTTTCAGCCGAATGGGCGTTGCATGCCTGATCCCCGCACAGCCAGTCACAACTGTGATGGAAATAGTGCTGCAAGAGTTGCCAGAACTAAGACACAAGTCTGACCAGGAACTGCCTGTGTGAGTTGGAAGACATCAGGCTTTGTAAATTGGGAGAAACGTATAGATGAGGTTGTGTACATCAGAATGAAACAAGAGAAATCTGCAAGCTTTGTATTGCATGAACAGAGTGATGCGCTAGATAGCAGTCACCGCCTTCTCTTCCTAATCTGTATTGCAAGACCTTGCCAGAAGAGTGCCCTTGATGAAGGTAAAAGAGTATTGATCCCAAGGGGTTGCGAGTCACTCTTAGAGTTCCAGTTTGACGAAACATTGATCAGTGATGAAAGACTTAAGTCTTCAACCAAGTCTAAACAATCAGAGATTTCTTCAAAAGCGTGAACGTGCAGACAGGTGATGGATAGCATTGGTTCTGAACACATCACTGGTCCTCGTGTGGGATTCTGGAATGGGGACTACTTTTGATCCTTGTGGCCGGGGATGGCTGCTCGTTGTCCTCCGGGAAGTGGCAAAGAAGGAATAACTATATTCTTCAGGAATATTGGCTGCTCTGTTTTTTATTAGGTTGTCTCTCTCTGCTGTCCCTCTCGCCCCCTTCCTGGTTCCTTCTGAGCTGCTGAATTGACTGATTCCCTGGTTGGTGTTCATATGTTTGATCACACAACAATAAATTACTGTTGCTGTTTTGAGTGGTCTGTTGCCCTTCTGCTCTGATGCGCCTCTGTCTATCAAACTGTTGCCGCCAGCCATTTGAGACGAATCATTTGTTTAAAAAACAAAAATGGATGACATTGGGGTGGTTTTGGTCCCTCTCTTTCGTGGGCACCGGTGCCAGTGCACCTGCTGCACTAATGATAGCTGTACTGCTCTACCTTTGCATCCCTACTCCACTCCCCCTGTAATGTCTTCAGACTGGAGTTTACTACTCTCTCTCAGCCTATAGCATACATTTAGCCTGTGCAGCCAAACACTGAAGAGAGAGGTACCAATCATGTGTGGGCACACACACACACGTGAACGCTCTTACATGCGTCCACATGGACACACATGAGCTCATTTGGTTTCGTGGTTGGTTCTTTTGAGAGAGTGCCGAAGGACAGACCCTGTCACTTTGCTATAATATCTCATCATCATTAAACATAGCATGCTTGCTGCAGCAACAGGGAGAGCTTAATAAATATTGTGCCAGTGATAGAGCGCGCAGGTCACCCGATTCTTATCTTACCAAATATACGCTACTGGGCCCATAACGTGTTTATATCACTTATTTCATGAATCAGGTATCCTACACACCGCTATCAGTAATTCAAGTTTTCCTTTCTATTTATTTTCCGTGTACCTGACTTACCAATCCTCGAGAACAGGTACCTATGATCACCATGGATCAGGAGCTGAATTGAGATTCAAGCAGATTCAAGCAGATAAACACCAATACCATATACATTTATATTTTGTTTATACCACAAACACAAGAAGTTTTTAAATCTTTATTTAGTCAATAAAATCATCATATGCCATGAGAATGAAACTATGAATCAAGGTAAGGAGCATCTAGCATTTGGAAAAATAAAGGAAATGGGAAAGAGAAGGAACACGCTAATTGTGTATCACGTTACTAAAGGTTGGGTAAGAACAAGGGAACATTCTACTAAAATGCTGATTTGAGTATACTAAACGATATAGAAGAAACAAAACTCTCAGATTGCGTTATATTTCTATAGGAAGGGTAACAATGGATTATACTAGATATGCAAAATAGTTCAATGTTTTAGTAAGGGTAAGGAGAAGATAAGGAACAAACTAGAAAAATACTTTCGTGAGAGTCAAATATCAGAGATAATTCACATAGGCAAGATTGCTTTATTAAGGAAAAGGAGAGAAAGATTTAGAAGACAAACACCCACATATATTTATATTTACCTAGGACAGAATGAGGACTAACCCTGGCCATGGGTCTGTTGGGAAAGGCGGGAAAGGACCCTCAAGGACTTGGAATGCCAGTAGGCGACCAGGTACAGCTCATGGACGGTCAGGACAGGATCACCCCAGGATTTGGATCAGGACTGGGCTCA
Organism: Lissotriton vulgaris; assembly: GCF_964263255.1. Lineage (NCBI taxonomy): Eukaryota > Metazoa > Chordata > Amphibia > Caudata > Salamandridae > Lissotriton > Lissotriton vulgaris. Next base: position 1,980,109,056 of record NC_141693.1, read on the forward strand.
CCAAAGGGTACGACCAACACCTGCAGCTTCGGATGCAACGCCTGCGCTACGCCCTCTCTGCAAGGAATCTGCCAATAACCCCGATTGGGTTCTCGAACCTCCCAGCAAAGTGCTTCGCCAGCACTTAAAGGTTTCTCCACCCCAGACTAAATTTGTGGAAATTGGAAGCGCTAATTAGGGTTTTATTTGAATGAGCAGTTGAATAATTGGTAGCAACGAGTCCGCTAATGAAACTTCAGTTGTGATATTACCTAGTAAGGGTCACACAAGGAAGGAGTAGTAGGTTCATCGGAGCCTGAGTGATAGCAGGGGAGTTCACTGGTGAAACTTTAGACTTAGTATATATCCCGGAAAGAGTGGATGAGTCAAAAGAAGTAACAGGTTCTCTAATGCTTGTGTGAAGGGTAGGCAGAAGGGTCTATCCGTAGTGTATGAAAAGTAGACAGAAGAGGTTTACTTGCAGTAAAACAAAGCGTTCTTTATAGACACTCGAGTACAGTGGCGAATGTTATATGTTGTTAACTAAATTGAGCACTTGCACTTTAAAAAAAATTCAAAGTTTCTGTTACCTTGTGAAGGAGGGAGTCGGTTGCGAAGCTGCGCTGACGTCACTCCGTGCCGCGCTGGTATTGGTTGAAACAGCGGGCGTGTAACGAAGCTAGTATTGTAAAGGAGGGGTGAGTGCCGGAGCGTGAGACCGCGTCTCGCGAAAATGCCGCGCACCCATTGGTTGAGAATATTTGCAATCCCTGTGTTGATTGGTTATTGAAAAATTATAAGACGCACTAGCATTGGAAGAGGATTTGTAAACAAAAAGACGTAGTTAACCACGGAGCTTCTGGTTACGAAGTCTTTGTGGTATCCTGATTTCTTACCTGATCCACAACATTTAGGTTTTCGCAAGGATCAGATGCTATGAGGCAGACCTTACAATATGTACGGAAGCAAGAGGAAAATGTCATTTGCTGACAAGGTCAAAAATTATTTCAAGAAAGACAAGCCCATTAAAACTAGAGAAGGTATAATTATTCCACCACCTAATACTCCCGCATCATTTATGATGTTTGATAAAGGTTATCATACCTGCGTATGGTTGGAGAATTGGGTAAAGTATACCCAAGAAGATGGAATCTTAGCATTCCCCTTAGATGGCACCTTTAATAGTAGAATTCTGTTTAATTTGAGGACCCGAATAAATGACTTACATCCCAGACCAAGATTAACACAATAGGAGGCTTTAGAAGAATGGGAGATTGAGGCCTTAGAGCGAGACAGACCCAGAATGGATAAGGGAATAAGTAAATGGTACCCGAAAATGCAGAGAGAGACCAAAGAGAAAAAGATGAAACAGTGGAGACAGAATATGATGGTCGAGGGACTATTTCCAGTATTTGGTGTAGATGAACCTGTAGGAGGAAAAAGGACAGAGAAAACCCAACCCTTAATGGCGGTGGGTGATTCGGAAGATGAATACCTGGAGGATTTATTTATGAAAAATCCACCACCATATGATGAAGATTCTAGGTCCCTGAGTTCGAAAAACCCATTCTTCAGACATCCTACAAGGAGAAGTGCCAGTGAAACAGATACAGCAGGAATAGGTAATAGGCAAAATAGTAAAGACGGATTTTGTAGACCTGATACAACTGTCCCAAATTATAGGCCATTTGGTGAGGAAAGATCAGTTATGACAGTCCCAACTGCCCCGAGTCTGTATCCTCCTTTAGTTCCACAAGTATTACATGACACATCAATTGAAAGGGCTTTACACGAACGAGAAAAGGAAGCCTTAATCAAACAGCGAAATTAACTCATTCAGACAATAGTTCAGATAAATCCCAGTCCTGAAGCTCTGACAATTCCAGTGACTATTGGTCCCGTTGTGCCTCTTTATGGGGATAGACAGGCTAGTCCAAAAACACCAGTTATTACACCAGCTGTAGCACAGCCCAGAAAAGAGCCTCTCATAGTTGATGATCAGGTAAGTGAATGCGAATCTGTAATCTCCCTGATGGATCTGCTCATAAGGGAACCGGAAAGCAGTGTACCACGGACAGGAACTCAGACTAGGGCAAAGGAAGTCCTGATAGAGACAGCTTCAGGTACCCGAGGAGCCACAGTAGTGACTCCGGAAGAACTAGACCGATGGACTTGAGAATTAGAAAAGGCAACTCCTCAGCCAAAACCATTAGATATTTACAAGCTAAGAATAGAGCTGGAAGAACTAATAGCCGGAAATGTGGGATTAGACAGATTGAACACTCTTAGTGAGGAGGAGTTACTGTTTATATGCAAAAGCCTTACCCGAAATACCAGAGTGTTCCATGAGAAACTAATGGACACCGCAGCTAATATGGGAATAGATGTTAGCAAATCGAAAGTCCTACAAAAACCTTACAGAGCAGAATTTTCGGATAAGGATCTGGAAAACATGAATGTGTCAAGGAAAAAGGTACAGATAAGAGAATTGTTGAATCTGTTACAGAAATGGGGAGATTTAGAAAAATGGAAAGCCAGGTGGGCAAAGAAAAAGGAAGACTGTAAGGCTAGACCAAGGACTTCTGAATATGTCCTAAAAGAAGTCGATAAAGCAGAGACTTTGTATCCCATGAGAGAAGTGCCAGGTGGGAAATATGTACATGTTCCATGGTCCCGACAGGACATTGTGTCATTCACAAATGATTTCCCGAAATTACGAGAGAAGCCTGTGGAGTGGTATAGGCAGGTCGAGAGATTTGTAAAAGTCCAAAAATGCCTCCTGAAAGATCTAGATGGATTCTTTGACATTGTAGTTCCCGTAGACCTATGGAGCGAATGCAAAATTGCGGTCGATTGGCCAAGTTGATGTAAATATATAATTTACCGTCGTAATTTCTATGCAGGTAAGTACTTAATCAATAATAACTCAAGTCGGAAAGAAAGAACCAGAGTCCGTGGTGTTAGAGTTCTTAGGGGTTTATTCCTTAAAAGGAATGGTCAAGACCAGGATATCATGTTCTTCCCACCACAGGGGTGGAAGAAGGGATAGAGCAACATTTTATTGACAATACATAGCTTATATACTTAATTCATGTCATAGAAAGCAATATAGTAGGCGTAACAGCTGAGAGAAGACAAGATAACAGCATCCACGTGTTACTAGTACGTAATCAGAAGGCGTGGACTAGGCGTGAACTGGAGGTGTGTGCTAGAAACGTCACAGATAGGTGTCACAAAGGGGTGGCACTAAGCAGAAAGTTGCAATGTCAGCAGAAATCGGAAGCTTGGATGCGCGCGCAGCTGCATGACGTGTGATTGACGTGAAACTGGAGGGTGCAGGGGGCTTGACATTTAAGCTGACGGAAAGAGACAGAAGTCTGGCATGTCAGATCAACTCGTTCTTCTATCATATCTGATATCTGATGTTTGGGAACCATATTATCTGGACGGAAAGGTCTCTGGGGCAGAAGCTATTCTATACTGACTGTGAGTGCGTGTATAAGCGCCTGAGTGTCTGCATGAGAAGCGTGGGGGCATGGGCCTTCCATGGGAGCATGGTAACAGAGGCTATGAATTACTTGCACGGAGACAGGCCGGCCCTTTGGCTCTGCAGCTGAGGGGGATGTTTACTGAAGCTAGTAGGCAGGAATGTATTTTCGAGGAGCGGAACAGATAACTCGAAGGTTATAGTCAGTCTTGGCAGGCAGCAGGCTGAGCTGAGCGCGGTGGGCCGCGCTGGAAGTAAGTCAGAGTTCACGGGTACAGAGGCAGCCTGGGCTGAGGCGAGTCAGAAGCCAGAAAAAAGGCTCGATGGCAGAAATTCAGGGCCTACTTTGTCAGAGCTGAAAAACGTGTAAAGTACACTACAAAAAGACGTTGGCATAGCATACTTAGGAATGGACTATTTAACCCATTCAGGGTGGGTCTGAAAGAGGACATGTTAACGTTGGACGCAAATGTATTTGCGTCTTCATAGCTGGCACAGGAGGGAAGTTACATGCACTTTAAGCTGGTACATGGAGACGGTGGGGTACGCGCTAGGGAACACAACTTGACCATAAAATTTATATTTCCTCATTCCCTCCTTGTTCCCTACGGACCCTTCATGATATATCGATCCTCATGAATCGATCAGTTTGTTCTTGTAACATCATTTGCTCTTCTTTCTTTCTTTTACGTTTTGAAAGGAAACTGGAATGTTCAATGCATGACGTGGCACACAGTCCACAAATCGCTGGCCCGCACTGCAGGCACAGGCAGCAACTGAATACTAGGACTAGGCCAATGCCTAGGAAGGATAGGATCTTCCATCCCCAAGCTGTTAACGTTGTCCAGAACCAACCGGACCAAGTCCAGGTGCCTGGATTCTGATGTATCAGATTAGCAATTTTATGAAGACGTGTAATAGCTTTGTATACAGATGGCGCGTTTTCTGGAATGAAAACACAGCAACTTGACCCGATGACCTTACAGGCTCCACCTCTATCTGCCAAGATGACGTCAATAACAAGACGATTCTGAAGGACAACAACCCGCATGGCGGACTGCTCTTCGGTTAAGTTACCTAGGGCGGAGGCAGTTTCATTCACTACTGCTTCAAGTGTTCTAGTTAATCTGCGTATTAGTTTACTATTTTGAACAGGGCCTAAAAAGAAAAAGAATCCTTTATTAAAATCGGTGTACTGTTCCCATGCCGTTTCTGTGTAGTCGACAAGTGGGATATCTCTTCTGAGTCTATTCTTTACTAGGTTTGTATTTCTGTGATAATCAGGAGGAGCTAGAAAAACAGGTGGCAGAAGGAATGCAATATAACAGGTACCATCCCAATCTGGAGGTAAGCGTATGTATGCGGTATGACCACAAACAAAATAGGAATGACGGATAGCTTTAAAGGACGATTTACCATGATCACTGAATTCGACCACAGTAGTACATTTACTATGACCTAAGTGTACTGAACCTTTCTTCCTGATACATAATTCACCAGTGACGGGTAATACTGACATAGCGGGCAGAACTGGTGCAGCTTCGGATTCAACACTAAGAATCATAAGGCTAATTGTGTAATTACCTAATCCATATACTTCATTTTCTAGATCAGTTCCTATTCTAGTGGGGAGTCCCTCTTTATCAGGATAACAGACGTCGAGCAGGACCAAGTTCAAGTTTCCCCAAACCCAGCCCCCGTCGAAAACAGCAATATCAGGATCTAAAGAATTAATTATTTTAAACCATGCACCACAGGAACCATTATGAGTGAACGGGTACGGAAAGAGGGGCAGAGCTCCCTTGTAATTCTGGTAGGGAGGGAGTCGGCCACATATCCAACAATTTGTAGCATTATTAGTCTGATGGGAATGATGAAGCATACTAATGAAAGTGTTGTTGCGCAGCGCAAGTCTGTAAGAGAGTTCATGTGGAGGTAACTCGCTAAAAGTGTGTTCAGCAGAGACATTGTAAGCAGATTGTTCACGCTTGAAAATAGGACAATAGATAGGAAGAAGTATACTTGCAAGGATAATTAGAAGACTTAGAAAAAACATTATTAACAATGTCACTATACAGTGACTACGCAGTGATTTGCAGTATGTACGTTTCTTGAATTGTCTCTCTCTCTCTCTATCTCGATCTAGGGGATACATGTCAGAAACTATTTAACCGATTCACCTAGGGGAGGACTTAAACAATTAAACTGTCTGACTTGCTAGATCGGAGCTTGAGTCGATACTCCTCTTGGGGAGTTTTCTCTCGTTCGGAAACTTTAAAGTCACTGGGCTCGATACAGTCTTTGGAAGGGGTGGATGAGCCTGGGTCGGATTTCAGTTCATTGCATAGTTTAACATGGCTCATGTGGATCCACCCCTTTCGGCCCTCAACTTTCACCGCTGTCCTCGTAGTAAGTAGAACGGTCTTCGGCGATTTCCAGCGGGGCTCCAGCGGACTTTTCCTGTCAAAGTTCCTTATTAGAATCAGATCGCCTGGACGGACGTCATGCGGCTTTACATCAGTGTTGTCAGGGAAGGCTGCGGCAACCTGTGAACGACATGATTGGAGTGCAGACATCAAGGAGGCAAGGTAATCTGTCAACATATTGCAAGACCGCATCCACCAAGACAAGATCAGGTTCAGCAACAGACCTTACAGAATGTACAACCTATGCAGAACACACAGTCTATGCATGCTTCATCTCACACAGCACAGACAGTAGCGGTACCACAGCCCACTGCCTCGACTCAACAAGTTTCCCAACAGATGTACCAGTATGCCCAATCTGCTTACCCTGAGTATCAACGATACACATGAAACAGCCTAGAGAGGGAGTTTGGCTTGCCTCTTATTGAAATTCCTGTAGATCAAGAAGGTCCTTATGTACACAGTCAAGTATTGGGAAAAGACAGAAAGTTTTTAATTGACACAGGGGCAAGCCGCACAACAATCAGTCATAATGAAGTCCCAGGGGCACCCCTCTCAGGCTCACAGAATGTTTCCCTTGGATTTTCAGGACAGCCCATTGTAAATGAAGTATCAGAACCAGTACCCTTGGCTGTGGGTCCATTATCACGAGTTACAGACTTGTTACTTACGAAATCATGTCCAGAAAATCTGTTAGGAATTAAAACATTGAAGGCTCTAGGAGCCATAATCTGCTGTTCCCCGTAGGGGGTTAGACTCTTTCTACGGGATTTCAAGGGTCATTATGTCATTATGTGTTGCGAGAATTCACGCTGGACGGGGCCTGAGGGGGGAGGACGAGGATTGCGTACTTGGCGCCTCCTTGCCGGTAGACCAGACAGGGCCATACATTGAAGGAAAGCTTGAAGGAAATGACATCACCTTTCTGTTGGACACTGGTGCTACCCGTTCTACTGTGAGAACAGCAGACGTTCCAAACCTACCCCTCTCGGGAGAAGCTATCCAAGTAGTGGGCGTGTCAAATCAGATAATTAGTACCCCAGTAACTGAACCAATGGAGATCTCAATAGGAAATTTTAAAGAGATGCACAGATTTGTTGTCTGTGATTCTAGTCCTGTGAACTTATTGGGACGTGATTTGCTGTGCAAAATGAACTGCACCATCTTTTGCACACCAAAAGGCGTTGAAATTCAAACCCCAGATGAAGACGGACTGTACAAATTAATGTTGCTAAGGCCTGACTCAGAAATTAAGAAATTGACAATGCAAGACTTACCTGAAGAGCTCCAACAGACAGTGATACCAGAAGTGTGGGATTTCACTGGAAAAGATGTAGGATTAATGGCAAATGTAGACCCGATTCAAATAGCCATAAAACCAAATGCAGTTTACCCAAATACCAAGCAGTATAGAATGAATGCAGAAGTAAAGGCATGAGTTGCCATCAAAATAAAAAGATAGCTAGAAGCACACATCAGACAGGAAGTAATGAGCATTCCTTGTAATTCGCCCATAATTGGAATTAAGAGGCCTAGTGGGAAGTACAGAGTAGTGCAAGACCTGTGCAAGGTAAACAAGATTGTTGTTCCTTGTTGTCCCATTGTGCCAAACCCTGCAGTGATTTTGTACCAAATTCCATGGAATGCTGGATGGTTTACCGTCATTGACTTATGTCACGCATTCTTTTCTATCCCATTGCATCCTGACAGCAAATTTCTTCTCTCATTTGAAATCGACAGTCATGTCTATGTCTGGAATCGTGTCCCTCAGGGGTACACAGAAAGTCCTTCTATTTTTAATCAGATTTTGAAAAGATGCCTTGAATCATTAGTCTTACCAGGAGAATCAGTTTTGGTCCAGTACATAGACGATCTCTTGGTGGCGTCTAAAAGTCGGAACAACTGTGTTACTGATACCATTGCCCTGTTGAATCATCTAGGTAAAGGACAAATTACAGTTCAGTAAAAATTCAGTGAAATATCTGGGGCACCAGATAGAAAAAGGTATCCGGAAAGTTACTTCAGAAAGGATTAGGATAATTCGAGACATGGAATTACCCCGTACTCAGAAAGACATCAGATTGTTTCTGGGAGTAGTAGGATACTGTAGACAATGGATTGTGGGATTTGCAGTCCTAGCAAAACCATTGATAAAAATGACCAAGAAAGGAGCTAAGGATCCAGTCGAGTGGGATGATGAAAGCATGACCTCCTTTATAAAATTACGAAACTGTCTGTGCTCAGCTCCTGCATTGGGAATGCCTGACTATTCAAAGGACTTTGCCTTGTTTTGTGACACACGAGGCAAGTGTGCACTTTCAGTCCTGACCCAAATTCATTGTCTAACTAGACGTCCGGTGGCATATTTTTCTGCTACCTTAGATCCAGTGGCTGCTGGATTGCCTGGATGTCTGAAAGCAGTAGCTGCAACTTGCATGAGTCTTGAACAGAGTGAATCCATCGTCATGGGACATCCGGTAACTGTGTATGTTCCACATGCAGTTGTAATCCTACTGACCCGGACCAAAACTCAGTACCTCACACCTAGTCGGCTGACTAAGTATGAAAGAATTTTAGTGGGTGCAGCAAACGTAACTATCACCAGATGTAATATACTGATTCCAGCAACTCTATTACCAGATACACTGGCTGCAGAAGTCAGGAAAGAGGTTGAGCATAATTGCATTGATCTAACTGAATATAGCACAAAACCCCGCCCAGATATCAAGGAAACGGATTTGCCCATAGAAGACAGTGAATTGTTTGTAGATGGCTCATGTGTAAGACATGAGGATGGAGGTCTAAGTGCTGCCTATGCTGTGGTCACTCTAGAAAAAACAATAGAAGCATCCTACCTATTTGGAGTAAAGTCTGCACAAGTAGCCGAATTGGTTGCATTGACAAGCGCTTGTAAAAATAGGAAAAACAAAAGAGTAACCATATACACTGATAGTCAGTATGGTTATGGGGTTGTGCATGACTTCGGCCAATTGTGGCTGCAAAGAGAATTCATGACTTCCTCGGGTACCCCTATCAGAAATGGAAGAGTGGTACTGAACCTACTAGAAGCAATCCAGTTACCAAAAGAATTGGCAGTGGTCAAGTGTGCTGCTCACAAATCTGGCAATGACGATGTGACAGCTGGTAACAGATATGCTGACCAAATAGCTCAATATTGTGCACGAAACAGAATGTCATTGAACATCACTTTGGGGGAAGTCGGAAACAGCTGCCAACTTATGGTGTTAGAGGATGTATCAATTTGGGAGGAACTGAAAGGGTTGCAACAGGCAGCAGAACCAGAAGAAAAGGAAAGATGGGAGAAAGATGGTTGTCAACCAAGGAATAGAGATGGTGTCATTGTCTATATTGATGGTATGCCTGTGTTACCAGACAGCATGGTTGCTCCTATGGCTAGGCTGATACATGGAGACTCACACATAGGGAGAGATGCGATGGTTCGTGTTTTCAAACAAGCATGGTACAATTCGAAGTTCAGGAACATTGGAGAGGCGGTTTGCCAGAGGTGCTTAAATTGTCAGCAGTTTAATCCTGGGAAGAAAACTGTGGTATTACCAAGTACAATTGGAAAGGCAGAGGGTCCTTTTATCAGACTACAAGTTGACTTTATACAGTTGCCCCGTTGTAAAGGAATGAAGTACGTCCTTGCCATAGTCTGCCTATTCTCAAAATGGGTGGAAGCTTACCCAGCTAAGAAAAATGATGCAATTACTGTAGCCAAGTTGTTACTAAGGGAACTGATACCTAGGTTCGGTTTTCCGGTCACAATTGAATCAGACAGAGGTGGGCATTTTGCCAATGACGTAATAACACAGCTCTTTGAGGCATTTAAAATTACCCAAAAACTGCACTGTGCATATCATCGAGAGGCTTCTGGAGTAGTAGAACAGCTGATTGGCACTATAAAATCAAGTCAGTGACAGGTCAGCTATTTGGACAAGTCGGACAATTTCTCTAGCTAAACCTAGGCCAGTTATACTGTTTTCGGGTCGATGTACCACCCACAAATGTTGCAAGTGAAAGGATCCCCAACTTTGGATTGGACAAGAGAGGTGGTTAGGTCATGACACCACCTATAATTTGAACTTTCCCAGAATTAATATTTAGTTTTCGAACCCACCCCTTACATTCCAGTTTCCATGGCATAGAAATTCAGAGCACAATGGGGCATACAAATTTTATCGCAACATGTAACAAGTTCAGGTACAAATCAAAGTCTTCTCCCGGAGCAGGGGTCATTTTCCCAGGAGCATCTTAACTTCGGCAGCCAGCTGGCTAAGTTCCACTACTGCGTGATTCGTTTCTCCTTCATCACGTGGTTAGTACTACACGGGCTTCAAAGATGGAGTGGCTCACCGCTCCCAGGCCCACAATGGTCGATACATGAAAAGTAAGCAAAAACAATTTAGAAACACAAAAAAAATTGAAGACGCTGTATACCATGATTGGCTTCTCTACACCCCTTACTTTATAATATCTATAGCATTAGGAGTTAAGCAGAACGAAACAGCTGAGCAAAAGCAGCGGTGGCAAGCGAAGAGCATGTTAGAACAAAGCGGCCATATTAGCAGTACTGCGCATGAGCGAAAAATTCCCTCCAGAACTGCATGTGCCTCACATCACATGGGTATGACCGAAGCATGCGCAGACTAGAATCTCGCATAGCAGTGACCATTTTAGCTGCAAGCGTAGTTAGGATTAGTAAACACATAGGCAAGCATTATTGGGACACCCGCGTGTAGTTTAAAAGTGCAATAATAATAAACAAAACAGGTTGATTATGATATTACATTATGCGAGGTTCATGAGTTCAAGCAAGTCGCGTAACGTGCAAATCCTTCCTCCATCACCAGGAGCAATGCTGGTCACTGTGCAATGTTTACATTGCCTGACAGCATCCTCTCCATGTGCAAAACAAGGCACACTCAGACGCCTTGCACCACAATGTATATTGGCAAAAATATGCGGTCTGCCCACTGCGCTCTTTTTAAATATAACAGATCAAGTTCCAACTCCTTGCAAAAACTAACAAACACTGGGATTGTGGCATGCATGGGAACTGCGTCTCCCTATCTGCAACGTGGCTGCTTTACCACCTCTGTCTCTGAAAAGGAAAGCGGTCAGAATGCCGCAAACAGTCGCACTTTTTGAATGCCACATCAGAGAGAGCGTGCAGTTGACCGTGGAACCATTGTCTGCACCTCGGGTGTCTGCAGCATACACAAGCATAGTGTCAGCTGTAACATTAGACAGCTTTATTTTGCAAATAGTGTATGCCTGCCTCTGACAGGGACTAACAATTCCATGCGTTGCAGGTGCATAAACAGTTGCAAAGCATTTGGGCATTCGATTATAGTTCACCAGTGAGAAGGAAAGCTGGTTAGTTCCCCAATTTTGCTTGCAATTCACTCAGAATGCTTGCATTATGTTTTATATTTTCCATTACAAATCGCAATGCATACAATTTAAACTTTACATTCGCAATGGGGATTTGGGGGTGGCAGCCCACCAGTGGGAGGCTTGCCCACCTGGGGAAATTTGGGGCAGCAGGACGGGGGGGTAGGATAGCGCTGAGGGGCTTCCGTAGTTGGGCTAGTTTTGGGCTGGTTGGGCTAGCTTTGGGCTCCCTTTGGGTTCTTTTGGGCTGCAGGGTTTATAACCGGACATTTTGTGTGTCTGGGCACCATTTGAGGTGCAGTGACACGGCAGCCGGGGTGGTCCAGTGAATTTTGTCCCGCCTTCTCTCCCTTTGTCTCTGATGGGGTGGTGGGGGTTGTTGTATCTGTGGCAGGTCTGGGAGGGTCTTGGGGTCCCCTGAGGGGTTTTGTTGGTTGAGGGTGCCCCAGAAGGTTAGGGCGCAAGAGTTGTGTTGTCGCTGGAACAGGTGCTGGGAGGGGTGGTGTTTTCCTAAGAGAAAGGGGGGTATTTGCAGGAGGCCAGGGGGGCTGTATGGGCAGAGGGGAAGCGGAGGTCAGGAAGGTCAATGAGGTCATGGCAGTCGGGGTAGGTTGCTGAACGGAGGTGGATACTTTGTTGCATTGTTGGGAACGGATGTGGATACTTTGTTGCATTGTTGGGAACGGATGTGGATACTTTTTGCATTGTTGGGGATACATTTAGGGGTGGGGCTGTCAGGCAGTTGCTATTTAGCGAGCATTAGTTTTGTTCGGCACAGGCCAGGTGGGTGTTGTTTAGGTGCACCTGATTCCAATAAAGCGGCCTTTATCACACTAATTTGGTGTTTGTGTCAGTGTTCCCCCCCCCCCCCCCCCTCACTGGTGTGCCCCTAGTCTTTGCAGTGAGTTTGCAACTAGATTGCCTTTGTGCATCACACTCGTTATTAAACTTTTGCACCTAGCACCAATTTTCTCCTTTTGTCAGGCTATGGAGTAGCCTCGTGGTTATCAGGTGCGAAAAATGGACACTTGTAACAATTCTAAACTTTTGGATAGACTGATTATGGTATCCTCAAAAACACAATGTTTTGTTGGTATTGCGGTATATATCTTTCATCCGCCCCTACATTGTTGTTGTGGCAGTTATCATTGAATACCATAAAACGTGCTAGGTGCCTGCCTCATCCAGAGGCTCCTCTGGTCTAGATTTGCAGTGTCCAGAGATCAAAAAAGGTGAAGTAAAAAAATTTAAGAAAAGGTGACCCCAAAAAAATTGATTTAAAATTAGGTCAACACCCAAGAATTTTATTAATTGGTATCGATCTAAGAGGTAAAATGATTGGTACTTGTACTAGATCAAGTGACTGGATCTAGAAGTATAGCTTGGAGAATGGTGTCGACATGTTTCAGCCCCCTATGGCTCAACGGAGTCTGCAGGGCTTTCGTCAGGACTAAACAAACATACAAACATAGAATAGTTACTTACACCTTTTGTGCAGTTACTACGATGGCTTACTGGTTAAATAGTCAGTGGCCAATCATGCTCTTTAAATCTGAAAAAGAGGGACAAAAAAACACAGGAATACAGTACATATTTTATCGTGTTGCTCTATGTACAGAGGCACCAGAGTACGTAATAATCTCTTCTTAAGTGTTTAAATTACAGAAATTACTGTTGTGGAGTTAGAGAGGGAACATGTTAGGCAAAGAACTGAGAGGCTGGATTGAGCAACTATGTTAGTAAAAGGGTCCTGCATTGTATGAAGGGACCGCTGAAATACTGCCGGCGTTGTTGTGACAGTACACATAAAGAGAAAGGAGAAGTGACAAGGTATCACTAATGTCAGAAGACCGAGGTAATGCTACATATAGTACACCGCTGTTGAGGTTTTAGTCATTTTGGTAGCGCAATGCATTTTGTGAGTAATCACACGTATATGAGACGGAAAACTGTTAGGCGTGTCAAGTATTTACATTAGTGCAACTGCAAATTACTGACCGTTATGTTAAGTTGCATTCATGGCGTGCGGGCGCTCTAGCTGTATATAATAAACCGCTATATCATTAAAGTAGCGCAATGCGTTTTATGAACACTCCCCTATAAGATGGAAAACTGCAAGGCGTGTCAGGTATTGACATAAATGCAACTGAAGTCAGTTGTATTGAGGGGCGTTCACGGCGTGCGAGCGCTCTTACCTAATGTTAAGTATCAAGAGGCTTCGTCAGGGGATACCGGCTATGATTTAGCCACAGAGCTGGGGAAAATGCCGGGAAATGAAGTTTTACATTCAATTCGATACAATCACGTGTCTCGCTACAAATACGTGTCACTGACGGCTACCCGGAGTCCAGGGGCAGAGTCAGCACAAGTGGTGGAAGACTCCTCCCACGCGGGTAATGGCGGCGGACTGTGTGTTATCTCTCATTGCTAACTAGCGGTAAGGTGGCTGAATACTGATTCATTTCCCGACTTTTTTTCCCAGCTCTGTGGCTAAATCATAGCCGGTATCCCCTGATGAAGCCTCTTGATACTTAACATTAGGTAAGAGCGCTCGCACGCCGTGAACGCCACTCAATACAACTGACTTCAGTTGCATTTATGTCAATACCTGACACGCCTTGCAGTTTTCCATCTTATAGGGGAGTGTTCATAAAACGCATTGCGCTACTTTAATGATATAGCGGTTTATTATATACAGCTAGAGCGCCCGCACGCCATGAATGCAACTTAACATAACGGTCAGTAATTTGCAGTTGCACTAATGTAAATACTTGACACGCCTAACAGTTTTCCGTCTCATATACGTGTGATTACTCACAAAATGCATTGCGCTACCAAAATGACTAAAACCTCAACAGCGGTGTACTATATGTAGCATTACCTCGGTCTTCTGACATTAGTGATACCTTGTCACTTCTCCTTTCTCTTTATGTGTACTGTCACAACAACGCCGGCAGTATTTCAGCGGTCCCTTCATACAATGCAGGACCCTTTTACTAACATAGTTGCTCAATCCAGCCTCTCAGTTCTTTGCCTAACATGTTCCCTCTCTAACTCCACAACAGTAATTTCTGTAATTTAAACACTTAAGAAGAGATTATTACGTACTCTGGTGCCTCTGTACATACAGCAACACGATAAAATATGTACTGTATTCCTGTGTTTTTTTGCCCCTCTTTTTCAGATTTAAAGAGCATGATTGGCCACTGACTATTTAACCAGTAAGCCATCGTAGTAACTGCACAAAAGGTGTAAGTAACTATTCTATGTTTGTATGTTTGTTTAGTCCTGACGAAAGCCCTGCAGACTCCGTTGAGCCATAGGGGGCTGAAACATGTCGACACCATTCTCCAAGCTATACTTCTAGATCCAGTCACTTGATCTAGTACAAGTACCAATCATTTTACCTCTTAGATCCACACCAATTAATACAATTCTTGGGTGCTGACCTAATTTTAAATCAATTTTTTGGGGGTCACCTTTTCTTCAATTTTTTACTTCACCTTTTTTGATCTCTGGACACTGCAAATCTAGACCAGAGGAGCCTCTGGATGAGGCAGGCACTGGCTTCCGAGCAAAACACAGCACTGAGACCGCCCTCATCGCAGCAACAGACGACATTCGAACTCTACTGGACAATGGAGACACAGTCGCCCTCATCCTCCTTGACCTCTCTGCAGCATTCGACACAGTCTGCCACAGCACCCTTTTACAACGCCTCAATAACATCGGAATCCAAGGAAAAGCACTTGAATGGATCACCTCGTTCCTCACCGGAAGAACCCAGAGAGTCCGCCTTCCACCATTCAAGTCCGAGGCCTCTGAAGTCATCTGCGGCGTACCACAAGGATCCTCACTCAGTCCCACCCTCTTCAACGTATACATGAGCCCCCTCGCGGCCATCGCACGCCAACACAACCTCAACATCATCTCTTACGCGGATGACACTCAACTGATCCTTTCTCTCACCAACGACCCCAGCACCGCCAAAACTAACCTACACGAAGGAATGAAAGAAGTTGCCGAATGGATGAAACAAAGCCGTCTGAAACTGAACTCAGACAAGACAGAAGTCCTCATCTTAGGTACATCCCCCTCTGCATGGGACGACTCCTGGTGGCCAGAAGCCCTCGGAAAAGCACCCATCCCGACAGACCACGCACGGAACCTAGGCGTCATCATGGACTCTTCACTCTCAATGAACAGACAAGTCAGCGCCGTATCCTCTTCCTGCTTCAACATTCTTCGCATGCTCAGAAAAACATTTCGCTGGATCCCCTCCGAAACAAGGAAAACAGTCACCCACGCTCTAGTCACGAGCCGACTGGACTACGGAAACACCCTCTACGCAGGTACTACCGCAAAACTCCAGAAGAAACTCCAACGAATCCAAAACGCCTCAGCCAGGCTCATATTAGACATCCCACGCAACGAACACATCTCTGGTCACCTTAAAGACCTCCACTGGCTACCCGTCAATAAGAGGATCACTTTCCGACTGCTTACCCACGCACACAAATCACTCTACGACATCGGACCAGAATGCCTCCACTCACGACTGTCCTTCTACACCCCCTCCCGCCAACTACGTTCTTCCAGCCAAGCCCTCGCCACCGTACCTCGCATCAACAAGACCACCATGGGAGGCAGATCCTTTTCATACCTGGCTGCTAAAACATGGAACTCACTCCCCGCCTACCTTCGCCTTACCCAGAACCACCTGGGATTCAGAAAGCAACTTAAAACGTGGATATTTGACAAGTAATCCTCCTCCCCTTCCTAAGCGCCTTGAAACCCTCTGGGTATGTAGTGCGCTATATAAATTCTATGACTTGACTTGACTTGACATGGTATTCAATGATAACTGCCACAACAACAATGTAGGGGCGGATGAAAGATATATACCGCAATACCAACAAAACATTGTGTTTTTGAGGATACCATAATCAGTCTATCCAAAAGTTTAGAATTGTTACAAGTGTCCATTTTTCGCACCTGATAACCTCCATACTTACCCAGGGGAAGCAAATGGGCACCCATTCCTCCTCCCTATCCCATTGATTACTAAGTATGGAGTAGCCTCTCCTTTTGCAGGTATGTGCAGCGAAAATCGATTGTTCTTTTATTTAAGTATTTGCAAACAAATCACTACTTGAACAGCCAGACTCTTTCCAAACTCCCGTACAGATATCACAACACACCTCACCTAGGGAGTTTCACTGGCTCCCGATACACAAACACGCTCGATTCGAACACCTCACACACACATTCAAGACACTATTCAACTCGGGTTCCACCTACATGAACACCCGCATCTGTTTCACCAACCACCCAGAACCTTCCGCTCTACAGGATTCCTACTCGCACACATCCCACACATACAGAGAACCAGGACGAGCGTTCTCTTACGATGCACCTAAAGCGTGGAAAGACCTCCGCTTCACATCAGAGCCTCGTCCTCTCTCCTTGAACTCCGAAAGAAGCTGAAGACCTGGATTCTTACTTGAAGTTAAACGGAGCTAAAACGAAGGTCATGCTCCTGGGTAATTCCACTTCACTGACTATAGAATCCTTCTGGCCCAGTTGCTTGGGGACCCCTCCCACCCCAAGGGACCACATTAAGGGGCCCATTATGATGTTGGGCGGATTGCCCCAGCCAGGCTGGCGGTAGCTACTGCCAGCCTGGCGGGGGCAATCCGCCCGACATCCGCATTTGTTTTCTCCCCGCCATATTAATATGGCGGGGGGGACCTTGGTGGACGGAAAGACCGTCTGCCGCTTTTCCGCCCCGGTCGCCTTGCGGCCGGGGCAGAAAAGGAATAATATGGTGGCGGTGTCTATAAGGCACATTTGATGGGCAATTGTGGATGCCTTTCTGTGGCGGCAATGCTGCTACGGAAAGGCATGTGGAGAATCCCTGCGGGGGCCGTTGCGAGCCCCCAGGGACTCCGGGAGGTGAGGGGGTGCACATGGGGGGTACCTATGGTACCCACCAGCAGTTCCATGCACAGCATGGCAGGCACCGCGCGATACCTGCCATGCTGTGCATGGAAGTGCACAGCAGTCTTTCCTGCCATTGTGGTGGGCGGTGCTAAGTGCACCGCCCGCCACAATGATAGGAATGTGGGATGCGCCCACCACTGTGGCGGGTGCATCCTAATGCTGCAGACGGGACCCTCGCCCTTATGGCGGGCGGTCCCTACTACCGCAAGGATGGCGGGCGGGCAAAGTCCGCCCGCCATCCTAATGAGGCCCTAAGAGTCTAGGTGTATGGCTCGACTCTAAGTTAGATCTCAAAGAGCAAGCAAGTAAGGTGGCAGCCTGTTGCTTTGGAATCTTAAGAATGATTAGGAAGATCCTCCCCTTGCTTCCTTTTCCAGCTAAAAAGATATTAGTCCAAGCCTTGATTCTGTCCCGCTTTGACTACGCTAACACCTTATATCTAGGAACCCCAGCCAAAACTATAAAGAAACTACAGATTGTTCAAAATTGAGCTGCACGCCTGCTCCTTAACACACCCAAACGCCTTTCAGCTAAACCAGCACTGTCATTACTACACTGGCTGCCCATCCATGAAAGAGTCCAATTCAAAGCCCTGTGTATCATGCATAAAGCTCTCTCAGAAAAAGGCCCCCATATTATCAGAAGGATTATTTACCCCTATCGTCCCAACTACTGGCGGTAATTCCAAAAATAAAAAGAACTAGAAGCGGCGTACATCGCTTCTCATTCAATGCTGCTAAATTATGGAACCACCAACCTACCAATATCCGCCTTGAGCCTAATTATCTGACTTTTAGAAAGCAACTTAAAACGTATCAATTCCATTAGGGCTGTCTATAGTTGGAATTGCAATGCTTTTAGCGCTGGGATGCTCCTGAGTAGCCATGCGCTCTATAAATGCCTTTCTATTCTAGTCTATTGTATTCTTTTCAATTAACCAACTTACCATGACATGGCTTGGCACACACACACCTGGTCAGTGCCAGGACACCCTCAGGGTGATAGTATACTATACAAATGCACATAACATAACCTGCCTACATCACAGCAGCCCATGCTGTAGCAGACTGGAACTGCTATCAAGCCAATGATCATCAGAAATCCTTACAAACGCCTTGCAGAATTGCCACCACGAGTACCTTACTACTGAATTCAGGATTTTCCCTTCTTGCAGATGAGCAAGGCATATATACTGCAATCACCTCTGTCTGCCAGAGAGAGCAGGTAAAATGCACACAGCCTAGTAGCCTCTGTTGAACAAAGGTTGGTGAGGACAAGCACTATTCTGCATTTGTGTGTGTGCGTTTGCGCATGTGTGTGCCAGTGTGTCTGCGTGCACTTGTCTGTCTAATGGTGCAGTGCATCCTTAATACTAGGGGTGGGCGTAATCAAGAGGAATCACCTAAGAATGCTGCAAGATTCTGCAGAATTACTTGAGAAGAGTAATTCTGCAGCTAGCACTATTTCTATTTCTGGATGTGAGGATGCATTTTTGCACTGAGAAATTGCTATAAATGCAGGAGAACACAATTACCGAGTACAAACAGCCACTTGTGGTTGCTAAATATGCACCTTGGGTAGGATTTTACCCCAACTTATTTCCAGATTTTAGTGCTATTTTCTTAGCACAAAATGGACCCTCACTCAAACATGGAGGAGAGTATGCATTTTTGAGCTAAGAAATAGCTCTAAATGCATCAGAACATGATTAAGTAATACAAGTGTGCACACTAAGGGGCCGATTCCGATTCGGTAAAATCCAGTCCGAATCGGCGTACGGATCATTTTTCCTGTACGAATCGTATCCCAAACCATACCCGTACGTACAATGTAGTACGATGCGCAACCAATGCAGTTCTCTGTATGAATCGTACCAAGGACCGTACGACTCAGTAATCCATATGGATCGCACTCGGAACATGCAGTACGCGATGTCCGTACGGATCGAAGCAGCTTTGTACGACCCAGCAAGTACGATTCGTATCGACAACACTCCGTACGGCTCTTTTTTTACGGGAGCTGAAAACGTCCAGAAAAGCAGATTTCGCCTCGTAATGCGTACAGAACGGACGCCCCAGGTACGGTCCGTACACCCCATGATTGCAGGGGCACGGTGCGTTGGTGTACGGTGCGTACACCCCTGGATTTCAGGGATAGGGTGCGTATGTCGCCGTGCGTACACCCCATGAATGTTGGTGTACGAAGCCTAGGGGTACTGTTCGTACCTCCAAGGACGGCGCGTACACCCCGTGCATACACCCCTTGAATTCAGGGGTACAGTGCATATGTCATTGTGTGTTCTCAGTACGAATTGCCTATGCGCAACGTTTTCCGACCGAATCGAGTACTCAGTCCCTGGTCCGGATCATACTTGGCGGGTCGTACAGCATGTTTACGATTTGTTATGTGAGGGTCGTTGTCGTACTGATTGACCCTTGTTTTACGTACGGTTCGCACGGATTCGGACGTATGTTTAACCTAGGGATCGTACTACGCGATTCGGACGGATTTGTACGATTCGTATGGAAACGGCTACGAATATGAATCGTCGTACGGATTTGTTTCCCGAATCGGAATCAACCCCTAAATGTGATCTTGTGGTCGGAGTGTTTCCCCAGATTTCAAGGGCATGAGTAATGTTGTAATTATTGGTAATTCTGTGTCAAAGAGTAACGCGAAATTACTCCGGCGTAATTGAAATTCCACCCAGGCCTACTTAATAGATCGCAGACAGTGCATGTTCAATGGGATGATATAAATAATCAAATATCGCAGTGATGGAAAACAAGGAACTTGCAGGAACTTGTTGTACTTTGCACTTTATTTATTCTGTTTATCTCATCAGTTGTTCATCGATGATTCAGCTCAAACCAGCCAAAGAAGTGATACATAGCCCTAGTAAAGGATGGTAGGCGTGGCTACACTTACATCACTCTACTTCATGCATAATCACAGCTACACTAATAGCCGACATGCTTCCAACACAGCTACAAGTTAAAGTAAAATCGTATGCATTCTATCTATAAACTGCCTTACCTGCATTACAGGTTTAGGCACAGCGACCTACGTTAGGATCAACGTACCCTATGGTCAACCCAGCATGACACTATCTGCAATTTAACACTTTAAACCAATCACCCTGACTGTGTTATGTCTGACTAAATGCAATTGCAACAGACAACAACAAATACAGATCAGGTAGATAGTGTATATATATATACAGATGGTGTGCTCGGCTTGTGATATGAAGGCAGGAAGGCGGACGCTCTGGATACGACCCGTGAGAAAGGATGCCATCCATCTGAGAGCATTGTCTGTGATTCCAATCTGGTGTAGTCAATCGATAAGTGTATAGTGGGATGTCGTCTGTTGCAGTGGTCAACACTGTCTCTGTGCTGTGGTTGGCTCTGAAGCCTGTTTGGGGGTGGAAGGCCTAAACCACAACTCCCACCATATCCCCTGTCCCACATCCCAGCAGCATGGAGCACTCCCTCCCACCCAGGAGCACCTGGAAGCCATTGCACTGTTCACCAAACAAAGTTACAGGTAGGTAGCCATCTTGCTTGTGAGGTCTGTTAGGGGGAAGGAGGCCTGCACTACTACTCCCACCATGCCCCCTGTCCCACAGCCTACCAAGATGGAGTCCTCCCTCCCACCCAGAAGCATGTGTCAGCCATTGCACAGTTCACCAAACAACCTTACAGGTAGGTAGCCATCTTCACAGTGAAGGGTTGTGGGGGAGGGAGGCCTGCATCCCTACACACAGCAACAATTGCATGCAATGCATCGATACCTGACATTTGCCAGTAACTGATGTACCTCTGCATCATGTAATGAGGCACAGTATTGTACTTAATAAAAACAGTGGAGATCACTTAATTGTGTAGTGTACAGACTAACTGCACAGTGCACAACACTGACCATTGCCCATCTAATCTACAGGTGAGGAAGAATTCACTGCTGAGGACAACAACGACCAGCAGAGCCAGTCTCCACCCCCGGTACATGGACTCTCGGATGTAGATGCCCAGGATTCTCTGGACAATGAGCTCCAGGCCGGCCCATCTGGTGTGCCAGGACCCCATACTCCCCACCACCATGTCTGCTACAATAAAAACTGCACAGCAGACCCCTGCAGTTACGGCCTGTGCCTCCACCACCGCCACCACCACCACCACCAGTGCCACCTGCAGCACCCTCTCTGTCCCAGGGGATGCCCAGACCAACAACTGTGGACGGCAGGGAGAGTGTGCAGGACCCACAGTGGTGAGGCAACAGGTCCATGGCAGCAGGGCAGGTCAGAGGGTCAAGGTCACCCCCAGACCTCAGGAGGTTGGCACACCATCCCTGGACCACTAAACCAGAGTCATCGGGGCCTATGAGCAGGTCCAGGGACAAAGTGGCCAGTCTGACGAACTATTACGTGAGCTCATCCTGCTGATGAGGTCCATCGACACCTGCATGGGACAAATGGTGGACCTCATGGCCAACAAGTGGGATTACTGAGGGATAGGCCTGCGTCCCAAACAACACCTCCGCCCCCCTCTGTTGTGTTGCAGGATGAGAGTGCACAATCCTCCCCTGCGGCCACAGAGAGGGGTGAGTCCTCAGACACTGCTGGCCATGCAGCAGGATCCCCCATGCCCAAGCGACCAAGGGGGCATCCAAAGAAGAGCCTCAGAGTCTCTGGTGGCAAACCACCAGCCAAACGCCAGTCACGGAGCCAGCCCATAATGGCAACCCTCTTCCCCACTGTATTGACTGTTTGGACTATCCTTCTCCACACTGCCTTATGAATGGCACCTGTCTGTTGGACTGGGTCACCACATCCGTGTGGTGTCTACTCTTACATGTCATTTACCATGACTGTCAACTCACTGCTCCATCCCACCTTCATGTAAATCTGCCCGCACCCCTCACATGTCAACTTTGTAAATAAAATACCTCACACACTTCAATTGGTGCATCTTTGTCTTTAGTGCAATATATACAGTGTTCCAAATGTCCATGATGTATTCCAAAAGATGTACAGTACGTAGGCCTGGAACATTTCGAGGCACCTAGGGAGACACAACAGAACATTGGGATTGCGGCATGCATGGGAACTGCATCTCCACATCTGCAACGTGATTGCTTTACCACCTCTGTCTCTGAAAAGGAAAGCGGTCAGAATGCCGCAAACAGTCGCACTTTTTGAATGCCACATCAGAGAGAGCGTGCAGTTGACCGTGGAACCATTGTCTGCACCTCGGGTGTCTGCAGCATACACAAGCATAGTGTCAGCTGTAACATTAGACAGCTTTATTTTGCAAATAGTGTATGCCTGCCTCTGACAGGGACTAACAATTCCATGCGTTGCAGGTGCATAAACAGTTGCAAAGCATTTGGGCATTCGATTATAGTTCACCAGTGAGAAGAAAAGCTGGTTAGTTCCCCAAATTTGCTTGCAATTCATTCAGAATGCTTGCATTATGTTTTATATTTTCCATTACAAATCGCAATGCATACAATTTAAACTTTACATTCGCAAGTCTTTGCAGTGAGTTTGCAACTAGATAGCCTTTGTGCATCACACTCGTTATTAGACTTTTGCACCTAGCACCAATTTTCTCCTTTTGTCAGGCTATGGAGTAGCCTCTCCTTTTGCAGGTATGTGCAGCGAAAATCGATTGTTCTTTTATTTAAGTATTTGCAAAGGAATCACCACTTGAACAGCCAGACTCTTTCCAAACTCCAGTACAGATATCACAACACACCTCACCTGAGGGAGTTACACTGGCTCTCGATACACAAACACGCTCGATTCAAACACCTCACACACACATTCAAGACACTATACAACTCAGGTTGCACCTACCTTAACACTCGCATCTGTTACACCAACCACCCAGACCCTTCCGCTCCACAGGATTCCTACTCGCACATATCCCACACATGCAGAGTACCAGGACGAGCGTTCTCTTACGCCGCACCTAAAGCGCGGAAAGACCTCCCGCTCCACATCAGAGCCTCGTCCTCTCTTCTTGAATTCCAAAAGTAGCTGCAGACCTGGCGTTTCAATTAACCAATTTACCATTGCACAGCTTGGCGCACACACCTACTCAGTGCCAGGATACCCTCGGGGTGATAATGTGCTTTATAAATGCACATAACATAACACAGCATATTATAACATAACCTGCCTACATCACAGCAACATTTGCTGGAGGAGACTGGAACTGCATTCAAGCGAATGATCATCAGAAATCCTTCCAAACGCCTTGCAGCATTAGCTCCACGTTTACCTTACTATTGCATTTGGGATTATCCCTTCTTACAGATGAGCACGGTTTATATACTGCAATCACCTCTGTCTGCCAGAGAGAGCAGGTAAAATGCACACAGATTAGCAGCCTCTGTTTAATAAAGGCTGGTGAGGCCAAGCATTACTCTGCATTTGTGTGTGTGTGTGTGTGTGTGTGTGTGTGCGCGCGCGCGCGCGTGCATGTATGTGCCTGTGTGTCTGTGTGCGCCTGTCTGTCTAATTTTGCAATGCATCCTTAATACTAGGAGTGTTTGTGAATATGTGGAATCACCTAAGAATGCTGCAAGATTCTGCAGAATTACTCAAAACGAGTAATTTTTCAGTTAGCACTATTTCTATTTCTGGATGTGAGGATGCATTTTTGCACTAAGAAATTGCTATAAATGCAGGAGACAACAATTAGCTACTGCAAGCAGGTTATTAAATGTGCTCTTGGGATAGGGTTTTTTCCCAACTTACTTCCAAAATTTTGTGTTATTTTCTTAGCACAAAATGCACCCTCACTCAAAAATAGGGGAGGGATGCATTTTTGCGCTGAGAAATAGCTCTAAATGTTGCAGGACATGATTAAGTAGTCAAGCATGCTCTCTAAATGTGATCGTGCAGTAGGATTTTTACCCCCAGATTTCACAGGCTGGAATAATCTCGTAATTATTGGTAATTCTGTGTGAAAGTGTAACACGAAATTACTCTGGCGTAATTGATAGTCAACCCAGGCCTACGTACGACACTGCAGACAGCGCATGTGCAATGGGATGAATCAAATAATCGAAAATCACAGAGAAGGAAAAGAAGGTACTTGCAGGAACTTGTTTAACTTTGTACTTGATTTATGCCGTTTATCACATTGTTTGTTCATTGATGATTCTCCTCAAACTCGCCAAAGAAGAGATAAAAAAAGCCCCACTCAAGGATGGTATGCACGGCTACACTTACGTCATTCTACTTCAGGTATAATCACAGCTACACTCATAGCCCACATGCGTCCAACTCGACACAGCTACAAATTAAGGTAAAACCTCATGCATTCTATCTATAAACTGCCTTACCCGCATTACAGTCTTAGGTACAGCGACCTACGTTAGGATCAACGTACCCTATGGTCAATCCAGCATGACAATAACTGCAATTAAACACTTTAAACCAATCCCTCCTGACTGTGTAATATCTGACTAAATGCAATTGCAACCAACAACAACAAATACAGATCGGTTAGATAGTGTAAATATGTACATGCTTGTGTGCCTAAATATAGTGACATGTTGTCTGTCTTGCTATTTTACTTGTCAAATGCAGCATACATCATCTCATCTCCGATGTAGTCACTCCACTAGGAAAGTTTTTATGTGTCATGTGTTGCTATGTGCAACACTTCTTTTACCAGCACCACACATTTCTCTAACACAGATATATCAAATAAATCAATAAATAAATAGCTATAATTAATCAAACAATCAAGTTGTATTTATAGAACACAGCTTGTCACCAGAGAGGGTGTCCAGGTGCTTGCTGCAGGTATTGGGTCCATTCCTGAAGTGGGTCAGCGAGGTTGCGGTGCGGAGGTTGAGGATGTTCCAGGCTTTGGCAACGAGATGGGACAAGGCGCATCTTCCGGAGCAGCAGTGGTGTAGGCAAGGTGCCTGTGCGAGGGTGAGATGTGCAGAGCGGAGGCTCCTGGGAGGAAGGTGGAAATGCAGGCAGTGGGTCATGTAGGC
Source organism: Lissotriton vulgaris (assembly GCF_964263255.1). NCBI lineage: Eukaryota > Metazoa > Chordata > Amphibia > Caudata > Salamandridae > Lissotriton > Lissotriton vulgaris. The sequence continues at coordinate 1,980,134,388 of NC_141693.1, forward strand.
AGGAACTTGGTAGTGGATGGCTTTGTAGGCATGAGCCAGGACTATGAAAAGGCATCTCTTCTCGACTGGAAGCCAGTGGAGGTTCTACAGGTGCTGGGTGATGTGGGTTCTCTTCAGCAGGTTGTGGATAAGTTGGGCGGCTGTGTCCTGGATCGTCTGAAGTCTTTTCCTGAGTTCAGTGGTGGTGCCTGCATAGAGGGTGTTGCCATATTCCAGTTGGCTGGTGGTGAGCGCCTGCATCACTGTCTTCCCTGTGCTGTTGGAGAGCCACTTGAAAATTCTACGGAGCATGTGGAAGCAGGCTGAGGAGAGGGTTTGATCTGATTTTTCATGGAAAGCTCTCTCTCGAAGATGATACCAAGGTTGCGGGCATGGTCTTTCGGCGGGGGGGGGGGGGTCGGTCCGAGTTCCGACAGCCAACAAGAGTCGTTTCAGAGTGTATTGTGTCTGCTGAAGAAGATCAGAACTTCAGTTTTGTCCATGTTGAGCTTCAGGCAGTTGTCCCTCATCCTAACACGCTCTTCATACAGTTGTGGAAGTTGGTCTTCATCGTGGTGGGGTCCGCTTAGAGTGAGAGGACAAGCTGAGTGTCATTGGCATAGGAGATGATGTTGTTGTTGTGTGATATGATTTCTGCAGAGTGGTTTCATGTAGATGTTGAAGAGGGTTGGACTTATGGATGAGCTTTGGGGGAAGCCACAGTTGGTGTGCTTGGCTTGTGATATGATGGGAGGGAGGTGGACTCTCTGGGAGCGGCCCGTGAGAAAGGGTGCCATCCATCTGAATGCGTTGTTTTTTATTCCAATCTGGTGTAGTCAATCGATGAGGGTAAGGTGGCTTGTCGTCAGTTGCAGCAGTTAGAGCTTTCTCCGTGCTGTGGTTGGCTCTGAAGCCTGATTGGGAGGGGTCCAATAGGTTTTCTCCTGGTGTTCAGTGAGTTGGAGGTTGACGGCCTGCACCAGGACTTTTGCTGGGAATGGGAGAAGAGAGATCAGGTGGTAGTTCTGAAGCTCGCTGGGATCTACAGAGGATTTCTTGAGGAGGGGTCTGACCTCTGCGTGTTTCCAAGTGAAGGGAAAGGTGGCTGTGGTTATCGAGCAGTTGAGGATGGGGAGAGCTGGCGGCTGATCTTGTCTCTTTCGAGGTTGAAATGCCGGCGGGGGCAGGGGTTGGTGGGTGTTCCTGAGCGGATGGAGTTCATCAGAGTGGTTGTGTTCCATGTGCTGGGTTGTTTCCATGCAGTGCATGGGTGGTCGGCGGTGGTGGCTGTTGGGATGCTGAAGAGGTTGGAGGTTTGGAGATCAAAGTTTCTATAGATGGTTTCTATCTTGTTATGGAAGTGGTCGGCAAGGGCGTTCCAGAGTTCCTGTGAGGAAGGGATTGAGTTTTTGGTGGCGAACGGTAATGTGAAATCTCTGACAATGGTGAAGAGTTCCTTGGTATGGTTGGGACTGGTCTCAGTTCAGTGGGTCAGACCCTCTTTTTCTGCAGCTTTGTTCTGGCAGTGGAAGTCGTTTATGGTTGATTTCAAAGTGGCTCGGTCAGGGTGGTTCTTACTGGTCCATATGTTCTTTCCAGTTGTTTGCACCTGCGTTTTGACGTGCTAAGTTCTGGGGTGCACCAGTTGGCTTTTTTGGAGGGTCTGTGCGTTTTGCTGGTTTGGTAAGAGTGACTCAGTCTGCAGCATTTGAGATCCAATTGTGGAAGTTCTTTTCTGCCTGACCCAAGTTGGTGGTTATGTTGGATTATGTGGTTCTGAGATCGTCGGACCATTGTTGCTGAGTGACCTTGGTACAGCGGCAGAAGGGGATGCTGTGTTGGTTGGGGGCAGTGTGAGGAGGTCCGGTGCATTTTGCGATGCAGGGTACAGAACGAAATTCGTTTTTATTAATTTCATTGTTTACTTACCTGCAATCATTCAAATTCTGTTGTTTATCACCCCCTGCCCGCCTGTCTGCCCCACCACAACTCCCTCCGCGGGCTGCGGCTGATATCAAGTTGGAGGAAAATGGAAGGTGTGCCCGTGCAGGTGAGTGCATGTGAGAGGGCCTCTTCCTTTCCTCCTGTAGGGAGACATAAACAGAAAAACAAAATGGTTAAAAACATTCTACGGCATAGGAATATTAATTCAATATGTCCACATAGGACACACTTAAAAAACTAATGATGTCTGCCACACATTAAAAACATTGAAGAGTTCAGAGAGACATGTTCTTCAATTAAACTTATGTACAACAGCAAAACATCACTGAGAAATCAACACATGTACACTAAGGTAAGCAAAATGTCAAGTGTGCAGGATACTGAGTTATGACCCCTCCCTGAGGTGGATGCATAATTCCTCATCGATATTTCATCCACCCGGGCTCTTAGTTTGGAACTCTATTATGGAGCGGGATTCACGCTGTCTAAGAGTTAGTACCTCATCACCCCCCCCCCCCGCTAGGATGTCTGGGAATGTGTTCAAGGATCAGAAAACTGAGATCAGAAACATTCAAGAAATGTTTCTCCTCGAAATGGCGTGCGACAGGGTATTTTGGGTCATGTTTGGTAATGGCTCTGAGATGTTCCAGGACCCTTTTTCTGGCTGTACAGGTGGTGGTGCCAATATACCAAAGCTTGCAAGTGCACTCAGTGGCATAGATGACAAAACTGGTGCCACAAGGCAGGAAATTAGTAATATTTTTGGAGATACCTTTGTATTCTAGAGCTCCTCTGTACTTACTATGTCTGCACGCCTTACAGTGGCCAAAGGATAAAACCCAATGAGGTCATGCTCAGTAGCAGTTGGATAATAGGCGATGTCATTCCTAACGACCAAATCACGGATATTTCTGTTACATCTATAGGTGATATTAGGTCTTTCTTTTACACTAGTACCTAAGACACCATCGGTTTTCAGGATGTCCCAGTGTCTGGTGAGTATACGCTTGACTTTGTGTGACTCAGAGTTGTAGGTGAGAATCATAAGAGTTTTCATCTTTCTGTGTGTCATCAATGTTCCCACATAGTGTATGCGTTCTCTTTACCCCTTCTGCCGGCTCTCTGTCTTTGTTGAGTACCCAATTAGGATACCCTTTAGTGCGGAACCCCTTGATAATGTTAATGCTCTTTTCCGTATATGCCTCATTTCCTTTTAGCCCTCAACAGTTTGCCATAGGGTATACTCAATTTGAGTGCCTCTGGGTGGCTGCTGAGGGCATGCAGGACACTGTTCCCTGCTGTGGCCTTTCGAAAGAGAGAGGTACAAACCTTGCCTTGTTTGATCTTCAGACATACATTTAGGTAATCGGTCCTGTCTGCCTTAATGCTGCCGGTGAGCAAGATGTTATACCTGTTGGTGTTCAGTTTTGCAATGAATCTCTCAGCATCATCCTTAGAGCCCTTCCAGATGATGAACAAGTCATCTATGTAGTTTAGAGGTCCTCTGTCAGGGTGGTGCGTGCGAAGATTTCTTGCTCCCAGTAGCCCATGAAAAAATTCGCAAAACTGGGAGCAAAACAAAAACTCATGGCAGTACCAGTGACCTGCCTGTAGAGGGTGCCATTGAAGACAAAGATGTTATTCTTCAAGCAAAAATCGATCATCCCAATGATCATCCTGCTATGTTCTCGATACCTCAATGCCTATTTTTGAGGAAGTGCTCACATGCTTCCAATCCGTGTTGATGATCTATTATTGTACAGAGTTAATGCACATCGAGAAAAATAAAGAGAAATTCAGGATTCCACACCAGGTTTTCAATTTTACAGAGGAAATCCTTGGTGTCCCTCAAATAACTGGGCAGTTGTGTCACAAAATCCCTCAAAAAATGGTCTACATATTTTGAGATATGCTCGCTGACGCTCCCGATAGATGAAACAATGGAGCGTCCTGGTGGTCTAGTGCTGTCTTTATGTAACGTGGGTAACATATATAGTATGGGAAGTTTAAGATGATCTTTTTTTAGGTAGCAGTATTCCTCCCATTCAAGGAGTACCTTCTCCCTCCAGGTATTCAATTTTTCCCAGATATCAGTTATGCTTTAATTATAAATCTTGAGTGTGATGGGTATATAGAATTTAGTATAATTGAGTTGGCAAAGTGCCTCATTGATGTATTCCTCTCTAGCTAGGATGAAAATATTACCCCCTTTATCCTTAGGGTGCATCACAATGTTGGTATCCTCATAAAGAGATTTGAGAGCCTGTCTTTGGGTAAAATAGAGATTATTCTGAATGTCCCTTGGTTGTTGCTTACCCTTCTGCCTGAGATTCATGAGTCTCTTAATGGTGCACTCATGGAAAGTATCTATATTATCATGTGGGAGCAACAATATGAATGTGGATTCGACCCTAAAATCGGTCCTGGCTTATGCCCCTTGTTCAAGTTCCATACTCTCTAGAATCTGAGTGGTGCTAATCTGATCATCCTAGATTCACCATTTTCATCAAGTTCAGCTATTGCGATGAGGGTGTTAATTAAGGGTATAATTAAAAGCAGAGGAACGACAAAATGAGAGGCCAAGGCAAAGAGTTCTTTTGTCCATGTCATTCAAAGGTCATCTCAAATGACATCACTGATGACATCACTGATGACATCATCCAGTGAATGTGTGTCTTTCTGAAAAATAAATATTTTTTATATATGTATATCTAAAGGTCAATGGAAGAATAAATGGGTAAATTAGTGTCTAAATGGATGTTTTTTTGTAAAATTGATTGTATAACTGACTTATTAAGTGTATCTTAGTGAATACATGTATTAGCGAGTAGTGTTTAAATATGTAAATATATGTATCAGTGTCTCACTTTGTGTATAAGTGGCTGCATGGGTTAGTGAGTAGCTACATGAGTGTCTATATGGGTTATTAGTTGGTTTTTTGAGTATCAGAATGAGTGTCTGTATGGTGTGGTGTGGGGTATTACTTAGCGCACAGATGCATGAATGAGTGACTCACTGTTTGTATGTGTTTTGAAGACAGCATGTGTGCAGGACTGTATGGGTGATGAGTGTGTGTATGGGCATGTAAGTGAGTGAATGACTGTTTCAATAGTATCTTTATGAGTAACTACATATGTTTTAATCCAGTATATGTGAGTATTGATGTATATAAGAGATTATTTGTAAGAGTGAGACATTGGACGAGTTCCTGTATAAATATGTGTTTCTGTAAGTGATTGTTTAATAGAGTAACTATGTGTACGTTTCTGTAAAAGAAAGTGTAGTGGTGTGTGTATAGCTATATATGCAAATAAATGGATGGTTGATAGTTTATTTTCATGTGTGAGTATGTGTGTGAGTAACTCTATGGATGAGTGTTGGTGTGTAACAGGATGTATAGGTGTATGAGTACATATGATGAGTTAGTACATGTATGAGTGACTATATAGAACTGTTGGTGAATGAGTGGATGTGTATGTAGATTTTGGAATTAGTGAATAGGTTGTTCTAACTGGTATTGGTATCTCCATTAAAAAAAAAAATTGTTTCGATTTTTGAATGTGTGTATCAAGGGTTATATTACGCTGAGAGGAGGTATGCCACTCTTTCCACAAGGATGATGTCATCAGTGATGTCATGAGTGATGTCAGTGACCATGTCATGAGTGATGTAATATGTGACGTGATCAGCAGTGCATTGCGGGCGCGCGAGTTATAGTTAGCTGAACTAACTATAACAGGGGAATTTCAATGGTTTTGTATGAGTGAAATGTCCAGCTAACTATAACATGTATGAAACCTATGGGTTTTTTCAGTGAATTTCTAAGGTTTTTAAAATGCTAATTCCTAACTATAACGTGGCTGAAACCTATGGTTTTGTCAGTGAATATATATATATATATATATATATATATATATATATATATATATATATATATATATATATATATATATATATATATTACCTACTGGCGGTCGCCAGTAGGTAGTTATAGTTAGGATTATTTTCAATGCAAAATCTCAACATTCTATTGTGAATAACTTTGGCGCCGGTTGAGGAATCTGCCTGAAAATTTCCTCAAATTCGCCTCCTGGCGCTCCGGTCCTTCCCTGAAAGTTTGGGGGGGATTCGTCAAGCGGGGGCTGAGATTAAAGGGGGGGTCCCAAAACGTGTTTTCCCCATGTTAATTTCCATAGCGCGGTCGACCTCACTTTTAGCCCGAACGGCTGAATGGATTTCCACCAAACTTGACAAAATTGATAGCCCGATGTGCCTTTGCTATGTCTCAAGATATGTGCTCCAGTGGATTTTGAGTAATTTAGGTTAAAAAAAAATATATATATCTATAAGCGCGCCCCGGTACGCGCACAGGGACGCGCTCTAGCGCGCTACGCGAGTTCGCGCACGGAAAGCTGATTGGCTCTCGGGTGTCTGTAAACATTCCAAACAGTCCGGAGCGGCCGCCATCTTATGTCTCGGTAGGATCGAGACACAAGAGGTGCCAAAAACAAAGGAGGAAAAGACCATAAGGGAGCAGAGTAGACCCCCCCTGACCCCATAGGTTTGATGTGGGGGCCATAAAAGGGCCCCGCGGGGCCCCCAAAAAAATTAAATACATATTTTTTTTCGATTTGCGCGGGGGGTGCGCCTGGTACGCGCACCGGGGAGCGTACCGGGGAGCGTACCATGGGGAAATCCCAGAAACACCACACACACACATTTTTTTTTCTTTTTTTGGGGGGTGCGCGCCCTGGTACACGTACCGGTACACGTACCGGTACGCGTACCCTGGAGAAAAAAAGAAAGACAGTTGTTTAAAAATGTAGCCTTTTTATATAAATTGGAGGTAGTTCTGAAAAGAACTGTTTTTTATTCTTTTTGTTGTTTTATATTTTTTTATTGGTTTTTTTGAACATTTTTTATTTTTTTGGCTTTTCTGAACAATTTTATATTTTTTTGTAGTTTTTCTGGGGTCAAACAAAACACAGGGAATTGCAAACAGCTCAACTGGAGCAAAAAAAAATAGAATAAAATTAAAGTTGCTTGCTGCAGTGATGGTTGTCTGCAGCTCGATTGAGTAAAGTGATGCTTTGCTCACCATATGAAATTGTTTTGTTGCAATATATGCAAACAAATTTAAATTTTGCAAACCTGGTTTGTACATTAGGGACCATCTCCCTAGCCTCTGCACCCGATGGAGTGGGTTGATTGGAGGTGCTTGAAGAAGAAGGATGGGGAGGGTTCTTGGTCAGTTCCCTGACCTCTGCTGCCAAATAATTGTTTGGGTGCTTCCTCTGCATATGTCTAATCATAGTGCGGTTCCAAAATAGTACTTCTTGTTTGGGTTCCCTCTTGACAGTTGTTGGCGACAGATGAGGTAAGTCACCTTAGCTGCATTCACTTTTTTTGCACCCCTTGGCATCTTGTAAAACTCCCAAATAAAATGTTCCTTGGGTCTGTATGGGGGATTGTCCTCAGGCAGAAATTGCATCTCCTCCTGCTCCTCTTCGTCCTCCTCTTCTTCTTGACCACCAATGTGGTCTTGTGGTGGTCCTTGTGGTGGTGGTGGAGGTGGTGGTGGTGCAGATGTACCTGCAGCTGCTACTAGTGAAGCCATTTCTCACAGAATGAATGCAGGTCTTCACTCAAACAACAAAGTGAAAATGAGGAAAAAAGGTGGGGTCTTTCATCATTTGGAAAACAAAACTGTTGTGAACCAATCAAAAGTGTTATTTTCAGGTCTCATGACCTGTGCTTTCTCATCATTTGGAAACTAAAAGTGTTCTGAACCAATCAAAAGTGTTATTTTCAGGTCACATGACCCGACGCGCTTAGGCTACGCGCCCCGGTGCGTGCCCGGGGGCGCGCCCGGCGGCGCTTACGTTGCGCGATCGTATGCGCTCGGGTGCTTCTGGGTGCGCTTACGCAGTGCGTCATATGACGCATCACGCGGCTACGGGATACGTCACGATGTTGTTTTCGTTCGCGGGAATAGCGCTGACGGGACGCTCACCGGTTCCCAGTCCCGGGGGTGCTCCGGGGCAAAAAAATAAATAAATAAAAAAAATAACTATTACATAGTTATACAATATAAAATTCGTTATAAAAAATATTATATTTCATACCTATAGAGATTTGCTATTAAAAAACCTTTGAAATTCACTGAAAAAACCATAGTCTTCACACCAGTTATAGTTAGGAATTAGCATTTAAAAAACCTATTAAATTCACTGAAAAAACCATAGGTTTGACACCAGTTATAGTTAGCTGGAAATTTTACTGACATAAAACCATTGAAATTCCCACATTATACTTAGTTGGACTCACTATAACTTGCGCGCCTGCAATGCACTGCTGATGACGTGACATATTACATCACTCATGACATGGTCAGTGATATCACTCATGACATCACTGATGACACCATCCAGTGAATATGTGTCTTTCTGATAAATAAATATGTTTTATATATGTATATGTAAAGGTCGATGGAAGAATAAATGTTTAAATAAGTGTCTAAATGGATTTAAAAAAAAAAAATATTGGATAACTGGCTTATTAAGTGTATCTTAGTGAATACATATATTAGCGAATAATGTTTAAATATTTAAATATATGTATCAGTGTTTCACTTTGTGTATAAGTGGCTGCATGGGTTGGTGAGTAGCTACTTGTGTGTGTATATGGGTTATTAGATGTATTTATTAGTATCAGTATGAGTGTCTGTTTGGTTTGGTGGGGGTGTTACTTAGCACATAGATGCATCAATGACTGACTCACTGTATGTGTTTTGAAGACAGCATATGTGCAGGACTGTATGGGTGGATGAGTGTATATGTGTGTGTTAGTGAGTGAATGACTGTCTCACTAGAGTCTTTATCAGTAACTACATATGTTTTAATCTAGTATATGTGAGTATTGATGTATATAAGTGAGTATATGTGAGTGAGAGATTGTAAGAGTTCCTGTTTAAATAAGTATGTGTTTCTATAAGTGATTGTTTAAGAGAGTAAGTATGAGTACGTTTCCTTAGAAGTAAGGTGGTAGTGTGTGTATAGCTGTATATGCAAATAAATGGATGTTCAATAGTTTATTTGCATGTTTGAGTATGTGTGTGAGTAACTTTTGGATGACTGTCGGTGTGTAACAGGATGTATAGGTGTATCACTACATATGATGAGTGAGTATATGTATGAGTGACTACATAGAACTGTTGGTGAATGAGTGGATGTGTATATAGATGGTGGAATTACTGAATTGGTTGTTGTAACTGGTATGGGTATCTCCATTTTTTTTTAAATGTTAGTTTCTATTTGTGAATATGTGTTTCAAGGGTTACATTACACTGAAAGGAGGTCTGTCACTCTGTCACAAGGATGGTGTCATGAGTGATGTCATGAGTGATGTCACTGACCATGTCTTGAGTGATGTAATATGTGACGTCATCAGCAGTGCATTGCAGGCGGGCAAGTTATAGTGAGTCCAACTAACTATAACGTGGGAATTTCAATGGTTTTATGTCAGTAAAATTTCCAGCTAACTATAACTGGTGTCAAACCTATGGTTTTTTCAGTGAATATATATATATATATCACTTGCAGCAGGAAGGGTTCTTCAGGGATCCTACTCCCATAGTCGGGTGGCGCGTTCCATCGGCGAACCCATGAGCCGAAAATTCGATTATTAATCCACAATGTGCATAAAATTAACTCGCGCACTCAGTATTAAGGATATTCCAGGTTTTTTATTTACTCAGTTAACGTTACGCGTTTCGACACCAAAGTGTGTCTTGATCACACGTTACCTAACTAGACATTTTGCTATGTTAAATACAACCATGCAGGGGTAGTGTCATGGACAGAGAAAACGTACAAGTATTTCAGCATTGTCACTTACTCAATGTAAACAGATTGGCCATTTTAGGCTAGTATATACGAACTTACATTGCTTGATTTTCAGCATATTATCATTTCATGACTACCTTGTACATGTCACACGAACCATGTCAAAAAACTTTTTCGTTGTGTAACATAAAACACTGTGTGGTCTCCAGAATTTATCGAATAGTAAAAGATGGTAATAATTACATATCTATGTATTATCTATGCTGAAAATCAAGCAATGTAAGTTTGTATATACTAGCCTAAAATGGCCGATCTGTTTACATTGAGTAAGTGACAATGCTGAAATACTTGTACGTTTTCTCTGTCCATGACACTACCCCTGCATGGTTGTATTTAACATAGCAAAATGTCTAGTTAGGTAACGTGTGATCAAGACACACTTTGGTGTCGAAACGCGTAACGTTAACTGAGTAAATAAAAAACCTGGAATATCCTTACTACTGAGTGCGCGAGTTGCTTTTATGCACATTGTGGATTAATATATATATATATATATATATATATATATATATATATATATATATATATATATATATATATATATATATATATATATATATATATATATATATATATATATATATATATATATATATATATATTCACTGAAAAAACCATAGGTTTCACACCAGTTATAGTTAGCTGGAAATTTTACTGATATAAAACCATTGAAATTCCCACGTTATAGTTAGATGGACTCACTATAACTTGCGCGTGCAATGCACTGCTGATCACGTCACATATTACATCACTCATGACATGGTCAGTGACATCACTCATGACATCACTGATGACATCATCCTTGAGACAGAGTGACAGACCTCCTTTCAGTGTAATGTAACCCATGAAACACATATTCAAAAATAGAAATTAACATTTTCAAAAAATGGAGATACACATAAAAGTTACAACAACCAATTCAATAATTCCACCATCTATATACACATCCACTCATTCACCAACAGTTCTATATAGTCACTCATACATATACTCACTCATCATATGTAGTGATACACCTATACATCCTGTTACACACCAACAGTCATCCAAAAGTTACTCTCACACATACTCACCCATGCAAGTAAACTATTGAACATCCATTTATTTGCATATACATCTAAACACACACTACCACCTTACTTCTAAGGAAACTTACACATACTTACTCTCTTAAACAATCACTTATAGAAACACATACTTATTTAAACAGGAACTCTTACAATCTCTTCCTCTCACATATACTCACTTATATACATCAATATTCACATATACTAGATTAAAACATATGTAGTTACTGATAAAGACACTAGTGAGACAGTCATTCACGCAGTAACCCACACATATACACACTCATCCACCCATACAGTCCTGCACATATGCTGTCTTCAAAACACATACAAAGAGAGAGTCAGTCATTCATGCATCTATGTGATAAGTAATACCCCCACCAAACCATACAAACACTCATACTGATACTAAAAAAACATCTAATAACCAATATACCTACACATGTAGCTACTCACCAACCCATGCAGCCACTTATAAACAAAGTGAAACACTAATACATATATTTAAATATTTAAACATTACTCACTAATATATGTATTCACTAACATACACTTAATAAGCCAGTTAACCAATCAATTTTTTTTAAAAAACCATCCATTTAGACACTTATTTAAACATTTATTCTTCCATCAACTTTTACATATACATATATAAAATATATTTATTTTTCAGAAAGACACACATTCACTGGATGGTGTCATCAGTGATGTCATGAGTGATGTCACTGACCATGTCATGAGTGATGTAATATGTGACGTCATCAGCAGTGCATTGCACGCGCAAGTTATAGTGAGTCCATCTAACTATAACGTGGGAATTTCAATGGTTTTATATCAGTAAAATTTCCAGCTAACTATAACTGGTGTGAAACCTATGGTTTTTTCAGTGAATTTAATAGGTTTTTTAAATGCTAATTCCTAACTATAACTGGTGTGAAACCTATGGTTTTTTCAGTGAACTTCATAGGTTTTTTAAATGCTAATTCCTTTGTATATCGAGTTTCTAACCTTCTTTTTTTTTTTTTTTACAATTTGCTGTTTTTTTTAAAGTATTCATTTTTTTATATAATTTTTTTCTTTTGCGCTCTGGGTGCGCGCTCCGGGAAGCTTTCAGCTAAGCTCTCCGGTAAGCTTTTCCGTGAGCTCATCTGAAAGCGCACCCAGAGCGCAACTGTCGTTCGTGAAAAAAAATATGAATGAAAAGTTAATAATAATGCAAAACATTTCGTACCATACAAATAAAATTAGTTTTTTTTAATAAGGAAAATGATTATGCATTTCTGTAAAAGTTTGATGACGTCACTTCGGCGCGCAACGTAAGTGCCCTCGGAAGCGCCTACGTTCGCGGTGCGTAAACGCACGCAAAAGCGCCTACGATCGCGCCACGTTTGCGCCCCGGAAGCGCCTACGATCGCGCTGCGTAAACGCACCGGAAGTGCTCCGGAGCGCGCAGCGTAAACGCGTCGGGTCATATGACCCTAAAATAACACTTTTCATTGGTTGCTAACAGTTTTTTTTTACAATGAATGAAATCCCCACCCATTTCCTTCACTTCTTCTTTCACTTTTGTGACTGAAAGACCTGCCTTTTTGCTCTTGCATATTTCTTGGATAATCATGGCTGCCAGACCATCCAGCAGTGAAGATGAGCCTGAATTCATTGATGAAGAGCCTCCTCAGCCGAAGGTCAAAGAGCATTTCATCTGGAAATTTTTTAAGTTTCCAGCAGACCAGAAAAAGGTGAATGCACCAAAAGTGGAGTGCAGGATCTGCAAACAGGTCCTGTCACGGGGTAACCCCCCAAAAAAGTACTCTTTTGGCAACTTTACCATGATTCGCCATGTGGAGAGGAGGCACCCCCAGAATTTTGCCCGGGAAAGTGTCAGGGCTCTGGCACAAGAGGTTCCCAGAGATGGGGCCTCTACATCAACCGGAGGAGCAACTTCTTCTGGGAGAGAGCAATCGCAGGAGCAGGTGGCAAACATACAACCTGCATTTAACCATGGGGTCGTCAAATGCAGATACTGCAATCAACTCCTCACCTATGGGGAGCAAAGTGTCCTGCTCATGGTTCGAGCATTGGAGAACCATAGCTGCCCTTCCCACCCCTAATTTTTTTGTTTTCTTTTTGCTCCTGTTGAGCAGTTTCCATTCCGTTTTTGTTCCTGTTCAGTTAAAAGAAGAAAACCAAAAGTTCTTTTCAGAACTACCTCCAATTCTCATCAAAGAGCTATATTCTTAAAAAAATGAAGAGTAAGTGAAATATAGTGCATTGATAATTGAAAGGAGAATGAGTAAGAAAGAACAGAAAGGTAGGAGAGGTGAAAGGAAGTGAAGTAGGAGGAATGAAAGAAGGTGAGTGTTAGAAAAGAAAGTTATGACACAGTGAATAAACTGGAGGCCTCATTTCTGAAAAGTGACGCATCGCTACGTGAAAACAGCAATGCGTCACTTTTGTGGACGCACTCCTTATGACATTCCAGATATGTCATATTTAATATATGACTAATCAATTCGCAAGGAGTTACAGATATGTCAGTATTTCTGACGTATCTGTAAACACAAAAGTAACGCATTGCTGGAGTGCGTCACAAAAGTGACGCAACTCCAGTAATGTGTCCTTTCACATGGAAAAAGCACCATGTGAAAGGTTTGCTGTGAAGCAGGCACAAGATTTTGACGCAACAGCATCCTAAAAGTGACGCACTGCGTCATTATTACCAAGCTTTTTGCAGGGGAACACCCCCTCTGCATGCATTATACCTGACGCTATTTTTAAAAAGTGACGCATCTAGGTACATGGGTCACTTTTTAAAACTCTGCGCCACATTATATCTGCATCAGGTATAATGTATGCAGAGGGGGCAATCCCTCGCAAAAAGCTTGGTAATAACGACGTACTGAAATCTATGAGATTTCTCTGCGTCACTTTTAGGATGCTGTTGCGTCAAAATCTTGCGCCTGCCTCGCGTCACTTTCATGTTTACAGATATGTCAGAAATACTGACGTATCTGTAACTCCTTGCAACATGATTCGTCATACATTAAATATGACACATTTGGAATGTCATAAGGAGTGCACACAGAAAAGTGACGCATCACACCAGCAGTGTAATAAAATGTGCCTCGTTGCACTATATTTAAAGGACGCAACAGCATCCTAAAAGTGACGCAGTGAAATCTCAAACATTTCACTGCGTCGCTATTACAAAGCTTTTTGCGGGGGAACACCCCCTCTGCATGCATTATACCTCACGCAGATATAATGTGGCGCTTGATTTTAAAAAGTGACCCATCTACCTAGATACGTCACTTTTTAAATATAACGCAACGAGGCACATTTTTTTACACCACTGGTGCGATGCGTCACTTTTCTGTGCGCACTCCTTATGACATTCCAAGTAACGCATTGCTGGAGTGCGTCACAAAAGTGACGCAACTCCAGTAATGTGTCCTTTCACATGGAAAAAGCACCATATGAAAGGTCTTGCGTCAGTCTAACACCTGCTGTAAAGCAGGCGCAAGATTTTGACGCAACAGCATCCTAAAAGTGACGCAGTGAAATCTCAAAGATTTCACTGCGTCGCTATTACAAAGCTTTTTGCGGGAGAACACCCCCTCTGCATGCATTATACCTGACGCTATTTTTAAAAAGTGACGCATCTAGGTACATGGGTCACTTTTTAAAACTCTGCGCCACATTATATCTGCGTCAGGTATAATGTATGCAGAGGGGGCATTCCCCCGCAAAAAGCTTGGTAATAACGACGTACTGAAATCTATGAGATTTCTCTGCGTCACTTTTAGGATGCTGTTGCGTCAAAATCTTGCGCCTGCCTCGCGTCACTTTTATGTTTACAGATATGTCAGAAATACTGATGTATCTGTAACTCCTTGCAACATGATTCGTCATACATTAAATATGACACATCTGGAATGTCATAAGGAGTGCGCACAGAAAAGTGACGCATCGCACCAGCAGTGTAAAAAAATGTGCCTCGTTGCACTTTATTTAAAAAGTGACGCATCTAGATAGATGCGTCACTTTTTAAATATTGCGTAACAATGCGCATTTTTTTACACCGCTGGTGCGTCACAAAAATTGACGCACAGGAGGCGCAAAACTGGCAGCGCAAGGCCTTCATAAATATGGTCCTGGATTTTCCCCGTGCTTCGCCGGTGCGCGTACCATGCGCTTCCCCCGCGCAAAACGAAAAATAAAATAAAAAATGTAATGCCCCGCAGGACCCTAATTTAGCCCCTACATCAAACCTAGGGGGTCAGAGGGGGTCTACTCTTCCCCCTTATGGTCATTTGCCCCTTTTTTTTTCAAACCCCTTGTGTCTCGATTTTACCGAGACACAAGATGGCGGCCGCTCCAGACTGTTTAGAATGTTTACAGACACCCAAGAGCCAATCAGCTTCCTGCGCGCAAGTCGCGTGGCGCGCCTGGAGCGCACTCCTGTGCGCGCACCGGAGAGCGCCTATAGATATATATATTTTTTTGAACCTAAATTACTCAAAATCCACTGCAGCACATATCTTGAGACATAGCAAAGGCACATCGGGCTACCAGTCCCTTCAATTTTGCCAAGTTTGCTGGAAATCCATTCAGCCGTTCGGGCTAAAAGTGAAATCGACCGCCCTATGGAAATTTACATGGGGAAAACGCGTTTTGGGACCCCCCTTTTATCTCGGCCCCCGCTTGACGTATCCCCCCCAAACTTTTTAGGAAGGACCGGAGCTCGACGAGGCCATTTTCAGGAAATTTTCAGGCAGATTCGTCAACCGGTGCCAAAGTTATTCCAAATAGAATTTTGAGATTTAACATTGAAAAAAATCCTAACTATAACTACCTACTGGCGACCGCCAGTAGGTAATATATATATATATATATATATATATATAAATCTAATCTAACTACTATTATAAAGAGAGAACTGTGTCCTTTGAGCCAGGTAAACTCGAAAAGTACACCACCAATCCAAACACCGAAGACATCTTTGAAAACCTCAGGGTAAGTAGAAGGACATAGGCTATATAAATTTAAAAAATAAATGTAATTTACAAAATTTATATTAAAAAAAAGTAGTCCCTCCAAAGTAGCGCTGGCCGCGCTCATGTCAGGAGCACTGGGAGGAGCGGTGTACGAGGAGCGGTGGACATGGCGCGGGGGAGTAGCGGTGATCTGAGGAGCAGCGGACAGGCCAGCGGCGGTGCGAGCAGCGGAGAGGCAGACATGGAGCGGGGGAGGAGCGGCGGCGGACAGGCGGTGAGGAGCAGAGCGGCGAGGAGCGGTGAAATGAGGAGCGGCGGCTGAGGTAAGGCTCCGGGAACAATGTCGGGGCAGGCGGGTGTCGAGCCAGGCGGGGGACGGGGAGTTACAACAACACAGGCGGTGAGGAGCAGAGCGGCAAGGAGTGGTGAACTAAGGAGCAGCGGCTGAGGTAAGGCTCCAGGGACAATGTCGGGGCAGGCGGGTGTCGGGCCAGGCGGGGTACGGAGAGTTACAACAACACACATCGGCTGAGGAAAGGCAATGTCGGGGCAGGCGGGGGACAGGGACTAACAAGGTGACGGGTGGAACATTTTGAAGGTAGTACTGTCCGACCTCCATTGACTCAGGCGGGAAAACAGATCGGCTGAGGAAAGGCAATGTCGGGGCAGGCGGGGGTCGGGGCAGGCGGGGGCACGGGCTGCTTGCCAATTTCCGGGCAGGCGGGGGTAGGGGAAGCCTAAATGCTCCCAAACAAGGTCGGGACGGGCTGCTAGTATATATATATATATATTGCTCGAAACGCGTCGCCTGAGAGGTTGAAATAAATCTCCCTTACTGCAGCCTTGGGTTCGTGTCTTCATTGCAGGAGTTTGCTGATATGAAGATTCTGTTCGTATATATATATATATATATATATATATATATATATATATATATATATATATATATATATATATATATATATATATATACATATACATATATATATATATATATGTATATATATCCAAAACTTCCTTTCCCAGTTAGAAAAAGATGAGGGGACGCGTCAGGGCTTCATGGGATTCTTCTATGGTGTACGGCAAGACGCGTTTCGGCGGTAGCCTCATCAGATGCCTCCGTTGTTGTACTCCCAAGGTTGTCTTTTCTTGTTTTATTCGTTATGCCCCTCCTCTGAAGTAGTGAGGGGCTCACCTGCACCGCATCTTGTACCTGAGCGCTCCTCCCAGTTCATGGTTAAGGACTGCATGCTCAAGCATGCAATTGGTTCTCAGCATGAAGGAGTGCTCACTACACAGCCGGAGTGTTTTCTATTCTCAAGGTGAGAGGCTGAGTTTAGAGGGTGGTCGGCTTGGGATAGTGGAACTGTATCGAGTGATTATAGATTCCTGCCCCTGCGCTTCCAGCCTCGCAGTTCCTCCGTTGGCTCAGCTTGGAGACATCGTTAAAGTAACGTGTTCTCTCCGTGTGTGTCACGGACTGTCAACTGGCAGCAACGCCTTTGCTTCCGTCGGGTGCGGGGTGGTCTGGGTTACGCCAATGAACCCTGAACACTACTGGAAGACCACTTAAGGAAGGCTCCCCTCTGCGTGTCATTGGTCTCACGCTATTATGTCCAAAACTTCCTTTCCCAGTTAGAAAAAGATGAGGGGACGCGGCAGGGCTTCACGGGATTCTTCTATGGTGTACGGAGGATTGACAAGCCGGATGTGCGAGTGGAGGCCCATTGGTGGGCTTGAAACAGCTCAGACAGCGGCACATAACTGAAGCACACACTACAAGACCCACAAACCAACGCAGACACATTTAAGTCGCCCATTGGAGGGCTCATATTGTTAAGTGGGAGGTGTGGTCTCTATGCCAAAATGACTGACGCGCCGCTAAAGAGTGCAATGAGCATATATATATATATATATATATATATATATATATATATATATATATATATATATATATATATATATATATATATATATTTTTTTTTTATTTTTTTTTTTTGCAGCAAACGTCCCAATATGAGAGGAGCGGCCAAAAGCTGGTGCAGGCGGCGAGGTTCGGGACACCCTCGCAAATCAATGATTACAGCAAAGTTTTCTTCGAAGGA
Organism: Lissotriton vulgaris; assembly: GCF_964263255.1. Classification (NCBI taxonomy): domain Eukaryota; kingdom Metazoa; phylum Chordata; class Amphibia; order Caudata; family Salamandridae; genus Lissotriton; species Lissotriton vulgaris. The sequence continues at coordinate 1,980,152,384 of NC_141693.1, forward strand.
AGACACCGCACACCACCTCAAATGTATGACTTGATGTTTATTTCTTGTAGGTTCCCCACCTACGCGTTTCAGACAGGTAAACTGTCCTTGATCACGGTTACTAACCGTGATCAAGGACAGTTTACCTGTCTGAAACGCGTAGGTGGGGAACCTACAAGAAATAAACATCAAGTCATACATTTGAGGTGGTGTGCGGTGTCTTCCTTCGAAGAAAACTTTGCTGTAATCATATATATATATATATATATATATATATATATATATATATATATATATATATATCAAAGCACTCCGCTGCCACTGCTGCTTTGGCACTTCAATGTCTGCAAGAAAGGAGCACGGACCACATCTCTGCACGTTCAAGTATTTTTATTTTCCTTGTGGTTAGTCAGTCATAAAGCGTTTCAACTCCGTAGAGCCTTGATCACATAGTACGCTTAGAAGTCACATGACTGTTTAAATACCATTTTTTGTGTGTTTTTTTTCTCCATTGTGAGTATTAAAGGGACAGTGCTCAAAAACAATTTCTTATGTGTGTTCACATTGCCTGGTTGCTCAGTATGCAATTGGTTGTATCTTGGTATAAATACCTGGACATTGATTTGCCCCTTCATTTTCTTCACAATTTTAAGGGTGTGGATGACTTATGGCATCTGTTTGTTTACAGTCAATTGTGCAAAATAGTGCAAACAGTATATTAATTTACTCAAGTACATAAATAAATAAATAAATAAATATGTATATAAATATAAACACCATGATGTATATGTAAATAGGACATATTATATAAAAATAGCGATTTTGACTTTCATACAATCCATGATTGGAGACGAGACAAAAGTGTATTAAAAACAATCCTGGTATAAATACCTAGTTAATCCCATTTCCTCAGTTTTTGTGCCTTTGACTATCGCACTATTTAGACAGATGATATTTATATCATCAAAATCCAACACATTCCTAAAACCTTGCCAATGGGACATAAGACAGCCTAGGCCCTGTCATCTTTGTATTCTACAATGGTGTCTTTGAATCATCCATTGGGCATCTGAGCTGACAAGCATTTTGGGGCAAATTAGTGCAAAATGTGTGCAAATCACCAACAAACTTTATTGACAAAAGCCTTTGTCAATTAGATATTTGAAAATATCTGTAAAATTTTAAAAACACACCAAGATGTAACTTATATCTTGAATCAACATCTGTATGTTGTGAGGTTCAATTTGACTGCTATATGACAGTTTGTAGCTCAGATATGTTACTACTTAAATTTTTTAAAAAGTAAAAAATTCCTTTTATAATGAAATGAATACTAGATTAGGAGTCATGAAAAAGAAGACGAAGGAGAGCCGGAGAGTGTACATGGGGAAGGATAAAATAGAGATGGTTTTAAAAGTCAAAGCCTATTGATTTTTATGTCTTGGGCATTTTACAGGTAAGTGTGCAACTCTTCTGTGACGTTCAGACCGTCAGGATTTTTTTAAATCTTATTCTAAGATATAGCGGGTTTCTAACTGTCTTAGTGTCTTTTCTCTGTTGCCGCCACGACTGCTAAATGGAACACAATCTATAATATAATACTTGAGATGTTTTTGGTCTGATTGGTGGTGTTCCATGAAGTGATGAGCCACGGGATATACAGGGTCTTTGTTGGTTATCGCTCTTATGTGTTGTTAAATCCTCTTGTGCCCCTGCAGCTTAGTACTTCCCACGTACTTGAGTACGCAGGAGCACAAGAGAACATACACTACGTATTCAGTTTTACATGACAGGGCTTTATCAATAGTGTATTCCTGTTCACTAAATGCAGTTTTGTATGTTGATGTATTAATGCCAAATTGGCACGCTTTACACGTTCTGCATTTGAAAAAGCCCTTTCTTTGGCTTAACCAATTACCGTTTGGTTTGTCTACAGGATTATTCTGTACCAACTTGTTGCGCATGCTAGGTGCTCTCCTGTTAGTGATGGAGAGTCTGGTTGGTAGTGTGGGACCCAAGATAGAATCATTTTTTACTAAGGGCCAATTCTTTTGTATAATGCAGTTGACTTCCCTGCTTTGCTTACTGTATCCGATTATCATTGGTATAGGTCTCGGTTCGGATTGTGTCATTGGTGACTCTGTGGTTTTGACTTTCAGAAGGGTATTCCTGTTCACTAGCCCACTTTTCTGGATTGCCGCATCTATACATTTTTTAGTGTATCCTCGTTTGAGAAATCGCGACCGACTAATCTGTTGGACCTTGACTAGTTCGACTTCCGTACTGCAGATTCTTTTTAGTCGGATCATCTCACCATAGAGGATACTTTGCATGAGATGTTTGGGGTGCTGGTTGGTTGCACTTAGCACCGAATTTACTGCTGTGGGTTTTCTGTGGATTTTGGTTTCAATTTGCCCTTTCTCAATATATACCTTTTCAGCACTGATGTCAGATGTAAAGTTCAAATTAATCTCATTCATGTTCAGTTCATCAATAAATTGTTTAGCCTCAGTTTCTCAGCCATCCCATATTAAAAACAGGTCATCGATGTATCGCCACCAACATTTTACTTTCCGTTGTAAGGTGTTAGCTAAACTTCTACGGAGGACCAATTCCTCCCACCAGCCCATATGAAGGCAGGCGTAACTGGGGGAGAAACTGCCCCCCATAGCTACACCCGCAACTGTTGGTAAACTGTGCTCTGAAACAAAAAAAAATATTGTGGAGGCAAAAGTCAATCATATCAATTAGCATCCGATTATGTGGTTCATGCTTGGCATCTATTTTTCCCAGGTAGTATTTTATTGCCCACAGACCATCTTTATGATTGATGCTCGAATATAAAGCAGAGATGTCCATAGTTATCAATAAGTACCCCTGTTGCCACTGGAAATTCTGTATCTTTGTTAAGAAGTCGGCAGTGTCTCTCAAATATGATGGCAACACTTGTACGTACTCCTGAAGAAAATAATCTATATACTATATACTATTGATAGCAGAGATGATTGGACGTCCAAGAGGATTAGTAGGGTTTTTGTGTAATTTGAGTATAAAGTAGATAACTGCGTTAGTATTCGTCTTTATTGATTAGCCCAAAGCTCCTCCAGGCCTTAAGTTTGCTGTAACAGCTATTGTATGTTGCCTTTAGTATTAGTTAGTCAATTCTACAGTAGCATTGTTGGTCTGTGAGTTGACTTAGTGCTTTTTTATTGTAATTAAGGGTGGGCGTAGTTCGCGAAGTAGCGCTACGCGAAGCTGCGCGAAGTGCAATTCGCACTACGCGAACTTCACGTAGCACTACGCGAGCTGCGTAGTAGCATGTTCGCACTGTGCACGATGCGTTTTCAATGATTGCACAGTGCGGACAAGCATCCGGCACTGTGCAATCATTGAAAACGGCATCTTGCACAGTGCGAGCTGTAGTTTTCTGCTGCTCAAGTAGATTATTACTCGAGCTGCAGCTTTCTCAACGCGAACTGGTAGTTTCTCATTGAGAGCGGTCGCGAGCATGCGCCGGGATGTCATTTTGCTTGCTCGCGGTCGCGAACATGACGTTCAGGACCGCGAACAAGCAAAAAATGAGCGCTGCACTACGCTACGCTGCACTATGCGTGTTCGCACTGAGCTACGTGCAGCTTGCGTAGTGCGAAGTTGCACAAACTTCGCAAACTCTGCGAGCGTAGCGTAGTGCTTCGCCCAGGGTTAATTGTAATCTTCCTTTGCCCAAATTACTAAATTTCCGCCCTTGTCAGTCTTCCTTATGATGATATAATTATTGCTTGACAGTTTTTTCATTAGTTGTTGATATTGAATTCTCTGTTTATTCCTTTTCGTCCTTTGGGGATCTTTATTCATTTTTTTTACTTTGATATTTAAATCCTTAAGTCCCATTATAATGTGTTCATTGTATGCATCTATGGCATCTCTAGGCATGACTGGAACATAAACTGAACGTGGTTTGAACTTAGTATTTACATTTGCATCGTCTTTGCGTGTTGCATTGATTGCCATCTGTCTGTTTTATTCAGAAGAAGAGGATGCCAGTGCTTGCATGTCTTTGAAGAGTGGCATGTCTTCATCGGTTAATCCATAGAGGGAGAACAACTGAGAGGAGGAGATGTAGGTATATGTTTAGCAGCACTTGCTGCTTTGATTAAGTGATATTTTTGGAGCTTTAACTTTCTTATTGCCTTGTACACATCCACCCTAGTTGCAGCATAGTTAAATGAACTTTCTGGGAACAAGGAGAGTCCTAGTGAGAGCAATTGTATTTCTACTGAATTTAAAGTAATCGTTGTCAAATTGGTTACTGTGATGTTCTTTGTATTGCCATGTATCTCCTTCATTTGTGGTTCCATTGAAGTGTTTGGTACCGTCTGGTTTGTTCTCCTTTGTTTTGCCCTTCTCCTTTCTCTTTGCTTGGCTGTTTTCTTGTTGGTTGTTGTTGTTGTTGTCTTTTTGGTCGAAGTGTTTGTTTTCTTTCCTCGACTAAAAAATCAAGTTCTTCAGCGAGAGAAATGACAACTGCGACTCTCTTATTTCGGTTTTCAGCTTCGGTTTCACTTTCGATTGCCGAGCTTATATCTGAAGCGGATTACATGATTTGTTTGGAACTGTTTTTACCTTTGGATGGCATCTGCGAATTTCCACTATGTTTAGATATTTTCATATTTTCTGGAAAAGGTAAAAATGCATCCGCATTCCTAATCGGCTTTGTCCCGATGATACTTGCATGTTTTGCGATCCCTTAATTTGTCTTCTTTATTTAAGCGCTGTGTCATCTCCTCTCTGTTTTTTCCCTTCTTCACTCTACCCCATGGTTTCTATTTCATTGGTTAGAGTGTCTATCTGCTCTTGTAACTTCAGACGATCCGACTCTGCATATTTAACTTACAAAATCATGAGTCTCCTTGATGATTCCAGATTCGTCTCTGCCCACTCCTTCATTATCTGTGGGTCTGGCGTCTCGTAGCTTGGGGCAATTAACCTCTTCGAGGCTCATGACGAGCTGAGCTCGTCATGAGCCACGGGGCTCCGGTGCTCATGACGAGCTCAGCTCGTCATGAGCCGTGGAACGCTCGCATGCGGGGATAATTCCCCTGCTGTGCTGAGCGTTCCACAGGAACGGGTGTGGCCGTGACGAGCTGAGCTCGTCATGAGCACAGGAGTGGCATGCCTCATGACGAGCTCTGCTCGTCATGAGCATGGGGGCGCTGTGCGCGCCCCCCTCCCCCCCAGCACAGCGGGGGATTAACCCCCGCAGTGAAGGGGTTAATATGCGCAATCCGCGCAGAATCCTTCTGACATCTAAATATCGTTGGAGGGAACGACCCTCCCAACACTTGCTCTGTTCGCTCTTCATCAACTTTTCAAAGTTCCGGTATTTATTTTGGAGACTTGTATTCCTAAGCCACCGTTGGTGCATTCTAGGCTATCTACTTCGTGCTTGGCATGTTGAAGTCATCAAACATTGCCCTTGCAGCCGCCTCACGATCTCTAATCGTATCGGCTGACATTGCCTCAAAGGTTTAATATAAATGTCTCTAATATTGGACAAACTATGGAGTTAATAGAGTCTTTGCTTTAAAAATTAATTTTAGTTAGCAGTCTCTGACTCGAGTCTGTAGTGCACCCCTCTAACCAACTGTTTTGCTTGCTTTGCCACTTCTACCTCCAGCCGCCGTCGTCAGCACTTCCCAAATCCGCCGACCCGAGTCCATCCGGCTTGGCTTTGGCTTTCGTTCAGTAGGTCACAACATCCGTTTCTGCGCTGCTGGGGGGCTGAAAACTCAGTAATACTCCTGGATTCGGCGTCTGTTGCTAGACAGCGTCTTCCTTGTGCACTGTCAGCCCATGTTGAGGAGGGGTCCGTGTACAACCGGGGAAGGCGAAAAACCGGTTTAGAATATCAAAGCACTCCGCTGCCACTGCTGCTTTGGCACTTCAATCACTGGAAGAAAGGAGAACGGACCACATCTCTGCACATTCAAATATTTTTATTTTCCTTGAGGTAAGTCAGCCATAACGCGTTTCAACTCCATAGAGCCTTGATCACATGGCATGCTTGGAAGTCACATGACTGTTTGAATACAATTTTTTTGTGTTTTTTTCTCTTCACCGTGAGTATTAAAGTGACAGTGCTCAAAAACTATTTCTTATGTGTGTTCACATTGCTTGGTTGCTCAGTATGCAATTGGTTGTATATATATATATATATATATATATATATATATATATATATATGCAACAGGCAGTTTTACCGATCAAAATGAGTACGAGCCACATCAATCCAGATTACAGGAATTTTTTTTTATTTACGGTCTTGGTATATATATATTTAGATAGTTTTAGTTAGCACCAAGTTTCCACAGGAAACATTTTTTTTTATTTGCTTATAAGTTTGGCGTTGTTTGACGAATCTTTACGAATATATATATATATATATATATATATATATATATATATATATATACATAGGATTTTTTTCAATGTTAAATCTCAAAATTCTATTTGGAATAACTTTGGCGCCGGTTGACGAATCTGCCTGAAAATTTCCTCAAAATGGCCTCGCGGTGCTCCGGTCCTTCCCTGAAAGTTTGAGGGGGATGCGTCAAGCGGGAGCCGAGATAAAAGGGGGGTCCCAAAATGCGTTTTCCCCATGTTAATTTCCATAGGGCGGTCGATTTCACTTTTAGCCCGAATGGCTGAATGGATTTCCACCAAAGTTGGCAAAATTGTAGGGACTGGTAGCCCGATGTGCCTTTGCTATGTCTTAAGATATGTGCTCCAGTGGATTTTTAGTAATTTAGGTTCAAAAAAATATATATATCTAGAGCCGCGCTGCGGTACGCGCACCAGGGAGCGCTCCAGGCGCGCCACGCGACTTGCGCGTGGAAAGCTGATTGGCTCTTGGGTGTCTGTAAACATTCGAAACAGTCCGCAGCGGCCGCCATCTTGTACCTCAGTAGGATTGAGGTGGAACAAAAATCAAAGGGGGAATTGAGCAAAAGGGGGCAGGGTACACCCCCCCTGACCACCTTGGTTTGTTGTGGGGGTCATAAAAGGGCCCCACAGGGCAAAGAAAAATGTTTTTTTTGATTTGCGCGGGGGGAGCGCCCGGTACGCGCACCGGGGAGCGGACCATGGAGAAAAAAGAATGACACTTTTTTAAAAAAAAATAGAATTTTTTTAAAAATTGGAGGTAGTTCTGAAAAGAACTTTTTTTTGTTTTTGATGTTTTATATTTTTTTTATACTTTTTAAAACGATTTTATATTTTTTTCAGGGGAAAAACAAAAACAGGGATTCAAAAACTGCTCAATAGGAGCAAAAAAATGAGAAAATGTAGGGACGGGGAGAGCATCGGTGTTCCTGTCTCTTCATTGCAATGAGTTCAACGCTCTGCTCTCCATAACAAAGTAGTTCGTCACAGTCCACGCATAAAAATGTTATGCCTGCAAAGACCGGCTGAACATTAGGGACCATTCTTGCACGTGTTCTTCCTGAAGGTGTTGCTCCACCAGTGGAGGTGCTGCCGCCATCTCTTCGTGCATTCTCTGCCAGCTTCCTGACACTCTCCCTGGAATAATTTTTGGGGTGTCTTATGTTGACATGCTTAATTAAATTGGCATTTCCAAAGCTATATTTTTTTAGAGGATTGCCTCTAGATAAAATACTGCCACATATTTTACAAGTTACAGTACTTGCATTAACTTTTTTTTGTCCTTCAGGGATGTCATAAAATGTCCAGATAAAGTGGTTCTTTGTTTTCTGGTGAGAAGGGTCCTCTTGCACAAATTCATCTGAATCACTGCTGGATGACTCCCTTGCATCCATTGCTGAAGATCAGGAAAATTAATGAGTAGAGAATTCACAAAACACCTCTTGCTCTCTCCAAGTGCAAATCAATAGTGAGAGAAATGGGTGGGTTTCTCAAAATTTAGAAAAAAAAAACTTATTGAACCAATGAAAAGTGTTATTTTCAGGTCAAATGACCAGGGGCTTCATCATTATGAAACCAAAACTGTTATGAACCAATGAAAAGTGTTATTTTCTGGTCACATGACCCGACACGCTTACGCTGCGCGCCCCGGGGCGCGCCCCGGGGCGCGCCGCGTAAGCGCGTCAGACGTCTATGTTGCGCGATCGTATTCGCTCGAGTACTTCCGGGTGCGCTTACGCCGTGCGTTTCACGCGGACGCGGCTACGCGATTCGTCACGATCATGTTTTCGTTCACGATTTTGGCGCTTACGGGACGCTCCCCGGAGCGCGCCCCGGGGCGCTTTATAAAAGTACGCTTTTCGGGGCACTCCCAGGGGCGCGCACCGGGAGCGCTCCATAGTAAAAAAAAAAAAGAGAAAAAAAAAAAAGGAAATTGGGAAAAATAGTAGGGATTGGTAGCCCAATGTGCCTTTGCTATTCTCAAGTGGTTTTTACGAAAATTAACTTTGAAAAAAATATAAATTGTGCTACATTGGGCTATATATATGTTAGAGCCCAAATGTAGCCCAAATGTAGCCCAATGTAGCCCAATGTAGCCCAAAGATGGCCACCAGAGACAAAAAAAGCAAATGTAGCCCAAAAATCAGCTAGATGTAGCCCAACTGTAGCCCAATGACAGAATGGAATGTACCAGAGTGTTCTAAAGAACAACTAGAGCGCTAACAGTTTTACTTATAAAGTGAGACTTATAGTTAGGAATTAGCATTAAAAAAACCTATGAAATTCACTGAAAAAACCATAGGTTTCACACCAGTTATAGTTAGGAATTAGCATTAAAAAATCCTATGAAATTCACTGAAAAAACCATAGGTTTCACACCAGTTATAGTTAGGAATTAGCATTAAAAAAACCTTTGAAATTCACTGAAAAAACCATAGGTTTCACACCAGTTATAGTTAGGAATTAGCATTTAAAAAACCTATTAAATTCACTGAAAAAACCATAGGTTTCACACCAGTTATAGTTAGCTGGAAGTTTTACTCGCATAAAACCATTGAAATTCTCACGTTATAGTTAGATGAACTCA